>NC_140355.1:6649200-7849200 GCF_963514085.1 Chelon labrosus | reverse complement strand
CCGTGCAGGAAATGAGGTCCTGCTGCTCCGGTCTGGGCCTGCAGTCTGAGAGAGAAGTGAAGTGAGAGCACTGCAGAGTCTGATTGTAAACATTATGGAAACACTGATGGAGGTGTTCGTGTTTGTAATTAATTACCCTGATTGATTCCGACTGCAGCGTGCTTTTGAGTGGCATTTCATCATGATGTTCTTTAGTTAATACCCCACTCCCCACTAATAAGGCAACAATTAAAACAGTCATTTGCATCTAACATTATACCCTCTATTAGCTTGTGAGGGAGAGAACGTAGCTGAAGGGGGCAGAGGTTGCTCAGACACAACTAAATTTGTGGAGAAATGACGCTGCATACACAAAACGATCTTGCAAACGCACCTTAACATTAAGGGAACAGACTTATGCATGTTTCCCTCTGCACTGCCCAGCTGATTTATGGGAAATGTGACTGCCAGTTCCATGACCCTGCGACGGTACTCCATGTCTGACCCTCGATATCCACACACACACAGTCACTCACACACATGCAGGCGCCCAGCCATCATTTGTTGGAATATGAGTTGCCACGCCAAAGATGGGGGGGCGGGGGGGGTTCCACGGGCTGTCCTTGGGGCTGATTGGCTGAGAGTTGTCAAACGATCACGGCGGTGGCGAGCAGGGGGCCTCTCTCCCCCCTAAAATCAATTTCAATCAACGTGGAGACGCAATATTATCAAATGTCAAGTCCACCGCGGCCCTCGGCCTCGTGCTGCAGCAAAAAATTATTCCTGACAGCCACTTGGCGACTTAATTAAGTGCAAAAAAAAGGGACGAGAGGAGAGGAGGGGAGGAGGCGGTGGTGAAAAAGACTGAGGGAGGAGGGTAAGGAGGGGCGAGGGGGGGATTAAGAGTCAAAATACCTCAATTGGTCAGTTGGTCTTTTTGTATGGTTGACTGATCGTATTGACAAGGCCTCAGAATGATAGCCTCACAGGGGAGCAGTCAGGGAGGGAGGGAGGGAGGGAGCTGGACATAGAAAAGGGGAATGGAGTAAAAGAGGGGAGGAATATAGAGATCAGGAAAGACAGAGAGGAGAAAGAAAGGTTATTTTTGGAGAGGAAGTTTGCAGGAAAGGAAAGCTGGGATGAAGATAGTAGGGGAGAGTGGGACAAAAGTTACAGACGGAGACAGGGAGGTATTGGTGGAGATGAGGGATGTAGTGAGGGGGAAAGAGAGGAAGCAAGAAAAAAAATCAACGGAAGATGTAGCAGGCAGAGAACGCAGAGATGGATGGGTGGAGAGGGAGATGGATGGAGGGATACAGGAAGAAGAATAGAAGTGTAAGTGGTAGTTTATTGACAAGGATCCCCCTTCACACGCGCCCTCCCATCTACTCACCAGCTCTCCTGATATTGAAATGATTCCTTGGGAAATAAATCACATTTCGATTGGCTGATAATTGCAGAGGATCGATCAACACGTTCTGCTTGGCTCTCCCAGGGATTTTCCTCCTTTGTCCACAACACACACACACACACACACACACACACACACGTGGATGCATGGGTTGTCGATGGGGACCTTGAACCTCAAGGGATAACTGATACCTGATTGAGCGAATCAGTAAACATGAGCTGCTGATTGTTCCTATGCAGATTAATATGAGGCGGTTGATGGAAAATTGAAGGAAAAAGAGATGGACTTGGAGAAAGAGAGAAAGAAGGAAAGAATGGACAAAAGGAGCTATGTTAAAAAAGAAAGAAGGGAAGAAATGCTACTAACACAAAAGTTATACACTGGATGAAGTCATAAGAACATGAAGCAAAAGATCAGCCAAAATATAACTACTACAATATTTATCGTACCATAACCACCGTGTTATTTCCCACATGAACGTCTCACCTTTTGAAATGCTGCTGGATCGTGCTCGTCTGATTCATGAATGAGTAATTTTGATCAATTCCGCAATCAGTCAGCGGTTAGAGGTCCATCTCCCTCATGTTAAAGTATGATTTATAAATGGCTAGAGGTCATTATGACGCTATGGGCGCTTTATCAGGCTAAATGAGAATGGCCTTTCTACTCATGTTCTCTGTATGACAGGGACAAGCAGGTTGTCAATACAGAAATGACCCTGCTGCCTCCAGCAGGAACGACACACACACACATACAAACACACAAATCTACACATAATGCTGCATGCCTGTTTGAACGCGTTTAGCATAAACTCTGGAAGGCCCAAACAAATACACACACATCAAAACCTTCCAAAAAGCAAATGTACCGACCAATTAAGACGTAAACATGCAAACTGGCATCTTTGCCAGTCATTCCCACACACTCGCATTCGGATACAGTAGTATATACTCACACCCAGGCGATGGATCAGTCAATACGCACATTGATCACCTTCTGATTTACAGAAGCAGCAAGCATTGTAAACGGCAGCATGGATTTTTCTGTTTCCATAAAATACATGCACAATTTATTCACCTTTTAGAGGCAAATCAATGCGGTTCTCTGGCTGTGGAACAGACTGCTCTCACATACAGTATAAAAACCGACAGGGTTGTTATTCAAGCATACTTTAAACCAGGAGAAAAAGCTCCTGCTGAATTGCGAGAGATATTATCAGGGCTAGATTTATTTACACTGCTGCGTTCAGTACTTGTTAGAAGTAAGTGTAAATCTGTAATAATAACAGAAAACAAACGGGTTGCATTGTCTGAGACTCAATGAGACTGTTATTTAGTCATAAAAGCAGAAGTATTGTTGCCTGTGTCTGTGCTGATGAGTTTTTGGGACAGTTCATGCTGCAGTGACAACAAAACAAAAGTGGCAACAAAAGAACATAAAATGAAATTCATCCATTTGTTGTGATCATATGTGAAAAATCCTTTGGCGATGGAAAATGGCAGGTACCAAGTCAAACAAATCTCATCTTTGAGGTGCTGCAATTGAGGTGGCAACCAATGGGAGCGACTGATACAGTTATACATAGTTCACAAAACGCAATTTGGTTCCTAACGCCAAAGAGACCATGCTAACAGTGGGCTTGCTGCGATGGGTAAAGTTGGCTGTATTTTTTTTTTTAAGATCAAAAGTAGTGGGTGGTATAAGGAGCTAGCTCTGTTCATACACAATCAATATTTTTATGCTCTCTACTTCAGAGCCTGTAACGTCCATTAGCGACCAACTGTCTGCTACAAAGTGATGGGCAACGAGGGATTCGGTTTATATGTGGGCTTAAGGAGCGTGTAGTGTATTCTTAAAGGTTCCACGTGTGATTGACACATGTCAGTTCAAGATTTCTCAGTGGGCATGTTTTTATTTTAGCAACAATGTATGCTTTATTTTTGTGTGCAACGAAGGTGGTCACATTACATCACACTTCAAAACTAACTTTGAACTCTGAAACTCAACGGACCTGTTTTAATACAGTCACATTGTCAGAGCCTGGTCAGCAGTCAGTTTTCAAACTCAGTCCAAAGTTGTTGGGTTGACCAATCATGTTCTTGCACAACAAATTGAAGACAATCTCCTTATGAATACTGATTTGTGTGGACCCACCAACATTTGAGTAGGGTCCATATACTGTCCCAGAAACACACAAACTGTTTTAGAATAAAGTTAGCTTTAAAAGACATGACCTGAACTAGTCGCACATTTGTGACAAGTCCAAACACTCAAAGAAGCGTCTCCACATACACTTCCCTTGATGAACAAGTCACCTGTACCACCAGGTTAGGTGTTAACTTGCATCACTGTTGAGACATGAATTTTCCCATCTTCAAACATTAAATTGAAACACACATTCTCTTGGTGGTTTATTAGGAACAACTGGCTAAACATCATTGATTATTTGAATTTATGATCATTTCGAAGTTTATGACGCACTTAAACTGTTTCACCCTCAAAAATAATGAAAAATATAAAAATATTTAAAAAATATATATATAAAAGATACCAATAAAAAATCATTTAAAAACAGCCAGTGAAAAATAATACTTGTTAGAGTTTTATTTTTTAGTTTTTGTGCTCTCTGTAATGTCAAGCATACAGACACACACACACACAAACACACACACATGCACCTACAGACCTAAGGGTGCTTTGTGTAAATAAGCGTACCTGCACCCCTGTAGGGAGGTCAGAACACCCATCCATCTAGCCCCGCCTAGGGTCATCATACACACACTGTTTCCCTCGTTCACACACCCACAAAGTCTTTCTCTGTTTTCTGTGTCACTCTCAGAAACACACACCTCTTCCACCCTGCAGCCATCATTTAGTGGTTTGTGTTCAGAAAGTGTTTTGGATGTGTAACACTGGAGATGACACGGAAAGACACAGGAAGACAGAACACTGTCCAGAGGTCACTGTGGGTGTGTGTGTGTGTGTGTGTGTAACTCTAATGTAGTCCACCTACAAAGACAGCAAACACCTGCGGAGCCCTGCTCACACTGCTCACGTCTTAATGTCTTTGTACTGTCACACACACACTGACAAGATGTGGTGTTGTTTTAGACAATTGTTGGTTTAGTTTTTCACTTGATGACATGACAATTGAAAAGAGTTTTTGTCCTGTTGTGTAACCGTCACCCACCTGATCCCT
The DNA here is from genome assembly GCF_963514085.1 of Chelon labrosus. Taxonomy (NCBI): domain Eukaryota; kingdom Metazoa; phylum Chordata; class Actinopteri; order Mugiliformes; family Mugilidae; genus Chelon; species Chelon labrosus. Next base: position 7,844,611 of record NC_140355.1, on the reverse strand, counting down.
TCTCATTCTCCAGAGAGGTTCCAGTACTGGAGAGACCTCCCACCACCCTCGATGATGATGTTTGAGAGGAACTGAAACAAAGATGGTAGGATGGGAGGAATGCAGTAGAGAGATAAGAGAGAGACTGCAAAGGTAGGAAGAGGTCTTAAATTGAAATGATTTTCCCCTTCACGCCTAGTGTCGCGAATTCGCGACGCACTGTTTCCGCTCAGACTGCAGCCGAAATAACGCATGTAATACTCCAATGTCGGTTTGTGCACATTCAAAAAATTCCTAGGAACCTTTTGCAAGCACTAGTTTCTCGTAGGACCGGTCAGAGTGGTAAGCAAAAACACAAATAATAAATTTCTTTATATAATTGAAAAATCAATTCAGGCGTTAAGCAGTTAAAAATCCAAATTCCAAAACAAATAATTTAACTTCTTAAATCTGACTTACCTGCAGTTGGTGAGTCATTATAAACACATCCTGCAGCCAAATATTGTTCATACTCGCATTTTATTTAAAGTTCTAATAATGATCCCAATGTTTCTAACCCTTAATAGACCAATATATTTGAGTTTTAGAGAAATGCTACCGTTGTTTAAAACTTTCATTCTGAGTAAATATCATATGTTTGCAAACCAGAATATACAGACATATTCATTTTCATTTTTAATGATAATGTGGACTACTATATTCGTTTCATTTTCAAAAACAGCTCATTCATTCATCTTCTATAACCGACATGTATATATATTTAACTTTTTTATACTGCAGATGATAGCCTTTTTACAGCTATTGCAGAATATTCTGCCAGCTTTCACCCACAGCTATTTAGACTCTTCTTCCAGCTTCTCCATTACATCAACCAGTCTGTTTTCACCTTGTTTATCACTACTATCACAATTATTGGACCTTTTGAGTAAACTTGGGATTTTTTATTATCCAGCATTGGCCTAGCATTGGCTAAAGGTGCCTATACGAGAAGCATTTGCATATTAAATCAAAGTTATGATCAGAAAACTAGTTTTCAACTTGCTCTGATTAGCCCTTCGGTAGTTTGTATTAGTCCTCCTGCCCTAACAGTTGCAACTAAGGTACATAACAGGGGAGAGTGCGTGAGTGGACCATGACTGCCTATGTGCTTTAAAGACACAGTGAAGCGGAAGTTAGTTTCTTTATCTTCCACAATGTGAGTGGTAAAAGGCACACCTGACCCTGACTTTATTCCTCTTGATTAAAACGTGTGTTTGTTTTGTTGTTGTTTTTTCTTTATCTGCTGATGATTCTGTCTGATCTACAGACAAATCATTTGTGACAAACTTGCGATTTAAGCTGGAATCATAAAATTGACTTAAAACTCAAATAGGAGAATGGGTTAGGGTTATAATAAGATGAAGACATTCATATACTGAGTACATTTCTTTCATTCAATCACTTTTTTAGGGAAACATCATCAATCCCCGTATACACACTGACTGTACATGAGGACGCATGCACAGCAACAGTGCAGACAAACTGTACATAGAACCAGTAACCACATGCATACTGTATGCGTTTACATGTACATTCATAAATGCATAAATGCACACTTAAACATAAACCAGTACATTTTAACCACAACATAAAATAAGCATGTTGTGGTTATGGGCATTAGCTGTTGTATTTACCATCCTGACCATCACTTAACAGAACCCCGTGTGTGTGTATGCACATGTTGTGTGTGAAAGCTTTTAGTGGGACAGGGACCGAGCAATTCCTCTTCTCTAACTGTCAGAGAGACCTCATTTTGTCTCTGATTGTTGTTCTGTGGTCTTGGCAAACGCACACACACTCATTCATACACACACACACACCTCGAGAGTGCAGGTCCCTCCTGGTTTGCCCTCCCTACACACAAAGCTCCACACCCCGCCCTCACACTCCTTTTATGTTCTTAAATATTGATAAGTAGCTTTGCAACATTAATATCTTAGATGGCTTACAAGAACACTTAAATAAAATCTCACTCACCCTCCCTCTTCCTCCCCCTCCCTGCCTCTCTCACTTGTTTTTCATTTGTATAATGCGTTTGTCTGTTTGGGAAGCGGAGGAGGGGGGCTGAGAGGATTAAAGCGAGTGTGTGTGTCTGTGTCTGTTTATGTTTGTATAATGAAAGTGGGTACTTTGTTTTTGCAGTGCACAAAATTTTGCCATAAAATGATAGTGTACCATGGCTGTGCAAGGCTTCACAATACCAATCACAACCAAATCACAATTACCAATAAATATTAAGCACAGTATAAACTGAAATTAGAGATGTGGTGGAAAGTTGGTCTGGTACGCTTCCTAAACTCCAGTTTTAAGCTTTTTAGATTTTTCTTCCACCTTTGTAGGTTTTATATTTATTGTATTTATTTACTATTGTTAGTAAGGGACACTTGCAAAGTAAGAAGTTAATGGTAAAGTCGAAACTGCTATTTTTACTGTACATATTACAATAGAATCTGCCGCTGCAAACTGATTATGCCCCGGCAAAGATCTGCTGGGTCAATCAAATCATTTCTACTGGCTTTAGGTGGTGACGGACCAAAGTGTAACAGCAGCATCGTCATACATGTCATCTAAGTACCGCTGAATTGAATTAGTTTGCAAGAAAATTGCTCTGATTAATTGTAGGACTGTTTAGAGGTATTTCTTCTCTCTGTTTTGTTTTAAGGACGCCCCATAACGATTTTCCAAATGGCGTGTTCCCGGACTCATATACTGATAAATCTGTGAAAACATTGCTTCCATTACCAGTGTCATGTCTCTGCTAAGAGGGGTTTTCTGCCAGGACTGCAATGAAAATTAGTGATCATAATAGACTTTACATGAGAGCCTCACTACAGGTGTTGTTGTTTCCCATCAACCCACAGTGGGATGTCTTGTTGCGGAGAAACAAGCCCAGTGATACTGGTGAGCACTGAATCGTTAGCAAGATCCGAGGACTCGTGTCTGTGCATATTAAGAACATTATCCGTAATATTATTATCAGTTTAAACCGCAACTTATTTGAAAGTTGTTTTACACACATCTTGTCTTATTTCGTTTGATAAAGAAAGACCAGTGGAGAAAACAAGTGAGTGAGAAGGAGAAGGAGTAAATAGAAAGGAAGACAGAATGATTCACCTACAACCTGCTATGACAAAACATTGACATAATCTCATTTAACAAGTCGACTCCCATTTCACTTACAAAGGATGATTGTGAGTTGTTAACACACACCCGCAGTATGGGGTGATTGTGTGTGTGTGTGTGTGCTGTTCTGGTGTGTGACTTGACAAGATTTAACGCCGCTGAGGTCCTGTGAGGCTGATAGAGAGTTTTAAAAGGATTAGAACAGGATTAGGGACCAACTGGGAGGGATTAGCCCCCTGACTCTTATAGCTCACATAGCGGTTACCAGACACACATTTGTGACACACATGCACGCATGTGAACACGAATCCTCTCAACAAGTGTTGCACAAAATAAGTATTTTCAGCAGGGAGGGAAAATTAAATGTGAGTGTTCGGAGTCAGCTGTTTTACGTGACTCATCCTGCGCTGTACTGTCGCATTGATCAATAAAACCGATCCAGATTCACTCTCTTATTTCACACTACAATTCAGCATTAATCTTGCAAAATTAAATAAATCTAGGAATAAATCAAACAAACTTTCTCGTCTCCTCACTGTGAAAGATAAAGTTATTTACCTTCCATAAAGTTTGGTGCTTCGAAGCCGAGTCGCTCTTGAACAGATGTGTCTAAATATAATCTCAAAAGCACTTCACATTTTGGGTGTTATGTGAACACGCGCACACAGACACACACAGACAAAAAGGCCCTCTTGACCGCGTATTTACCCGAGCGCAGCCTCTTCCTTCAACAAGACAAATATTTGGTCCAGAGCGTTCGCCACTTCTGTGTGTGCATACCGTGTGTGTGTCGCAGGGCGGTTTTTCCGGGGGAAGCCAAATGGAGAAGAGTGATAGGCTGACGTACGGCGAGGTTCATCAAAGTCACGGCGTGCGACGGCACTCATTTTTCATTGGCTGAGGGGTCCCGCGCACTTGCAACCTGCAGGAAGCCCACCTGAGAGAAAGAAAGAGAGAGAGAGAGAGAGAGGAATGAGAAATATGGTGACAGAGAAATGGAGTAAGAAACAAACAGGAGGAAGAAGGAGAAACCAAAAGCATGAGGGAGGGAGAGAGCGGGAGACACTGGTGGTTGGGACAGTTTGAACGACAGCGTTCTCCCTTTTACATTTCACACCCGGACGCTCCTCGCACCGCCGGGGGGGGGAGGAGGCAGGGGGGAGGTGTTGAGGAGGTGTGTGAGGTGTGGGTTGTTTTGCTCAAGGGAGAAACATGGGGAGATACATTCCGAAGATGTTATTATTATACGTTTACCTTGTTTTGGACTCACAGGGGGGACTAAAAAAAAAAAAAAGACACACACAAAGCAAGCACTCACACAGACCAACACACACAAGATGGACATGCAGTCGCACTTACACTCTGCTTCAAGTTAACTTCTCTAAATCAGTTTGGGTCCAAGATGTGTCTCCTCAGAAATAAGCTCTGTTATTTGGAGTTGGCGATAAGGCCATTGTAAAAACTCATTTATAAATGCTGAGATCTGTGACATTGCCAAAAAGAAATACAAGCAGTCAGATAAACATGACGATTTTAAACAAACCCCAGTGTAAGTAGTACTTATTATGAAGAGAAACCCAAATCTCCAGTACAGGTTTTACCCAAACTGTGTGTTAAAAACATTGCAGATAGAACAGAAATGTTTACTCTATTCCAAGACGATGTGCTATTCATTTCATTCCAGTTAAGGTTGGTCTCTGCGCACATCAACAGAGATTGTATTTCTGGCTGGTGCTGCTCTTGGAGATTTTTTCCTATTTAACTGGACTGACCGAATCCAGTCCCAATAATCCAAAAGAGTCGTTAGAGGTTTTTGTAAGATTTTCCTGGAGAGTTGGTAAACTGCCGTCACAGTTAGCAGTTGGACTCACTGGTTCAGTATTGACCCAGAGGATTTAGCAAGTGTCTGCCGTGAAGTGAGGGACTATTGCCAACATTTTAGGTACACTAAAGTTCAGTTCTACCTTCAAATGTGGTGGTTTAGATCATTTGACTGAACAATTAACTTGTCGTTACTTTGATGGGTTCGTTAAAGGAATAAATAGGTTCTATTGGCAGAAATAGAATATAGTGATGATTGTCATTTCCTGTAGCCACAAATTGGTGTGTTTTCATTAGAATGAGCCCTTCATACCACTACATACATATGGAACAAGTCCCCTTCCACGTTTTTCTTCAGTAGCCCAAAACAGACATAATAAACACTGACATCTACTTGCTTTCAGTCTGCAACCTCAATACTTGATGCCACTGAATCCCACACACTGGTCCTTTCATTTCACCTGATTCTCACTACCAGAATAACTGCATTTTCTGCCACAATATCAAAATAGTTTTCTTGTTTAGTACATCAAATGAATGAAACAATATTGTAAGAAATGCAAGATGGCTTCTACTCAGAAATAAGTGTATGTTTTTTTTTCTGTGCAAGAACAATAAGTTTAGGAAAGAAATCATTAGTTCGGTGTGTGTGTGTGTGTGGCAGGATGTCACCTGCAGCACGTTGAGGTCATCATAACTGTGTGATGTCCATCGCGCCTGTCAACACACGTTTGATTGTACACACACCTCGCCGTTGCCCGCGGCGATAGAAACCCTGCGTCCGTCCGCCATGTTATACGCTGTACTGGACCCATCACTCAGCCACTGTCACACAGAAACACGCACTTACAGAGACACACACACGCAGGTAAAGACACATATAAATAGGCTGAATGTGGCAGGAAACACATACTCACACACACACACACGCGCATGGTCCAGCAGACACCCATATCACTGACACACTCCCTCCTGCTGCTGAGGTTCAAGCATACACACTCTCACTCACTCACAACAGACGGCTTACACTGGAAATGAAGCTAATCCATCACCTGGAACACGCACACGCACACGGCAGGCATCGTCACCTTCACAGCTCACCTACTATCATTGTGACATCCAAGCCTGCTGGACACTGTAGCTGCTGTGATAAATTCATAAATGCATACACATGCGTGTGCATACATGCCCACGCATGCATGCCTGCATGTGAAGTCATGCACAAAGAGTGTATACGAGAACAAATAAATAAAAAGGACTTTTTTATTCAGCTGAAACTCACAATTTACATAAATTATGATTCCATTCATTCTTTTAATTTACTAAAACAGATAATGAAGTGTAGCAGTATAGCGGGCTAAAATATACAAAACTGGGGTTCAGTTTGTATTTTCAGTACCACACGGACCACGCTAGGCCAGTGGGACATTACATGCTCAACATTGGTGGAAGGAGTGTTGAGACCTTGAGAAAGAGATTTTACTTACAAAAATAGACATTCACCAGTGGATCCATAAATATCTTTTAAGACTCATGGGACTATATATGTGGTCAAATAGGAGTATAAAGTCAAATAAATATAGTCAAAGTACAGTAAAAGCATCTCAACAAGACAATAATAACAGATAATTACAGTACATTTGTAAATGTATTTAGTTTATCTCACCACTGAACCACAGGTGTAGTAAAGAATACGAATAATAGCTGCATAAATTTAATGTTTCATTGTTCGGCCCTGCTACGTGCTGTCTCCCAGGTATGACTCACTGGGACAACTGGATGGAACAGATCTGTTGTTAATGTCATTACTCTCTCCAGTGCTCTTCCCTCTATGCTTGCTTCTAGTGCTGTGCTTCTATGCAAAGCATATCCTTTTATAAAATGCACTATAATTCATTCAAATGAAAAGAGGCCCAGCCAAAACGCAGCCCACAGCTATGACTGATGCAAAACCCAAACCAAAATGATCCCCCAAAACAACAACAAGAACACCGAACTCCTCAGAGAATCACTGGTGTGCATGTTTGACAAATGCTCGCCGGCAGCGCTGCAGTCTCGTCCAGCAGCTTGCTGAAGGCTACAGCAGCGTGGTTTCATGGCTCTCTTGTTACTGGGCTGTAAATTCAGCGGATGGCTCCTGTCTCTGTGTATTGATCCGCTCCGTCACCTTGAACCTCGGTATTGACACATGGGGCGACGCTGAGCGGGGAAAAGCGGCAATTTACCGACCCTCAATTATGACATTCATAGATGATGTCACAACAGGGGCATTGGGCTTTGAGACACACACACACACACACACACACACACACACACACGTACTTCGCAGAGGGACTAAATCCATTTGTTTGAGCTTTGTGCACCAAAACACACACTCAACCACACACCGAGCAAAGGCTTTTCATCCTAAACAGCATTTAATGGCACCCCTTGTGCTTGTATTTGATTTTGTGTGTGTGTGTGTCCGCACACATGGAGCATCTCTAGGAGCGCGTGTATGTGTGTGAATCACCTCTGACAGCCGTTCTAATGTCTGCTGTCCGTTCTTTCCCCAGACAGATGGTTCACCGGACCATGTCATTAGCAGAATACAGTTGGCCATTATAATGTCATATTCAATACTACATATTAATAGTAAGATAGCGTGAGGCAAAACACTCTGTGCTCCCTGCTGAAACCTCTGCATGTTTCATCCTGTCAGATCAGGCATAACACTAAAAGTCGTGTAATCACTGCGCAACAGTCGGACACAAACATCTCTAATGCTCCGCTTAAACCTTCTATCCTAAATTGTTTGCATACAGTAATAACTATAACTTGCATAACTACATTAAACTGGAGCCTAGAGCTCCATCAGTAAGATTTGTGGCTGAAAAAAAAACTCTTTAGGGAAACTTGAAGAGGAAATTGTGTCCTGTTCAACTCTTCAACTCTGAGCAATGAGCACCACTGTTTCTCCAGCGGAGTCTTTGTAAGTGTATTCTTGATGAGCTGTAAAAGCAGATTGAAAACACTTATGCTCAGCAGAATAAAAAAATAATTATTTAAATCATGCACCAGAGCCAAACCAACTCTCTGTGTGCTTTCTGTAATAAATGGATTGGTTGGAAGAGGAGATTTTTCACCAAAAATTACATCTTCCAGAAAAAAAACAAGCTCTCGTCCACTGAAATAATTATTGGTGATTCCATCTAAACTGTTTACTTACATGGATGCTAAATAAAATGAACTGATGAGACTTTACAAAACATCAACCAGAATAAAACTTTTTTGGCATCTACAAAGTGGTTCTGCCCGTTGTCTCGAATCTGCCTGAAATACAACAGAAGAAGAAGAAGGATGTTTTTCCCCAACTTTATTGACAAAGATGAATTCCTTCAATTGTATAAGTGACCAAGATGAATCCACATTTTCCAGTCCTTTCAAACACTTGTTTGAACGGCTCTTTGTTTGGCTGTCGTCATTTTTCTCTCCCTCCCGTAAACTCGCCGTGTCACATTTAACCTCACGTGGGGCAAATACTGTCTGTGCTGAAAGAATGTATTTATTACGACCAGAGAAAAGAATCTGATAAAGCCTTTACATGGTTATTAGATGCTAATATTTTCCTGTTAAACAGATTGTCAAAGGTTTACACCACCTTTCAAAAAGCCGTTGGAGTAGTCCATTCTGGTTGAGGTGGTTAAATTTTTTTGTGATTTATTTAATTTGTTTTTATTATAATTTTTGGACAAATATTGGTGTCTATGCAAATGTAGTTACTGTTAACAAAGAATAATCTACCCTAAACAATATCTTAGAACTGAAATAATCAATTAGACGGTCTTCCATATTTTAAAAAAGAGCAATTTGCTCTTTGAGGCCATCCCCCTTCTTTAAAATAATTACGATCTTACCGTGACCCAACTTTGGGTCCTGACCTCCACATGATGTACTCGGCTATATTGCATTACAAATGGATTTCAAATTGAAGCCATATCAGATGTCACATATCTGATTCAGTAAGTAGTGGCCAGGGGCCGCCCAGCCATCGTTAATACTGTATTCACAATCCATTGATGAGATCATGAAAAAGTGCGTGTGTATGTTTTTTTTTTTTTTTTTTGGGTGAGTGTTTGCCCTCCTAAGACTCACCCCTGCATGCGCCGACACTCATAAATACGCACACACAGAAACAGAGACACACTCCCCAGGGCCTGAGTGCTCTCAGTGTTGACCGCTGAGGATGTGGGTCAGAATTAGAGGGCAAAGATAGAGAGGGGCTCTTAACGGGCCACACAGATGGGCCGTAGTCATGCTCACACAAACACATGTACACGCATAGTGCTCTGGGAGGTCAGGGTTCACCTGGAGAAGCTCTGGTCACTGTCCATCTATCAGTTTTATTACTCGTGGCGAAACAGAGAGAGCAGATAGAGGTATAAGAAAATGATAGTTGAACTGGAAACAATCGTATGACTGATAATTAATTGTAAAGATGGAATAACAATGCACATTCTCTCTGAGCCTTCCTATAGGGCATGTATGATGTATGACACTCGCTTGAACACACACAAAAAAAATAACAGAAGCAGTTGTGCAGTAGAGGTAAAACCTCATAAACCTACTTACTTTCAGGTCTCCATTAACTGTTAAATTTAAAGATTTCACTCACCTGGCATCTCCCGCACATGGACCACACATAAAATATTTATGATTTGGAAGCATTGGGCGTTTGTCCTTGCTAAACAACAATCACATAAAACGAATATATAGTTAAGTTAAGTTTTGGCCTTGATTTATTATCATATGTTTCAAACTCTGTATGTATTTATGCATGTCTGAGTGAATCCATGCATCATATGTACTTTAGAATAAGGTCTCTTAGTGTGGATGTGTTCCTGTGTGTGTGTATACAGTACGTCTGCCCCCCCCCTTATTTCCCCAGCGGTCTCCCATGGGAGAGTGGCAGCCATTTTGTCCTGTCACTCCTCTGTGATTTTTTTCCCTCTTTGCTTGTCCAATAATGACAGTTTAATTTGCCAGCCAATTACACCTGAGCGGTATTTAAATGAGCCAATCAGGACTTCTGACAGGATGACTAGTTGCTCCAGTTAGCACTCAGATGCAGAGGTCGATTTACTCTCTGACTCACTCAGCGAGACTCTTTGCTCTGTCGGCTTTATCAACACTGCTCTATTTTCAACAATACAAGGTAATTAACCTGTAAAATGGCAGCATTGTTTTATTAGAAAAAAAAAAGTGGATAGGCTGACATTATCATGAAATTTATTGTTATAAAGTATAGTGGTTAAGAATTTCTCTGCCTTCGTCACACTTCTGCAGCATCTCTTTAAAGGCTCGTTTCAATTATATAGAGCAGGACAAGAGAATGCTGCGAGGTGGCGATATCAGCAGCCAAACCTCAAACTAGGGATGTCCTGATCAAGTTCTTTGCCACCGATCTGATAGTGATCTTTTTATGATCTGAGTCCTGATCCAATCTTAAATAAATTAAATGTCCTCTTCTGCAGATTCATAAAGGCTTTTCTTATCTTATTTGTATTCTCCTAGATCACAACTAAGAATACCACTGGAACAGCGCTGTCAAAGCTGATGTAGTGAGGACAGTGTAGTGAGGACAGTGTAGCTCACTTTGGCTCCAGAAGCTCAAACAAACGCTTAAAACCTTTGTTCTCTGCACCAGAACTGAGCTGGTCATGCAACGCCATAAACTCTGTACCCCTCACTGTCTCTTGGAGACTTATTTTAGACTTGTTTTAGTTGCGAAACATCCACATTGCACAGTTTACAAATTTCAGTCTGACTGACTTCAGGCTGTCTACCACTGAAGAAGAAGAAGAAGAAGAAGTTGTGATGCTACAGGGACGTGGTTTTGGCTTATGGCAGAAATTAAATAAAAATAATAATAATAATAATAAAAATAAAAGATTAGGACATCCCAACCTCAAATGTTGGAGAATGATTTGGAATCAAGACTGGCTCCAAAACTGAGACCTAAATATTCATATACCCACCTTTACAGAACTTAAACATTGCATAAAAAAGTGTTTTTAGTCTGTATGCTAATTTACAACTATATATTTCTAATACACCCATGTAAATTATTTCAAATTATGCATATTTAAGTAATTTTATGTTGAATGACAGACAGGTGCTCCCATTTTTGAGTTAGCCGAATGTTAAGAGTCTCGATAAGCGATAATAATCAAGCGAATATGTAATAATTGTGGTGTGTCCAGTTGTGGATTGTCTCGGCAAGTTTTACAGCTAGAAAAACATTGGAGAAAGGGATATAAGAAAGGAAAGAGGAAAGAGGAAAGAGGAGAAAGGCAAACAAAGCAAAATGAACACCACATAATCAAACAAAAGGAATAGAGATGGGCAGGGGTCGATCTTAATCCTCTCTTGCCCTGTGTGTAAATAATGTCTAAGCATCTTATCCTGCTCATTTATGTAATGGGGGACTGAAACGCTGTGTTCCTAAGCTCCTTGAGGCCTGAGGTGTATTTGCAGAAGCCTGCCTCCATGTGTTTCTATTTCTAAAGCTACATTTGTACAATAGGTGTAAAGGACAACTGTGTTTTATTTTTATTTTTTGTATGTACTTAGTGTGTCAGTGACTTTTCCTAATGTGTCTTCTCAGTGTATGATTATGTGTATGCGCTCTCCTTGATTAAACAACCTTTTTAATCTGAGCTGCTTCCAGCTTTCCCAAGGTCCCTTGCAATAAGCGTAACTACCTCCTGACCGCACAATAACTGTAACTGTGCTTTTTAATACCGAGGGATGGTAAGTAAAAATAACCTGTGTCTAATATCTTCAGATTAAATACATCTTTTACAGTCTGGCTTCGTCCTGCTGTGCTGCTTTAAGCTGCCTTTACATACACACAGACACTAACACACAGGCACAAACACATATGCACCAATCACACACTGATTACATATAATCACAGTGGCATAACCATACTTAAAAATATTAAATGCAGCTATAGAAGACTTTCCAAATTGCACTTTTAAATATGTGACCTGACCCGCAAGTCTTTTCGTCACCCCGGAAAAATTACTCTGCTTGATGAGTGTGTAACATTGAATGATCAAAGAAGCAGTGCGCTGCCAAACAGAGAAGAAGAACCTGTTACGGTAATGGCTCTCTGTGGATTAGGCCAAAAGCAAGGCACTGATGCAGACGGAGTTGCAGATTTAATTACCGTCAGGGCCAGGAGTTTGACTCATACTTGACAATGGAGAATCTTGATCCATCCATCAGCGTCTGTGACGTAATGGTCATGGTGTTGGATTAATAATAATAATAAACCTGAATGGGTCATTCCACTCACAATGTGTAAGTAAAAGAGGGTAGGAAGAAACGAAAGCGAAGAAAAGATGGTAAGAAACAAATAAAAGATTATAGAAATGGCAAAGAGACGGCGGGGAAATCAGATGGTTTATGTTTTATCTGTTTGTTAATTATTTCTCCAGTTAATTTCCTTTTGTATTTAGATCCTTGGTTAATACTGTTCATCAGAGATTCGTGCCAATAAAAAACAGGATGGGAAAGATGGAATAAGTACGATAAGTCACGAGAAAAGATAAGAAAGAAAACGGTGGTTAATTAGAGAGCAGTGGAGGAGAAGAGCATGTGAGAATGAAACAGGAGAGGTTTTGGCTGTGGTCCAGTCATCACGCTGAGTAAATGATTTGACTCTCTTATCAAACTGAGGGTTAAAGACTCAAGTGCATGGCCGTAGAGGACAGCAGCACAGGCGCGCTGTTGTTCCGTAATGACATCTGGACATCTCTGAGTCAGGGGCCTTTGCACAGAAACGCACACAGACCCAAACACACACACACACACCTGGAGCAAAGCATGCTGGGCTTTCCCAAGAGCGAGTGCTACCCCGCTGTGCAACTGACAGCATCCTCCATTAACTCCATCACACACAAGTACGCGCATACATGTACATGTCTAGCTCTCTTTATGTCATAGACACACATGCAAGAGAGGAGGCGAGAGGGGAGAAGAGGGGAGAAGGGTGAGGCAGGGTGGGATAGAAGAGGAGTACAGAGGAGAGAGGAGAGACAGAATGGAGAAGAGGAAGGTAAAGAAAGCAGAAGAAATGTGGAGAAGAAAGCAGAGAAGAAAGGAGTAAACAAGGGATATCAAAAGAGCTGAAAGGAAAGAGGAGCAGGAGGCAAAAAAAGGGCCAGAAGTTACGGGGGCAAGAGGAAATGGGACATGGAAAATAGGATGAAAGGAAAGAAGGTAAGGAGGGGAGGAAAGGAAATGAGTCAGAAAGTGGGAAAAGAATGAGAGGTGTATAGGAAGAATGAAAAGAGATCAACTAACGGAGAAAACGGAGAACAGAAATAAAGGAGAAGCGAGGGAGAAAGAAAGCGGAAAGGAACTAAGGTGATAGGAAAGAGATTAAATGGAGTGAGGGGGGGAGATAACATGGAAACATGGCAAGGAAATTAAAGACAGAAACAAGAAGAAGACGAGCCGAGGCGAGAGGGCGCATAGGACGCCTCTTCTTTGTTTGTGCTCCATCTGTGTCGATGTGAAGAAAACGAGCATCAGCAGCTCAGTTAGTTAGTTAGTTAGTTAGCAGGGGAATCAGTGAGTACTTAGGCCCCAATTATCCACTAAATCTGCCTCTCTCTCTAAATGAGATTATTGCCACACACAGAAGCTGTGGCTCCCATTGGGTTCCATTAACTTTGATTACTCCTCATTATTTACTTACAGCTCCGCCACTGTTATTGCTTTCGCACACACATACAGAAAAAGAGAGGAGGGGCCGACGTAAACAGGGAACCGCACATACAGAATCGGATGCAAATACGTGTAAAGACTGAGGAGGATGCACTTTACGAAAGCACAGAGTGAAACTAATATCGAGTTAAATTACTTTTTTTGTGAACAGACATAGTGAGAAATAAGACCAGCTCCGAGGCTAGGGAATATGCACCAAGGAGGAAAACAAAGAAGAAGAGTTAAAAGATGTGTGTAGCAATGGGAATGAAAGAAGAGAATTAAAGCAAACGGGGGGAAGAACAAAGAAAATGATTGCATAGATAGATGAATTGAACCGTCAAACACTGCCATGAACATTTCATTTCATTGCACACATGCTGTTAATACAGTTTTCGGGGGAATAGCATCAAACGTAGGAAGACAGAGCCAACGAAAGGAAAAGAGGGAAAGGAAACAAAGAAGAGTGGGAAGAATTTGAGCCGTTGTGGAGGAAGACATAAAGAGAGCTGGATGGAAAAAATGAAAAAGGAAGAGGAAGAGAACAAGATGAAAGATGAAACACAAGTTATTCCCAATACATGGAGGAAAATTTAAGAAAGAATAAAGCAAGCTTCTTCCATGAATCTTTTCAGACACTGCTTCTGATTAGTGTTTGAATGTATCCATAGATTCCTTTTCCATTTAATTGGTGTTAGAGAAGTAGACATGAAGACATGCTTGCAAACTTCAGCATCCTTTTACAATGTCTGTTATATCTCATAGGTGGATACGAAAGAGAAAATGGCAAAACGTCGAAGCCAACTAGTAGTGAGGCAGGGATGATCTCAGTCAGCCCCTAAGCTAACACTTCTTCTTTTCTTTGACATGAAACACTCGTGTTTTTAAGGAGAGCCTCTCTCTGCACGAGAACCCCCTCCCTCCAACGTTTACTGTAGAGAGAAAAGAAGTTTGTTTGGCGACTGGAGAGCTGTTCAGTTGTTGTTTTGGGGCCTTGCCCGGCGCTCGCGGCACACTCTAATGTCACACTCTTTGTGCACTGAGCTGCCATACAGGCTAAATCACCGGGGCACGAGCATGTGTGTGTAAATGTATTTTGGCGGAGCAGGGTGTGTGTAAAGCCTATTACCACATCGGCATCAAGGGATCACAGCTGTTTCGCCTCCGAACTTTCTGATGGCAAAAAGAGAGTCAACTACACAGAAAAACCAGGAGAGAGAGAAAAAAGAAAGGAAAATCAGAGAAAGAACTCAGCTCTAAGGCCTAATTTCACTGACATTGTCCCTCGCCTAATTGCAAAATCCCTCCGTCTCTCCTTCCCTCCCTGTCGTGCGGGTCTCTGGCGCTCCAAGGTAAAAGAGAAATCGGGTTCTAATTTCATTTTGGTTTGTCTTAGGACAACTCTTAGATGTTTAATTCTATCCCAATTTCATGTAATCAGGCGAAAGACTTCCCTAGAGGGAGGGCATCGCAGGCCAGGGCCAGGCGTGTGCTATTTGCAAATGTAATTGGTTCACCTTTATTCTGCTCTCTCTGATGTTCCGGCCTTCTTTTCTCTCACTCATTTATCCCCCATTATCTCCACATCCTTCTCTCTCTTGCCATCTCCTCCAGTAGCCCCACGTTCTCCATTTCTTCCCGTCTCCTTCTTCTCCTCCTCCTCCCCCCGTCCCTCCCCTCTAGGCGAAACCAGCGTGGTTGTTATTGTGATTTCATATTTTCTTCTCATCCCTGCCTCTGCAGCCTCTGGACATTGACTACAAAATCCATTATCATTTGTATATTTTAATTATGCAAATGAGGATAGCTCAGCTGGCCTGTTGGAGGCTGCAGGGGAGAAAGCAGGAACTCCATTGCGGGTGATTACAATTCATCCGCTCGTCTCGCTTTAATTGTAACAAGCTAATTACCTTGTTTCCATTTAGTTTGAACAATGCCAAAAAGAAAAGGGAACAGTGATAGCTTTGGCTACCTCACGTGGCAGGGCTAGCTGACAGGCATGGAAAGGATAGAAGGGTGGGTGGGTGGGCGAGTTAAAGGAAAGAAGAGAGGAAGAACGAGAGGAAGGAGTGGTGTCATTCAAATGAATGTGGGTTTTTCTTCATTCGGTGCTAATGTTGATCTGATCGCAGTCACCACCGGCATTTATCTAAGTTTATTTATTTAAGTGTTGTCTGGGAACTTTTTTGTGGATTGGAGTCTGTCCCATCAGTCAGAAAAAAAGTTTACTCTTCTGTTATTGATTACAGCCTGTTCACATCTGAAAGGTTACACTATTAGGTGTAAGTTTTTTGTAAATTCATGCACTGTTGTAAACAAGCAAATGTACATGTGAAGGGTAAGTATGAAATTAAGGGTGGAAGTCAGACAAACATCCTCCCTTCGTAAAGAACAAAGACCGTCATCCTGAACTTCCGTAGGTTTTTTGATCCCTCTACACGAGACCAAGTGTTCCTGCCAGAGGTGTTCAGTCGCGTATTCCCTCCGTTCAGAGGTTTCTCACTGAAATGAGTCCAGGGCTTCTGGGGATCAAGACCAGGCCTCAGCTGAACAAGATCTCATTATCTCTCCCTCGCATAGACCCGTGCACACACGTCCAAAGGCACTGCACTGTACAAAGACCTACACACACATGTACTCACACGTGCACACACCTTGTCATGCCACAGTGAGCATCATGTCACAGTGAGGGACCCCGTATGTGTGTCACCGTGAACAAGGCACTGAAGTATATCACAGATTTAAAGGAGATCATATATTTCGCTACAGGAGCTCAAAGGGCCTAGTTTGTTCTTACACCATCTCTTCGCTGTTTATCTTTGTGTGCGACACCTGTCCAAAGACACTTATACACTTCCTTTAACAGAATGCCAGCAGTCATTCCTCTCACACGCCTACACACAAACTACTCTACCCTTCCGGTCCGATACTCTAACACACATACAAATACACTCGTCAATACGCTCAAATCTTCACCTTCTCCGCTGTTTCCACCAGGCAGCCTGGCATACTCCTCTTACCAACTCCCACATTCTCCATGCCCACCTACTTTGCGGTGCCATCAGGGAGAGACTTGAAAGGTATTTGAAACTGTCTTCCTTAATCATTTCCCGGATCCCGCAGGACACTGTGTGACGTGACAGAGGAAGGACAGAGGGTGGAGGGGAAGGGAAGAGTGGGAGGAAGGCGGGGAGAGAAAGTGTTGTCACACGTCAGTCAAGTCTTCTCTAAGGGTTCGGGTGGATTGCCCAGTGACAGAAATTGATGAAATACTAGACAAAAGAATTATAACTCCAGGAGTTTTATGACCACGAATTCTTGAAGGGTTTGCAGGTTTTCTGACCAATAAAAATGAAACAAAAACATATTTTTTAATTGTGGTTATAATCCTTTTGCACTGAGATTTAATCTGGGTCATGGGGCCTCTTTCTGCCATCATCTCCATCCCTTCCCATTCTGTGATATAACTAGTTGTATATTACTACTGTATACTAGTGGCAGTCTTCAAAGACAAATGACACCCAGGTAAAAGACCAGAGTCTTGTGGAGTCACCCCGCACAACTTTAGGTTAACAACTCTAGTAAATTAACCCTTTGTTTGATGTTTCAGTTGGTGTCTAATGACCCCTCCATAGCAATGATAAACCCACACCTAGGATGCTGAGCTCGCCTCTACTGTAAGGACTTCACTGCCTCTAGAATCAAATGTCTAAACAGGGACTAAGCTTTGTGTGTTTCTGGATTTGCCCAGAGTTTATTTCGTCAATACATCTGTTTCTGCTGTTGGCTAATGGACCTTTCTAAGATTGTCCCTAAATAGTGGAGTGTCTAGATTTATGCGTTCAATTTTGCATTGTGCCATTGGCGTTCCTGTTGATGTAGTTCTTTCTTGTGTCATTAGACCATATTCTACAACATGTGCAAGGAGAGTTTGTCGCTAATGCTGTGCCCAAACTACAAAAGTTCTGGACTGATTTGTACCCTGATGTCCTACAATCAAAGGAAAAAGTGTCAACAAAGATTGGTCCAGATTATCTGCTAGTGTGAGGTTTTACAGATCTGCTCCTAAACCTACCAAAAAACTCATCAGGGCTGCTCAAAATAATATAATGAGTCCAAAGTGACGGACTTCAGGTATCTTGGCCTTATGTATAGTAGCATGGCCTGGAACAGAAAGGACACTAGCAGTACCTAACACTTGTAGTGAAAGCAATCTAAGTCTAAAAAGTGAGCTCTCTAAAATACCAAGCAGTTTACTGTTAGACTGTCAGCTGTGGTGAGGGGGCATTGGGTAGTACCTTCCTCTAAAAACATTCTGATTCTGTCCATGGTGCTGAAATGTGAAAATGAATGGTGCTTCGATTATACAGTCATTCATCTCCTGTTACCAGTAACCTTTAACAAAGGTTTGAAAAGGTACACCTAATCCCAATCCAGAAAACCTACAGTCCTGTGTGTCACAAAACAATAAGACTATAATGGAAACATCTTGAGCCAATGATTCCCTTTTCTTTCACCATTCATTTGTGGGGATAAGCTTCTAAGCCATGGACACACACTAATGTATAGTTCTGTGTATCCTTGTGTGTATATATGCACTAGTTGCACTGGTTGTAGCAGTTATGCTTACTTATGTTATTTTCACATGGCACAAAAAAGACGATCTGTTTCTCCTCATTTATGATCAGAAGAAACAGATTGGTAGAAATGGTTCAATGAATAAAAAATAAATAAATAACACCTTAACCAATACTTTAATTACAAAATAAGAACAAACTCTTCTAGCCATTATTTACATCTCAGAAGATCAAGAAATACCATTAACCTCTGCAGAGGCCGAATCTCTGATCCTATTAATAACTCTAGATTACTTCAAAATGCAGATGACACGCTATAAGTTAAAGCAAATGTAAATACCACAAAGTCTGAGCGGAGATGGAAAGAGAACGATTTGATGTCCTTGGTAAATACGAAGCGATCACAGATCACTCTGTACGACAGCTAAGTGTCTTGATGCCTATTTGACCTATATGAACGGTATTACTGTAAAACGCCATATGTCTCCATCTACTTCCTATCTCATAAGTCCTACCATGACATTTTCTATACTTTAATATATAAATACAGAATTACATGTGATGTTTAGAGGTTCTCTGGAACTTGGTGTCCATGTAGCGTGTCACTAATAAGCTGTTACACAGCTGTTAGGTTATAGAGGACACCATCTACGTTTGTAGCCACGTTTCATCTGACAGTGTTCAGCCAGCACCAAGACACTGACACGCATACAGTGTTGGGAACATTGCTTGAAAACTGTAGTCAGTTACTAATAACACATTACTCACAATATAAAGCAATATGAACACCCCTATTTTCTCTGCTAATAGAGCTAGTTTGGGTCATGAGTTGGATGTGTGCGTGTGTGTGTTTATAAATTGAGGGCAACACACTGTGGGCCACAAACACATTTATTAATGGGATAGTATTTCACACATATATTAATCAACTACAAAATAATCAGGAATGCAAACTTTGTCATTTAATTAACACGGTTTTGATTAGTTGCAGTGAACATCGCAATCCAGGGAGATATTTACCAGAGGTAAGATGTTGTGTGATAAAATTCATAATTATATTATATGTCATTCACCATTTCTACTCTTTGGCTACTGTACACGATGTACAGTGCGCAAACATGCGTGCAAATATAAAATAACGCTTCGGCTATATCTGGAATGTGTCTGGCCTTTGGCCGAGGATGAACTTGATGTTCAAGTACATTTAGAGGCTTATAAAACTGTGACCTGTGCCAGCTGGAGCGACGACAGCAATATGTAACTAATCCCACATCTCTGCAACGTCGGATTCACAGCCTGAATGTCTCTGATATCCTTCCTAAATATTTGTGTCTGAAGCTCATGTTTATTTATTCATTTTTAAAAGTTTGCTGTTCAGAGACGAAGGGCACTGTTCTGAAATTCCTCGACCTTGTCTTTAATTTACAGTATAATTTTATGGTAAACATAAAAGACATTAAAAATTGCCCTTCAAGTCCTAATTCAATTCACTTATTTTGCAAATTTTATTGAGGGATTTGAAGAAATTCTTATTTTTAAATTCTGTCTTTATTTCCTTATGTGTTAATTGAAAAAATACCAAATAAACTGATCAGGCATAACATTATGACCATCTTAATATTATGTAGGTCTCCCTTGTGCATCCAACACCGTTGTCACTCATCAGAGAATAGATATGGGCCTTCTGAGGGTGTCCTGTGGTGTCTGGTAACAGAATGTTGTTAGTGGGGGCCTTTGGGTCCTTTGGGATCTAGTGAATTTGGAGGCCAGGTCAACACCTTGTGCTGTTTTTCATGTTTTT
This sequence comes from Chelon labrosus, assembly GCF_963514085.1. NCBI lineage: Eukaryota > Metazoa > Chordata > Actinopteri > Mugiliformes > Mugilidae > Chelon > Chelon labrosus. Next base: position 7,824,514 of record NC_140355.1, on the reverse strand, counting down.
TTTTAGTTGTTCCTAAACCATTTTTGTGTGTGTGTCTGTGTCAGGCTGCATCCTGCCGGGGATGGCTGCTGCCATCAAGGAGTGTCATTGCTATGGGGCAGGGGTGCCTGGTCTGGTCTAGGTGGGTGGTACATGTCTAAGTAACATCAACATGAATACCAGGTCCAAAAGTTTCCCAGCAGAACAAATAGAATTGTCACAAGGTGGTCATTGTTATTTACTTCTGCTATAAGTGGTTTTATTGTTATGCCCAATTGCACGCAGCTGTCCGTTGCCTATTTTATTTTATGCAGGCTGTTAACTGATCTCTTCCACCAGCATACTGTATGTTTAACCAGGCCACATCTTTTCCACATCCTCACAACAGTACTACAATGAAATACTTCACCAACATCCCTAATGCTTTTATAAGCTCTTAAACTGAGTGTATGCCCTTTCTGTTTCAAGTACATCTCAGAGGTTTATTGTTCTTCCTCTGTGGCTAAAGTATAAGGATGAGACCAAGCATAATCCGTGCACTTTATATGTTAATATTTAGATTCACAAGTATGACCTTCTACGTTTGAGTGAGAAGCAAAGATTTGGCTTGAATCCTCTCAAATGTCTATCTTGAGATTTAGCACCTTTTATTCAGGTTTGTTGGAACACTTACTCAACTTAAAGTCATCATAAAAGGGTCATCTGAAGCTCTATATAAATCTTTGTTGAACTGAACTGTCAAGGATCATACCAGCATCTTTTGTTTTTTATTAATGGACACGATTTGTTTAAAACAAACTGCTGAGCTGCTTAAATACTTACTGTAAGTGCTTACACAGACACACACAAAAAAAAACAATTTAAGAACAAAAGTGAGCATTGACAGGTATTTAAGGTTTCTTTCACTGTCTGTTCCATTTGCAGCTTTAAATCCGTTGGCACAGCTCAACCAAATGTCTGTGCATTTAAAGATCTGGTTTCTCTTAAATGTCTCGTTCATGGCCTCTTCAAATACAGCTTAGAGGTTTATCAGCAGGTTGGGCTTAAAAAAAAAAGAGCAAAGCAAAAATGTCGAGAGACTGGGAGAGAGATTTAAATCTGAAACGTTCATTTAGAGATCCATCAATCTGACAGGATCAACTTAAAGCTCAACCTCACATTTCCCTCCTGTACTTGTGCTTGAAAGTGTGGCATACACACATAAACAGCCAGGCCCTTACGCCTCTGTGTAACGACTAAACATTTAATTCTAAAATCGTTGGTGGAACGTCAACCTCCTCCATTGTGAGAAGACTTTGTGCTATACTTGCGTAATTGTTTTCCATTCAGTTACAAGAGCTTTGGTGCATCCAGACACTGGTGATGGAGATGGGTTTTAGGAAAAGGTTTTGTATCAGCGTAACTGCGAGGAAGCTGTGTTTACTACAGCAAGTGAAGTAGCCTATGAGTTAGAATAGTCTAGATGGGACTGAAGGTCAGCTGAAGAAACAGAGAGCCGTGTTCCTCAGCCAGAATAAACAAGAACGAGCATATGCATCGCATTAGCAACAGAAAGGAACTCTTGTTTGTTTACATAGTTATGTCTAATGGACACTTACATTTTTAAATGTCTGTATTTGCGTATCACTCCTTTTCCCGGCACAGAGTACTTTCTTTGTCTGTGGCGCACTGCATTAACCTTCTCATGATTAAACTTCTGGGCCAATCAGAATGGCAGAAGGCCTGGGATTACCACAGCAACATCTGGAGACCATGCTAATGGCCCGCATATGTTTTTAATGTTTAGATTTAGAAGTCAACATGGTGCTCTTAATTTCATCTCAAAGCGGAAGAGAGGGAGGTTGGCAAGGATGAGAGTTGGACGATAACTCTCTCTCTCTCTCTCTCTCTCTCTCTCTCTCTCTCTTTTTAAAATAAGTAAATCACGACTGAGTGCAGCTGTCATCATTAACCAAAGTACCACTGATGACAAGAGATTCACCCAAACTGTGTGAGTGTCCCTGAGCACTTAAAGAAACCCAAATAGCCCCATCTGTCAATTTTACACTCCATGATTCTTACTTAGCGCACAGAGCCCCTGTAAGTGTAATATGCTGTGGGGATTTCATAAAAACCAAATACACACACTGAAACACATTTATGCTGTCAGCGATGGTTTTTAATCCGTGTTTTAGAGTGAAAGCCAGTAAAGGAAGAGCATTTTAAGAGTCAAATCCAGGACAGCAGGGCCAATTCCAAGCAAAGAGAACAAAAACAAACATGTTTCTCTTTGCGACATGTGTTGGATAGAAGCATTGCTTAATAAGAATCCACTGAGGTGTGATTGTGTGGACATTATGCTGTGGTGTGAAAGTGAAACGAAGAAGAAGATTTTGCCATGTACACTTCAATCTGACTGAATAGTGAGTTAACTCTGGAAGCAGAATTTATTAAATTTCAGTTTTTGTTGACACATCACCATGTCATTGGAGCACTGGAAATAGTTGAAGCCAGCTTTGACATTTAGCGTCTCACGCTGGTCATGTAGCGACAAGTATCAACCACCAGTTTGATGCTCCATATGAGCGTCTTCCATTTAAAGCTCGTTAGCTCGTTGCTCTGTCTTCGATAGCGTGAACATAGGCTTCTGCACGTCGCAATGACCACCACGACAATGATGGGCAGAAACTCTTCACCCATCATACGGGTTATGCGAAAACTTTTTCCATAAACTTTTTCCAGAGTGACACCAAATAGGTCAATGGAAACACATTTCTGGCACCTGAGGAGTTATTTCTGCCATTGTATATTTCAAACTTGTGTGAAATAGGGCCTAACTAGCATTAGGCTGGTAGTTAGTTAGTGTGAAGCGCTTAACAAATAAGTTAAAATACATAAAACCAATGATTAATGGTAGCCAAGTCTCATTACATAGCGCAGAAGGATGTGGCCTGGTTTTACATGTATCTGTCATGGGACTTGTGTGCTATTTCATTAAGTTTATTCAGATTCTGATTAAGTTTGTCGAAAACATCCAGATAATTTCAGGAATTATTATCAGATAAAGAAAAAAGAAAACATTATTATGCCCAACAAATCACTTCTAGAAGTCTTGATACGGTAGTCTTGCTGTGGACTGTCTAATCTCTTGTGTAAATGAAGCCGCTGCGTGCCACACTTTGACAGAGGGACAACCTTAGTACTACTAAACCAAACAGTTAGGCCTCATCCTTCTATCAACTGTTATAAAAATATAGTCTGAAGATACCTCAGCTATAAATCTCACCTTGTTTTGCTTGTCAAAGTTGGTTTACCATTGCCACATGGCGATTAAAAGATATATGGAAAGGAAAAATATAAATGAAAATAATAAGATAAAATGGGTAAAAATCATTATTTACTGAAAGCTTGGATTTTTTTTTTAATCTTTAATTTTTTGCAAGTATCAGTGCCAATATTTCACCTTTCACTTTCACTTCCAAATTAATTTTCAATGCCAAAATGCCAAGTCCCTGTCCTGGCTCCACATGCAACAATATATCCTGATTATCACTCTCAAATGTAATCAAAACTCAGTAAATAAGTCTTTTAATTACTGCATATAATGGTGGTGTACTCCATATGAATGAACCTCGGTTTGTGCCCACTGTGGATGTTTTTATGATCTCCTTTATTCATAACATCTGCCATTAGTTTGTGAAATTTCCCGAAGATTATATTAGTGTTGAGTGGGGAAATAATCCCCCACAAATAGGCATGAAAAACATCTTGTATGTTTGTGTGGAGTACTTAGATCAGCTGGCACGTGTGACTCATTTGGATGGCTTGTTTGGATGTCGAGATCAAAAACAACAAAGGCTCACGTTTGTGTCATCATTAGCGCCGTCAGATCACTCACACATCCTGCACGCCTCTCCCTGTTAATCCCTCGGTTCATACAGTTGCAGAAGGGTATTTACGCGTCAGTGGATCAGCGGTAATTCATTGAGAGATAAGGCAGAACAATAATAACAATATAGAAGCTGTTTTGATGCCGAGTTTTAATGTGAGGGATCAGCATATCAAAAACAATACAGATGTAAAATCCAGCCATATGTGCTGGGTATGATCCTGTTTGGAGGTATGTGTTGTGTCAAAGAGACGGTTGTGGTTTTAGTGTGAAAAGTCAAAGATTCATTTATGAAATTCATCAGTCAAAAAAAAAAAAAAAAAATACAAATTTCATAAGCATTGTTTTTATTATCATACCTAAAATAAAATCCTTTGAATGAGCTCTGTTTTTCTGTGTACACCATCGCTTTCAGAGCAAACTAATTAGAAAGTTTGAGTAATTCCGTTGGTAATAAAAAATGATTACAGTCTTGAGGAAATAACACGCAGTACATGTTATTTCTTATCTGTACAGCACGCTGTGTGTGTGTTTTTTTCTGTATTGTGCTCGCCTCCTCCTCGCCTATCTGTGTCCTGCATATGTGATTCAACTTAAGCCACCTCATGCACACACACAGGAGAAAAAGAAGAAAAAAAAAAAAAAGGCAGCTAGTATTCGTTGTTATTTAAACACCAGAGCAGATAGGCAGCTGAACAATAATTATTTTCCGGAACAATAATTATTACCATTTAATTCTGTTGTTTACCATTTTGCCCGGTGGCCCCTCTTTAAAAGCCAGCCTCTATCTATAATGGCGAGCCCTTGAGCAGAACTACATTTAACACAAATATCAAATAATTAAAAATCAAATAATTGAAAAGTAAAAGTGCGGCTTATTTATTTATTTTTTCGTATTTGAACATTAATTGAAAGAAACATTTGAGTGGGTTTTTTCCCAGAGGACAGTTCTTGGTCCTAGTTGGTATCACATGTCATATTATTCCACATTAAATTCATGTTTTAGAGGAACATTGAAGTGTTGGAGTACATGTTTGGATTATTTGTCCAAACAGAGGCCAAAAATATGACATTTTGATCCAGCATTTTACAAGTAGATGTCTGTTTTTTTAATCAATGGCTATATAGAGTTTCCGACTTAACTGTTTACGTGGATGCTAGATAAAATGTATGGTATGTTTGTATATTATATGGCCCAAAATATCAGTCTTTTGAATGGTCCTGCCCAATGTGGAGTGTTTTAATTAACAGCAGAAGAAGGTTTTGTTCCCAACTTTTATCGACAACATGGAATTTATTCAGTAGATGACCAAGATGGACTGAGACAGATTCATGTTATCAATGGCACTGCCCATATGCATTCTGGCTTTGTTCATCTTTTTCAAACATGTGTTTGACCAACTCTTTGTTGTTGGCACCACCATGTTTCTGCTCCTTCTAGAAACTCATCATGTCATCTGATGTTTACCCCGTATGGCGCAAAAATGTTCAGAAAGAAATTATTCATTCCAAGTGGAGAAGAATTATTTACATCTTCTTCTATTCAGTGGATTATCAAAGATGTACACCGCCGCTCTCAATCCAATTTATCATTCAGATCAGGTCAGATCGGGCCAGTCTGTTCCAACTGAGGTCATTACATGAGGCATTTCTATTCTTTTTAACTTCCTCAGTTTCAGACCTCTGGCATTGTGCATGCTGTCTCATTGTCACACTGTCATGTCTCACTGGGCCACTTGAGTAGATCAGAGCCATTGTTAATGTTATTAGTAACACCTGTGCCTTTCCTACTAATATAAGTCTAAATGTACGGTCTTAAAAGGCAATGGCAAAATAACAAATTGTATTACTGAAGCACGAAGAGGTCTGTGCCTTGTTGTTTGTCCCGTTTGTTCTCTAGTCCTGTATTTGAAACACATAAACAATAAACAGAGCTCGAGCAGCGCTATGCTGTTTAATCTGACAGAGCTCTCTGATGTGTGTTTGTGTGTGAGTGTAACTGTGTACATGATCGCCCCTGCACTGTACGTTTGAGGGGATTACAAGCCGGATCACAGGATTACACAATTAAAGCTTGTCTGGAGTGAGGAAGGCCATGCTAACGTGACACTGTGACAAGAGCAACGGAGGTGCACTTGCACAAAACATGTGCTGAGACATGTTTCCTGACAATGAAAAAAACAAAACAAAAAAAAACATGCCAATGCTGAAATATACCTGAAAAAATACGTATGATCGTTTGGAACCTGGTAACTTTTTAAACACATTTGAAACATTACCTACAAATAAGATTATATACTTAAGCCAAGGGTGCATACAATTTACATTTTTGTATTTTCATCATTCAACTAAATAAAGAACATATTAGTCACATGACAAAGGTAAGTACTCACCTAAACTGATTACGAGCTTAAATTCATTAAATTACAATCAGGGGTTTGCGAGTAAGTGTCAACCATCTGAACATCTTCATAGAGTGACAAGTGGAACCTGTTTTAATATGACTTCTGACATATAGGGTCTAGTATTTGTTGTCATCACGCCATGGTCTAAGGAGTAAGTATTAAGGCCTTCAGACAAAAAAAAAAAAGGCTATAAGTGCCTATGAGTCTGGCAGGGATTTAAAGTAAAATCATCTATTGTATATATTTCAAACAGCAGACAGTTTGTCCAGCAAATTTAACCCAAGAGCAGAACATTTGAATTTAAAAGAAGTCTTCAGGAACTCCAAGGTTTTTTGCCCAATTTGCCGGTAACTGAACCAACTTTTGGTGCATTTTTCTAGGAGCAGAACACAGGAGCAAAACTCAGCTCTGCCATTGAACATACAGGCAATATTTCAATTTTTTGGGGGGCAAACAAATCAAAAATAGACTTGTTTGACCACAGTAACAGTAGACATGTTTGGAGCTGACCAAAGGTGGAAATGTTATGGTTTGGGGTTACTTTGCCGCCTCAGGGACTGGACAGCTTACAATTATTGATTCTGCTATGAATTCTGAATCACGTCAAAGAGTGCTTGAGGATGTGGTTTTCTCTCTAAAAGCTGAAGTTCAAGCTGAAGTGTACCTCTCAACGAGGGGTTATGGAATGGCCTAGTCAAAGCCCAGATTTAATTCCTATTGCAAAGCTGTGGTGCGACTTGAAACGGGCATTAGAAAAACCCTGAAGGAATTTCAGACACTGGTGCATAATTATACAAAATGCATCCAAGAAATTCATTCATTCATCTTCTGTAACCGCTTGTCCTATGAAGGGCTCTCGGGGTGCTGGAGCCTATCCCAGCTGTCATTGGGCGAGAGACCCCGGACAGGTCACCAGTCTATCGCAGGGTTAACACAGAGAGACAGACAACCATTAACACTCACATGCACACCTACGCCAATTTAGAACCTTCTTGCTGTGAGACATCAGTGCTGACCACCACGCCACTGTGAAATTATTTCTGTTAAAGGTGACATTGCTAGCTTCTGAAACCATAGGTGTACTTGCTTTTTCCTTAGAAAAATATTGCATCTATTAACATGATTGTTAACTAACTGACTGGCAAACCTGTGTTGGGCTGAGTCACATGCACATGTGACGTGATTTTGTATGCTGTCTGTCATCTGTCTTTTATTTAGAATGATGATCTCTTTAAACAGCGGTAAATAGAAAGCATAAATTACGTCTGTCTCCATTTACCTATTGTGTCTTGCAGGCTGGTGGCTTTCCAGGTTTTTAACAGGAGACAACACTGTGCCAGGACAACAGTCACTCCCCACTACACTAATGGGATGATCTCATGTTTTAACTAATCGTCACAGGAACAATTACAGACGTTCTTGCACATTCTCATTTGCTGACAAACTCGTGCTAATTAAGATCATAGCTGACAGGGCCATTGATGCCCACCTCTCTCACCGGCTTATCTCTTACTTGCTCATTTATAGTTCTGTTGAACAAACCGCCTCTTTCTTCTCTCTCCTTTAATTTATCCCCTCCATCTCTGTATCACTCCCTGTGATGCCTGGTGATTAAGTGGTAGTTTAACCTCCAGTTCTCATTAATAATAGACGAATAGAAAAAGCCTGTGTTGTTCCGCTTCCTGTCTGTGGCACTAATAGAGCCCTTAACGTTCACATTAACATAGCTCTCGTTTACTCGGGGAGATGGACGGACAAGTCAGAAATGTGGAACACAGGCGGAAGGGTGAGACACATAAATGCATCACGTGTATCGTGAAATGATTATATAGGCTACATGCCCCAAAGTATGTTGAAACATGAACATCACACCTACGTATGGTGGATTTTTTATTTCAAAACGCTGGAGTTTCCTGTTGATTTTTAGACCTAGCAAGAAAAACATCAGTGAGTAGATGTCGCTTGCAGTTGCCTTTCTATATTTTATGTTGATGGCTTTCTACAGCTAAGGGCTTTCCGCAAACTGTTGCTACAATCTTGGAAACACATTAAAAAACACACCATACACTGTTAGCTGTAGCATTAAGATCTTACTTGATTGTAAGTAGAGCAATAATAAATGCCATCAACAACCTCAGAGCAGAAGTGCACAATGTAATTGGGATGTCCATATACTTTTGGCCATAAATAGCAGAATGGAATTGATTGCTCAAGCTGCTGTACTTGGTATGCAATAATGCTGTAATCAACAGGTTGCAGGTTCACTCCAGGTTGTTGTGCCCTTGAGCAAGGCACTTAACTGTTACATGTAAACTGCTGCACATGATCTCCAGTGGAACATGAATCTTGCGGCACGAAAGAACAAAAACCCACACCATCAAGTGTGCTCATCATTGTGGAATTAAGTTCTCGTGCAAGGTTAACGACCACGAGGAGGTTTTTGTTAAAAGATAAATAAATAAATAGAATTAAAGACGAGAAGCTTTCGCCTTTTCTCTCACACACATGCGCACACTTCAAGGAAATACTGAGTACGGTCCTTATGGGACGACATTTGTGGTAATTCATTCAGAATCCATTTTAACGCATTGTGCAGACCTAAGTGCCAATCTTCCTTTTTGGTGAGTTTCCATGATTTTATGTCCCATATAAAACGATGCAGTTTGCTCCACAATGGCCTATTTAAGTTACATTACCGCCGAATATTCCCCAGTAAAGAAAATTAAGCCGTGATACTGTGAGATCATCTCGGTTAGTTATCTTCTCCCCGCCGAGATGTGTCGCTTTGACACCCCGCGGAGAGCTGAATGATTCTCTTGGACGACAGATAATAGTCTTATAGTGTGTCGCTTGCCTAAGATTTCTCTCTCTCTCTCTCTCTCTTTCTCTCTCCCTCTCTGTCTCTTTTCTTTCCGTTACAAACCTGAGCCAAACAAGTTATACATTTTGTGTTGTATAAGACTATTAACATTTACTTTTACCAAGTATATGCCACAAAAACACTCATAAAGCAGATAATCTTCATATTAACATAGATGTCACTGTTCTTCTTTCTTGCCTTTTTAAAATGTATTTTACAGATTTAAGTTGCACTGCAGATAAATCCCTCAAATGTAAAAATGATCAACTCAGGCAGCACATTCCTAAATCCTGTTTTTATTATTCCTAAATAAACACAACACAATTGCAAACAACATATAGTAAATGAACCATTAGTTCTACTGACTTGTTACTGCTTCAGACGCAGCCTGCACCGCACACTTTGTCAAAACATCAATCTTCGCTATATCCAAAGGATAAAACGCTTAAAGAACCGTACCAGTGGTTTTACATGTTTTAGCTCATTAACCTCAAATTGTGTTGTGTATGTTACATTACTGTAGACCCTTTTCTATAAGGTTTTTAATAGATTTCCCGGCTTAGATTGTTATCAGAGCTTCCCCCATGAGCACGAGAGAGTGTTGTAAAATCGGTCCAAGCTCTCAAGTCCATTATGATGCGATGATAATGTAATCTTGACCACAAAAATAAAACCAGCTAAATATTCTCTAAAATGTATTTCCCACATCAGCAAACTTTTAATCTGTTTCGATACGTCCATCTTCATGGTGGAAATTGCTTTTACCACTGTGCTGCAGAAGAACAAAGATCCAGGTTCCACAAATCTGTCCATCACATGCATAAATGTTTCACATCATGTATGTATTCACACACATGCGCACACTGTACCCTGCCCCCTCTGACCTTCCAGGCTCTCTGCCTTCCTTTAAAGCACACTGTAGCGCCCAGCAGTCTGTCTGCACTGCAGAGCTAATTGGCTTCAGCTCAGTGTTCACTGTTAACGTCTCATTACTCATTCCACTTAGAATAACTTCCACAAGTTTGCTTGTGTTCAGGGGTCATTAAAAGTCAAGCAAGCCTTTAATTATGGACTCAGATCATTCAGTAAATAAAACTGCATTGCCCAGCAGCTTGGTATACAGTATACTTATTCAGTTCTCTACAAAATCAATCACTAAATAGAAAACAAGAGATCTTGTAGGAAACATTTAAAAGGTCCAGTTGTCAGTTCATGGAAAACCTACACCGATATTAAGGACTGATAAAGCGCTGCTGATTACCACAAACACCTTTTAAGTCTGACTGATAACACTAAAGGAGGAACACAAAGTGCAACAACAGTCATGGTTTCTCTTGACCTCCGACCTACTGAGATTTGCATCTCTGTCTCTTGTTTAGATGCTTAATATTTATGATGAAGAATTGAACACAGGCAAGAATAATTGTTCATTTCAGAGTATTTCAACACACTGTGCTGTAATTTGCTGGACTGCTCCATTTAAGATCACCAGCCGCTGTCTCAGAGGAAGAAGTACCCACTTTAGTCTTTTCTAATTAATTAAATTAAGAAAGTATTTTTTTTTTTTTTTTTTTTTTCTCCCACATCCAAAAATAGTGAAAGGGTAATTTGGTATAGACAGGCTACTGTAGTCAAACTTAGTGAGGGTCTCTGACAGGCATCTCTGGACAGATCTGAAGCAGGTGAAACCTACAGTGTTGTTGACCAGCTGTCATATTAACCTACAGTCAGTCTGGAACATTTTTATTTTAAAGACACATTGTTTTTGCGATTTCCCTCAATTTCAAATCTCAAAAAGTGCAGCTTTTTCCTTATTAAGGTGACCTTGGGTGGCGACCCTATGCAACAGGAAACACACACACACATGAACCTGTGTGTCTAATTTTGAAAGAACTTTCCACTGACATAATGTATTCCCTCTTACCTGAGCCAGATCAACTAAATGCTTAATCCTTGCCTTAAACATAACCTATTTGTAACATTCACCCTAAAATCAAGTATTTTGGTTTTAACCCTCAAAACGTTGTGGGTCCCAGAAAAATCGCCCCATATGGACAACAAGGCCCCACAAGATTCCAGGAGAGTGTAGCCCCCACAACTTAATAAAAACAACACACACAAAGAAACACACCTTTGTGGTCAAAAAATACATAAATCAGATCTGCTCTCTGGATTTCTGATTCTCTACCAGTGTTAAAACCGTATGTTCTTTAATATCTTTCCTTCATTACATTATGGTCAAATTAATTACCATGAGGGAAAAATCATTGTCCTTGAATCAGAAACAAATGAAAGTAATCCGTACGTATGGGACACACGCATCCTCTTATGATGCGTTTATGAGTAATATAAAAAAATCTGCCTCTCTAAAGCTGCATCACTTGCATTTTGCAAAATGATCATTTCTTAATAATTCACTGGCTAATGTTCCAGATCTTCGGTGAAATATGGGGATCTGTAGTGGTTGGTCTCTTCTGCTAATTGGTACAAGCGCCTCAGGCAAGCCGAGGGACAGCATCGCTCACAGGGCTGCGCCTGTCGCTGAACGGGAACACTGTAAAAACAGACAAATAGAAGCTAAATTAGAGCAGATGGCTCACCTTACTGGTGCTGTGGATTAAACGTATGGGCATGTGTGTCCTGGGAACATTGAAAAACGGCAACCCAAATTCACCCCCAAAACTCTGTCGCAAAAAATAAGGTAACATTTGTGGAGACGGCCCATTGCTTTAAATGGCGGATAGGATACAGTGCCAGATAATGTAACCTAATAGGCTGTGACATGACAATACTAACACTGTAAATAGACCAATAATGTTTCATCGTTCTTTTATTTTAATAATTTATTGATACAGCCATGAAGCAGGACAGAGTAATGACCCGCATGTATTGTGGCACAGGGGAGCGCGCACGCGTGGACACCCTCCTCCTCCAAACCCCAGTCCAGAGCAAGGAAGGATTTCCATCATGAAAATCAAAAATCTGCCTCAATAATCTCATTTGTTTTCTAATTTATTTAAGTTTTATTTAAGTGTGTTAATTGTAATGCGCAGTAAATCTTCGATCATTAACAGGAGGCTATTCAATAAAATACGTTAAGTAAGGATTAGAACTGGGGAATGCAGGGCGATTGTGCACCATATTGTGGCCTATATCTATATTAAATCCACAATAAATTAATACAAGCGTTGGGGAATTGTTATTCGACCCTTTAATGACGCAGGGTTAAATTCCATATATTTTATCATTTCTGTTTCCGTTTAAAATTCTGAATAAAATATCTGAAATTGGAATGAGGCCTACGGGGATTGTGAAAATGACTTTTTGTCGTGTTAATTTAGTCGGATTAAATAGTTAATAAATATTTTGGAAATGTTAATATTAAAAAAAGGAATCGATGCTGCGTGGTAATTCAGACTTGAGCCAGTGCGTTTTGAGAAAAGGAGGCGATGCATTTCAATATGGTAATCACTCACCCGGGGCATGTTTCATTTATTGACAGATTCGCTGTTAAATGTCTCAAGCTCACTTAGTGTTGTAGCTCTTAATTTATTATGTTTTGTGCTCTCTCCGTCCTCCTCCCTGGTTTGACCCTCTGAGGTCACACAAGCAATTCTTTTTTTAAACGCATGATTAATTTCTCAGTAGGGCGACCGACTAATGCATTATGAAGAAAAGTGAAATGTATTCCAACGGGGCTAATAGTGCTATTGTATTCCAATAAGCCTTTTCCTGCTTCACATGGTTTAGTCATGCTTCGCTTTTGATAACATGTCAGACATCTTTCTCAGGGAGACTGAAAGTTGTGCAATAATTATTCTCTTTATAGTATTGTCATTTGCAAGTCGCTAGAAATTCGCCCTCTATTTGTTAGAGCTGTCAGCATAGCCATTAACTTAGTTCATTCGTTTTTTGTTATTATCATTTAAATATACACATGTCTTTCGGTGAGGGAAAATCAGAAAAAAAATAACTTAAATAAAAATACAGATTGTGTTCTAGCTTACAAAGACTGTAACACAAAACCTACAGCCTAGCTAAACAGATTATGGATTTAAAACTTCTTTCAGCTGAAAGTTAAAAAATTATAAAAAGATACATTCACTCTTTCTTTAAAAACTAGGCGACGCTTTAAAAAGATGTTCCTTCTTTATTACAGAACTGTTTTGTATTATTTTTTGTAAGATATACATGATTGATTATTAGCTTTTAAAAGTACTCTTCCTGCTCTTTGCATCCTATACGATCCTCTTATCTCGCTATTGTGACGTCACCCGTTCCAGCAGCCGTGCGGCCCGTGCGTGGCACGCGCTCGCGTCCCCCTCCTCTCTCTTGTCCCACGGCGAAGTGTACCCGCGGCGTCCCGTCCGCGAGACAAAAGCACGCGCGGTGACAGCCTAAATTGGTTTGAAAAGGAGCAGATGGGGCTCACGCTCTCCTCTGTGTCGCACACGCGGGAGCGCCACGCGCAGATTTAAGACTGAGCCTAAAAGCAATCCTGTCATGTTTATCAAGATGCTATTGAGAAAAGATTGGGCGGGAATAAATTACAGCCAGTCTCAATATCCAACAGCCTTTTAACCAGATTGACAATTGCTCAGACAGATAAATGCTCGAATTCACAACTTAAAAAGAAGCTGGATCAAAGACTGGTTTGTAAAAAAAAAAGTGTTTGTTGTTAAGTTTTTATCAATTTGCCTTAGAAAATGAATGCCTTACATGAAAAGTCTACACAATTTATATTTCTCAGTTATCTTTCCAGATCAATGTAAAAGTGTAAAAATGATTTTCGATAAAACAAAATAATAATCCACAATACTGCTTTGTGAAGAAACTTTTTATTTTCACACTGAATCTTCTTTTGTCCTCATGGGATTTATATTATTTCACTTTTATTATAAGTGGGTACAGACCTTTAATAACTGGCAACTGAATACACCAAGCAAAGTTTTAAGCTTCATATGTCTTCAAAAAGCATTCAGTTAAAAGCTTATTTTGTCTGGAAGAGAGTTTTGACAAGTGTCTGTTTGACTAGAGGCAACGGTATGGTGTGACTGTTAGCAATCACACATTTGTTTTGTTTGACATCCATGCATTTGGCATTGCAAAAGCCCTTGTTAGAATTGGGATAGGGCAGGTGTATGGATGTTGCATTAAGTGTCCCAGTAAGCAACCAAAATGCTTAAATGCAGGACCTCACCGAAGCAGAATGCAGCCATCATCAGTACACCTTTGTTTATACAAGTCAAAATGTCTGCCATGAAGTGGGCCTATTGCCACTGCCACTCTTTGAGTTCCTGCATAAAGTTCCTTATAGTTCCCTGACCCTGGTATGAAACCATAGGCCATAGAAGAATTTGCGCTGAGAACAACTTTGTTATAAAACTGCTTTAATTAACAAGGACAGTCAGTATTTGGAACCCCATGAGTGAGAGAGTTAAATGAGATCATCTCTCAGATCCTTCATGCATTTGCTGATGGTAAATGTGAAGCAGCAAATATCTGGGTTATAGACTTTATATTTAGGCTCCTTCATATCTGTAATTTGCCTGCTTTTTTTTTTTAACGGAGTAAGTAATTCAGGAGTAGCAACATGCCTACTTTTAGAGCTCGGCACAGGGGTGTGACAAGGAATTTCTTGGCCCCCTGAGCGAACACTGATCCGAACCCCCAGACTTTGTTAAATAAAATAATCCTAGCAGATATTTTTCTGTGGAGGCGTATTGCGAGTGCCTTTTATAGCAGGTGCTTCTCTGACCCTCAATTACAACAGATGATATAGGCTACTATGCACTTCCTGCTGCCTTTTATCTCTTGGGAACAACCTGCACATGTATGGAAGAGTCGTGTTTCGAAAAGCCTTCTCAGGGTTGAATGTGGGTATCAGCTGCACTGACAGACATTATTCTGATCCCCAGACTGCCTGCCTGCCTGCCTGCCTGTCTGTCTGCTGCCTCAGCTTTTATTTTCCCTTTCTTCGGGCCCCTATGGTCAGGCTAATGTTTTACTCCACACCGTGTCTGTGTTTAAAAGCCACATTTCCAATGCCAGTCTCTTCTGCTGCCAGCAGTCACTTTCAGCATCAGTTTGTTGGTAATTAATTTGCAACTCCGGGTGCATGTGCAGTCGACCAGCAGACGCGCATCTGATGTCGACAGCTTGTACTGTAGTTATGACTGGTTGTCGAGCTGCGTGAACATGCCAGATTCATTTAAAATTCATTCTCATTAGGTCACTAATATAGTCAGTAAATTAGCTAAAATTATGCTAATGTAAATTCTGGGTCGGGTCCGCTGTGTTGTCATTATAGCGGCTCTTCAGAGTTTTATTGTTCGAGACCCAGGGGGCAGGATCGTGCACGCGCCAAACGTGGGCGCAGTCCAAGGCTCGTGCGTCCCACTAGACCGTCCGTGGCTTTAGTTTGACTTTTCCAGCGTTTGAGTGACACTTAGCGAGACGTCATTTTTTTTAACAGTTCAGCTGAACTGGGCAGCGCAGCGCGTGAAGGAGAAGAGGAATAAAGTGTGTGCGCGTGAACGTGTGTGCGTGGCTTGGATGGTGGGCTGAGCTCGCGCTACACGCCAATCAAACTCAAGGCAGGTGTGCGGTCGAGAGAGAGAGCGAGAGAGAGAGAGGGGGGAGAGAGAGAGAGAGAGAGAGAGATTAGGACGGCTCGTGGTGTCTCTGAAAGGGGAATAAAGCCGGCGCGAGCGTCGCAGTTTACTCACATCTCACGAGCAGGCTCGCTCCACAGTTGAGGAGAAGAAAAAGCCGGCACCGACTGCACGTGTTTTCCGGATATAATTCGGACGCGATAAAAATGAGTTTCGTAAAGCCGCGTAGGATAAATCAATTTCTCTCGTGACGGGGATATTTTTGACGCGTTTTTTTTTTTTTTGGGAGTACTCCCAGAAGTCAGAGGTAAGGACTGCTCGATTCACCATTTCTGCTGTTATGCTTGTTAAAATGTTGTTAAACTATGACATTTCACGAAGAAGAGAGGACAGAAAGCCGTTTATTATTATTATTATTATTTATTTATTTTAAAGAAGACGAAAATGCTTGACGGGATGAAAATTTCACATTCCGTTACATCTTTAACTCGCAGTCTAGATTTACGATACTAGCTATAGCACAATACAGTATTATTATTATTATTAGTTATTATTAATAATAATTCTGTTATTATATATTATCTGATAAATAATCCGTTTAGTCTGACATTAATGTTGTTCCACTGGAGTTAAACTTGACGCCTTTCACTGTCAAGCGTGATGATGAAGCCTTAATGGTTACTTTGTTAGAGATAAAAAATGTGCTGAGCAGAAATGATAAATTAGACTACAAATAGGCCTAGTTCAACATTTTGAGTGTGTAAGTGATTTGAAGTCCGGCTAAAGTTTTACTGGTTGGTTTTATTGGTTCCTCTGTAGTACGCTGTTCAGCTCATATGCCATATCAGC
Source organism: Chelon labrosus (assembly GCF_963514085.1). Lineage (NCBI taxonomy): Eukaryota > Metazoa > Chordata > Actinopteri > Mugiliformes > Mugilidae > Chelon > Chelon labrosus. Next base: position 7,807,939 of record NC_140355.1, on the reverse strand, counting down.
CTAGTTATCTTATCCGTATGTGTTCAAATAACTTTCTTTTTTTTTATTAATTTATTTTTTTCCAAAAGATTACTGCTTTTCGTTTTACACTTTGGGGTCCGAGGTCCCTGAAAATTCGTAGTATTTCCTGTGGTTGTGGCAACGTGCGCAAATAATGTATTGGGTAAACCAAACGTTTCTTGAAAAAGCTGAAACAAACTAAAAGTAATTTGTCTATTTTTCGGGGTTGTTGATGTTTATGTGTAAGTTTCATTTAACGGTAGCTGGAGAATATTTGAGGAAATAAAAATTCCTTATACATTTCAGAATTACTAAATCCATTTTCTTTCAAGTTTTATTCACTAAACAGACAAATGTTGTGCTTTGCATTGTACATTAAAACCACACAAAATATTTGACCTGTTACACTCTTAATAATTATTTTGTCATTTTCATGATAAAGTTTTTAAACTACATATTAAAACAAAGAATATACCTGAATGTTTCACTACAAAGATCCACAACCAGCTGAAGAAAATAAGACTGACATTAAAGTTAAACAAAACGGCAACTGTTGCCAAAAAACTGATGAATATGCTTAAATATGCGCTGTGTGTTTTTCTGTCATTAACATTGTGCTGAATGTTTTTAGGTTTCATAAATTTCAAAACACAAAACCAATAAAATGATTTTTTACCTAAGCGTTTGCATTTAAGGTGAATTTTAGATCATAGCCAGTTGTACATTTGTATAGCCGTGTTTAGAAGAGTGTGTTTTCTAAATTACTTTCATTGTTGGCCACACACAGGTAAACACACTTCAAAATCTATGAATGACAATTCATGAAATGCTTCACAGACTATAATGTTGGGGAAAATAAATTAATTCACTGCATTTACTTGAAGATAAAAATGAAATGTGATTTATTTTCATTTCAAATATGAGATATTTTACTGTGTGGTAACTAACAGAGCAGTAATAATTCAGTGTCCAATTCCAATTATAATTTTTCTGGGTACTCAATTATTTTGTAAAAGTAGTAGACAATAAAAGCATTTAGGAAGAAAAGACATTTTGAAATTTAATCAGTTCATAAAAAGGAAAATAAAAATCAATCATTTTTGATTGTGAAAGGGAAGTGAGATACATTTAATCTATATGAGCTTTCTTCTTCATGATCCCGTCTTCTTCTTTTGTTTATCTATTTTTAAAAATAAACTATTATTCTACAATTATACAGGTATACTGTAGATTTGTATTATAGGTGTATGTGCAAACTGTACCAAGATGGACTTTTCTGATAAAATCAACACATGTGGATGTTTCTTTTTTTCTTTCTTTTCAAACAGGTTGTTCTACAACACATTTTCTTCTAAGTATGGACAAGACCCATCTTTCAAGCTCTAATGACATCATAATGACAAGCTCAACAGGCCCTTACCAACCGGAGCCCCTGACTCCACCCAGGCCCGCCCATCTTCACTCTTCATCCTCTTCCTTATCCTCACCCTCTCCTTCCTCTTCCTCCTCGCCCCTCAAACCTAACCAAGTTGGGCAGGTCACCCTGTATGGCGTTCCCATTGTGTCACTGGTCATTGACCACAACGAGAGACTTTGCTTGGCACAAATTTCCAACACACTGCTCAAGAACTACAGTTATAATGAGATCCATAATCGTCGCGTGGCACTGGGCATCACCTGTGTCCAGTGCACTCCAGTTCAGCTGGAGATCCTCCGCAGAGCTGGTGCCATGCCCATCTCGTCACGCCGCTGCGGCATGATCACCAAGCGGGAAGCTGAGCGCCTGTGCAAGTCCTTTCTGGGAGAGAACGCGCCGCCAAAACTGCCCGACAATTTTGCCTTTGACGTAACACACGAGTGTGCCTGGGGTTGTCGTGGTAACTTCATTCCAGCACGCTACAACAGTTCTAGGGCCAAATGCATCAAGTGCTCTTTCTGCAACATGTACTTCTCCCCAAATAAGTTTATTTTCCATTCTCACCGCACACCAGACGCCAAGTACACCCAGCCTGATGCTGCCAACTTTAACTCCTGGCGACGACACCTCAAACTCAGTGACAAACACCCAGCTGATGAGTTAGTTTACGCATGGGAGGATGTCAAAGCTATGTTCAATGGAGGCAGCCGAAAGAGAGCGCTGCCCTCTTCATCTCATTGTTCCTCCATGGGTATGAAAACTCTCCCAGGTTCGGGTTTGCCTCACATGATGGGACCTGACCTGGGTGCTCAGAAAAGAGCCCGCTTTGAAGACGAGGATGATCTGGATGGAGACAGCCTGTCTCCGCGTAAGACACCACGTAGCTACCCAGTCATCCCTGTCCCAAGCAAAGGCTTCGGCATGCTGCAGAAGTTTCCTCCCACATCACTCTTCCCCTCCCCTTATCCATTTCCAGCATTTGGTCTCTGCCAGCAGAAAAAAGATGACAGTGATGTTTCAGCTGGGCAGAAAGGACCAGGGCTGTCAGGTCTGTTATGGCCTGGCCGTAAAGACACTTTTTATCCTCCCTTCTGCATGTTTTGGCCACCAAGAGCAGCAGGAGGAATCCCTGTCCCCACCTACCTCCAACCTCAGCCCAGCACCCTTTCCTCCCTGGCAGATAACCCCTCTCTCAGGCAGGCCTTTCTTGATCTCTCAGACCCCAGTGAATCTGCAGCAGTAAGCAGCAACGGAAATGGTGTCAGCTCAACTATGGCACCCAGCAACGGTTCCAACGCACCCAGATCTGGCCTCTTTGAGCCAGAGTGCACTACAATTACCCCAGACCTTCGCCCTGTGACATCTGAGGGCTGGCTCAAACTGCTGGACACCCCAAACCTCCAAACAAGGAAACCTAGCTATGGATCTGCTTTCCGTCCCGTCATTAAAGATGCAGAGAGCATCGCCAAGCTCCACGGCAATGGCGGAGGAGTCACTGGGACAACAGATGAAGACTTTGGGGTTGTGGTCACCGGGTCAGACCGACACCAGCGACTGTCACCCACTAGCAGCTGCAGTTATGGAAGTGAAAGTGGAGGCGACGGGGAGGCAGAAGGAGGAGAGAGTGAGGAGGAGGGAGAAGTGGATGTGGAGTCATCGAAGCAGGAGGATGAGGAGGAGGAGGGGAGCTTCACCAACAGGCCACCACAGACTCAAACCAGCCTGTACCTCCCTGCACTGAGCGACGGTGCTGGAGAGGAGAGGGGGAAAGACAGAGGGAGTGGCGCAATGTACCCCAGCACCTCCCCTCGATCCTCCTCGGATCCCATCCACCAGGAGTCCCCCAGCCTGCCTGCCTCACCTCGTGCCAGCTTGCCTCTATCCAGCTCCACCCCACCTCACAGAGAGGACACAGCTTACAAAAACGTAAATATCCCCACAGGCCACTTTAGCTAATTATTATTTAAATGGTGCTGCAGTCAGGCAGTGATGTGATCTGCATAAGCAGATTGATAGGCTGGGTTTTCCCTGTAGAAATTGAAACAGTCACCCCACTCTGATCCCAGCTAATAGGCCCAGGCGTGGTTTGTTTAATGGCCACAATGTGTTTGTTCTCCCTCTGTCACCCCAGCCTGTTAGGGCAACTCTAATCTTTAACCTGCTGACTCTCACATTAACCAGGCCTCCAAGAGGAGGAGGGAGAGTTATGAGGACCATGTTAAACAGTTTAAATTATCCACAGAGTAACATTACAAATATAGCTCAGAGACACAGGCAAGAAGGAATAAACCCATTACTAACAAATGCTACTGTTGGATGATAAAAAAATAACCTCTGACCTTATATGTGTCAAGTAATGAGTAAGTTCGATATATGATTACACATTTTGAAATATAACTCTTGTTATTGTACTATGAACTGGATAACATGTAAATGATATACTCATCAACTGTATGTGATTTCCAGGTGCACAAAAACAGAGACGAAGGACTCCCTGCATACGCAACCAAAGACAGTTCCAGCGTTTCTGGTAAGCACCGACAATTTAATCTTTTAAAGCTTCGCGGTTTGTCATTTCAAATGTACAATTTTAAAAAGTTTACAATTGTGGAACGCTTCACATCACAAATATAATTAAACGTATCTGATTTAAAAATGCAAAATAGTTGTTGCCTTAAAGTTATTATACAAAATACTATTACTATTAAAATCAACATTTTTCTTTTATATATAATCTCCAATAATTGCTTTACCTGCTCCTCTGCGTGCCTGAGTTGCTTGACAGTACATCTTTCACGCAACACTTATTCTTCAATGTCTTTCATCAATTGTCTGAACAGTTTTCTTACACAGTTTTATCAAATAGCATTACACAATCTATTTCAGCAAACTGTTACGCACTATCCGTTCCATCAGCTGTCTGATTCAGTTGTGTTATAGCATCTTTGTTCCATTTATTGTCTGAGTGAGTGGTTTTATAGTGTCCCTGTGTCCCTGCGAGGCTCATATTCCTGTGACGTTTCATTTGCTCCTCTCATCTCCCACTCTGACCCTTATGCCGAAAGAAAATGTCTCCTGTGTGTTTTGTGGCGGACAAAAACATGCATACGCTCACCAGCATGACTCACAAATGAATACACACAAAGAGGACACACACCATGCATACACTTAGTTATCTCCATGTGTCCGGATAACCAGCTCACCCAATGGGCCTTACTGAATCTCTCTTCCTGTCTGTCTCTCTTCTTCCCCCAGATGAAAACAAAGAGCAGAGTAGTTTCTTCGTACCAGAGAGTGAGACGTCAGCGCCGGACTACTGGAGAGAGAGCTCAGGTACAAATACTTTTTTTTTTTCCATAAGTGGTTGCGGAGCAGCCTCACTCAGATGAAAAAATAACAAATGAATTAAGCAAAATGTGAAATTGGAGATGAGGCACCGGTGAAAGTAGAATTACTAGGATGCAATTGTTAATTAAATTTCAACATTTGGTTTTATTCTAATCTGAAACTGATGTCACACAGTAAGTCTGAGGTCATTATTAAACTTCATATTATACTATAATTAAATATTTAATGCAGATATACATAAAACTAATAATGGCGAGAAAGCCACTCAGTCTTCAGCTTTATCCACCTCCATCTCCATCTCCTCTCAGATGCAGAAGAGTTAAGGGACTCATATAAATACACACAGAGATGAAACAGCAGTGCAAAGCTGCTTGTGTCGCCGCTGTGCCACGGCTGCTCTCTTTAGCGCCGTCGTCACCAGGGCTGTTACTCTTAGGGGGGCCGTTATAGTTCAACAAGAAAACATCAGCTCAGACATAAGCAGCCGCGCCGGCAATCTCCATCCTAGACCCATATCGCCGCCGACATAATTGCCTTTTTTTTTTCCTTTCTCAGCGCAAAAAAGCCCTTTCCCGTTTGAAAAAGATCACAGCTTATTGCCTTTTTATATCTGTCAGGAAGACATTAAAAGTGCTTTATGACATCTGTGCCAACATTTATATCTACCCCCCATTCCCTCAACCCCTGCGCACACACACACCGTAATGATCCCTGCGCATAATGTATAATGTATTTCGAAAAATTACACGAAACAAATTAAATGAGACCACCTTTCCCCTGATTGCCAAACGTCTCCCTGGGCGGTGGGAAGCTCTACGTGATTAGAAGGCCTGATTCCTCTGAGTCCCACCACCCCCCCTCCACTGTCTTTAAACTCTCCCTCTGTTTCTAGGGAGAAAAAATAATCTAATTTTCCATTTATGTAATGCAAACCGCCTTGGCTTTGACTATTCACGGTTAATTGACTGTCAAACGAGGTTGTTATCCTCGGGCACTGTCTGCAAATTTGCTTGTCAAATGAGACAGAGAGAGGAGAGGAATGGAGAGAGGAGAGGAGGAGGAGAGAGAGAGAGAGAGAGAGGGGAGAGGAGAGCTCTCTCTGCTCTAAATGAGAGAGAAAAGCACAGGGAGGCTTAAGGAGCCCGGACATGAAATGACTGGAGGTAGGATATACATATCGAGGACGCTGGATTGCTTCATTTAAGCCGTTCAATGCCTCATTGTCACAAGTCAAACACATAACAATATAGACGCTTTCACACTGTTAAATTTGAAAGCAGCATCTGATGGAGGTGGTGACGTTCGAAGCAACAAGCAGAGGAACAAGGCAAAACATAGAGTAGTATACAGAGTTTTCACTCCTCAGTCTTACAGTTGACTCTGGTCAAAGCAAATCATCAGCCAAAAACACTATTTCATATTACAATACTTAAATTGTCAGCATCTGTTTAGATGCAGTGTCCATCTAAACATTTACTTTTTCGCCACGGCATCCAGTTTTAAAAGGTCAGGATTGATTTACTCCTATTTCTGTGATTTGATCTGACTGATCTCCGTAATGAAGAAGCCAAGTAGTGAATGCAGTAGAGATCCGTTTTCCATTGAACACAGTTACTGCAAACATACACTGACACCCAGAGGCCAAAGAAAGGAACTGCAACGCTGTACTGAACCCTGAGGATGAGGAAGCGTGGCAGGGTTTCACTGAATATAACATTAGAGTATGTACCCTATGTACACTCAGGTTAGCTTGGTTATGTTGAATTTAGGACTTTTGTGTTCTCTTGCATGTTTAATTGTGTTTTATTCTTTGAGCCTATGAATGATTTCTACCATATCCCTCCCTCACTATCAATACCAGCTTTTTAGAGTTATTGCTGACTGGTATTGACTTGTTATTTCTCATCTGTACCACCTGTTTTAAGTTTTTTTTTGTTTGTTTTTTTAAACCTTTTGACAATATGGATATACTATAATACTATATGCTGTGGAGGATACAAAATTATGTTGTGTTTTATGCTGATAAATGGACCAGCCGTCTTTGTGCGACAAAACTATGCTTAACCTTTTTCTCTGCAGTTGCTTTTAGCTAAATAGTTCCAAGATAATTTATAGCGGATGAATGCGGTCAATTACCCTTAAGGTCACACAGATGCCCGTTGCACATTTTAAAGGGTCTGCTTAATCAACCTGACTTGTTGTTTTACTTGTTTCGATTTGTGGGACAGCAGTCTCAAATGAATTCTCTTATTTCCAGGTGATCAGAGCCACGGCGCTGCCTCTCCTGTTCAGCTAAAGAAGGACGTTGAGAACATGGAGAAAGGTAAAGACTGTTTATTGGAGCACAGGTTGTAGGTAGACAGATGCATTGACTGTAAAAACTTGTTTTTATAAATTACATCATTAATCATGGCTTGACAAGACATATTTTACTGCATTTTTTTCTAACAATCTTCTTTCTCTTTTCTTCTACTCCTTCCCTTCCTATTGTAGAGGAGCTTCAGAAGGTTCTACTGGAGCAGATTGACTTCAGGAGGAGGCTGGAGCAGGAGTTTCACGCTCTGAAGGGCACCTCTCCATTTCCTGTCTTCCGTAAGTCTTTTTTTCCCTCACCCCTTTTTTTTTTCATAGTCTGAAGGTCAACTTCTCCTTTTCTGTCTTCCTTAAGGTCTCTCACACCCTTTTGTGTTTTTTCTCCTACCTCTGCATTTTCCCGTATTTGTCTAAACCTTTTTTCTTTATCAGCTTCTTTAAAACTGCACACGATCACCCACTCAAACGACAATACTGCTCTGGCTAATCATGGGTTTTTGCACTAATTTCAGATCATTTTCAAGATCAGATGAAACGAGAGCTCGCCTACAGAGAGGAGATGGTCCAGCAGTTACAGATGGTAAGACCGTTAATGTCACAATCAGCGCTGAACACTGATAGAAAATACGTTTTTAAATGACAAATAAAACATCCAATTATAGATATATGAATTTAAGAATGCTTCTTGTCATGATTTTGAAAAAGAATATTATTAAGACTACTTATAAAACACTTCAGGAAATCAAAAATGCTTAGGAAATGTGACTAAAGTATTCAATTAACACTAACTAAGGTAGCCCCTGAAACATACTTAGGAAATCCTAATTAAACGATGCATAAATAAAGCCGTCAGTGTGACTCAACCGGACACTTGTGCTGTTGCTTATTTGTCCATCAAAAGACAAACCCAATCATCTAGTTTGTCTTTCACGGGTGAGAAGTTCCTCTGCAGCCGTCTGTTTCCGTCGACATCAATCACTGGAGCAGCTGGCAGACAGGCTGACAGACGCTGTTTGTCTTTGCTTTCCTTTGACACATGCAACAACCGCACGCGCTCGTACGCACATGACGGCAAAGTCGCGCACATGCACCGAAACGCACACAAGAGCACGGTGCATTCATACAACCGGCATACGACTGAACAGGCATTCAGGATCATTTATAAGCAAGCATGTGCACGCTGATGTGCGCAGATATGTCTAGAACCAGCAGATGGATCAGTCTGAGAGTAATGACACATTAATTTCACACAGACATTCAAATGAGCTGCAGCAAAATGTTTAATTTATGTTTCTGTGTGATAGAAATTTCAAACTTTCCACATTAATTTCCATATTTTTGAAAGTGATCTTAATATTGTCTAAGTTGTGTCGGTTCAGGATTAATCTAAACGTTTGTTCTTTTTTTGTGTCTTTCAGATTCCCTACGCAAACATCATCAGAAAAGAAAAGATCAGCTCCCATCTCAACAAGTAGCTAAGAGGTGAGAGTATTTCAATTCCTTTAATGACACCGCTCATTAAAAATTTAAAACACGGTATCTGCAAATGAGTTTTTCCTTAAGGTAATTTTCTTGGATAATAATAGCAAAATAGTGAAATGCAGTCTGTGTTTCATTTGTTTGATAATTAATCATCCTGGTCCAGAGTTAAAGGGTGTTAAATTTAACTTCACCGTGGGTTTGTCTGGCTTAACACTCTTCACATTTTAAAACCAGTTTTTACTGTCTTCACAGGCAACACAATGAAGAAGAGGGAGCTACGCAGATTTTATGTGAATGTCCCAGTTTTGTTTTTTAAAGGACACAAAAACTGAATGAAAAATGTAAAAGAGAGTCACAGACGCTAGAGTATACATACACATTTCTTCCGTTTCCTGGGACGTTGATCATTCCACTGCTTCTTCAGTGATACCTCTGTTAATAGCCCTGCACACACTCGGTCGGTTAAGAACTCGTTGCTGTGGGGCAGCAGGCCGCTAAAAGATTTGTTTTCCCTGAGTCAAGTTACTTTCCCAAACTTAACACACGGTAACTGACACAAACATCGGGGGAAATGGAGCTCTGTCAGACAGTTCTGAAGCTTTATCCAACCAGGACCAAAGCAACCGCTGCCTTCATTGCCCTTTGTGAACTCTCCAGGGCTGTTGCAGACCAACAGGACGACGGCAGTTGTCAGAAAACCCATTTCTAGACTCTTTAGAGATGAACAGTCGCAAATACAGAAAGACTGGGTGTTATTATGTAGCTCTGACTACCGATGGCCCAAATGTACAGACACCAGACTACAGACAAGGATGGCTTTCATACTTAGAATGTCCCTGTTGTTATTGCTGTCGCACAGTTAGCACCAGGCTGGGATCATAAAGGGAAACAACCAACCTTTATTTATTGTGGATCCCGTCACGTTCAGCTGTGACCCTCCCCTGTAAACACACATCGTCATCCAAGCCAGTTATGAGGAGATCAGGAAACAGCAAGTATTGTTGTTTTGGGTTTTAAACCTAATGGTGCAGTAAAAAATGGTTCACTCATTATGCAGGCTGTGTACTGGTAGAACAGTTTACCCATAGGCCTAATATTTGTACAAAAAAGTATTATATTCACTTCAGATGCATTGTCATTATACAGTGTCACATCTGATTATACACTTTTCATTTTTTTATTTATACAAGGAAAATTCTCCTGTGTCACATTTACTATATCAGACAGAGCAGCTGGAGTTTAAATCATTTGCTAAAAGTCACACAAAGCTACTTTTTACTCTACACAACTATTGTGTTACAGCCTCCAATCGTCACCATGTACAAAAGTAATGCTGATGGTGAACAGACAATTGAAGGCCAAGTGCTTGCCTTCTCTCCAAAACAGTGTCCGGGCAATGAGCAGCAAACGGCTGATCTGTTGTACAGTTCTATGTAAATGATTTCACCTGACTGTATAAAATGTCACACATGAGAATACTGAATGCAGTCAGTCAGTCTGTCTATATGTGTTTGTTTGTTCATTTATTTGAGTATCAAACCCCGAGACCCTGATTGTGAAAATATTATTTATTATAATGTTAAATGAAAAAGACAGACACAATGATGATGATGATGATGATGGTGCAGTCAAGTGTACGACAAAAAAAGAGTAAAAATGACCACCTTGTTTATAGAATGAATGGAGAAGGTTGTCATTTACTGAGAAAATGTTATCATTATAAACTGTTAATGCAGATGTATTTCAAAATGTTCTTGTAGTTTCTCTACTATTTATGTGTAAATTAAAAGTCTATACAAAAAACTGAATGTGGACCGTTTCATTTTACACCAATGCCATTGTTTTAACTAGAGCTCAATTCAATTAAACTGAATTTAAAGTCATACAATTTGATAAGGCAGTGCTCATGTAAAAATGTAGTAATAATATAATAATAATAATAATAATAATAACATATTTTTATTAAAAAAGACAAAAAGTTTTATGTTGATTTGCTAAGTATTTAAAATAATTTATGTTTAGTGTGAACAACCAGTCCCACTGACACTTAAATAAGCTGCGTGTGTTAGTTGTTTCTCAAGTGTGTGTGGAATGAAAACTGTAACTGGAGTGAAACAGAAGTGACAGCAGAGCTCCAGGAAACCACAGGGGCCAAAAAAATATTTAATTAGACATGGTCACAACTAATTAAATTACGGGTATGCTTTTTTCCTTTTTTTTTTTTTTCAACTTAATGATTGAAAAATAGGAAACTCAATTAAACGTGCTCTCGTGCGTTTGCCCCTCCTTTATTATTTTCATGTAAAAACGTTTAAAACAGTATCCCGTATTTCTAGCATAATTCAAAAAATGTGAATCTAAATTTCCTTCGTTTAGTTTATTAGACAATAACACTTTAACAGGCAGGACCGGCAGGACGGGCCGTTAGCTCTGTTGCACGACCTTCGCTGCCTGTTTACGGCAACTGCATCTCTGGGAGTGGCGTGCGAAGAAGAAGAAGGAGGAGGGGAGGAGGAAAAGAAGTTGCCAGCATGGCGTTTACACTGTACTCTCTCATCCAGACAGCTATTCTGTGCACTAATGCTATCGCTGTACTACACGAGGAGAGGTTTCTCAGCAAGAGTAAGTGTTCTTCCACTTTTCACGCAGCATACATCACACATTTGATTGAAATGACGGTGTTTACTATGCTAAAGCAGCTAGCTAGCTAACACTAGTAGCTGGCTTGTTATACTGAATAGTCTCTCATGCTGAGGGCGTTTGCAGGGATAAAACGGAGGGTTGACTATTAGAGAGAAATGCATTATGTGGAATAGGGATTTTTAAAAAAAAAAAAAACTTTAAAACCACATTAAAAAAAATGCACAAGTATATGCAGTAATATTTTATTTTCTCCAGTTAACAGTTGCCATCTCCCATTTAATTGAATCTCTCCCCTATGTGTTCATCCTGCCTCTGCTTTCTGTTGTCCTCCTTACTGTCTCTCTTTTTCCTCCACGTCTCCAGTCGGTTGGGGTGTTGACCAGGGCGTTGGAGGTTTTGGAGATGACCCAGGAGTCAAAGCCCAGATCCTCAACCTCATCCGCTCAGTTCGGACCGTCATGAGAGGTTGGAAAGCTAATTTCCTTTTGCCATGAGAGAGATTTTCTTGAATAAAACACACAAAAAAAAACAATCATCAGAGATTAGATTAGCAAAATATCTCACCAGACTTTGAGCACTTCAGTTTGTGCCACAGAGACATTATCAGCTGTCAGCACACTACAAGTACTGAAATTTGATAGTCTGTCTTAATATTTTGAGTCTGAGGATTTTGCAGCTGAAGCTAATTCATGTTTACTTTTTATTTTTCCCAACAGTGCCCTTGATAATAGTGAATGCGGCCTGCATCGTCCTGTTGTTACTGTTCGGTTGATCCATCGGTTCACCGAGCCGGAGGACTAGACACGTGCCAAGGAACAACCACACACACCCAACACACTTCTGCTGTTTAGTGACTGTTGTCATTGTCAGTCATCAACAGAGCGGAAACATTTCTCCAGAGCGATGGAACGGGGAAAGAAAAAACATATAAATATCAACTTCTGAACTGCAGAGGTTCAGCCTTCCTTACCTGCCTCGCCTTCCTCAACAGGACCAAAAAAAAAAAAAAAAAAAAGTTTCTTAACCTCTTCAGCCAGTTTCGTGCTTCACAAATTGTGTTATTCGGGGCACATTCAGATGAATCTGTTTCAAGGATTTGTTGGACAAGGACATGTCGTGTGACTTGTGAAACGATCAGCTCAGCGGTGAATCACATAATGTTAATGTCACATAATGTGTCTTAGATAACGCTGGGGCGAACTTTATTAACCGTATTCCAGTCAGTTGGACAGTATTTTAACTTTTGTAACACATTGCTACAGAAAGATGGTAAAAGGTTTGTTAACACTTGGTCAAAGAGAGTGTTTTTTTATTATTATTTCTAATGGGCTTGCAGGGCTTTTTAACACATCTTGTTGGATTGGAGTCATAAACTACAAACACATCTGTGACAGCGGAGGCAAAATAAAACAGAACCAAGTAATTCTGATTTAATGTATTTAAATGTTGTAGAAATGAGTCATCTGTTAGAATTATGTTAAATGTGTGTACATGTACATTTTATGCAATATTGCCAAACACAACTCAGACCAATGTACTGTTTGCACGTCGATACCATCTCAGTGCCACAAACACTGAGAAAGATTGTCTTGAAATAAAATTATTATTCAGTTTTTTTTTTTTTTAAATCGTTTTTGCCTTCCTTGAAATTTGGTTTTCAGTTTAAATTAAGCTCCAGATCGAGTTTAGCTGAGAAATAATAAAGAAATGCTGATCATCCAGTCTGCTGAGGAGGATGCTGAATCTTTGACCTGCACAGTACACAGTGTAAACACATCATCTTACTTTTTACATGAATATATCTTATTTTTAACTGATCAAACGGGTACGCATGTGTCTGCAGCATTGCTCCACCACTGTGTAAATATCTATCATGCTCCACTTTAGTAATAATCCCCATATGTTGTGAATTATTATCATTTCCTCTCCAGCTGAGCTCTGCAGCCACGTTTATTAACGCTGGTTTTGACCCTAAGTACGTATGAAGGCAAAAAGGGATCTGCAGGAATTAGAAGCATATGTTTATCAGGGGGATTTGAGCATTAAAGCCACTTTGATATGTGATTAGTCAGACGTTAGCTGGTGGTTCGCAGAAAAACCTGTAAGCGATCGCAAGCCTGCGTGAACACGTATCTGCACTGCACAGGTTAGGAATGTATTTGGGCTCTGGGTTTTTATTTATATATCCCAATGATGTGTTTTCATTTTGTTTTTTTTAATTTACACTTTCAGCTTGTCATTTTTCATGCCTCTTGTATGTTTAATTCTAAAATCTGGTCATCATTTCAAAAACTAGACATCTAACATTATGAAAATTGATTTACATGGCTGATTTTATGAGATATATCATTATAAGTTACACATATTACAGAATCTGCACCCTGAAAATCTGTCCCCACCAACGACAGAGATAAATTAATAAAACTAAATGAAACTTGAAATAAATTTTAAAATATATTTTGAAATACATACTCACAAAACATAAAAGATCTGTAAATGAAATAAGTCTAAAAATACAGTTAAGTTTAAATTTGGGGTTAGATTAAGGTCATTTATTATTTTTTTCTCATCATATCGTGACGGTACACCAAAATAGACTAGCAGCAAAGAGCGGTGGAAACAACAACACAAAAAACTCCAGATAAAAGAATTAAAATTGGAAACAAACCATGACATTAAAGTCGTTGTTTTTTTATTATTGAGAATGGATTTTTTTGCCCAATATGTTTTTCAGATAATCGCTGGGAAAAACATATTGGGCTACATAATATTTGTACAAAAACAAAAAGGGAAAACTTAAAAAAACAACAGTGTTATGTACTAGGTGTATGTAACACGAAAAGAGGATTTGATCGGTGGTGTCTGGCATCGTGCTGAGAGGAGGTCTTTATCGTTTTTATAATACCTCCATATTAAATCTATCCGAATGCCCTGAAAGAGGCTCTAATGCGATGCATCTGTTGGTTGTTAGCGTGATGGGACACATATGTTTTTTTTATTTTATTATTATTCTAATGAGTGATTAAATGGGTTAAGGATAACCCTCTTATCTGATTATGGCCTATGAAAAAAATGGAAAAAAAATAAAATAATAACAATGTATGAAAAAAAGATGGAGTGATGTTCAACACATAGAGTGATATTATAAATGTTTCCCCCCCACACGTTAATATTTTTAACATAATCCAAGAATTTAGAGGGTAGAAGCGTTTGCTTCATTCTAGCAGCAGGGGGCAGCACCAACCACCAACATGACAAGCCGGCTTTAAACCGTCGAAGAAGAAAACGTCAACAGGAAGCAGGAGGGAGAGCTGCAGCTGTTTAAGGTTAGCTGAACACTTTGCTGACTTTCTAAATATATTCTCTTTATTCAGTTTTTGTTCCGTTTTTATAATTAAAATGACAACATTTTGTAAAAGCAGTTAAATCGCAGAAATTGTTATTTTTATTTCAAGCTACATAAGATGAATTTAAGGTGTTAGCGTTCATGCTTGGAAGTGGCAGCAGGTGCAACTGTGATGATAAAGTTTTTTTAAAATAGCTGAAACTTTTAAGCATAGGAATACATGATAGTTTTTAAATACTGCGCCATGCTTAACGTGCACAAACTAAGTAGTTACTACGGTGGCCTGGAGGTGCAAATCAACATTACAAAACATAAAACACTTTTACAAATTCTGAAACAAATTTACATTTCAGAAAACAAAACTACAAGTCTTAAAACAAAATTACATTTCAGAAAACAAATTTACATTTTAGAAAACAAAATTACATCTCAGAAAACACATTTACAAGTTGCAAAACAAAATTACAATTCAGAAAACAAATTTACAAGATGCAAAACAAATTTACATTTCAGAAAACAAAATACAAGTTGTAAAACAAAATTACATTTCAGAAAAAAAAATTACAAGTTGTAAAACAAAATTACATTTCAGAAAACA
The DNA here is from genome assembly GCF_963514085.1 of Chelon labrosus. Classification (NCBI taxonomy): domain Eukaryota; kingdom Metazoa; phylum Chordata; class Actinopteri; order Mugiliformes; family Mugilidae; genus Chelon; species Chelon labrosus. Next base: position 7,792,792 of record NC_140355.1, on the reverse strand, counting down.
AATTTACAAATTGCAAAACAAATTTACATTTCAGAAAACAAAATGACAAATAACATAACACTTTTACAAAGACCAAAACACTTTTACAATATCTGAAACAAATTTACATTTCAGAAAACAAATTTACAAGACACCAAACACTTTGACAAACTGCAGAAACAAATTTTCAAAAAGGCCAACATCAACCGGAAAGGGAATGTACCAACCCCGGGGTTGGTCTTTGTAAAAGTGTTATGTTATTTGTCATTTTGTTTTCTGAAATGTAAATTTGTTTTGCAATTTGTAAATTTGTTTTCTGAAATGTAATTTTGTTTTACAACTTGTAATTTTTTTTTCTGAAATGTAATTTTGTTTTACAACTTGTATTTTGTTTTCTGAAATGTAAATTTGTTTTGCATCTTGTAAATTTGTTTTCTGAATTGTAATTTTGTTTTGCAACTTGTAAATGTGTTTTCTGAGATGTAATTTTGTTTTCTAAAATGTAAATTTGTTTTCTGAAATGTAATTTTGTTTTAAGACTTGTAGTTTTGTTTTCTGAAATGTAAATTTGTTTCAGAATTTGTAAAAGTGTTTTATGTTTTGTAATGTTGATTTGCACCTCCAGGCCACCGTAAGTTACTGACCAGCTAGGACCACATTATACAATATAGAACAACCTAGAAAGTCAAAGTATAACTAAAGCATCTTTCACAGTCAGATCTCCATCTCTACCATCTTTATTAACAACTAAATGATTAATCCTTCCATTAAACCATTCCAGTTTCCAGTTGGTTTAGCCATTTCCTGAAAAATTAACTCTGTGAAATCTACAACACAGCCCACACAATCTGCTTTCCTTGAGAATATCAGTGAGTCCATTCAGTCTTATTGACCAGAGGAAGAATACGAGTTCTAAACTGTTCAACTGTTAGATAAAAAAAAGATGCTTTCCAAACGTGTTAAATCAGACTTATATAAAAGTGTATTCTCGGCAGCACCGATTATTTCTTTGGATATTCTGCAGAGATGTTCAACTGAGGGAAGCACTTTCATGATGGAGAAATTTATATTTGAATCCACATGAACAAAAAAAACGTCTTATTAGTTTAGTTATTAGTTGCCCATTTCTGTTGCACAAATTCCCATTTTCATCACAGAGATCTACTCGGACAAAGTCTCCCTGCACCGCCGCAATAGGAGGAAATCCTCAAGAAAACATCGTATAGTTCTGTTAGATGCGTCAAAACCCTGTATCCCTGCTGCGTAGTTCAGTACAGTGTCTGAGGGACACAAGCATTGTAAAGTTAGATGTGTGATCTCCCAGAAGACTTCCAATTTCAGGACAGGTACACAACTATTTATACACAGCAGCGTAGTTCCTTATGTAGTATGGCAGCACAGCAGTTCCATTGATACAGTACTAGTAAATAAACGTGTACACATTTTAGTAACCTGACTATGAAACACAACTGAGAACCACAGAAGCAACAATATTGTGGCTATTGGTCATACACAAAAACAACAATAATATTTTTAATGAATTGTTGAATGTAAGTATTTGAACATTGCTTAATTGAACACCATTAAACAACATGAGGTCAGTGTCAACTACTGAGAGCATTAGAGACCAATTATGTACCTACAGCGCTGTAATATGGAACCTAGGGCCTCCAAATCCCTTGTAGGTCAAGGAAAAAGGTACTATACAAATTTCAGGATTATGTTAATAAATCTGGTTTAACAGTGTTTATCAATAAACATACAAAGGACAATAAAAATTCTGTATTTCGGACAGAACACTGCACACACACACACACCCACACACACACACTAAATAAGCTTATTCCCAGCTATAAGAGCATTAATTGTACCGTCACATTGATAACTACAAGACAGAAATCCAAGCACGTCTAAATAATAGGGAATAACAGTCATGAATCAAATATCAATAAAAGTACAATCCTCAAATCTGTATTCTAGGCAGAAGCCCATAAATGAAACAGCTCTGTAATCCTCTCAGTTTGTTCCAATGTAGCTTTGAACAACAAAGTAATCTGATAAATCTGCCACTACACATGTGAATTATGATTATGAAGGTATAATCTCTCAAATAATAAATTATTATGGAAGAATAAGCTTTTTTAAACAGAGCAAAGCTCCATTTACAACCGACCATGGTCGTATTTAGCTGTTTGGAAGCTCATGGAGCAGTCCAAGCAGATCTTATATGTTATCTAAAATACTGAGAATATCCTCTGTTGATGTGATTGGTTAGGTTTGTTCAAAGCAAGTGAAATAAAAATGACAAGTCAAAGGGAGAGGAGGATTATGAGATATTGTATTTGTAAATAAATGAATTTGGTGCAGGTCTGGATGTTTAAGAATGTCAGATGAAAACTGTAAATCCAGCACAAGGCACCTCTGTTATTGTGTACATATGGCACTGTCTGTCTTGGAAGAAGAAAATGTACCCGAACTTGGGCTCACAATTCGTGAGATCACGTGATAATCATCATCCTGTGAGGTAGTTACAAACACGTTTTATGATGCAAACTTTCCCCAAAAAGGCAGAAAGGAATTCATTGTCTACCAACATGCTAACTACATACATGTAGCTAGCTACACTGACTGCTTCTAGATTTCAAGCTCCTCTCACTGCTACTTGTTCAATAAATTAATACAGCATCAGTTATTCTTCTTAATGACTGAAGTGAATCTTTCGACCAAAAGCCTAACTTACAACCATTATCCTCCTGTGCAGGCCTCCAACATGGCAGGCAGACGGGCTCTGAAGGCTGTGCTCATTGACCTGAGTGGGACTCTACATATAGAAGACACCGCAGTGCCTGGGGCACAGGAAGCCCTTAACAGGTAGGAAACTACATGTAAGCCATGGACATGTAAACAGTCTGGATGTTGTCAGTATCAATAAACTTGCAGTATCCATTCAGGGCCACAAATCTTCCAGCATTTCCAAACGTGCTTTTAATTGCAGGATGTTTGATTTTGTGTGTTGGTGCCGTCAGGTTACGGCAGGCGTCTGTAGCTGTGAAGTTTGTGACCAACACGACCAAGGAGAGTAAGAGGAACTTACTGGAACGGCTGCAACGCCTCAACTTTGACCTCCAGGTGAAATATCTGAAGCCAAGCAAATGCTTTTATTATAATATTACGGTTTGGAACTTTTGTCTCCTCATTCTGGCGTCAAGAGTCAACACTGTTGACGTGTGTTACCCCATGAGTTCAGTTTACAGTCACTCAGTCGCTCAACAGTCAGTCCCTTCTCTTCTTTCAGTCCTCTACAACGAGGAAAACTGAAATCTTTCCTCTGAATGCCGTCTTCCCTTTGTATCTGGAGAAGACAACTCACCAGAAACTTTTCTCCAATGTTTCCTGGATTCTGCTTCAATGTTTTTTGGCCACCAAATGCAGTGAAGTCATAGAACCCAGGTTACATTTGTAACTACTGTTTCTCTACTGCAGTCCTAGTTCCTGTCTTCTACTCGGCAGAGCTACGGTCGCTCCCCTCTTCAGCTCTGACAAACAATCATTGCTAGTTGATGTAAAACGCATCACCATCTACGCAGAGATGTTGCCATAGACAGCAAATTGTCTGTAAAGAGACTGAACTTATGAACAAAAGAAGAAACGGCTAGGATTCTGTCTTCTCTCTGCAGGAAAAAGAGATCTTCACCTCTCTGAGTGCTGCAAGGAGTTTGTTAGAGCAGAAACAACACAGACCTCTGCTGCTGGTGGAGGACAGTGCACTGGAAGACTTTGCTGGTATGAGTTGTGTGTATTGAAAGTGTGAGTTTGTTTCTGTCAGAGAGATAGGGAAAGGATATGTAATTTTATTTCCTTTCAGTTACTGATCTCAAAAACTTCTCACCACTTTTTAAATGACAGTTAACCAGGATATTTAAAATGATATAAAACAAAGAAACAGAGTGGCATATCTTTGCATTAGTAAATTTGTAGCTATTCGTGCTAAGTCGAGCTAACATGATGAATTAAATAATGATGGTCAAGTAAAACAGACTTTCCACACTTTCTGTTTGGTACATCATGTTCTTCTATTTGCAGGTATTGACACGTCAGAGCCAAACGCTGTCGTCATCGGACTCGCTCCTGATCACTTTAACTACCAAACACTCAACAAGGCTTTCAGGTACGAAACTATATCATAAGACATATCCTTCATTGAAGCTCAGATCATTTTGTACGTGACAAGTTTTTTTTGTTTGAAAGTGAACACATGAGTAACGTTCAAAACTAATTTAGAATTTTGCTGTTTTTTGTTTTGCCTTATTGTCTTGTTACATATTTGTTTAAAAAAATGGGTTCAAATCAACAACTTTTGTGTACTTTTGATGTGCATTTCTCTCTAGAATGATTCTTGATGGAGCTCCTCTCATTGCTATCCATAAGGCCCGGTACTACAAACGGAAAGATGGTTTGGCCCTCGGCCCCGGGCCTTTTGTGACAGGACTGGAGTATGCCACGGACTGTAAGGCTACAGTAGTAGGAAAGCCTGAAAAGACATTTTTTACTCAGGTTTGGCTATTTTTCCATCTCAAGTAAGACAGGGGAATCTTTTGTATTTAAGCCTCATGAAATGCTTCTACATTCATTCTTCATACATACATTTTTGTGTTTGTCTGAATTTGTTTAAAAAGCCCATATTATGTTATTTTACAGGTTTGTAATTTGTAAAGGTTGACTTTAAATTTAAAAAACAAGTAATTGTACTGCGCAGTGATGCAGCACCTCTCTGTCTCTTTAAGGCACCCCTCTCTTTAAGCCCAGTCAGCTCGCCCACACTGTTGTTTCCGGTCAACCACTTAGTGTTTGCCAAACTAGCCTCGAGGCTAAAGGAAATGGAAAAATAAAAAAAGCACAATGTGGGCTCTTGAATGTTTTTTGGAACTAACAATTAACCTCTAAATGAAGCCCTTTTTTCTCATTTACTGGTGGTTGTTTTCTTCATATAGGCTCTGTCTGATTTAGGGTGTAGTCCCAATGAAGCTGTCATGATAGGAGATGTAAGTATATAGTCATTTCTAAGTTTTTTGTTTATAAAACCAGTGTCATGGACATTTTAGAATATTCCACACCTTTTACTCCTCTTCAAAAAAATCAACCAGCTCCTAGACAACTTATTTTCAGTTCTTTTTACTTGAATTAAAATTAAACAGTAAGTATTAATCATCATATTAAAAGTTGCTCTGTAATGGTTTGTACAGGATGCCAGAGATGACATAGGCGGGGCCCAGAACGCAGGAATGTTGGGCATTCTGGTCAGAACTGGTGAGTTGAACATTGAATGCTGAACTTTGATAAGCTTTAAAATTCAAGGTACTACTGTATACAAGGATATTTAGAAATCACATAGATTCTCAAAACTGCAAATACTTCTGTTTCTGTTAGACTAATAGGTAGAGGCCATATGTAGGTGATGTGTTATTGTGAACCGCACACAACACCAGATATCAGTATCTACTGGTGGAACAGGCAGCGATACTGAGGCCACGTCCACACGTACGAAGACGATCTTTTTCCTCTCCGTTTTCGAGGGCATCGTTTCAAGAAATATCCACGTCCACACAGATCCGTTTCAGCTCGACCGAAAACGCTACTTCATATTCCAGGCCTATAGGTGGCGCTGTTTCAGTTTCATAAATTCACCAAAAACGGAGAGGAAGAGGCGGAGCATGCGCATAAATCTTGATCGCTGTTTACAAATCGCCTTTTTTGCTCAGCGTGGTGGCACAGGAGCATGATATGTTGCCCTAGTAACCCTAATAGGCTCAATATCTTCTCCAGCAGGAAAACTAGCATGTAGTCCGCCATTGTTGTTGATGTTGTTATGAGACGTCTTGTGGGAGGTGGAAGGCTGCTCAGGAGTGTGGCGATGACGTCATCGTTTTCTCCGTTTGTGTCCGTCCACGAAGAAACGCAAGAGCTGCGTTTGCGAATTTCTCCACCCTGGGACCCGTTTTCAGAAAAGTGCGTTTTAGGGCTATGCGTTTACAGGATACGTGTGGACGATCGGCCAAAACGATGCAAAACTTCTGCGTTTTTGCGTTTCCGTGTGGACGGCCCCTGAGAAAGATGGTATTTGAGAGCAGTGATAACAGGACTAGTGAAAAAATAGTAGATGGTGAAAAAAATGGTATGAAGGAGTATGTTTATTTAGCCTGTTTATTAGCCACATATCAACTACCTGTATAACACCAACTGCACACTAAGTCTCTCAGCTTCTAGCAATGACTGTAATCAGGTTCTCAAGCAAGAATCCATGAATGGAGGACACATATTATATACACTGATCAGCCACAACATAAAATACAGGACAGGAGAAGTTAACATTATTCCCTGCATTAACATTATTCTTGTGACAGTGCAATGTTCTGCTGGGAAACCCCATAGCAATGACACTCCTTGGTGGCAGCAGTCTGCTCCAGCAGGATGCAGCCTGACACAGACACACACGTAAGAATGGTTTGGGAACATCTCAAAAAAACATGAAGAACAGCACAAGGTGGCTGGCCTCTAAATTCACTAGATCCCAAACTGATCAAGTATCTGTGGGATGCACTGGAACAAGCCTGATCCTCAGAGGCCCCTCCCCTCAACCCATAGGACCCAAAGGCCCCCACTAACAAATTCTGTTGCCAGACACCACAGGACACCCTCAGAAGGCCCATGTTCATCCTCTAAGTCACAACTATTTTGGAGGCACAAGGGAGACCTACACAATATTAGGAAGGAGGTCATAATGTTATGCCTGATCGGTGTATAAGGTGTATATCCCGGTATAATTTAAGAAAAGATTTTCTTATGTACCAAAGGGGAGCCCAGCAGAGAAAGTTTAGGAACCACTGTGTTATAGGATACACTCTCTTGAATACTTTTGCTTTTTTATTTTCAGGTAAATACAGAGAAGGAGATGAGAATAAAATCAACCCCCCGCCTCACTTGACATGCGACAGCTTCCCAGATGCCATTGAACACATTCTGCAAAATCTGCTATAACCTGTATAAACTGCTAGTTTCATATGCTCATTTGCACAAAGTGAACAGTTCTCACACAAGGGAGTCACTAAATGTGTCAATGAAACTCACCATGTTCAAGGAAAACAGTAATGCTGTAGTCTTTTGACTGACTGTCTCAAATTCATGTCGAGATAAGTTCATACAAGTGATAAATGTTTTCCATATTTAAGTTCAGAAGAAAACGTATTTATTAAGATATGTATTTCTGATGTTCCATCCATCACTCCTTGCGCCATAACAAAGGTTCTGTTATATCAGGACATTTAAAATTATGTTTAAATAAAAAGCTAATTCAAATTGTTTTTTTGTATTTTATTGTGGTGTATTGATCATTGCACAGATGGCATATAAAATAGGGTTAGCTCAGAGTATTAACATTTTCTGAAAAATAGGGTTTTGTAGCAAGTACCTGAAAACTACATCATATGTACAGTAAAATATGAAAAATATCCAAAGTTTAGCAAAGTTATTTTTCAGGTATGTTGTGGTGCTCTTTCTAAAAGTGTTGTTTTTTCATATTAAAACTAGTCTACCTGTGTACGAGTGTCAGACAGACTTGTACTCTCTCTCCCAGGCTGTGTATCTGTCCATCAGGTTTCGGGCCGAGGGTTTGGTCTGTGCGATCACTTCCAGGAAATCAGCTGTTGTTATGGTCTCCAGCTCGATGGCAGGCATGTCGGTGTCTGCTGTGGAGAAAAGTCACAGAGAAGCTACAGTAAACATGGCTGATGTAAGAGTGGGTGCCTTTGTGGGGTGTGTGTTTGGTTGCGTGTTGTCTTACTGTCTTCATGTGACTCCAGAGCGTCAAAGATCTTGCGGACAGGTCTCATGGCAGCCTCCTTACACACCAGTCTGATATCAGAGCCAGAGTACCCCTCCATTTCCTGAAACACACAAAAATAACAGATGAGAACTTGAAAACAGGCACAGATATGAAACACTAGGAATTATGCTCTTACTCGGGACTAGATGTCAGAATGGTTGCTTGCTAAATGTGCAGCAGCTACATAACAGAAAGATTTAAGGATTACAGTATTCTCTTAAAAAATAGTTTCAGACTGTGAAATATGAAACATGTAATGAGTGAAAACACACCTTTGCCAGGTTGTGATAGTCCAACGCAGTTTGTAGCTTCACCGGTCCTGTGGAGCTGACAGGAGGAAGCCAGTGAGAGATCATGGCTTGGCGAGCTGGTGAGGAAGGAAGACTCACCAGAATCCTCTTCTCCAGCCTCCTCAGCATGGCGTGGTCCAGTTCCCTGAGAGAAGAGCAAGATTTCTTACAAACCTATAGCACCATTATCTAGAATTTGTCAGAATATTCTTATTTTCTTAAAAAAAATGTAACTTTAGGGATTGAATTTAATGTGTCAAAACTAGAAATAAAACTTCAACATACATCAGTCTTCATACACATTTAGAAATGTGATGAACACACAGACAAATTGTTGTTATGGATATGTGTATTCATGTTAAAGTGTTACCAAGGCAGGTTGGAGGCAGCAAGTACAAACACCAGGTCTTCTGATTTTGCCAGCCCGTCCATCTGAACCAGCAGCTCCGTCTTCATCCTGCGACTCCCCTCGTGCTCTCCTCTGAAAACAAACGTTCATTCTCCTTCGCATCCGTCCTTAAAAGCAAGCGAGCAACACTGTCTGGACAGCGTGTTTTGGACCACTAATTCACTGCATATAGCGGAGCTCACCCCATGCCGGATCCTCTCTGGCTCATCACAGACTCCAGCTCATCCAGAAAGATAGTGGATGGGGCGTGGTACCTGGCCAACTCAAACAGAACCTGCAGACATTTACTTTCATTGATTTACACCAATCCAAATTTAATAGACACAAAATGTGGTAGGCAACGTGTGTAGCATGTTTTTGTTGACCTACCCTGACCAGCTTCTCAGAGTCTCCCCTCCACTTGCTGACGATGCTGGAGGCTGAGATGTTGAAAAAGGTTGTCTTACACTCCGTAGCTACGGCCTTGGCCAGTAATGTCTTACCTGTACCTGTGGGTATGAGTTAAACAGTTAAATGTGAGTACATTTGAGGAGCTTCATATGTTTTTATATGAAGCCGCTGATTGGAGTGGATGATGTAGATTTACCTGGTGGACCATAGAGCAGCAAGCCTTTCCATGGAGACAGGATGCCAGTAAACAGCTGGGGGTACTGGAGAGATGGAGTCAGAGATGGAGATGAAGAACAGGTTGATGGGGAAAGAGGATAAAATTATTTAAGGAAAAATTTGTACAAGGGAAAAAGAGCGATCAGGGCAGGTTGTGGGGATCAAAATATGAATAAAACAGCATAAGTAAAACATGTTGTAATCTGTGAACATCATCTAGCAACAAAAAAAGATTTTACATTTTCGGCAGACCAATCAGAAGCTGAGCTGTGTGGAAAGAAAACTGATAAATCTGATGTATAGCTGAGTCAGAGGACCAAATACCACACAATAAGAAATTAGTCCAAATTTTAGGTGGCAAACGGAGGCCGGCTCAAATCACCAAAGTGACCTTATCCCTCAGAGAATGAATAATAATGGAGACAAAAGTTAGAGATTGTGGAAAGGTGGTGTTATTCAATAAAACGGCAGATGAGACACGAGGAGATAGACACATCTGTCCTCATCTCCGTCTGTAAATGTCAAGAGGATGCAGACAACCTGATTTGTTGTCATCATATCCATGAGAAAGGTCTGGGTGATGATGATAGAGCCGTGTGTTTTCTGTTGGTGTGTGTGTGTGCCAGGTTTTATCTAGGCAAAATTGTGTGATTGTGCCTATAATAAATTCTACCTGGCCTTCCACATGTGTGCGCTCCTGCCTCCCTGTCTATCTATCCATCTGTGTATATGTGTTACCATATTATCCCAGATATAGATTTAATGTCAGTCTAATAGACTGGCCTGACCCCACTGGCCTCCTTCTCTTTAAGCCCTTTAAAGGAGATGTATTCAGAATCGAAGACGGGCGACCGGCGCTGAAATACCAGCGAGCTCGGGCAGCGGGCGCACCTTAATGGGATAAACGACGGCCTCTTTGACTAATCGCTTGGCGTCCTCCAGACCGATGATGTCCTCCCAGCGCACGTTTGGGCTGTGCAAATAGATGTCCTTTAGGGGTGAACACACAAACACACAGTGAGGAATGCATGTCGGCACAAACACACACACAGACATCTCGGCCTTGCGTAAATAGGTGTCCTTTAGAATGAAATACCAGATAAGGGAAATAAATAGAACCTGGACGTTCATTAATACAACAAATCAATTCATTCACAACGCAGCTCTTCATTGCTCCCTGGTGGACATAATACGAATTACATTTTCCATTATATTCTGTGGCACAAGTTTACATAAAATCAGCTCCTCCAGATACGTGTTAGGTGTTGTCAGTGAGTGCAGTTCATTATTTGAGTGTGTGTGTAGTACCCTGCTGATGATAGCAGCCAGTTCCCTCATCTCGCCGCTCATTCCAGAAAAGCCACTCAGGGGCTTCAGCAGTCGTTCCTGCAGCGTAAAATCATGATTACCTCCATCAGTGCAGTGTTTTTAGTAGCGTTTTTTGATTCATTTAGTATTTTGTAGTGTTAATGTTTTTAAATGTTTTACAGACTAGATTAGTTCATTTGAGAATTTACTGTATATTTTTCCTCAGTCAATCAGCGGCTCCTATATAGATTACCATGTGGTCTGAGTCGATGCCAGCTCCTCTGACAGGATCATGTATTGTTCCTTTACCATCAGTCACCTGGCCACAAGACAGACAACAGAAGAGTTTTAGACATTAAGTGGTTGTATTAAAATAAACAAAACTGTCATCAGTCAGTTTGTTTTAAGACATACGGAATTACATTGTAATAAATTAGACAAAAAACAAAACTGTTCAATGAAGAAACATAACAAATAATGTGTGAAATCCTTGATGCAAAATCTACAGATATTTAAAGTTGTATTGTCCGGTTTAATGACTTCCTTAGTACCTTCCTGTTCGCGGCTGGCTCCCCAGCTGGTCCATTTTTGATGGAGGAAACGTTGAGACCGAAATTGGATGACTCTGAAGATGCAGAAGTACCATTCTCCTGGTAAATAAATCACGACAATCAAGAATAATACTTTCTCACTTTAGCTCACTTATGTAGGTAGTTTTGGTTTATTTATATGCAATGCTGCACATTTGCCTGTCCGCTGGTGGCAGTCTTCTTTACTCGGTTTCCAGACTGTGGGTTCTGGGATGGGTTGATTTTGGGTAGAGCCTTAACAGCTGAGCCGGGACTCCTAAGGAAAAAAAGAGAAAATGCAGATCATTACAATGTTGTTTTCGTTCATTCAGTTTTGTTCGCATTTATGAACAATGCCAGACTTTTAATTCTTGTCAATCAAATGTAATGCTGTAATGATGTAATGATGTGGGAGATGAACTGACTCACCTCTTGACTCCACCACTTCTAGCAAATCTGCTGTCACCTTGACAGACTAATAAAAACACAAAAAGCAATATCTTTAGATAAAAACAAAAACTGTACAAACCGTAATTCAGATTAGACTGATCTCACTGAGCATAAGATATGATTTATGCTGCTCAGTGTTTTACAATGGCCCTGTACCTTGTTCTGCTGTTCTTCTGATAATTTTGGGATACCTCTGGAACTTGATGTAGTGATAGCTCTCGTACTCCATTAACACCACCTCCAGATCGATGTTATCGCACACCTCGAACTTCCTCACACCTCCATTTGTCTCCTGGTCCAAGGCCACTGCTGCTGCCACATAGCTGGAGGACAGACACAAACGCATTGTAAACATCTAAAAGTAACACAAACAAGGTCAGCTATGCCTGCTATCTTCTACAATTTACCTGCTATCTTCTATAATGTGTTTTCTTGATGAACTGCATGTGTCTATACTTTCTGAACAGACACACACAAGTATGACCTTGTTACTATGGTTCCAATATACAGTAAATTGACCTTCAAACTGACTTTACTCGCATACCTGCTCCTCCTGTAACATATATTTGATCAATTTGTTGCAAAAAGTATTTCATACACTTTCCGTCTCATTATTCTTTAATTGCAGTTGTGTCCTTTCACTTGCCATGTAATATTTGCTGTAACACATAGTGGGTCTATGCATATATGTGGAACAAACAAATCCATGATTTCTTTTTGTATAACTTGTTTTAAGACCAATACCCAGATGCCACCAACTTTGACGTGCTACTGGAAATCAACAGTTGATGGGCCTACACCCAGCTTTATACTAACCCTTGGTCCAAGAGGTGCTGGTAGATGAGGATCAGGAGATTCTTCCTCCTCATCTCGGTCCTCAGCTCATCCTGTTGGACAGCGACACATAACATACTCAGCACTGAGACACACGAGCAGCTTAAACACAACTGCTGCACGACATTAACATTAACATTAATAAAGACGAACCATCTTTAATAATATTGCATTCAAATGTCTCCGTTGGCTGTGATTGAAGCTACCATGCACAATACCAGAACCCTAAAACTGAAACAACAAAATAAAATTTACCCATGATTAATGGAAATTTGCTATTTTATCCTGTTTGTTTACTGGGACTGCTGCTATTTTCATGCACTTGAGAGCACACAAGTACAAACAAATCTCAACTTTGCCCCTTAGCAAATAGTTGAGTTAATAGTACTCTTTCCTAGCCTGACGAGCCAGACCCACATTAAATGTAGGGTCTGGGCACTCTCCATAGACAGGGCTCAACCAGAGGGGTGGGATAAACGGTTGTCTTTCAAACTCCCTCTCCACGCAATAGGATAGCGCTACAACCAATCAGAGCAACGAAGAAGGTGACGTAGTCAGAGCGACGGAAAAGGCTAGCTCTTCCCTATATTTTTAGGGAAGTTGAGGGATGCAAGAAAGGCAAATTAAGATTAAACATTTAATAATTTTTTTGCAAAAAGCAATATGGAACATGCTCAGCACTTAAAAGATATCCATGTCACTGCTGTTAATATTGGTTCAATCTGCTCAATGTCATAAGGCTACAAATAACATTAAAACTAAAATTTTAAATTTATCAGTAAGCCATGACAGCAAGCCCTTATATATATTGTGCCAGAGTAGCGCAAATAAATGGTTGTCTGTATTTTTAATGATTTAGGCTTCCCAGTCAAGTCAAGCAAGCATGCAGCCATCATTATTTAACGAAATGAATTAAACCTATGTTTCAAGTCTTAATGTTTGCTTGTGAAAAACTAATATGTTCCTCTCTTGCTTTTAAACCTGTCTTAAGGTCAAACGTTGCCAGCAGGGGGAGACAAGTTACCATAAAAGACAACCAGCTGTAGGCGTATCTAGGCAACCAATGTACGCTGATTATGGCTCGGCTCTGTAGCCACAGAAAACTAGCATCATTAGCTCAATTGCTAAACTTTTTAACAGCTCGTTGCCACATAATACATGCGTAAAATACAACGACTTGGACCTGGATACATAAAGTATGACGCTTGTCTTATGGGACCTATAGTTTGTCTATAGAGCACGGCTCTTTCAGGTATCACTGCTAGTTAGCTAAAAGCTATTAGCTCACATTCAGTTGAGTTGGGAGTTAAATCTTCAAAAAAGTACAGGAAATAAAACTCCTTATTCACTTACCGCCTCCCGAGCTTGATGGGCGACTTTTATGGACTGGTAAGAAAGGTCCATCATGTTTCGGAAAAGTTAGAGAAGGTATTGCTCGACAGTTGTTGCTGCAGTTTGTTCGCTTTGTTTTTGCGTGGGGTCTTATGGGGTTTCCCTCCGGGCTACCGTACATGCAGGTGTAGTGCAGCACGTGCATTGCACATCACAGCATTAGAGATCTGACGAATCAGCTTGCAAAAGCATAACTATAATAATGATAATAATAGAAAAAGAAAGAAGAGAAGGGAAAGAAAGAATGAAATAAATAAATTAATAAATAACTAAATGTGCTCAGAATTAAAGTCTCAGTAACCACGAGTATTAACAATCAAATAACAAACTTAGATAACTTTCCCTTTTCAGTTTTCCAAACTTTGACCCATAAATATTGTTACTCATTTAGAGCTCATATTCATTCATCTTTCATTCTCAAAAAATTATGCATGTAATTGATGCTGCTGGTACTACAGAATATTTCCACTAGAGAGCACGAGAGAGCTTTCAAGCAGCATGTTTGTGAAGAGACATGGCTTCTTTCTATTTCCCTTTTCTAATGTTAATTTTTCTAACCTGAACAATTAGGGCGTGTGAGTTTTCTGTTTGTGCTTGCGAATCCTGTTTTGTATCTGTATCTTAACGCAAAGTGGTTGTAGTCGCATCCTGTTAGGTGAGGCTACTGCTCAAGCACACTGGTATTTCAGCAATAGTAGGATGCTTCGATTCTGAATACATCCCCTTTAAAGGGCTTCAAGAGAAGGAGGACAGCGAGGTCAGGGCAGTCTGTTAGACTGACATTAAATCTATATGTGGAATAATATGGAACATTGCATGTGGATATATACACATGAACACATGGGAAAAGGCAGGCAGAACAACCATGAATATTCACACACTTCTATTCAAACACACACACAACATACTTCTATCATCACACCCAGAGCTCCCTCATGGACATTAAACAAATCAGGTTGTCTGCATCCTCTTGACATTTACCGACAGAGATGAGGAATGATGTGTTTATCTTCTCTTCTACTGGCCTGGTTTATTTAATAACACCATCTGTTCATGCCGCATCCCTCCGCCTTCCCAGAGTTTGTAAAATGTATGACTTTATTCTTATCATTCTGGAGGACTATCAGACATATTAGACAGCAAACATTTTGTCTTCAAAGTTGCTGTGTTAGAAAGAGGAAAATGGGCAAGTGGAACGATGAGGACTCATGTGTTTATTTTCCGGTGAAAGGATTTGAGCGAACTTAGCAAAGAGCCAAATTATGATGGCTAGACGATTGGGTCAGAGAATCTCTAACACTGCAGCTCTTGTGGTGTATTTCCAGTCGGCAGTGGTTAGTACCCATGAAACGTGATCCAGGGAAGGAAAAGGAGGGGACCGGCTCCAAGGTCATGGGTAGCCAAGACTCACTGATACAGAAGGGGAGGGAAAGGCTAGCCAGTGTGATTTGATCCAACAGATGAGCGACTATAGCTCAGACTGCTGAAAAAGTTTATACTGATTCTGATTGTTGTCAGATCAATTTGTAGCCGCAGGCCAGCCCATACTTATTCCTGTCCACCTATAACTGGCACATGAATATCAGAACTGAACCATGGAGCAATGGAAGAAGGTGGCCTGGTGAATCGCGTTTTCTTTGACATCACGTGGATGTTCGAGTGTGTGCGTGCAACTTACCTGGGGAACACATAAAACCAGGATGCACTAAGGAAGGCGAGCCGGCGAGGCAGTGGGATGCTCTGGACAGGATTCTGCAGGGAGAGCTTGGGTCCTACCTGGAGTCCAAGGCCAGTCCATGGAGGCTCCGCCCTGCAACTTGTCGGACCTAAAGGATTTGCTGCCAACATCTCAGTGCCAGATACCACAGCACACCTTAAGAGGTCAGGTGGAGTCTATGTTGATGGGTCAACACTGTTTTGGAGGGGGCAAAGGGATCCTGCTGAGCAACTAATATCCTTGGTTTTCTTTGATCTGCAAGGCAAATACATCTGAGATGGTTTACTTACTGTGATTATAATGCAATGAAATCCAATGCTGTAATCACCGAACAATCTTACACAGGCTCATATTAGCTGTAATTACTGAATTCTGTGATGAATAAGGTAATAGCAATTAGTGATATTCTATATTAATTCTATAGGCTTCAGTAGTGCTATGGTGTGACTTCATTAAAGGTTCAGCACAGGTGATTATGTCAAGGCTAATTCCGATTAAATATGTGTGGTAATAATTAAAACAAGCTAACATCATTTTACTTCAAATCATTTATTTCTTCTGGCACTGTCAGTGTCAATCTTTACCCCAGTAAATTGCACATATGGTACAGTAATGTGTTAACAGGTTTAACATCCGAGACCACACTGCTACTGAGGCTGCCGTGTGTAAATTATTTCACACCGGTCTAGAATGGTTTTGCCATCAGTCTGAAATTAAGGCTGTTTCATTTGAAAATGTCTAAATTTAAGACATGGTAGATTCAGCAGATATTTGCTTGTACAGTAGAACATCAAATGAAAAACAACAACAATTACACTTCTGCTCAGGATTAGGTTAAGATGTGGAAATTAAGTTTTCGCCCCTGGTGGGATAGTGCAAAATTCCACATCATGAAAGGAAGCTGAAGACAATCAGTAAGTTTGCATGCACAAAATACTAGTTTTTGCTCTTATTCTGAATTCCTACCAAGCTGTCTTCAACAATAATGAAAATGAATATTCCATTAATATTGCTGTTAACATTCAGCTGTATTTTATAATTCTGTCTGTGATTATGTTTAAAATGTGCATTTCTCCTTCCAACCAGACATGTGGGCTTTTCTTTTGGGAGCAAACTGTTGGCTGTTTGGTGTATGAACACACAGAGTTGACCTTAAGAAGAAGAAAGAGGCTGAGAGAGATGCAGATTCTGAAGGAGCTGTACCAGTGTCCAAAGACCGCTTCTAAAACCTGACTTGAGCTTCAGAAAGTCTCCCAGGTTTTTAATCAGAAAATGCCCCATTTTTAGATTGTAAAAATGTATTCAGAATATTTTCATACTATTCAGAGTAATAGTGGGACATTAGTGTGCATGTAAACATACTGAATAAAGTACCTTCATAAAAGTCCAGTTATATTCAAGTAGACGGTCATACTACTTTCTAACATTTCCATTAGTTTTAAATTAAGGTCACTCACTTTATATTGCAGTTTAACATAGCAGAGGTCTATAGTAGTGTTTTCCCACTTTCTCGGCCAAATATGAATTGCACAGACATTTAAAGGGCTTCAAACTTTCTCTGGATACAGCCTCGTCACACTGTATGTACAATATGTGGTGTCAACTTTCTGCTGTATGGTCAGGAAGCATAAAGTCATGAGGCTACAGATATGATTAGTTGCATCAGATAAACCTCTACTGCAGATTTGGTAGTAAAATGTATTGAACCCTGAACATTTAGTCAAAAAAAGTTGGAGATTATGAAGAAAAAGCACATCTGAGAATTGCTCCATTAAAATTGAAACATGCTGCTGCACTGCAACTCTAAAGTAGACGAGCACACACCAAGACAAAGAACATAAAGTCACTGTCTCTCAGCTGGCATGAATCAATCAAAGAGATGTCATATTACATATGAATCATTCAGGCAGTTTTGATAAGCTCATCCTTTCAAGTTATATACATTTTCAAAAAAATATATAGTGCAAAGAGGTCAGTTATGGATGAGGAAATGCTGGCCAGTACCAAGAGAAGCAAATGCAAAGCCTCTCTTGATGGCGCTGGTTTCTGGAGTCAGATGTTCACAAAGCTAAATATGCTCAAGACTCTCATTTACAGAGAATCATCTCGCCTTTAATCAAGCAATGGATATGTGCTAAGATAACAGTTTCTTTGTTGCGGATTAAATATTTTCATTTTGCTTTACAAAGCCAAATTTAGCATTGCATATTTGTATGTAAAGTCATGCCTTGGTTTTTAAATGTCAATGATGAACAACCACTTTGAACGTTAGCATTTTAAAATGTATTTATAAGTCTTTATAATATTAGATTTGGCAAGAGAAGCTTTAAGGCCTTAATTCTGTAAAGATAAAATAATGTGATAATAGTGAAAACCTCAGTCTGATTGCTGGAAAATGATTAGCCAGGGATTGATTCAGAATGCAATGTTTATGTTTGTGATTTCGATTTTAAGTACATCGGCTTGATGTCTCACTGTAAATGTTAAGACCACAAGTTGAGGTAAAGTTAAATATTTTTTTGTGTATCGCAAAGAACTTGAATGAATGAATGAAGATGAGATTAACCGTTGCAAATGTGGATTGTCTACAATTTCAGGTGAATACACTGAAGATTTTCCCCCCATGTTACTGTCCACGTGCGAGCATCTGAGCTTCTACTGTGCCTCAGAAAGCTCCAACTTCTGTGAGTAGTGTACCAGCCTCCAGCAGCAGAGCCTTCATGTAGACATGCACAGTGTGGAACATTGTGAGGAAGTCCTGGGTGCTGAAAAATGTGTCTGCTAGAGCAAAGCCCAGCGTGGAGGGGATGAAACCTCTGCCGTACTCCACCATCCACGTGCCGGCGCTCCACTGGACCGATGTGGCCTCTCCTACACCATGTACAATGGTGTCACCTGTGGGACAAGAGTGTGGACATACATCGGGTTTGTCAGTTACATACATTTACAATATCAACATAGAACAAACTACTCATATAATATTAGAATCATACAGATTAAAATGTATAAATATTACCAGGATAGTATATTTCACTTTTGGTTGTCCCCTCCTTCCACTGTCTAAAGGTGCCAGAGATGATGGTGTCAGAAATCTCAGCCCAGTAACGACCTGAGAAGAAGCAGCAAGAGCACAAACTTGTTTCATTTCAGAAGAATGGTTGACACATCACACCTGCCAACTGCTCTGCAAAACCCACATTTTCCTATATTTAATGAGAGTTTTATCTCAGATATGTCTATCTTTTGGAGCTGATCTTTCCCCCAAACAGAATTAGAGCCGCCCTTCCTCACCCGAGTGTCCTCCTGTGTCCACAGCAGTACCGAACAGCAGCAAGTACTCTGTGAGAGAGGCGTGGAGGAGACACATGGAGCCCATCCAGCCGCCGGCGTTCACAAACACCCACTGCAGGTCCTCATCTGGCAGGATGTGGCCAGGATACCTAGATCAGTAACACTTTATTAGCTATTATAACTGCAAGGACACCCTGTTTCACTCTGTTCCAATGTACATCTTTGAGTTTTGGTTTTTGAACAATGTGTAAGTGGCTAAATAGAAAATCTTGTTTCTCAAATGTCTCAGCTTTGCCGTGCTGACAGCCACTGAGGAGGAATAAATAATAGTAAGAAAGAAAAGTAACAAGGTTTCCTCTGCGATATGACATTCATTCGTTTCTCAAGACTGGATTTTAAACAGATTAGTGTGCTGTGCTACATTTGTCAAACGTAAATAAGAACTAAAAGCAGCAGCACGATAAACCTGTTGCACTGCCCGAAGCAAAGGCACGGAAATGTGTCTCTTGCAGACATCCCAGTATCAAAACTACTAAAAAAGAACCAAACTGAAGGCCACCTAATTTTCCATTATCATCCTGTATAACTAGATCGGCCTATGGGCTCAAAGAATGATCAAGATTTTGAAAGTCATGCAAGTTAATCTTTCTAAACCCGTTACATAAATGCACATTAGAAATATCCAGTTTAGGCATGTGTAGGGAAGTGTAAGCTTGCAAGGAAAACTATTGTTAAATCATGCTTTGTATCAAGTTCATTCAGACAGAATACATGTATTTACAAGGAAGACATGGAAGAATCATGTCTGAACAATTGAAACATGCGGATTAACAATCAAATGGAAGATATCTAAGGCTAAAATAATATGTGTTTGTAGTTGCTCAAATCAGTCATCAGAGACTGAAAGTTACAGAGTTCTTACATGTGTCTGAACACATTCTAATCCAACATTGTGTTATTGTTACCTTTTCCTAAGCTCCACCACCACTTTGGAGAAAGCCTGCTCATGGTCTTGTCCTGAGAATAGACACAAGCACTCTCCACATAAGAACATTTGGGCAATCTAAATTTAGGTCATGTTAGTTAGAATAAAGACCAAACTCACCTGCGTACTGTTTTGCCAATTTTGCGACATCTTCCTTGTTAAAAACGTACTGCTTGGTGGCCATCCAGTGCCGCAGCAGCAGCACAGCCAGGACGGAGACTGCTGCGAACACGAGCAGCTTTGAACAAGTTTTGACTACAGACATGATTGAAACAAAACGCAGACACACGGAAAATACAGCAGCAGGTTTGGCTACATGCGTAGAGAGAGGCAGACAACACGCCACCAGTTGAGGAGGCGCGGTGGTGTCCAACTGGCAACTTCTTCCTGGTCAGACGAGGGCGGGAGATCAGCTCAGCCAATCACACGCCGGGTAAATTGTGCGTCGGCAATGGCAACTGACGGGTTGCCAGCACATAATAAAACCCCCTTTATGTATTTGGATAACATTTGCATATTTATGCAAAAACAGTAGACAAAAAGATATATGTTCAGTTTATTGTGTTTAATTTTAATATTTAAACGATATGGTATCGCTAGTTAGCCGGTTTTGCTCTTATAGCTGTATATTTAATGATTTGTCATAACACATGGATTTTCACCAAACAGCCCACCTTTTCGCTTGTCAGAAAAACAGGAAGTAGGCCAAAGAGTGTTGTAAACAGTGTCGGGAGCAGTCGCTTAAAGTCCAGAGAGAACAAATGGTCAGTGGTTAATAACAGAGTCGGGGGAAGTTGACATTCTCAAACAGCATTTGACGACATGAGCGGGGAACAGTATGTCACGTTTGATCCCAAAGGTATGTTTCTGGTTTGTTTGTTTTCAATTTACCAAAGTAAAAAGTTATTTCATTCATTCGTATTTAAATGTCAGATGGGTCTATCCAGTGACTTGTCGACTGCGGTGACAGTGTACTTGTTGCTTTCAGTACACACAGCCAGCTGTGCAGTCTCGTGACTTCAGTTCCTGCAGCTTTTCCTGCAGCAAGTTGCTGCAACAGCATCTGTTCCTGAATGTGTTGACTATGCGTGGCAATCCAGCACCAATGTTTTTTTTAATGATCATAAGTGTTTATGAAAATAATGATGTGGCAGGTTTAATAAGATAAAAAAGATTTTCAGTGATTAGTTAGTCAGCTTGATTTCTGTACACATGGCTAATCTTAGCAAGTCATAGTTAGCATGTGTGTTATTACATTGTCTCATCTTACTGCATGGCCACCTCAGACCACCAGCACCTGCGTTACAACCCTCTGCGGGACACCTGGGTCCTGGTGTCAGCTCACCGCATGAATAGACCCTGGGCCGGTCAGGTGGAAAAACCCCCTGAGGAGCACATACCCAGATATGACCCCCGCAACCCACTCTGTCCTGGAAACACCCGTGCAAATGGAGAGGTGAGAAGAGCTAAAAAGATAGGGCTAAATTACAAGGCAAGTCATGGTTTGACCACACTCAGCAAGTTTTGCTGCCATTTAATTAAAGTGTAACCTTGTAATTAGCCTCTTAGCCTGTCAGCTAAGATGTTTAACCTCAGCTCCATCCAAGCCTAATGGATTGCAACTTGCTGTTATAAAATACAAAATTTTATCTAAAAATATGTTTCATTTAATCTCAGTTCACGACTGAAATTGCTGACATTCAAAACTACACACAAAAAGCATAATTAAACTATTACATTACTATAGTTTAGAAATCAGTATGGAGGATTCTTTACTCACAGAGCTGGTTTGGTTCTAGAAATCAAAATGGTTTGCCTCCCTTTTCTTGATTTCTTCATCTGCGTCTGTGTGTTCTTCTCCAGCTAAATCCAGAATATGACAGCACTTTTGTCTTTGAAAATGACTTCCCTGCTCTCCAGCCTGATGCCCCAGATCCTGGTGAGTCCTAGTGCTTCGTAAATGCTACAAAAAGTAACCATTACTAAACAGAAAATATTTAAGCTTGTGCCTGCATAAGCATTTGCTCAGATGCTACCAGAAATGCATCTTCTACATTCATGTAGCTCTTTAGCTGTTTAGTGGAATATAGTATGTACACAGATCGTTAAAAAAGCTAAATCTATTCTTGCTTTCATTCTCTTCAGTCTTTTTCCCCTACAAAGATATTACTCTTGTGTTCTTCAGGTACAGATCAACACCCATTGTTCCAGTCCAAAGTTGCCAGGGGCGTCTGGTAAGAACATACTTTGATGTCATATTCATACAGGAAAGGGATACTTAAAATGTCTGATTGTGAAAAATCTTTAGACCCACATCTGTTATGAAACAAAACATGCTTGGTATTGTGCCTTTTAGAAATGAATATATGATTGGCACGTTAGAATTTATCCTGCATCGTAATCAATGTTCTCTTTCAAAATTATGACACATTCAAATTTATGGCTACTTGCGTCTCAGCTGATGAGTGCAATCAGAGCAGTCGCACTGAAACATCTTTAATTCGCTGTTGTCATCATCATAATCAGCTATTAGATGAAGCTAATTTTGTTAATCAGTGCACTGCATGCTTCCTGTTTTCAGGACATCTTGAAATCTGAACAAAACAAACTTGACACCATCAGTGAATTAAGATGTGCTGTTCTCCAGTGCCACCAGCAGATGGGGATGTTTCCCCACTACTTTCTCTTATTGGCACTAGACGCTTGAGTGATATGTTCCTAAGACGCCGTGTAAATAAAGGAATAGATTTAGTTTTCCTGAGGCAAAATGTTGCTTATTCTGATGAGCATGCTGCATTAATCCAAGGTGGACTTTAAAAAGTTCTGAACCAGGTTTTGGATCTATAGATATTGACTGCTGGATTTCTTAAGTGTAATCTGAGGAGCTTAACGGGGTGGGCTTATCCTTTGTTAGAGGACACATATAATATACATTGTAGTGTAGTAATTTCACTTTCTTTCTCTTTAACCCCAACTTCTCATTGTTCTTGCTGTTCCACCTGTCAGTAGATGAATTTTCACAACTACAACCACATACAAAACCCACTCACATCTTTTATCATATCAGAGATACATGATTGAGAGTCTGCAGATAACGTTCCCGAACAATACTGTATTTTGGGAATACTTGGATGAGCCTGCCTGACAGCAGAGTTACGTAACAACTGAATAATAGATTAAATCAAAACACTGCGCTGCATTTGCCGGTTGACAACCGAACTCTGTGTTTAAATCCCCTGCGCTGGCAGATGTAGAGGCTGTCAGGTATCGCTTGCCACACACATTCACGGAGTAATGAACCACAGAAACTGCAGTGATGGACGCGCTGCGGCGTCTGCGCGTTGATTGTAACATTTCTGGGTGTCTTTCTTCCTCGCAGTTTCAGTCGAACTCCTCGTGAGACGCCGTGTTTGTTTTTTCTTTTTAAAATGTGTAATTGCATGCATAGGAGTTCACCCACGCACTGCACACCACTGATTTAGTTTGTTTGTGGTCCGCTCAGTCCAGATTTGTGGCCGTATCAAAAGAGAGACGCACTCGGAAAATGAAACGGAGCTTGTTGCCCTACAGCAACATACGGAGAGCCAATTAGAGGGGGAAGTAAAAAGGGATTTGGGGGATCTGGGTCATGGTAGACAAACAAGAGATGGGGTGAGAGAAGCGATAAGAAAATTCCTAATGGTTTATCGCATCGCTCCTTCTGCAGTAATATACTCCCTCTCAGCATGCCGACTGTGACAAACGATTTGTCACAGTTTTTACAAGCCTGGTAATGTCATCATAACTTCCTAGAAAGGAGCTGGTAATGTCCAGGAAAGTTTCCCGAAGCAGACTTTGTACTTTGGAAAAATGACCCCACTTAATACAGTTGTAATACAATTATTTTACCAGCATACCCAAAAGCATGTCTGCGGAACTAAACATTCAAAAATGTACATCTGAATATGTACGGAAGAGTATTGCTGCCACACTGTAGAAAAAAAAAAGGCTCAATATTATGTAATTACATGAAAGTTTCTTGTTATAACATGATATTTTTCACGTTTTAACAAGATAAGTATCACGTTATTTCATGAAATTATCACGTTATTACATGAAATTATCACGTTATTTCATGATAATGATATTTTCATGTTATAACGTGAAAATATCATGTTATTTCAAGATAAAATATCACGTTATTACATGAAATTATCACGTTATTTCATGATAATGATATTTTCACGTTATAACGTGAAAATATCATGTTATTTCAAGATAAAATATTATCACGTTATTACATGAAATTATCACGTTATTTCATGATAATGATATTTTCACGTTATAACGTGAAAATATCATTATCATGAAATAACATGATAATTTCATGTAATAACGTGATACTTATCATGTTAAAACGTGAAAAATATCATGTTATAACAAGAAACTTTCATGTAATTACATAATATTGAGCCTTTTTTTTCCTACAGTGTGGCAGCAATACGCTTCCGTAGAATATGAATTTAAAGCATATAGTCCAATATATATCTGGATTTTAACCAATCTCTGTCTAATCTGAAGTCATTAAAACTTACTATACTATACAATAAGTGCCACTGAAACCATTTCCTATACAAGGTAGCCTTTATAAAATATTTCAGTATGTCTACTGTTCAGAACATGCAACCTAAACCTCCTTGTTATCATGCAATTAGCTTTTTGAGACATTACTCCATTAATAAGATAAAATGCGCCCAAATGTTTGTAGAAAAAAAGAATTAATTCTCGTTTCTGCACCAACGAGAAAACAGTCTCTTTTGCTGGATATTGTTTTAGTCATGATAGTAATACTTCTCTGGGAACGGCAGTGTCAGAATGTCAGTGAGTCGGTGAGTTAATTCACCACTTCCACACTGAAACATCTCAAAACTGTCAGACAGATTGCGTTAAAGTTTGGACACTCATTTATGGTTTCCTCGTGATGATTGTTATTCGTCCTCCGACTTGTATTCAAATGGCGTCATCAGGTCAAAATTTAAATTTGTGCTTACAGTTGTTAGCGTGCCGACCTGGTGGTTATAATCGAAAACCTGCCTGGCGTCAACATGTTGTTTTTGCGTGCACCCGTAGATACTGTTTCTTGGCTCAGAGCTGCATTCTATTTTTAAGGATACAGTATATTTGAACTGTGTACCCAGCAGTTATCAGCTTTGGTATGACTTGAGCGTGCTGATGGAATTTACAAACTGCATGGGAAGATTACAGAGTTTTGAAAAGTCCAGACTTGTTAAATTGAATATTGCATTATCACCTGTAGTTGTACGCTGTATGTTTTTGTGTAACATTGTCTCATACAGGTCTGTTTCTTGTTGGGTTTGACTGGAGGTCTAACACACACAAACACTCACACACATGCTCCTGTGTTTGGCCTGCCCATGAACAATTCATGAATACGACCATTCAGCTTTGCTCAGAGGGTAAACACCAAAGTCGTGTTCAATTATTGATCACGTACTAGCTGCTCGGGTCCAAGACGAGACAAGGTTTCCCTTGTCACCATTGTAGAGCAAAAAATACACGCAGACATTGTATTCTCTTAAACCTGCGCAGACACTAAAGCTGTGTACTAACTACACGCACATCTGTTCGTCATCATCTACAGAGTGGTTAAAACAGTATTAGACAAATGTTTCAGCTGGCTATGCTCACCCTTTTCTAATCAGAATTCACAGCATCTTCAGATATGATCGATTATAATTAAAACTGGTGTTATCATCTCTCCAGTACATGTGTAGAATGTCAGCTGACATACCACTGCACTTCAGGATCCTAAAATAGAATTGACTTAACAAGAAAACTATTGATTTGTCAAATAGTTGTTTACCTGTTAATATAGTCGCACTGAATGATAATGCTACATTAACATTAATGTGCCGTTTCCTTGTTAGTAGTTTAAATCTAGACTTCGTCATACTGACCGACCTCAAATGACAACACAAGATAATGAGATAGCCACAGTTTTACAGGTAAGGGAGGGAGGGAGTTTTAATGATAGCATCTTCACTTTTACGGGTATCCAGCAGCACTTAATGTGACTCTTCTCTGTCCAATGCTTACACAGTTTTTGTTAGTTTGACACCGTTTGTTATAGAAATAAAATGTAATTCCAACTCAGTTAGCCCCTAATTCTGGTTACACCAACCGTCTGATTGTATTTTTTGGTGTATTGTTGGCCATTGGCATCACCAGTGACTTCATAAGGACGTCACCAGTTCAAATATAATGGATAAATAGACCCAGCAAAGCTAATATTGAACAAGCTCAGGTCAACCAGGCTCCCTTAGTAATTGAATGCTCTGGAGGTGTTGTGACCAACACAATGTATAAATTGCGTAAGATTTTAATTGAGTCTGACTTTTAATGTAGCACAGTCATCAAGAGGTAAATAATCCAACTGAATTATCAAACAACCCTGGGTGGACCAGACGTCCTTAGACGGTATACCCTAGACCTACACCACACGTTCAGAGGTAAACAAGTCGACTTGCTGATGATCTCCAGAGTTTCCCACTCTGGAGATGAGATGTGAGTGATCAGCGTGCAATAACTGTCCCTTGGGGAAGCTGTGCTCAACTTGTTTTTATCCTCGCACATCTGTTGCTGTGTGGCGTAGGACGACAGATGGTGGCATTCCATTTCTGCAGATGCCTAAACCCAAATACTGAACAGGTCGCCCAGGCTTGTTTTGATGGAATGCCATGGCCCTACCACACACATTCAGAGGTCAACAAGTGGAGTTTCTCGCTCTGGAGATAATATACGAGTGGTCAGCATACTCATAGTCATTTGAGAAAACTTTCCCAATTTGTTCCATCCTCACACCCATGTCTGTCATGCAGGCATTCCATTTTTGTGGTTGGTAACAATCCTAGCTTGCTATCTTGTGTAGTCAAATTTTCAGTTGCTCCACAGAGCCCAGCCAGCAAGAAACAAGAACATAAAACTCAAAGAAAAAGATGTCAGAGTAGAAGTGGAGCTGTACTTGCCAGGCGGTCTCCGAGAAGTGCTGAGCAGTAATTTCACTTTACACCAGAGATGCTAACATCAATCTTGCAGGTTATCACTTTACTTTAATGAACCGGGCCACTGGGAAATAGATAAAGTATCTCTTTTTTATGAAAGCGAAGACAACATCAGCACATTTATTACTTGTGAACCCGACCACGCCATCATCCTAATAACTAACTGACACAAGAAAAACTCTGACTAAAAAAAGACTGAATGAGAGGCTGAGTAGAAGCTTTTTTGAACAGAACTTTTTAAATGAAACCCAGAAGTAAGACTAAAAAGTGAAGGACATGTAGCTTTATGACAACTTAGACGGTCAAGGTCTGTTAAACTTACGAGGATGAAAATCAGGTTTTATGAGCAGATGGCTGCAATTTTTATTTCTTCTTTCTGCAAGTTTCTGTTAGTGGTTGCTTATTAAATACACTACAAGAATAAATGTTGTAAATGTTTACACAATGTATAAATTGTAAAAACTTTTTAAATTAGTCTGACTTTTCAACTAGTGCAATCATCAAGGCAAAATTCATCATGTCTAAAACATCAGCTTATCCTCAAATACCTGCAAAATGATTGACATTCCCAAGAGCCTAAATTAGTGAATGCTAGCACGCCAGTACAGCCATGTCAAACCTGATAATTGTAAGTGCTAAACATCAGCTTTGTAGTAAAGCGCTGGATGCATTCTGTTGTTAACGGTTCAAAGCACCACTGTGCTCCTAAGACACAAAGACAGGTTTGCTTGTTCAAATTTTATACTTTTGCCCAAATATTCCTGAAAGAATTCCTTTGTTTTCTCCATTTGAACTTGCACAAAAGGAGAGACTGGTGCAGACTTACACAACAGATGTGGTCCGATCTGCTCTTTAGGGTTTTGCAACAAAAACAGAAAATCTGTCTTGCTCTCGTTTGTGCCCATTTATACACATATTGCCTTATAGCAAGCTGATGCATGTTGACCGCAGCACCTGTTCCTTGCTGCAGTCCGGTAGAAGGCTAAACCTCTGGCAAACTCCTTGCCGGCTAACTGTCTGCAGGAAACTGTTCTGCAAAACCCTAAATGTGCATTGAATTAAGAGTCTTGTCCTTAGTAATTCTCTGTGTTCATGTCTTCCTCAGTAAGGTCATGTGTTTCCACCCCTGGTCCGACGTCACCCTACCTCTCATGAAAAAGCAGGAGGTCGTCAAGGTGATTGACAAGTGGTCAGAGCTAGTTGAAGAACTAGGCACTACGTACCCGTGGGTTCAGGTATGCAACACATACATGCACACCAACACACACATATTCATTCTTAATTACATTCACAAATTATTGATCCAATTTCTCACAGGGGCGGGCTACCTGTAAAATTATAACCAATACACTTTTCACCCCAACCTCTGTAATTACTGATCATTCATTTTTTCTGCTCTCTCCTATTATTCATTTTAATGTGTTTTATGTTGGCTTGGGTGAAACTTTAATGATGCCTCTGGGCACACCGACACATTCAGGCAGCTGCAGCAGAGAGAGAGAAGGATATGTATGGATAATATAAGATGTTGAACTTTATACAACAAGCAATGAAATTCTTCCTGTGCCACATGCAGACAATATTTAGGCTTTTATTCATACATTTAAAGGTTAGGAAGCAGTTTATGTACATTTTTATGATGTGATACTTAAAACTAGGACATTTACAGCTTTTGTGTCAGCTTAGAGCCCAAGACGCTACAGTACCCGAGAGTTTTGAGCAATGATGTACAAATCACTGCACTGTAGTTGATACAAAACTGAACTGAAGTATAGAAAAATGTTCCTCAGAAATACCCCTTCCCTACCCTGAAGGATGCTTGATGTTGCTCGGTACTGTAGTATATATGTTTCCTGCATTAGTGCGATCAAATGTTAACTCTTTGAGCAAAAAAACATCAGCTAAACCCAACATTAACTGTCCTTTCTATTTTGTTTTAGATCTTTGAGAATAAGGGGGCTATGATGGGTTGTTCAAATCCACATCCTCACTGCCAGGTAAGAAATTCACACATACAGTATATACTTGCATGCATATTTATATCCGACACGTATGTGCACCTCTGAGTGGACGGTTAACATTTTACGTTTTTCCTTCAAGCGCTTGCATATTCATGAATAAATAAAATGTCCTCACCGTGGGAATAAGTTCCAGATTCCGTACCAAATGTACATTAACATACATACACCAACGACTTCTTTCATTACATATGCTTTCAAGGTTCAGGTATAGTGCGAACATGCTTTTATCACATACTGTATGTATACGCAATACAGTCTGTCACTCACGTCCAATTAGTATGTCTGCGATGCCGGCCTTTCATATTCAATGCCTTCTTAAAAAAAGCCCTCACAAGCTTTGAGACATAACAAGTCTCAACACAGAAACTGTTAATTGAGCCTTCATCCCGAAATCATCAACTACAGCGTGCCTTTGTCACATCTTGTGTAAAAGGGTATCTGCATGTCTGTTGTTTCTTCCATTTTTCTTATGCATGGTCACACCTATATTACAGCTCGAGTGGTTTCTTGTCTTCGTGTTTTTTCCCCCCGTTAAGTAAGGTGAACCAGGCAGGACTAACAACTCAGAGTGTGAGAGGCACTTCCCGTCAAACTGTCACCTCACATTGTGATGTCGAGAAAGAGCACAAACACAATGTAAAATAGAGAGATTTTAAAAAGCGAACGTCTTGTCAGCATAGTCAAAATAACGTGTCACAGGAAAGCTGCCTTAAATGTCACTGAAAATAGGAACAAAGTTTAGTGGGGTAAAAAAAAACAAAGCTAATACAAAGGCAACTGGAATTGTTGACATTTCATCAATTGGCGGCTGTGGCTCAGTAGGTAGAGCGGGTTGTCCACGAACCAAAGGGTTAGCGGTTCGATCCCCGGAACGTGCCACATGCCGAAGTGTCCTTGAGCAAGACACTGAACCCCCAGTTGCTCCCAGTGCGTGGCACTGGTGTGTGAATGTGTGTATGCTTGTGTGAGCGAATGGGTAGATGTGTCTGAGACTGTAAAGCGCTTTGAGTGCCAATAGGTAGAAAAGCGCTATATAAAAGCAAGGCCATTTACCATTTACCATCATCCATCAAAGTAGCTTCTTCAGTTCTAAATGACTGGCGGGGATTTGTTTTTGTTAGGAACATCTGAATATAAAACAGATATTTTGATCATTTCTTGATGTTGAGTCAGTGCTTCTTTAAAAACACATAGGAAGTAAAAGTCCAGCATCTCTGACAGGCAAACTGGACCTGAGTGACAGACCCCAGTCCTGAGAGTTTCAGGTGGGCACCACCCACAGACGCTCCTAACAAAAATCTAAACTACCCACCAGTCCAAACTGAAGAAGCCACTTGGATGAGTGGTGAAAGGTTTTAAAGCGTCTTCAAATGGCTTTGTTTTTTCGGATATACCATGTTCTTAATGACTGAGAACCATCACAGCCATACTTGGGCGATGATAAATGTGAGAAGCAATAATGGGAATGAATGAACATCTCGATAATATGGCCAACATAAAATCAATCCAGGTTCAGACTTCATTTGAACAGCCTACCTGTACCATTCATATTAAGGCAGTTTATAGTCTCTGAGGCGAGGAACTCATAGAAGATGCATAACCATAATGCAGCTGAAGTCATAATATTTGTATTAATTCATTCGATTAATTTCCCACCCCTCTGGCTGATCAATGAAAATTCTAAATAAATATGTGGCTCTCCGCAATATGGGCTGAAGCTAAAGCATATTTGATCCTGTTACAAATGTCTCTAAGGCTGAAATATAGAAATCAACAACAGATGGCAGTATGTGACCTCAGAGTAACCTCAGCTGTTTCATGGACGCTGAAAGTGAAGGAAGATACAACCACTGCAAAGAGATGGTCTTTTCAGATGAATAAAATCCCTTATATGTATTCAGGTGAAGTCAAATTCTCATTTGGGCTTGGGCTTGTCTGGAATAAATGCTGGAATAAATTGATGTCAGTTTTTATATGTCAAGCGTTTTCTTTTAATTTTGATGATCATGGCTTACAGCTAATGAAAAACCAAAATTCAGTATCTCAGAAAATGTGAATTACATATGCACTGTTGTATGCATATACAGTATGCACTGAATACTTGGTCGGGGCTCCTTTTGCATGAATTACTGCATCAGTGCAGCGTGGCATGAGACCTGTGGCACTCCTGAGGTGTTACGGAAGCCCGGGTTCCTTTGATAGTGGCCTGCAGCTCGTCTGCATTTTTGGGTCTTTTTTTGGTGTCTCTCATAGAGCACAAACACAATGTAAAACGGAGAGATTTTAAAAAGCAAACGCCTTGTCAGCATAGTCAAAATAATGTGTCACAGGAAAGCTGCCTTAATTTTCTCTTGACAACACCCCACATATATTCTCTGGAGTTTAGGTCTGATGAGTTTGCTGGCCACGCAAGTACAGTGATGCATGGTCATGAAACAAGGTATTGGTACTTTTGGCAGTGTGGGCAGGTGCCAAGTCCTGTCAGAAAAAGGAAATCAGCATCTCCATAAAGCTTGTCAGCCGAGGTGAAACATGAAGTGCTCTAAAATTTCCTGCAATGACTTTGGACTTCATAAGACACAGTGGGCCAACACTAGCAGTTGACATGGCTTAGCAAATCATCACTGGCTGTGAAAACTTCACACTGGACCCTTCTTCCAGACTCTGGGATCTTGACTTTGGACCACTAAGCAGCAGTCCAGTTCTTTTTCTCCTTAGCCCAGGTAAGACGCTCCTAACATTGTTTCTGGTTCAGGAGTGGCTTGACACAAGCAATGTGACATTTGCAGCCAAGGTCTGTGTGGTGGCTCTTGAAGCACTTACTCCGGCCGCAGTCTGCTCCTTGTAAATCACCCCCAAATTCTTGAATGGGCTTTGCCTCGCAGTCCTCTCAAGGCTCCCAGTTGCACCTGTTGCCCCTTTTTTCTACCACATTTTTTCCTTCCACTCAGCTTTCATTAATATGCTTGGATACAGCACTCTTTGAACAGCCAGCTTTTTTTGCAATGACCTTTTGTGGCTTGGACCCTCCTTGTGGAAGGTGTCAGTGACTGTCTTCTGGACAACTGTCAAGTTGGCAGTCTTCCCCATGATTGTGTAGCCTACTGAACCAGACTGAGAGACCATTTAAAGGCTAAGGAAACCTTTGCAGGTATTTCAAGTTAATTAGCCGATTAGAGTGTGACACCATGAGTCGACAGTATTGAACTTTTTCACAACGTTCTAGCTTTCTAAGATACTGAATTTTGTTTCTACCTTTAAGCCATAATCATCAAAAATAAAAGAAATATATGAATTAATATAAGATTTGAGTTTCACTTTTTGGACTGAATTACTAACGTAAATTAACTTTTAGATGATATTCTAATTTGTCGTCACGCACCTCTATAGATTTAAAACTGGACCCTGACTTTGATTAAACTTGTTTACAAGTTTGAGCACTGTCTCCTTTCTTGTTTCTCGTTTCCTGTAGTCCAATTTTTCCATTCTTAGGACATCAAAGTCCAAGAAAAGAGTGGTTTGTGTGTCTGCATGTACAGGCCGGCAACCCCTCGAGGCCGAAACGCACGAAGCACAGATGTGAAACTTTGAAGAATAACGAACAGAAAATGTTAATCATGTTCTGGAGGCAGCGTTGCTTCTGATAACTTTGGTCTCGCAGGAATGGAGCTGTATGTATTTTTATTTAAGCGAAGGAAGGGAAATATACGCCTCTGGAATAGTAATATCCTTTTTTTTATGTAAGTTGTCCAAAAGTATATACTGTATTAAGTCTATGAAGTGCTCAGAATGCATTTGGATACCTCTCGGGAGGAGATGGTTTTTGAGTTCATGTTTACTTCCAAAGTACAGTATGTACTTCAATCTTGGAAGACACTTGGAAGCTAAAGTTAAAGGACTGACAGTGTTGTGATCTCTTAGAATCAACTGTTGGCTAGATAATAGATCAGTGTAGACAAAAACACAGGCATGCAAATACACACACACACAGCTACTGATGCTTGCAGGCACATGTATCATTTATCCATACTTATTGAAATGGGATTGATTAGTTTGTGGCCAAAGGTAGAAGGATTCAATTTTAGAAATCCTAGCACATTTTTTTCAACATAGTCTTT
The DNA here is from genome assembly GCF_963514085.1 of Chelon labrosus. Lineage (NCBI taxonomy): Eukaryota > Metazoa > Chordata > Actinopteri > Mugiliformes > Mugilidae > Chelon > Chelon labrosus. Next base: position 7,759,883 of record NC_140355.1, on the reverse strand, counting down.
GTAAAAAAGCTTGTAAAAAAAATGTAATGCCAACTGGGAAGTGCCAAAACCTGCAATTCGTCACATGAGCTGGAGGCTAGATCCAAATTTGAGAGAGTTTATGGAACTATTGTTATTATTTTTTATGGAACAAACCCACTTAAATCATATCAAGGCTTAAACCTATGTGCAAATAAGCCTGTGGCAGCTTTGAGCGACAAGTAGGGGCCTCGCAAATTTCTAGCTGTTTCTGTGCTCTTTTTATCACCGCTTCATCTTCACTCATGCTCATTTTTGAATTAGAGTTAGGCGGATCCGTAGACTATAAATATAGACAATGTGGTGCCACTTCCTTGCATTGGCTAAACTGACGCTATTTTCCCTGGGATACGGGCAAGTTTGTTCCAAGACTGGAGCCACCCCAGACTCAATCGCATTTTTGTTTAAGTAATACAGTGCTCTGCTCTACCTCCACCAGTTACAAGGAAATCTTAAATGCAATGTATACACTGCACTTGTTTTTTTATTTTATTTTTTTACAATTTTCATGGTCCCACGCTTTGCGGAGCAGTTGGCGTGGCAACTGGTAGTCGCCATTATGCCACATCCTGTTTCTATAGTCAACTAACTAACTAAAACCAAACTTGACGCTTGGACATGCATAAAAAATATATTAACTACCTAAAATGACAGAAACCACTCTTAGAAAAATATTATTTGACATGTATTTTAGTATTTTAGTTTGGCCCAAGTCCCATCCACTGTCATGGAGAAGGTGGAGCTTATGACCTATACTGCAGCCAGCCACCAGGGGGAGCTCTACTTGCTTTGGCTTCACTTTTGAGGAGCAATTCTGCCCTCCATCTTTATACTGTCTATGGGCGGATCAGACACTGCCAAGATGGCGATGGCCAGTGCCACCCACATTGAGCTTCAAAACTGGTTTTCAGGAATCCTATGGATGCCATCATGGAGTGTTCGTCCATGTTTATGTACAGTCACTGGGTGATAAGCCTTTACCACTTAAGTAGCAGATAGCTGCACTGAGGCAGATGTTGTACAGGTCCGAGGAAAGTGCTGATTTGCAATATTCAGTTACCCGAAACAGAAATACCACAGAATTTATTAACTTCAAACTTGCTGCATAATCACTCAAAGAGTTTAAATACATCTATGTGTAGCAAGTGCTGGATAGCTCATCTCCTTCTACCTTAGGCCATGATTATCAGTCGACCCTGGAGGCATGCGGAGCAGTGATTACAAATTAATCATGTGGGTCAGTAATCATGAATAATATCCAGGTTTTTGAAACTATATTATTGGATTTTCTGTATTACATACTAAGTGTTGTTCATAAATATAAACCCAGGACAATACAGTTGTATGTATCTGGGAGACCTCCTTGGTTTTAGGTCTCTTAAACTGCATTTCCCCTATGAACTTACTTTCCCCTCGAGTAAAGGGGGGAAAGGAATATCAAGAAGCCTGTTACGTTATTGTTTCCGCACTGAGTTCTGGGTGAAAAAGTGGAGGAGTGTTTAATCAGTGAACAATCCACAATGAAGCCTGAAGTTATGCAGCTTAAAGCAGCAGAGAATCCCTCTGATTATCACTCTATTCATGGCGCGATGGTGTCATGTTATTAGAAAACCAACTCCTGTTGACACTCATATGTTACTTATATGTTTTACAGGCCTGTGGGTTCATTAAAATTTAGACAAATATTGAAAAAACACCAAAGTAGAGGCTAAAAGAAAGTCAGTTCAGAGGGAAACAAACAGCCACGTTCCTCAGTGGAGCAACAACTAATCAGTATTCTGGCGAAGGTTTCACTCGTCAGAGCGTGAATATACAGCGCGCTGCATTTCAGTACACTGTTTGCCTTCCTGCATATACTTGTGTTCATTAGTGTGGGTGGCAATTTTAACAAACCCATATGCAAATACCTCCTGTTCAAGATCTTAAATGTTATGTAAATGTAACGTTGTGTAAATGTAACGAAAGTAAGTGTTTTCTCGGGTATGGATTTAGCAGTGAGCACTGTGTCTGTAGTTGAGTCTTTAATTTTTTTGCCACTGTTCGTCTCATTTTACAGCCACTAAAATACCATAAAGTGCAAACATGGATATTGTGGATGTCTGACGAGATGTTTAGTTACCCATAACAGCTTTCTGAAATGCAGTAAAAATGAACTATGAGGCTTAAAACTACTCCGAACTGAAACAGCAAACTATTATAGCTGTTTGTGGAGGTGAGAAATGCAGATGAGTCTTCTAAAATGAAAAAAAGACTTGCTTTGGAGCATCATCAAAAGTCTTCTCTTTGTCAGTCACAGTTAATGCCAACATTTCATGTAGTGTAAATATAGTCTGCTGGGTAATTGTTGCTGGTGGCTGAGAGGAACAATAGACAAGTCGTTTGTCTGCTTTTATGAGCATACAGTATTTTCAGTCTGACCGTTGCACCTGTAATTCTGTGTATTTTTTTTTAAAAACTTCTACAATATATCTGATAAAATAAAGATATCATGATAAATTACACATCCTTAACGTAACTTCACTACACAGATGTTTTTGTATTCAGGCAGAAGATGCCAGGGTATTAAATGAAATGTCCTTCAGTTTGTTATAACGCCACGCCTGCTTTTACATATAGCAGTGTTACATTATTACAGACACACTGACAAGACTGGTTGAGTGAAAAGCTTTTTAATATAAAGGGCAAATAACAGGCTTACTTTTCGTAAAGAGGTGGGCAGGTAGTCAGTGCAAGTCTGACGAGGCAGGTTGAAGACAGGACATCGCACGGCTGATCGTACTGTTTACCTGCAAGCTTTTAGCATTTTAATTTACTCCAGTGCAATAGTGTCACACGAGCCAGTCATCAAGCAGACGGTATGAGCAGATGAATATTATAAATTATGTGGTAAACGCTGCAAATAATTTTCAGTTTCTGACCTTTTCCGTTGTTTTTCTCTTTTAAGTAAGACACAGACGCTGATGAAGCCATTGCGATTCGTGCTGCAGGTCCCACTTATTTGTTTTTCCCAGTAGAAACCCATGAAAATCAACTTCCGAACGCAGAAGAGATCAATTTAAGATTTGTGAACCAGAACAAAGCTGTTTCTGAGCAAGTGGCAGACAAAGAAAAGATGCTTTCAGGGCCCTTAATGCTTGTAACCCGGCCAGTGCTGTTTGCTGTGATGAAGTACCTATCTCAATTAAGTGTCAGAGTACGCGAGCTGATTTTTGCTCGGTACTGAAATAAATGAAAGCGCGTGGCTGCGGGGGGAAATCCATTCATCAATCTAAAGAGCCTGAAAGGAAAAAAAAGAACAGAAAAGAAAGTGTTTTGAAACCCAGAAATCTCTGCATCTGTAAAGCATGTATTGATTGAGTGATATTGATGAATACCCCTATTAAATCACAAATGCAATATGGTCATTTAGAATTATGGCAGTGGCAAAAAGCGGGCAGGTTTACGTGGTATCCATTTAATTCTCTGACCACATGTAGACTTTACAGTGGTACATGTATACCAACACATAACGTCATTCCTGGCGTTTTGTCATGTGTCATCATCGTCCTCCTCAATCTTCCTCCTGCTTCTTATGACATCATAGGTGTGGGCCAGCAACTTTCTGCCCAATGAACCAGCCTTGTCGGACCGCTGTCAGAGAGCCTACTACCAGAAACACGGAGAGCCGCTCCTGCTGCAGTACGCCAGACAAGAAGCAGAGAAAAAGGTACACAACACACACATAAACACACATGAATAATGTTTAAAAAGTATATTTAAAGCCAAATTATGTACATTCGAACTTACATTTCCCCTGATTCAACTTCAATTCAGGTTCTCCTCCATTTCACTTAATACGTTTCAACAATCCCTAAGAGAAGGAAGTTTATGGGATGTAACTAAATATGGACTTTTGAGAACTGTGCTAAGCTCTGTTCAATCAGGAATTGTGGAAAATATGTTATAGAAGAGAATTCAGAAATGACACTTGCAACCTTGAGAGGTATACAATAAAACAGGGGTGCCTTTTTTCTGACCAAGACAGTCCTCTTCGCTACTCCCTTCATCCATCTACTTCCTCCCTTGCCTCCCCCTCATTCTCTTCCTACATCATTCTCTTTTGATTTCCCATCCACATCCTCTGCCCGTCTCTTAGTTAGTGAAGCGTGTGATTGGACAGCAGAGATGCTCATTAGCATAATGCTGCGGCATTCATCTTCAACCTGCGTGAAGATTAGGGAAACTCTGTGCAAGTGTGTGTGTTTGAGAGATAGCCCGGGATGTGTGTGGAGCGTCAGCAGCAGCAGCAGCCGCTGCAGACAGCACCGAGCGCATTTAGCATGTTGGCAAATGTCTTATTAGTGAGCAGACACTTGGTGGAAACTTGGAACTTTCTGCTGGTGGATTAAACTTGACAGACACACGGATTTTTACCTGCCTACCTCAAACTGTGGGGAGATGGCTTACATATGCCACTTTATTATTTGATATACTTCAGCTCAGGTTATATTCAGAGCTACAACCCTTCATGAAACTGATTTCACTTGTGTTTATCTCATCTCATCTCATTGAGATTAACTAGCTGCTCCTTCCCTTTTACATACTCCGCGAGAAGTGAGAAATTTAAGTATAGATGACCTAGCTAGAACTTGGTTTCCCGACTTCCACCTGTAAACTGACCTCATTGATTGTGTGCTTTTGTTGCTTTTGTTGTATTTATGCAGCTGATTCAGTAAACCTTTTAGAATTTCACTGGAATTACTATTTTTTCGTCTTTCCAGTGCTTTTGGAAATGTTATTGCATATTAGATGAGAAGAACTGTGTGCAACTGGAGCCAGCAGTCAATAACTTCAGCTTAGCATATATCAGCTGGCAATTTTGGGAAGCGACGAGCCTGGGTCTGTCTGACGGTATCGCTCTCTAGAATGACAAGGACCAAACACAAAGCACTCCCAACAATTGCTTATGCCTATTTCTTAGGGAATATTAATAACTTTCTGGTTTTTAGCTAGCTTGGATCTTTGCATGGTTTAAATAACAAATTTGTTACCTATGTCCCTGGCCAGAAGCAGGGTAGTTGTTGACCCTGTTTCCATTCTTTATGCTAGGCTAGGCTAACAATCTACAGCAGCATTATTGCACAGACTGCGCATCACATCTACACCATAGGTACGATGTAGCTCCTTAACCTACGCTGTAGCCCACATCCCCAGAAATGTAACACACATTATGGCAACGTAGGCCGCAACAGTTGTGCGTTAGTCGGAAATGCATTTCCTCCTCCATGTATCTCAGTGGTTGGACAGAAAATTCTCCCTCCTTCTGCTTCCTACGCACCACCCACTCAAGCGTCTCTTGCATCTCAGTGACATTTATTAGCTCCAACTCCCTCAGTAGCTCAGTTCCAGTCACCATTATTTGGTAAACTCAACAAAGCCGACTAGCCGTTGACTAGTGTTTAGCGATGTAATTACAAAGCAATGCCAACTCACTACAGATATAACCAAATTTCCCATGACAGGTCTGTCTGTCTGTATGCTGACAGTGTAGACAAGTTGCAGTTGCAGTTATAAAAACCCAAGCTTAACTCTTAGATGAGATTTTATTAGTTTGATTCATAAACAATGGGAACACATGCCAGAAACAGAAATAATGTAGTATCAAGTACACAACCAAGAAAATCCTGGTAGACATAGTCAGACCTGAAACTTTTTTTCTTTGCCGCAGTAGGTTTCACTTTTGTGAAGTGTTCTTTTTCCTTGAGCAGATCACTGCCATTATTTTTATAGATTAGCCACTTAGACACTCAGATGAAATCCACTTGGAGTTCGTCTCAAGAAGAGGCCTTCTCCACTCTCGTACAGCCCCTGCATTAGATTTGATTTTTTTGAGTGACTAAAAAAAAAGCATCTCACCGCTCTTCAACAATAGCTGAAAAGAGAAAATGTGTATAAAATGAACCGAAAGGAGTTTAAGCGCAAAGTAAGACAAGAGAGAGAAAGAACAAAAGAGGGATACAAAAGGGGAAAGCGAGATGAGTAAAGACACAAACACAGATACAAAGTTAGAGAAAGATGTTCAGGTAGGGAAAAAAAAGAAATCAGAGAGGGAATGAGTTGACCTCCTCTATCGGGAGTGTGTGTGTGTGAGAGAGTGAGATAAAGAAGATAGCATTAAGGTTTTAAGTAGAGCCGAGTAGACACTTGAATCTCCTAGACGGCTGCTCATGGGGACTAACCTTTATAAAATCAGAGTGGAGGCAGAAGTGTCCGTGAGTGTGCGCACAAGAATGCATTGTCCGCTACTAGTGTGTGTGTCTCTCCCTTGCTTTTTCCTGTCTCTCTGACCTGAGGTGAGGACCGTAAATTGGCACACTGCAGTGTTTAGAGGAGTCTGAATTGGGCTCCGACTCCCAGGTGACACTCTTGACTTTGGTACAGAAACTTTCTAAGCTAATTGAATACAACTCTGTGGGATTTGCTGTCTTCGGGGTGTCTGTTTTAGGATATCCTCCACTTCCTCGCTCTGTTTTCAGCTCACACATCATCCTCCTCCACCTCCTCAATCTAACTTCTCCGTCCCTCTTCTCAGTTTTCCATCTTCATTCTGCTGCTTTGTAATCCTGTTAAAAGTATTGGAAGCAAGAAGTGTGGAAAACAAGTGTGAGGAGCATTAAGAAGAAGGATTCAAGGGAAGGACAAAGCTGAAATCTTGACTAGAATACAAACAAATGTTTAGCAAATAAATCTGTTTTGAATGTTTAATCAAACCAGCAATACCCGACAGTGTAAAATACTGTCCTCTAAATACCTTACAGATTCACAATATTAATACAATTTCCTCTTGTACACCGCTTGTTCACTTTCGTCCTCTCAAAATCTTGAAGGAGATACAATCTTCTACATGGTATTGCGCTGGGCACTAAATAGACAATAGACTCCTATACAGCTGCTGCACTTCATTAAGAGAACTGAACACTTCCTGATTCTGTTAGATTAACTTGTGATTTTCTCCACAGTTATTAAACACCACTGTATTCCCTGTAGGTCCATTAATTACAGTATGTACTAATTCCTTGCTGGACAAGCTTGTTCAAACCTGTGGGAGATTTATTTAACTAAGCATGCCTGGACTCACCCTGCATGGGTGTCTGCTTACTGATAATAGTTTTTTTTTTTTGTATTATTTTATGTACAGTATTTAAAATACAATAATATTGGCTGTTCTTTCGGCGGCTTCTGCTGCAGTTTAGTTGGGCGTAGGTACGCTGAATTTATGGTCATCCAAATATAGCCACCATGTATCAATATACATACTAAAGGCACTATTTGTCATGCCGTTTAAGGAGCACATAAAGCCAGAAGCAGCTGAAGAGTGGCAGTGATCAAGAACATACAGTCCTCAAATTCAGGTCTAGGTTTACCATGGATGGGCTAAAACTGATCTGCCTAATCTCAGCCAGACCTCACTGAAAATGGCTTCTTAAGCTGCCCATAGGCTCTTTATTCCTCCACCAAACTCAACACTCTACAGACAAGAGGGCCACACTGCTGTTGTGTTCTCGGCTCCATTTCTCAACAACTGGCCACAGTGGAGTCATATAGCAAACACAGCTGTGTGCAATAGGTACCTTGATAGAATAGACAGAATAGCTAGCTAGCTGATGTGTTTAACACGTTCTCCATTTCTTATTGGCACGGTAAAACACATTTCATTATACTTCATTCCATCGATCCAGTTTCCACAAACTGAAATGGATGTGCTACATTTGGGAGTTACTGAGGTGCAAATTATGCATATATCTGTATATTGGATGTTTTAACATACCCCAGTGCATCAATAAGAAGAACATTGTGGACCCTTGTTATGGGGAGTCAAATTTCTCTTGTTGTTCTCTTGACAACATTCAACGTTGTTCGAACAAGTTGTTGTTTTGATACGTCCTTATTTCTGTCCCTCCCAGAAACGCGTTTACTCGGTTATTAGGCACTAATATTTTCCAGGAATTTTGCCGCTCAACTCAAAACAAATTCAAAATGTGTGGCTCAAGCAGGACTGTCGTGCTATAAATTGAAGTACACCGTGTGTCAAAAACATATTAAACTATAATACTATGTCATACCCAAAGTGCTGTTTCGACAGCTTTTATGGTTCGGCCGCACTCACAGTTTACGTTTTTGATGAATTTATCATGGCTGCTCCAAAAAGCAGTGGAAAATATTGGAAAATGTTCTATTTTAAATGACACTAAGAATATATAGGTACTGTACAGATACAGATACACTCATAGGTATAAAAAAATGTCCCTTTTTTATTATTAGTTAAATACTAGTGTCTATGTAAACACAGCAATGAACAGACACACAACTCTACAGCGCTACATTTATTGTGTGGTTCTGTCTTGTCACGCCCATAATTAATTTAGCACCTAGATAAGCATATAGCTGCTAAAGTGTCCTAGATTATTCTCAGGGCTGACGCCTTTACATGCCACCACCACCATTTGCATTTTAACATGTGATAAAAAAAAAAAGAATTGTGTCAGGAAATTTGTGTTAAATGCTCTGACCAGAATTAAAATGCAAAGACAAACAACAAGTGCTGTTTCAGATATAGCACACACACAACACACACACATACCCAATTGATCTGTTTCTGAAGGATTGAAATAATGATCGTGTTTGTGTCCACTCATCAGCTCATTTAATCTCAGCTTCACACACATTTCGCATTTAAACAGTTTATGATAATCAGGGTGCAAATGGCCAATCCAGGCTGACCTGTCTTATTACCATTTTGAACTCACTTTGATATAAAAATGAGTTCAGATTTTTTTTAACCCTTTTTTTTATCTGTGCTGTTCTGGTTACTACATAGCTCTTTTTAATGGTGATTCAGAAGCAAGCATCATGACGACCATGGAGCAGCTGCTGCTCCATCACATTAAGCCCCAGGTCCACCCCGGTCTAGACCCATTGCAGTTTGCGTACCAGGAAAAGGTGGACTCCATCCTCCACCTGCTCCATCGGACTCTCTCACACTTGGACAAGGGGAATGCTGCTGTGAGGATCGTGTTTTTTGACTTCTCCAGCGCATTCAACACCATCCAGCCCCTAGTGCTGAGAGACAAGCTAATAGAGATGGGAGTGGACTCACAAGGTTGGGGAACTGCACGTAGCAATGGAGCACCGCAGGGTACTGTGCTCTCCCCTGTCCTATTCACCCTGTATACCTTGGACTTTAAGTACAGTACAGAGTCATGTCATATGCAGAAGTTCTCAGATGACACTGCGATTGTGGGGTGTGTCAGGGATGGACAAGAGCAGGAGTACAAGAATCTGGTGAACAACATCGTCTCATGGTGCGGAGCGAACCACCTTCGGATCAATACTGCTAAAACCAAGTAGATGGTAGTGGATTTCTTTAGGTCCAGGCACCACCTGCAGTCCGTAACGGGCAGTGTTTGGAGGTGGTTCAGACCTATAATTATCTGAGTCTACATCTGGATCACATACTGGACGGGTGGGCTAATATAGACTCAGTATACAAAAAAGGTCAGAGCCGTCTCTATTTCCTCAGGAGGCTAAGGTCGTTTAATATCTGCCAGAAGCTGCTGGACATGTTCTAACAGACTATCTCTGCCAGTGCCCTTTTCTACGCTGTGGTGTGCTGGGGAGGCAGCACTAAGAAGAAGGGCACATTGCATCTGGACAAAGTAATACAGAAGGCAGGCTCTGTGGTAGGGGCAGAGCTGGAGTCCCTGACGTCAGTGGCAGATGCAAGGACCTTGAATAAAATCCGGTCCATCGTGAACAATGTCCACCACCCTCTATACGACACCGTAGTCAGGCAAAGAAGCTTGTTCAATGACAGGCTGCTGTCTCTGTCCTGCCCCTCAGGCCACACGACTCTACAACGCCTCCCTCATCTATCTAATCAAGTTCCTATGTCTATTTAATCATTTGTGTTGTTTCCTTCTAATGTAATGTGGATAAATGTCATCTCCCCAGCATTTTCAAATCAACATTCAGCTTCAATACTGTTTACAATATGTGTAAAAGAAAAATAAGTAGTAATACATTACTTTTCCTAGTCTGTCCTTTATCCAGAGGCATTTTGGTTTTCACCTGTTTTCAACCCCTTGGAAATACGACACAGGGCTGTAAGGTTTCAGACTCATTTACTTTTGAACATTTATGCCAGACTACACCCGTTTTTTAATGTCACATAGACAAGAGAGATGAGGTTTTGTAGCGCTTGCTTCCGTAACGGCTCCATAACACGTCCTTGTAAAGGTTCCTCCCTTATCCATGGTATGGAACGCTCATTTATACTTATTCCAATTTTTAACTGTAGTTTCAATATATTGGTCTTTGGGATATGGCCTTGTGGGGACTGGTGCTTATTAAAGGCTGCTGAAAAACTGAAATACAGTAAAAACAGGTGGGACAAATGGAATGAAAAGCACAACATTCTGCCAATTATGGTTAATTTGCATGGTTGGATTTAAAGTATTAGCACAAATGTGAATTTGAATTACTCTTTCCTACTCCTGGCACAGATCATTGAGTCTGGTGTTTCACTTAAGCTTTGTACCAGTGTTTTTTGAGGTTTTTTTTCAACCGTAAAACCTCTAAAACACAGTATTGCCTTTATGTGCACTCTCAAGCATTTTAATTTGTCTCTCCTCTTAGGTGCGTGTGGTGGTGGAGAGTCCTGACTGGCTGGCAGTGGTTCCATACTGGGCCACGTGGCCCTACCAGACATTGCTGTTACCACGACGACATGTCCTCAGAATCAATGACCTGACACCAGAGGAGAGGGAGGGTGAGTGTTTGTGTGTGTGGGTAAAGATACTGACAGAGTGAGTGACTGAGAGCGCGATAAGGCAATTTGGAGCAGTCTGAGGGGACTCTGCAACTCAGTGAAGAACTGGTTTGATTCCAGGTATGTCACATGTTCATTTACCCAGAAGAAGAAGCACTTCAGGCACTTTTGCACACTTGAAATTTAAAGGTGAATTTAGTGTTTATGTACAGTATATAATTGTAAAAAACTTTACACAATTACTTAATCTAAATCTCAGCGCACAATAACATAATGCATCTCCATAACATGTCCGGAGTGACCACTTGTGATCGGATCTCACTTTCCTGCTACACGTCCAAAGAACCACTGACATATTTGTTTTCATTAGCAAAGACTAAATCTGTAATGGGAAGCAACAATGCACATCCTGTGCTTAGTGCACTGGAAGTTGAAGAAATAAAAACGATGCAACCTGCGTCTTATGCAGATGTTTGATGCACTCTTACGATATCTCTACGGGCTCAGAAGTCCTGGACAAACCTATAGTTGCTAGTAAAACTACGTCACAAGGCATCTTCAATTCTTCTTGGATCCAAGACACATGCCAGTGGCAGGTATCAGCATGGCCTTCGTATTGTTATCATATTTGGGCCAGTTGTAATTATTAAGCAGCTATAATCAATGATATCATTCGAGTTAAAGGATGTAAAGTGAAATTTATGGTGTGGATGTATTTTCCACCGTTTGTCTCTCTGGTCTGTTAGACTTTTATGATAGCCAGAACTCCTTCCATAGCAGGGAGAACAGGATGTTCTCCAGCAGCGTCTTTGGCTCCCCGTTAAATGTATTACTTTCACGACTCTGCTTTGCATCTTTAATGCCCTCCCTCACCTCGCACATTTGAACTCCTTCATATCAAAACGCCCTCCTGCACTCTCAGATCCTCTTCAACCATCCATCTCCGGTACACCGTGTGCCCACTGATCACCGTGGGGTCAAGAGTCTTCAATCATTCTTCTGCATCTGGAACTCCCACATGACATTTGCATTCTTCTTCTTCTTTCTCTACCCACAAACCTGAATTGATTTTTTCGCAAATCACCAACTTCTCATTCTATATATTGTCTTTGTTTGATTTATGTTTTGACATAATTCAGTTGTCCTTGAATCCTTTAAAGACGCCCATAAATCAAATGTATTATTATTTTATTTTTAATTTCCCCCAAAAAAATGAATTTCTCCTTTTACATTTTTCTCTCATTTTTATTTTTTTTTTGTTTAATTTTTACATCCCATCTGTTTGTCTCCCCTTCCTCGTGTCATTCAGTATTAACAATACTCCCTAACAAATTTCTTCTTTCTCCCTCCTGTTGTCTCCTTTTTATCTCTGTCTGTCTTGCTGTTTATCAGGTCTGGCTGTCATTATGAAGCGACTGCTGACCAAATATGACAATCTGTTTGAAGTCTCTTTTCCCTACTCCATGGGCTGGCACGGTAAGAAAAAAAAGGAGAGCGGGGGTGGTTAAAAAGAAAAAGGTTTTGTTTTGAATGTGTTTGAAGTCTTTTTTTTTTTTCCTCCTCCTGTAGAGCGGTGGAAGAGAGTGAGGGACAGATGGTATGAAAGATTAAAGATAATTTTAGTCTAAACGCAGGAAAATTTGTGGGTGGATTAGTGGACTGGCACTCAAGTGTACTGCTACAAACTGGATTCTGTTCACATATCGGTCCAGCGTTGAGCTCATGCGCTATAGCTGATGTGAAATGTAAAAACAAAAAAAAGAGCTCCTCTCACAGTAGTTTGAGGGAGGCCTGTTCATTTGTGACGGTTATCTGCACATCTTAGTCACGATCTCTGGGATGATTTTAAAAGTCTGCTAATGCTAGACCAAATTAAACACGAAATGAGAACTGACATGGAGGAGATAGGTCCATTAATATTCCGTCTCACATTAAGTTTTTTGTGACAGTCCCACACCCTGCAGGTTTTTAATACACTGAATCCCTTAATCTCTTCTATTTCCACTTCTCCATATGCCTCATATCCCGCATCTATTACTTTTACGACACAAGCATCAGAAAAGATGCCACTTCTCACCTTTCTCTTTATGCCCTTCTCATTCATGCCTCTCTCTCTTTCTATCTCCTATTCATTTCCTCCATCTTATTATACTTTACCATTTCTTCCCCTATATGCTCATCTCTCTGTCACTTTCTTCTTCCTTCCCTTTCTCCTTGAAGTCGGCGTGCACCCTGTGACATGCGTTTTTGCATGCAGAAGGCTCCTCTTCCAAACCTTCCACCAATTTCCTTGTTTCATCAGTCTCCTCTCTGAAATATAATTTCCCAAGCACACATGTCGTGCGGCAACACAAATATCACATATGAATATTTATTAGCCTTTCCAGTGTCCTGGCAAAGATGTATGTGAGGTAAGGTGCATTTTGTTCATGTTAGATAACTTGTTGCATTTCAGTCATTTCTTCTCTAAGAAATTACACGTGAAAGTCTCGGCTTTGATGTCACCCACTTACTTACAGCATTACCACTTCAGTCCACAATCTCAGACACACTGGAATATTTAAGGCCTTAAGAATGTTCTCTCTTACGTAAAGCAGTAGTGCTCACAGGTAAAGAGCACTCACTCGTGCTGTAATTCCAGGCTTTTACAGCAGATAAAGTAGCTCAGAGAAACCGGAGCTGTTCTTTTGCATATTTAAATGATAAAGTGGTCAAGAGTTTATAGAGAGCTGCTCTGACTGAACTGATGTCTTTAATTTAATCTTATGTAACATTTTAACATTGAAATTAGGTTCTATTAAACCAGATATGGTTGCATTTAGTTACATAAACCTCAATTTCTTATTTTCTTGGCCACTTGGGGGCAGTATAATAAGCTCTAAACCAGGTTTGCCCACACTTTTTTGGCTTGCGGTCTACTTCTACATGGCCAAGTCAACGTTATCTACCTACATATACCTACCCTAAGTCATATTAATTATTGCTACAGTGGTAAAATCCCTATCCATCTTTGTTTTTATTATTCTAAGACCTTTGTAAAAATAGTGCTGTCCCTTTAAGTCTTGAGTTGTTGTTGACATTGCACTTGGAAATTTGTCTTGCTGTTCGTCTTGGAGGTGCAACAGACAAATGATAGACTAACATCTAAAACATTTTTTCAATGGCACGTGATCGACCCTTCGCGATCTACGTATTGGCCAACCCTGCACTAAATAGGATAAGATATGTAGCAACATTTGGAGTGTTGTATTTTTCATCAGATAAAGGTAAGGTAAAGGTAAAGTGCTTTATTTGTCATTATACAATGAAATTGCATGGTTGGATGGAGCCACTGCGACAGAGCGCGCCACCACTGTGGGCCAACCCGACCCGGCGCCTAGCATCCATGTTTTTTGATGAATGAAGATGAATGTTATCCAATATTAACTTATCTTTTAGCTCTGTTTTTGGCTTCCACCAACCTGCGATAATGAGTCTTTTTAACTCCATATCTCTATTCCATTTGGTAAAGGTCATATATGCATATGAACTTCACCATGGTGAAGTGTACAACGCCTTTTCAGTCTTCTCTGATTTTTACCCTATTTGAATGATGTTATTTGCGTGTGTGTCTGTTTTCTTGCATATATGTTTTTGGAGGAGAAAATTCCCCCCAAATCCAACACACACATCAGCAACAGAAGAGGTTGATGACTTCTTGCAGAAACAACGTGTATGAGCACACATTTGCTGATGAGGGAGGATGGCCTTGGTTCCCTTTGTATAAGGTTGTGGTTTGGGTTAAAAAGGACCCTTTCTAAATGTTACAAGGCAAACTTGTTCGAACTGCGTCAGACTTATCTTATGGGCTACCATGGTGATCAGTCCCACTCAAACCAGGAGATTTATCACTCGCTTATTCACATTACCACTGGAGGATTCACAGCTGAGTAAACATTAGTTATTTTCTAAAAATTCAATCACTGCTGTTGTTTCTTGTAGAAAAATAGATTTTTAGTGTTAATACCTGCATTATTAAGTGATTATAATACAATCAAACATCGCAGCATTGGTGAAGAAACTTCTTTTTACAGTACTTGTGATGCAGATACATTTACGTCATTCTAAAAACCTCTATTCAGTGTTTTCTGCAGTTTTATATCTTGAATATGTTTAATACGTTTTTAAATTATGCGTCTTGGTGCTGCACCCATCTTCAAGTATGTCCCATTATGCATAAGAGGAATGAAAGAGCCAGTAACGATAGAGACAGAGAGTGAATAAGCATATGCAGGGAAATGTCACCTTTGTAACAAGGGCCAAATTACATTTCATTTTGACAAAACTTGCAGAATGCCGCTGCCGCTGCCGTGGAGATGCAATTTGCACAAACCCCCAAGTTTTAGACAGAAGGGTGTTTGCTTTCAAGACATCTCTTTTTCTTCAAGTAAGGCTCAAGTGCAGATGCTGGCTGATGTTTACCTGTCCCGAGACGGTGAAGGAACTGTTCGCTGAGAGAAGTCAGAGAAGCACCTTGCATCGGGTTCAAACTGGAACAGAGGTTAGCCGAGTGCAGCGATGCGATGAGGTGACGAATGACAGAAAGGAGAGCAGTGTCACCATGGCTGAGTGGTCAGAGGGATTCTTGTTTAAGCTAAAGGGTGCAGGTTCAATCTCTGCACCGGCTGTGTCCTGTGAGTTGTTTCAGTTTAAGGAAATCTCACTGCTCACTGACTATTATCGACACAATTTTATTTACTTTTTTACAGGCACATTCTTTTCACAATGAAGTGCAATAGGTTTAGTGACAATTTAACAGTGTTATAGGGTCGAAATCTTTCCATTATGCTCTGCTGTTCTTAGGGTTCACCAAATATAAAACACTAAATTCTATACATACCACACTTTATGTCTGTGCATGTGCAATATTTCTTTGAGCTGATTGAAATCATTTTAATTAGAGATTCAAGCTTAAATAAAATGATCTGCCCCAAAACATCAATCGGAATATTTCATTTTTGACTGGTGCCGAGTAGTTCAGCACCCTGTGGAGCGTTGAATTGGCTGGAAATATAACAGAAGGAGAAGAAGAGGCTTTTGTTGTTGACAGCACTGAGCTGAATACATTTTTAGAAAAAAAGATGACCAAGATGGACCGAAAGAGTCCCACTTCTTAATTGGCACTGCCCACATCAATTGTAGCTTTGTTCCTCACTTTAAACCCTTAACTAAGAACTAAAATCCCTCTCATCCGTTTGAAAATTCCCTCCAATGTCCTGACTCAGGCTTGTTATATGAGTAATTTTTCCTGATTTATTTGTTTGGGTCGTTATTGTGAACATGTTGCAGCCTTACAGAGACAGAAGAGTGTTTTTCCTACAGGCTTGTCCATTTATATTCTCCATGTCTCCAAGTTGTTTGTTCCATTTTCCATTAGGAGCCCAATGCCAACGAGGTGCGTACTGTTGTCTGACCAATAACAACCAAACCGCAAGGTTGAAACGTATCTCGTCTAATTTATTCCACAGCTTCATAGTCAAGATGTAACTCATATAAATTTAATAGCTTCAGAGAGCCAATTTTCAAAATGAGCTCTATATTTTTCAGACCGGCCACCTGGGTCGGTGTCATGCTGCTGTCAATCTGTTTTCCCTCCAAAAGAAGGGGCACTCAGAACAAGGCAGTCCACATGAAAGATGGTTTATAAAAAGAGAGATGATACACTGCCACCCTAACTGCAGAGCGGCAGAAAGGACAGAGGGCATGGGAGGACACGGCCATCGCCCCACTTTCTTCTTCTCATTTTATCAGATGTCAAATCTTTGAAGCAAATCTCAGTCTACAGTTCCCTGTGTTGAAAGCTTATGCACATCTAATGTTTTGGCCTTAATCTTCTAGTCTGTTTTATTTCTTAGAAACGTATAAATTCATGTTCCAGCAAGGTGCTGAAGGCTATAAACGTCGTTTTGCCTCATTTGAGGCCAACAGAATGTGCCAAAATGAATAAGTGAGCACATCTGCCGAAGACATTTTAAGGAATTTCGAGTTAGATTTCACTTAAACTCACAATTAATAATGCGTTAATATATTGCCAATGAGCTTGCACACAGTTATATACTACTGCAAAAACAGTATTACAGATCACTCATGCCTCGTTCACACTATGTCTCTATTTGGAGATGTCAGAGAACACAGACACATCTGATAATTTGTGAGATGTTACAGTTGGGTTCAAAACAGAACAAAGACTGAGAGGAAAGTGTTAAGAACTCAATGTCATAAGAAGAGAGACAGAACAAGAGAGCAACAAAAGTTGATAACAAATGTATTAGTTTCAACTTAATCAGTCTATAAAATTATTATTAGTTTACCTGTTAAAAAATCTGATCTCACAGTAAACAACTGTGTTAACATAGTATTTCTTTGACCCAATGACAATCTTCCTGATGTTCTGAGATTGCAACTCAACGGCTAAATAAAACGGTCTGATACGATATACAGTACGCCTTAACTCGCCACAAAACATTAATCAGGATGTAATTTTTCTGACTTGTGCAAAGTGGATCTGTTGAATCTAAAATTTCCAGTGTTGCCGCCTGCATCGATTCTGGCTTTGTTCTCTCTTTCGGACACGTGAACACCTCGTTTTGGTACCTCCGTGTTCCTGTCCTTCCTGGAAACTCATTACATCATCCAGTGTTTACCCCAGTTGACTCAAACGTGGGCAGGGAGGGCGTATTTATTTCCCCCACGGCGAATCGATCGGATCAAACGTTTACAGATTTTTAAAAGTTTACACCAGCCATTTAAGTACAATTCAAAACTTCTTCCAGGCGGACCAGTCTTTTCCGACTCCGGTGGTTACATGCTATGACTGGGCTATTACTTTAATTATTAACAGAATACAAGATTCCGTTTAAATTTAGTCACTGCTGATATTTTCCAACATATCTGAGCAAGCAGACATTTTACCCGTAAGGAAAAATAGAATATTTGGATCTGTAAATTATTAATATTAACTGCCAAAAGTAGTCATTATCCTGAGATAACCCCCAAATGGATACCTAATCCACCAAATCATCCAAATGACTTGACCGCTAGTGTTTTATATTGTGCGTCTTGAAGCTTCTATATAAACAGCCTCTTTAAATGGTACACAGGCTTTCAAAATAATGGTGTTGTATTAATCTCATCAAATGGAATTAGGGTGATAAACACACCTCGGATTATTGGTGAGTGTGGCTCTGTCTTTTCCAGTGTGCCTTGCACCTTTTCAGCCGATTCAGCGTGTTGAGTCAGAGATCTCTCTAATTGGAAGTTAAGCTTTGAGAAAGCACCGCACAAGAAGAAAAAAGAAGTGATGAAAGTGCACAAAACTAAGAAGTTCAAAGGGTACACGGAAGGCTTTTCTCATTTTACATCTTTATCTAATGCGAACATTCAAATATGCAAACATTTTCACGGTTGCCTTATCATTAAGAATGATTGACTGATTCAGGTTAGGCCAGCTTTGTGCGACCGTTTGTAGCTCTTCTTAGGTTCCTAGCATCTTGTTACTTCCAGTCATTTCCTTTCCCGCAGGCAAGAATATATGTCCCAGCTGGCTGTTGACCGTAGTTATTGTAGTGTGTACAAGGGCAACCTTTTGGTCCGCACGCAGCCAGTGCGAGGCGACAGTCCGCTTTTGTTGCCACCACTTCTTTGAAGTTGGTTTGGGAAAAGAGATAAACCCGATTTGCTGTAGTGTGTTAACACACTTTGTCACATATAGCGTAGACATACTGCACACACGCACCACCTGATTTTGGAACGCACACTCTTATCCACACTCACATACAAACACGTACATAGAGACACAGAAACTTATACTTAGAGGCAGTGGAGTCACCTGGGAAATCATGGATTGCATGCACTACCTGTTCATTCCTTCAGGGAGAATATACACAACACATCACAGACAATATTAAGGCTGGGTGAAGGACCATAGGACACAGAGACAGGATGATAGATATGTAGAGGGTACAGTGACGGTAGGTCCCCACAATGAATGAACATCCTGGAAATATGATATTAGTATAAAATCAATCCGTTACACATGTTATGTATGTTATGCATGATATGACTTCTACCCCTCTAAAATATACAACGTCATGTATATTCTGAAATAATGCACATACGCTCACACACGTGCAGCAGAACAAATGCGCCCAAAGACAATTTAAAGCTGGGTAATTGTCCACTAATAGCAGCATCCGTCTCTATTCAGTCTTTATCTGGATGCTCCAGGCTTTTCTTTGTTAGTCCCTTTCTTTCCCCCCATTCATTAGTTTCCTTTATGTCGCCCTCCTGTCATTTCTATTAGTGTCTGATCGGCTCCATTGTCAGGAAACTGACTCGAAAGAAAAAGCTTTCTTTGAGAATGCAACACCTCCACGGATTTTTTTAACTTATTGTGTGTGTGTTTTTTAATATACATATATATATATATATATATATATATATACACATTTATATATATGTATATGCCACTGCTGTTTCTCCTTCCCTAATCACTTCATTGACTTCCATTATGACAACAGAAGCTGTATCAATAATCAGCAAAACTGTATGTTTGGTTTCTTAATAACATTTACAGCATGTCTCATTTGAAATATTTCAATGTAGTGTACTGTACGGTGTGTGTAGTGCTGTTTAAAATCAAACACTACGTGTTATACAGGGAATGACATTTGACCATGTGAGCTACCAAGCTAAAGCTAGCTACAGACTGTTAAATGTACCCAGTACACATACTGATGATGAGTATAGTTGTACTATCGGAAACATTGTGCAGACTTTTGTGGTCACTGTTCCAACTGCAGGACCTGCGGCATCCTCGGCTGTCATTTTCACAAGTTTGAAAATTGGTTAATGGTGAATACTGAATCTGGGTGCTCGCAGTGCTCCTCATACTTTTCATTGTAGACAGAAGACCAGATTAGTTCAGTTGATGGACATGTTGTGAATGATTAAAAAGTGCCTCTGCCCACTGCAGAGCATCAATATGACAAAAGAAGTAGAAGCAGTTTTTCCTAGCTTTATTGACAACACTGAGACAGACCCATGTTTGCAGTGGTGCACCCCACACCGATTCCAGCTTTCTTCACCTTTCATTGTTTTGCTACCGCCATGTTTCTGTCCATCCCAGAAACTCAACACTTTTGTGTTCGCTGTTCCGACTGCAACACCTCCTGTGTATTCGGCTTTGGGGATGGGCATCATTACTGATTTCCTGATTTGATTCGATGTCGATTCATTTACAGATGTATCAGTTTCAAAACAATTTTACTTCAACCTAAACCTAATGTTGTCTTTGGTTCCAGAGATGTGTGGTATTTCTCAGCTCTTCTTTGTTGTCATCATTTTTAACATCATTGGGCTTTCAGGCCTGACGGTGCTCTCAGAGTTGTAGCATCTCCCCCACACATCTAATCTCATTGCGTGGTCTCACAATATTTGTAATGCAAAACGGGGTCTCGGGAGACCACAGAGAGATTTCTAACGAGAAGATGCAGGAAATTGTTTTTGAAAAAAAAATCATTTAGTGTCATTTCACAGCCAACTTTTTGACCATTGTAAATATAGAATCCGTGCACTCCCAATACACTGTATGCTGCCACACTTGTCATTATACACAGGAGACACAGGAGTAGATGAATACAGATCTGTGAGGACCATGGAAATGTTGTGAATGATATCTTTCACAATAACAGCTCCAAAAGCAACCTTTACACTTGCTGTTTTTTTGTTTGTTTTTTTTTGTCTCGTCAGAAAACCATGTTGTCCTTTTCATAAGACTTGGAAAATTAAGGCCATATTACCTACAATATAATCAAAGGCTGCTCTTTTAATTTACCTTGTCAGCTAACTGTGAAGAGGATGTCTGATGTGCAGCATAAAGGACTTAATGAGTGCAGGGCCTTGTCATGTCGTGTGGATGGCGGAGAGATAAATGTGCTTGTAGCGTCCTGCATTTTCCTAATTACCATTTTAGTGTTTGATTGTGCTGTCATTGGTATTTAGCTGTTCCCCAGTTTCACGGAGATATTAAGAAAATAAATATTCTGCAACATGCATGTGTTTTATCTGCCAGGAGCAGCCTGTGGACTAAACACTGTAGCTTCATTAATTTGCTGAGATTGGTGACAAAAGACTACACATCCCAAACTACTGAAGAGATTTTCTATGAATTTCATTCTATCTCTTCTTCTTTGCTGCCTTCCCATTTTTCCTTCCCTTGCTCTCTGTCATATCATTCTCTTCACTGTTCTGCATCTTCTTTTTCACCACATTTTCACTTTCCACATTTCTCTCCCCTTTTTCTCATCTGTTCTGACCATCACTTTCTCTTTGTCTTCTTCTCCTCTCACTCCGTCACCTTTCCTTTCCTTTCTTTCCTGCTGCTTTGAGTTAAATGTGAGCTGCTGGAATGAGGAAAAATGTTATACTGCAGTAAATAGTCTGAAACCTATTTATTTTAGCATCCAATAAGCCCTTACTTTGATGTCGAAAGATCAGCTGGAAGGCCTCTTTCTCCTCCTTTAACCACTCTTCCTCATTTTAAGCGGCCTCTTGCTGAGCAGTTACATCTCCTTCTCTACTCCTTCTCTACATGCAGCACCGTCCTCCTCCAGTCTTGATCCCTGCGAGACATCTCTTTGAGGCTCCCCTCCAAAGCCTCACAATGTTCCTTGTACTGTTCCTCCCTCCTCCTCAGCTCTTTTTCTGTTTTAGTGAGGAGGTCCAGGGTCACTACATTTGCTTTAATGCAAGCCCTGCGTTTTTCTGTGACCTTTTTAAGAAGCTCATCTTTTAGTTTGAGCCCATCCTCTTCCTCTTCCTCACCTCCCCCCTCTGTCCATCTTCAAGGAGGACAGTCACCTTGAAAGCTAACTTTCTGATGGTGTCTTAGAGGGTATCTGTCTTTTAGTTATTGAGCGACTGAGGTTGGAGGGGGCTCATCAGCGTGTTGCATGTTGAATGCAGTGGGTCTGCAGTGATGCGGGAAACAAAAAGTCGCACCAAACTGCTGAAATAAATCTTCTAGACAATTTAGTTTTCAAAGCTTTCGACCAAATATAAAGACATAATACAAACGATGTTTTGCCTTCACCTCAAAGGAGACAATCCTACCAAGACTTTAGCTGGATTTATCGCCCATGTCAGCACGTTGTGAATTTACAAGGGGATGCAGTGTAGCTGGGAGTAGCACTTGAAACCGCTATGTAGTTTCAGCATCCTTGGTGATTTACTATTGGTGTTTTGCAAATTAGCATCCACTTGTTCCTTGAGATTTCTGAGCTGTAATTTTGAGCAAGGGCAGCGAGACTTGTTCTGGTGGTTGGGTGTCCAATAAGCACAGAAAAACTTCTTCGACGGGACCTAAAATATTCATGTTTTTTGAGAATAAGTAGCAAATAGTGACCCATATGCCCCCCAACAACAACAGTACTTAAAAAACCAGGGTCTCTCGCTACAATTTCTCTATCTTTTTGAAGGCTGCAGAGTTATGATTAGAATGAATGCTTCATTGTTGTTTCAAAGTTTCAGAACATAGACTTTATAAAGATAACTGCTCCTCAAACGTGAAGCCAAAGCAAGTAGAGCTCCCCCTGGTGACTGGCTGCAGTATAGGTCATAAGCTCCACCTCCTCCATGTTAGTGGATAGGACTTGGGGCAAACTAAAACACTGAAATACATGTCAAATATTTATTTTTTCAAGGATGGTTTCTTTCATTTTAGGTAGTTAATATAATGCGGAGGCACGTTCAAGTGGCAATTTTAGTTAGTTATACGCTATAGAAACAGGATGTGACATAATGGCAACTACCAACCGGTCTGTAAAGGAGCGTGGGACGTGGGAGAGTACAGAGAGAAAGAGAAGAGAAAGTGAAGTATATATTTCAACATTTCCTTGTAACTGGTGGAGGTAGAGCAGAGCTTAGTATGAATTAAATGAAAACTTGAGTGAGTGTCTGACTGAAGTGTGGGTGGATCATCATTATCACAGCTCTGAGTGGCTCCACTCTTGGGCCGTACTGCGCAGACTCTGGCTCCAAAGTTTCAAGATGGCGCCGCCAGTGTCCCTGGGAAAATAGCGTCAGTTTGGCCAATGCAAGGAAGCGGCGAGACGTTGTCCATATTTATACAGTCTGTGTTTCAGAACAAGATTAAAACGAGAGTATTTACTGACGTATTGTTATAAGGTTGTCGTTTAATCTCTGGTTTACCGTTTGGATTAGGTAGAAGTAAAAATGTTAGTTTGTGAAGTTTTTCTGATGGGACAACACACTTTATGAAATTTCAGCATTCTCCCAGGTGTCTCTTACTCACAGAACCCAAGGTTATTTATTTCGCCCTAACAATTATGAAGTTGTTTCTGATTAAATTTGGAAATATTTTCTCAGGTGAAAAGGTAGCCTGGGACTTTGGGGTTAAATGTGCATCAGTTTCCTCGAGCCTGATTATAAAGTATAATACAGAAACACATCACCTATACATGATTAAATATTTATTTTGGTTAAATATTCAAGTCAGATTCAATGTCTGCTAGTCACCCGTCTGTGTCTTGTTCCTATTTTAATTGCATCGCATTGTAATTACATTTGATCATTTGCAGGGCTGAATCAAATATAATATTCATTATTTATGACCGTGTTTATTCCATGGTTCCAGTCACACAAGGTTGTTCAGGACCTGTGAATATGTCAGTCTAAAAGCATTTCACGTGAGATATATAATGACTTTCAGAAACACCGTGGAGTTAAAAAAAAAAAAAAAGCGTGATTAAGACTTTAACTACCTCGACACACCTGGGTAAATTTTTTGCAGCCACCAACCAATGTGAACAATGCCTCTGATTGACTGGAGACTGGTTCTGTCTCCGTCTTTGTCAAATGTCTCCTCTCTGTCTTTCATCAGGGGCCCCAACTGGCTGCTATTTAAAAGAAGACAACTCTCACTGGCAGCTGCATGCTCACTACTACCCTCCTCTGCTGCGTTCAGCTACGGTTAAGAAGTTTATGGTGGGGTACGAGATGCTTGCCCAGGAGCAAAGGGACCTCACGCCTGAACAGGTCATACATTAATACATATATACACAATACAGAGACTGGTGTCATATGGATACTAATGTTATGGATTTGTAGAAAATGTTTGGAGAACTCTCGTCTCGTCTGTCCTGAAATCACAGCTGTCCTAGGAAGGACATGGAGAGAAAAAAAATGCTAAAAAAGGATGTATTTTCATGAGAGCTTGTCAAAAGAAATAATGCACATCTTTTCTTACACAGCCCATACATTTACCATACATCCACTGGTACCTGTAAAGCTTTCTAGACAATTGAGAATAAATTATTTCAACTTAGTATTAATATTTCTCTCCCTTACTGTATGTGAAACTCAAGTCTAGCCAGCACTGATTTAATGTCTTTCAATCAGAGGACAGTCTCACAATGTTTTTTCTCTCCACATCGCTTCCTGGTTTCCACAGTTCAATCTAAACTTAAATTGGATAATATTGTGACCTTTAGGAGGGTGATGTGTCTTTATTACTGCAGTAAAAAAGATCAGTTTAGATAAGCAGCTTGTGTCGTTACCGAGTAAAACCGTTAGCTTTACAGAACACTTAAAATAATGCGTCAGCAGGATTGTAATGGATTCACCCTCTGTTTAAATCTGTGTTCTTGTCTTAGGCTGCCGAGAAGCTGAGAAACCTCCCAGAGGAGCACTATAAAAGCAGAGCGAACCAGGAAACCAGAGGAGGAGGAAAATAAAAGTGAAAGTGCATTTCTTTGTGTTTAAAAAGTAGCGTAAAAAAAAAACACGTTAAAGTGCCTTCGCTGACACAGGGTTTCTGAGAGCTTCCTATCGACAGCATGCACGAGATATTTCTAAAACATTTGTGTGTGCACAAAGCTGGTACTGGGCTACTTGTAATTATGGACTTAAAACAAACTGTGACTAAACCCCTCATCTGTGTCTTAAAGGAGACAATGAGAGGACATTATTCTTTTGTTCCCTGATGTCCCATCTGTTAAAATTTATCCCAACTTTGTTTGAATAAATTCAACAAAAATGGTTTCTTTGCACAAAGACTCAATTGTGATTCAAATGAAAGATTTTGTTCCCCGTGTAAGTTTTTACATTAAAAGTGTGAGTGAGGTGAATGGGTTACAAACTATGCAGTGGTTCATTTTAACTGATGTCCTATCCATTGTTTAAATCAACACAGACCATACTGTCCTGAATTAACACTCAGTTTACTGCAACACTAATTCAGACGTGCAGGGGTGCATGCAAGCAAACTTTTCTTTTGGGGGTGCCATGTGAAAAAAATGAGAAACGGGTTCCACAGATGACTATCTTTATGCATATTTTGCAATTACAATCATAAAGCCCCTTAAACTTGCGAAGTCCCTATACAGTAAATGCTTCGACACCTCCTCAGCGCCGCCTTCTATCAACGCTATGACAGATTTTGCTAGTTTGGACTTCCTACAAGTCCAAACTGCCATGGGTAGGTAAGTTTATTTTGGAGACGTGTACGTACATCGTTGCTTGGGGCCCAGAGAACCGAGGATCACCACTGCGGACATAAACAGCGTTAGCATATTGCTAATAAACTTGGAACATTTCTAGAATTACGTCAGTTTTTTAAGTTAATGTACATCCTTATAATTGTAATTTAATATAAAGAAGAAAACAAAATAGTAAAATATTTCAGTAGCTTGATATAAGATAGCTGCAATGGACAAAACAATAGAACTGCCATGTCAGTATGACGCAATGCGATCTGTTCATTTGAAGATTTATTGGTTCATATAAATATTTTCCCTTCCAGACGTAGAGATAAAGTAGCTTTAGCTGTTTTTTTGTCCTGTCACTTACACTTGCAGTCGCTGTAAGAGGAGCGCCCAAGTGGTCTGTATGAACAGGAGTCCAGTTGCGGGGAACTATCAGAGGATGTGACTCTTTCAGTTCACAAGTCTTGACAGTTTGGAGGAGCTACTTTACAGCAGCAGCTCAAGAATAATTATGGAAGTCAGTCCAGGTAAACTGTCTCAATGCCAGCGTGGGATCTGTCTAACACGTGTGAGTACTTTAGTGTGACTAATAAAAATAAACAGAGCATGTAGAATTTACATTTATTACACACGGGCGTATGTGCATTCTAATTATTTTATTATAATCCTTTTGCTGTTGGTAGAAGGATTTAGGCAAGGAGATTAAAGGAATACTCTACTGTAACTAAACCCAGTGGGAATACTGAGAGACACTGCACTGGTATAATGTACTCACTGGAGAAGGGTCAGGACAGAGATGCTGTGAGCTGCTTGATGACTCCTGGATTCTCTACAACTGAATTAACTAAAGCAAGGTGAACATGTGCTTGTTTTTATCGGGTAATTGCATACAAATAAGAACACAAATTATACATCTGACGTGTCAAATGAGGTGTGAGCTCACTGTGGCAACAGTAGGTGGTAGTGTTGCTTAAAAAGTATGGAGGAGGACCTGAGCGTCTGACTGCGCACTGGTGCCATCAAATGTGTCCTTCTGATTTTGTCATTTAAACCAAAGGGTTCTATAAATACGCAGACTTCTTCTCCCTCAGTATGGCCATGACAAGGCAATGATCTATGCAGTAAATCAGTAAATTCATAGAAATATTTGAGCGAATCCCAGAAATACACTGGCAATATTAACCATTTATCATAGGGTTTGGATCCATGGTTGGAATTCACTGAGTTTAGGGTTGTGATTAGCTGACAGTTCTGATATGGTTAGGGGCTAGAGATGGGATGATGCATTTTTTTCATAAATACACCGATCAGCCATAGCATTATGACCACTGACAGGAGAAGTCAACAACCTTGAGCATCTTGTGACAGTACAATGTTCTGCTGGGAAACTTTTGGACCTGGCATTCGTGTGGATGTTACTTAGACATGTACCACCCACCTACACCAGACCAAGCACCCCCACCCCATAGCAATGACACTCCTTGATGGCAGGAGCCATTCCCAGCAGGATGCAGGCTGACACAGGCACACACACAAAAACGGGTTAGGAACAACTAAAAAAAACATGAAAAACAGCACAAGGTGTTGACCTGGCCTCCAAATTTACTAGATGCCAAACTGATGAAGCATCCGTGGGGTGATCCACAGAGGCTCCTCCCCTCAACCCATAGGACCCAAAGGCCCATATCTATTCTCTGATGAGTCCCAACTGTTTTGGAAGCACAAGAGAGACCTACACAATATTAGGAAGGTGGTCAAAATGTTATGCCTGATCGGTGTATGAAAGTGCAAATCATATATAGAGTGTTTGAGTTATTCCCTGCACCATCCTCTTCTTTTTGCTGTATTTCAGTACGGGGTGAGTTTCAGGTAAGCACAAAAAAGGTGGATATAAGTACACTTGCAATGTCACATGGGCAATGGCACATATCAGCAACACACACACACTCACCATTTTCATTATTTATACCACTTCATCCACCAAAGCTCCATCTCAGTTTCTCCATAAATATTAATACAGAATCATGGTTTTGTTAAAATACAAGTAGTTGAACTGAGAAGATGTAGGTATGCTTTACACACGGAGAGGTTCTTCAAGGATATGGATGTTGGTGAGACTGTGTGTGTATGGAGTGCATGGGCCTTTTTATGTACTGTGACAGACCTCATTCATTCAGGTCAATATTTATCCAGTCCTCCAGGCTCACCGTGGATCCTCTTCTCATCTATTTCATCACTCCTTTGAGACTCTCTGGGTGTGCATGTGTGTGTATTGGAGGCATACACAGTATATTTCTATCCCCACACAGACAGTGCAGCATGTGCGTCTGTGTTTGTGTGTAGCCCCTTTGTATCTCCGCACTGGCAGAGGGAGGAGGATAGTTTGCCTTCTTCGCCAAACTCTTCTTGCTCGTCTTTTGCAGCCCGTTCTGGTAGAGAATTGTTCTCCCAGTGCAGCTAATGATGCCAAATGTTCCTCATGAAATCTTATTAGTATGATTTGCATTCCCTCATTGTGGCAACATGTTGTGCAGTTTATGAAAAGTTATACATTCATTCATTCATCTTCTGTACCCGCTCATTCCTGTTAAGGGTCGCGGGGGTCTGCTGGAGCCTATCCCAGCTGTCATCAGGCGAGAGGCGGGGGTACACCCTGGACAGGTCGCCAGTCTATCGCAGGGCTAACACAGAGAGACAGACAACCATTCACACTCACATGCACACCTACGGCCAATTTAGAATCACCAGTTAATGAAAAGTTATACAAGACAAAGAAAAATCATACGTACATTGACATTGTATTATTCTTAACTTAATGAATGTAGTTGTGGCGATGTTAACCTTGAATTGTGATATTTTATTCAAGTGTTCATGGTGTTTTCTCCCCCAAACCCAAAGAACAACAGGTGCATGGTGTTTAAACAGAGGTTAATACGGGATAAAATCTGGTTATGGTTTAAAAAAAAGAAGATTTTTTTCGAAATCTTTGAAACAAAATAACCATGGTGGTTGTTCCATACTGCATAGACAGTGTAATATATCAAAACTGGGAGCTTCCTATCTCTCATGGCACAATTAAATGCTAATGTGGTTTGTCTGCCATTAAAACCAGTATGTTTCCTAACAAATTGATCTGTTAATCGACAAACACAGTCCTAGATTTCTGTTTGGCGTTGTAGAAAAACTTGCTCCAAAGCACTTGTCTCTTCTCTACTAGTCCTTAACAGGTCTTTTTTATTTTTATTTTTTTATCATAATTACCTGTTTCTGATTTCTGTTACAATATGCTGAATCTGTGATAGTGTCTGTTTTCATAATTTTCATTTACTTGAAACATTGCACATTGGCTTCCAAACCAACCCGTCTAAGGTGCCGTTTCATATAAAGCCATACCTTGATCCAGGGTCTCTGAATAATTATGAGTCTCTGGCATTCTTTTCAGCCCATATAATTAACAGTAAATGAGTGTATACTTCCAGACCAGCTGGAAAATGAATTTCACCACGGTTATTGTTTCATTCGTTAATACACGGGATTAGATGTTACAATCCCTTGTGCCAAGATCCCAGGTAAAACACATTTAGAGGCCCTGTCCAACTGAGAAACCCTAACAATATTAACTATTTAACTATATTGGAACGAACATAATGCATTTCATGTAATTATACTGAAAGTAGGTGTTCCTCTGCTCAGGGTGCTGTTCTTGGCTCTCTGTTTGTTTCTATATATAGATTAAATTGGCCAAATTGTAGACATTGCCACTAATGCTGCACTGATGATGCTCAGCTGGATATCTGCTAAAGCAGATTCCCAAATAATTAAATCAGAGGCCTGTCTGTCAACTGTGAAAAGGCAGAGGCCTTCTATTTATTGCTCTTCCCTCTTGCATGTCTGTCCATCCTGGAAGACGAATCCATCCTCTGTTGCTCTGTTTGAGGTTCCTTCCTTTTCGCTTGCCTCGTTAATTACACATATAGATTAGGGAGATTTTCCTCAAGTTTGCAATGTTTGTAAATCATTGCACCATACATATTGTAACTCTTAAATCACCCAAAAACAGGGTTCATGTTGTAATATTTCTGTGGTATTTGCTGCTAAACAAAGACAATTAGCCATGCTAGCACAGCAGTGCTCATTCAATACCTTACATTACCATGTTAGCATTACGCATTTCTTAATTAGAGGTAAACATAAAATTCATTCATTCATTCATTCATCTTCTGTACCCGCTTATTCCTATTAAGGGTTGCGGGGTCTGCTGGAGCCTATCCCAGCTGCCACCCTCCATATTTGTCAGTCTTAACTTAATTAGAAAAGAAATTCTCAGCAATAAATATTCAAGTTATTCAGTTGTCTTCTTCATCAGGACACAAGATTATAGTGTGGCATTTTAATTATGCATATGCTAATAGCGTGCTAACAACGTAGGTACACCTAATGCCTCTACAGATGAAGCACACTTAACATACACATCACTCAACATTTATCAACTCCTCTCATCCATGTAAAGTATGTTTCAAGGTGTCGAACCGAATATCAGCATCCATACTTATGTCGAACAGTGACCCCCCCCCGCCCGTGATTATTTTAAAAGGGTTCTCTGAAGGATTTTGAATCACCGAGAGAGAGAGAGAGAGAGAGAGAGAGAGAGAGAGAGAGAGAGAGAGAGAGAGAGAGAGAGGGATGCAGGCAGAGTTAACAGCTCAGAAGACTCCAATTAGAGGAAGGCCTTAGCGAGCCTCTCACCTGCTGATCTGGCACCTCACAAGGTGCTGGATACAGAGGGATAGAGAGGACGGCAGTAGAGCTGGAGATGAACAAACACACGCAAGAAGGAAGAGGCTGCAGCTGAACGATGTGAGGATTCCACATTTGAATTTGAAATACAATGATTTTAAACATCCACTCCCACCAGTTGCAGCCTCAAAATCACCATATTTGTATCGCAGCATATCGGGGCACAATCTCAATAACAATTTATTGTTACATACGGCCGTTTATCTCAGTGCTAGATTGTATTATATTGTACAATGTCCCCGCAATTTGTTCCACTTTATAGCTTGATGGCTTTTTTTTTTTTTTTTACGAGGCTCTGACATAAGACCCTCTCACTCCATCTGTGCCTCGCTGGATCAAGCCATGTTCCGTTTGCTAGATGCTGGGAATTGCCTGCTAGAATATGGGGTTGGGGTGAGGTAACTGCAAACATTAGCATTCGTCTGGAGACATGTTTCTGTTGGTCTAATATTTGCTTTCATTTTAGTTTTCTCTACACCAGCTTCTAGGAAGCATGCACCTTTAGATTGCTAGATATTGGACTTTTTTGTCCAGCTTGTTCAACATGTCTGCCAGTTGTATAGTGTTTTTTTTTTTCATAGCTTTTTCTCTGAAAACAGGCCGTCGCTTTAAAGAGGAAACTAGGTTAATGACATCTGAAAGTCATGAAACCGAAATGATTAACTGAACTAGCCTAAACACTGTGTAGCCACAGAACTGGATTTCAGACTCCACACACTGTCATTTGATGTATCTCTCGTAGAAACCATTGAATGCATTATCATTTGCAATGTGGAGTGCTGCTTATGGACTGCCATTCAGTCTGATTGCTCTGGGTGGCAGCTTGTGACCTTTCTGGATGATGATACAAATTAAGTTTGTTCAAAGCAAAGAGAATGTTGCACAGGAACTTATGAAAATGTTGACATTTCTCTTGAGATGCCATGTGCACAACCTTGTGCTCTAGAAATATGTAAGCAGACGCCAAAGCAACACAGAGAGAAATAAACCTCAAAGGCAAAAACAAATAAGGGATTTCAAAATGCAATATTAAGAATATGTAGAAATATGGCAAAAAAAATGACACTCTGTGGGGCAGCTATGCAGTCAGCTTCCACACTGCTGAAACGTTTTCTCTGCAGAACTGAGTCTTTAAAGGGGAACTACTGTTTTTTACAACCTGGACCTTATTTCTGGCATAAAATACGATCTTTAATTCACACATATAACTTTTATGTAATTTGAAGTCCTTCGGGAGATATTTACATCTGTGTATATCCATATAGTGGGAGTGACTGGGGCACCGAAAGGCAGCCTCTAAATAACGCATCTGCTGCGAGGTTGTAAAAAAACAGAAGTTCCCCTTTAAGAAAAGCAAGGCTAAACAAAGGTTAGCTCTTCAGGAAACAAGCATTATTGAAAACAGATCACCTTTAATTCACTTCTGAGGGAAACGTGGAAATGTGTTTTTCCTCCCATGAGAAGGTACAAAGCATCCATTTGTCAAACTGAAAAGTCGGCTGTACACCTGAAATTAAGCTTCCCCTTGTGTGCATCACTTTTGATTCTCTTTTATTTCTCAGGCCAACATGAATAATCTCTGCCTTGGAGCTCCATTTCGATTCAGATCACGACATTTCTAACAAAGCTGAAAACCTTCACATCCGGCTCATGTAACCTTGCAGTGCTTGTGTAATTTCAACAAATATAGTTCTGCTTTTTTACTCCTTGACATGGGGAATCTCTACAGCAAGCGGAACTTGAGATTAAAATGCCATAAACCAACCCCAAAAGATCACAACATCACTACAAATGTCTACAAGACTTAGACAGACATGTAAGACAGAACGCTGCGGGCGAATTAGCAATCTATCGCTCTAAATTAACTTTGTAAAATCAAACTTTGTTGTTCCTCGGACCTTTCTCGTCTGTCGAAGTTTTCCAGGCCAACCATCACTTCACTCTGCCTCGGAGCTCCGTTTTAAATCAGACCAACAGCAGACTTCAAACTAAGCTGAAAACTTTCACAGTTGGGTCCTGGAGTCGTGCTGAGCTGGTGTAATGAAAATGAACAAAGAACGATGGTTTTCATGGCATGTGGAGACTCTCCAGTGTGACAAAGAAAACAAAAAAAAACACTTCGAAAAGAAGAGACACTCCAGAGGCATTGTGCCAAGACAAAAAAAAAAAAAAAGTGACATGACATGAGCTTCAGATTTCTTTCTATACATTTATGTCTGAATACTATGTAAATGAAATGTAAATGGACAACACAGGATAGTATGTGATGCATCTATCTATCTATCTATCTATCTATCTAGACAGATTGCAGGCAATATTCATATATATGAAGACAAAAGGTGGAACACACCCAATGATTGGTTAGCTCACCATAAATCTGGATTTTTAACACCAAACCTGTGTTTACTGTGTTAATTTACTCCCAAGTCACATAGGTTGTTTCAGCAAATACCCTCAAATAACATACTGTACTCTAGAGTCTGTAATCTGCAAATGATACAGTGATTTACTTAAAGTCTCCATAAGGAGGAGGTCAAGGTGGCTGGATGGGTCCACAAAGCATCAAATTAAATATGAAAGACGGCTGTTCCTTTTTTGTTTCAAACCAAAAGTCAGTGTTTTTTTTGTGCTGTTTTTCCCCCAACACAATCGTGTTTGTTGTACTACTTTTACCATTATTATAATGAAAGTCCCCAGTCTTAACAAAAGCACTTATTTTAAAGTCAACCTAGGTGGTATGGTGCTTAACCTAACCAAACCCCGCACTGATTACATTTTTGTAAGGCAACGGGTTTTGTCAAGGACACAGGCCAATGATAATGATGTGTTTTGCACAATCTGAAAGACCTGGTGTGATAATGTGTGCGGCTGCAGAGCGAGTTGGAAGAGAATACAACCCGTACTGTCATCAGGGTTAAGTCTGCTGACAGTTGTCTTGGATAAAATGTGAGAATTGCATTTTTACCACAAAACTGGTGTTCCAAATTCAGAGAGTGTTGTGGCTCTCTAATAAAATCATTATTTAATTAAATAAGTTATAATAATTCAATAATTATGGAGTCGGGATACTTCAGCCACTGCTTGCATTTAATGTTCTTTTATTTTCTTGTTTCTTACAAATCCACAAATTTAACATAGGTTAGCAGTGATAGCAAACAAATCAAAAGTTTGACATCTTCTTCTATTGCTGATTCTCCAGCTATCTTCATTGTGTCTCATGTCTCCCTCTTCATCCCCAGTTGTCCCCTATTCTTTCTGACTTACTCTTCTTTCATCTTCTCTTATTGAACACCTTCCTCCCTCTAGCCTCTTCTTTCCTGTTCTTCTACCTTCCCCAACCGCCTCTTCTTTTGTCCTTGCCTCCTCCAGCCCAGGGATAATTCATCTCCATAAGAGCTGACTAAGCAGCTGTTGGTGCTATCGTGTTTTTTTTTTGTCTTTTTTTTTTTTTTTCACGCAGACAAGAGAAACAGATACAATCGATGGCCTCACATGGCTTCGTAGGAGTTTCACAGCTACCATGAGAATTACCGAGCAGATGGATTTCGGAAACTGAATATTAGCCACCGTGGCTCAGCACAGACGCAGACTCCCTTAACCCCAATCCATAATACCGTGGAGAGGGCTGTTGATTTAGAATATTTATTGCCGTGCATGATAAACAAAATAAAGAGGATAAGCGAGTGACTGCATCCCAAAATCTCCATGCTTACATTAGAGAGGAAGAGAAATGGTTTGAGCCAAAGAGAAGGCAAGATATGTCTCCTTCCAACATCAGATATTTAAGTAAAAATACAAAAATCTTACTTCAGTAGACAGTGAAACACACACACCGAATAACATAACCTCAACTCTGGTCAAATCAAGATAGGACAGATTGAGCGCCGCGTGACTTCTGGAATCAGCCTCCAGGTCTGCGGGTTACAAGACAAAACAAATAGTATTTTATCCTGTCATAGCGCTGCTAAACAAACCCTTGTTAACCTGCGTTGTCCACTGCCGTTATGTGGATGTTATCTCACTGGCCACCCCGTGTTGTTTACTGTGCCATTTACTGTCTTGTTCCATTTGTTTTATTACAAAAAGGAAGTGACTGAAACCCAATTTTACCCCCTGGGCACTGTTTTTAATTCCCAAATGTAAATCATTTCCCACTATCTGGTGTGGAAGGTTCGCAGAAGGCTTTGACCTTTTTGTATCGTGTCGGGGAAGGAGGTCCGTGCGCTGTGAGCCTATCGCAGATTAATTCATCAGGCGCGGTGAAGCATATGTTTCAACACCACATGCGGCCTTCACCCTGCGCGATAGATGAAAATCCCACTGGGATACACGGAGCAAACATTTCTCTTTGCCACATCAAAGATAGTCCTTCTCACCCTGTCCAAAAGACTGTAACAGATGCGCAGTTTACTCGTTTTACCTTCTTCACACAGCCGCGGATGTGCAAAGTGGTGCCGAGACCAAAGCATCTGCGCAGGAGGTGACCTTCAGCTCGCTACCGCTCCTGATGTGGCCCGTTTATTGTTTATCACACCTATATTATATGCAAGATATCAATCCACAGGGTGAAGAGGGCACAGGAGGCCATCAGGGAAGAGTCACCGTAAAACATTTTAACACTGCTGTGTATTGGAGGGGTGATATCCTGGTGAATAACAAGTAAATAGAGAAAGTGTGACATTATGTCTTCAGCAAAGCTGCCATTGATTTGGTTAGAGAGACATATTTCTGCTTCCTACAACAGCAGCTATGAATGTCAAGTTTTGGTGTCAGTGCCTTATACTTGACAGTGGGAGGATATCAGAAATAAGGAGAGAGAGATGGAAGATGGAGGGTTTGTGACAAAGTACAAAACTTTTCTGAATTGAAAGGCCTTATACCAAAACTTGACATCTTTTAACATAAAGATTGTGGTAGCAATAGATCATGTATTTGTCATTGCGTCTTTTCCCAAAATGTGCAGACAAGACAACTAGAAGCCATTCCACAGAAATAAAAAAATAAGAATAAAAACAATAAATACACAAAATAATTCAATGTTTAATGGCTGTAAAAGAAAACTTTAACTAAACTGTCATCAGGGAGGAAACAGCATATGTTCTGGGAAGTGAGTTATATTTGTATTACATAAAATTCTAAAGTTAATTGTACTTGCTTTAAATTACAAAAATGAGCCAACAACTGTTGGAGAAAATAAAACAAACAAGAAAAAAGATATTCAAAGTAATTTATGTACTTGTAAGTACGTAAGAGGCTGATTTGAAAGCCGACACTGATCTTGTCTGTTTTGCAAACTTCATATGTTGAGCTTTTAAAATTACAGAAATGAAAAGAGCAGGAGGCACAGACTGTACCAGCCCGTGGCAACAACAACAGAGTGGCAGCTGCTGTATATGCTAGAGAAGAGGAGAACAGACAGAGGAACAAAGGGATGAAAACACAAACAAACAAAAAAAAAAAAGAGAAGAGAGGGAACCAGAAACCAGAAGAGGGAAAGAAAGGAAAATGCAACAACAGAGACAGTGACTGGACATTAGTGATACACTACAGGGCAGAGAGTGGCAGACTCAGAGGACTGTGTGTGCATGTGTCTGCATATAACTCACAGCTACTGAATGAGATTCTACATCTATTCCAGCAGGCCCTTAAACACTGCAGAGTTACAAAACCTCCACCCTGGACAACACTTGATCAGTTTGGGATCTAGTGAATTTGTAGGCCAGGTCAACACCTTGTGCTGTTTTTCATGTTTTTTGAGTTGTTCCTAAACTGTTTTTGTGAGTGCTTCTGTGTCAGGCTGCATCCTGCTGGGGATGGCTGCTGCCATCAAGGAGTGTCATTGCTATGGGGTGGGGGTGCCTGGTCTGGTGTAGGTGGGTGGTGCATGTCTAAGTAACATCCACATGAATGCCAGGTCCAAAAGTTTCCCAGCAGAACACTGTATTGTCACAAGATGGTCATTGTTATTTACTTCAGTCAGTCAGTGGTTCTAATGTTGAGGCTGATCGGTGTATATCCTTGTATGTTGTGTATACAGTATAGGAGAAAGTAAAGGACACCAACTAATATAAAAGCATTAAAAATATGCAGCAAACTGCAAACACAGCAAGTACACAATGATGACTTTACTGGTCATAAACCAAAGTAGAGTTTTGTTTGTTTTGTTTTTGTTTTGTTTTTTTTACAGTCAAATTTAGCCTCATCCATATAGCCTGCCTTTGTTTATGCATTTCATATGCAAACTGCTGTTGGAAGCCCATGCGCGTCACATCACCGCATACTTTATAATTGTGTGCCCGCCTTAAAACCATAAGACCTCTCTGGCTGCACAGGTTATCCTTAGTCACACGGTGATTTCACTTGGCAGAAGACGAGGCTAGCTGCCTGACAGACTGAAGCTGCAGCTTCCAGCGATCCAGCCAGATGCCCAGATGCTCTAGATGACGGGGATGCTGGCGCTGGTCTCGCTGGCCCCAGTCCCATCTTCTCTGCCCCAACACATTTATCTAACGTGTTTGTTTTCTCATCTCGTTGTCCATATTATTCTTCCTTCTATTGTTCTTTTTTTTTTTTTCTCTTCTTTAGAAACCGGCCCAAGTTTTCATTCAGATCTTTTCTTTCGTGAAGTCTCCTCTATGGCGAAAAAACGAATGAAACGAAAAAAATATATAAAATAAATTACATTAAAAAAACATGTTTAACTGGTGACTGTTTTTTTTTTATCACCTCATGAATAGTTGTAGAAAACTGTATTTCTGGCAC
The DNA here is from genome assembly GCF_963514085.1 of Chelon labrosus. NCBI lineage: Eukaryota > Metazoa > Chordata > Actinopteri > Mugiliformes > Mugilidae > Chelon > Chelon labrosus. Next base: position 7,722,956 of record NC_140355.1, on the reverse strand, counting down.
AACTTCACCTGCTTCCAAGGGGCACGGAGGAAGAAAAAAAAAATGTAAAAAGGTCAATACTCCAGCAGCACTTGTAGTAAATGGAACAACTTTATTAGACCGACGTACTTCGGCTCGTGGCCTTCATCAGGGTCATCAAAAGGCACACTGCAAAGGACAATTTAAATAATGTATGAAAAAATTTTATTTTAAATGGAAACAACATGTAATCATGTACATGCACATTTACATACAAGCCAATAAGGCAGGTGCACATTGTCCTGAAAAGTCTATTTAGTAGCTTGTCTTACTTGTCAATACTGGTTGCATGCAGAGATCTGTTTTACTTTAAGTCCAATAGTGGTGGGTTTACATACACAGGGGTACAGGTCAGTTAGTGCTTACTCAGTTTGTTGACAAATAACGCCCGGCCAATCTATAGCGGAATCAATTGTAAGCCTTTCAGACGACAGAACCACACTGTGAGATATTGACAGAGGAAGATGGAGATTACTTTTTTTTTTTTTTTTTTTTTCTGAAAAACCTTCACATAGCAAGGTAATATTTAACAAGAGGTCCTGGATTTTTTGGCTGCTCCTGTGATTAATGAATCTGTGGTCACGACGAGACTTAACTTTTAGCTGCATGCTCCAGATTTCTTTTAGAAATTGTGTACGCCGTCTGCTGAATACAAGAGGCGGCAAACCAAACCTTGAGAGGCTATTTTGCCAGAACAATGTGCATTAACTAAACAGTAGAAGTAAAATAATGAAGAAAACATTGAACAGCGCAATGCCTCAAGAAATGTGACCTTTAGCTTCATGTTCAATACTACCATTAAATGCTTCATTTGAGCCCTTTGTGCGAGGGAAAAACAACACATATTTTAGGTATGAAAGGCTGCCTGAAAGTCTGTCCTTGTTTTGAGAGGATAGAAGGACTAATTTTATAAGCAACACACTTAGAAGGGGAAATGATTAGACATTTGCAGTTATTAGCAATTTGCAATTGTTGTTTTGCAATTTGAGGAATTTGGGTTTTGAAGAATCTATAGTCTCATATACAAATTTGGGAATTGTGACAATGAAATATGCAGTAATTGTACTATATTTAAAAAGTAAATTTTCACTGCTGAGACGTGAAGAGTTTCATGCAGCTCTTGTTTACCTTGAAACTTACTTACTTAATCCTCTTCGTTCTCGGTGGAACATAAGGCTGCGACTATCTGCCTACATTTGGACCTATCCTGTGCAGCATGCTGTGCTTCGCCCCACGATAGATTTGCCGTTTTCAGTTCTGAGGACACAGTTCTCCGCCACGTGGTTTTTGGCCTCCCTTGTTACCCTAATTCTAACCCTTTCCAGGTGGGGTACATCTCAGGGCTACTTTGGGAATGCAGTCTTTGTCCATACGCATATCTTACAGGTCTTCATTGGAGATCTTTTCTGTTCAAAAGGTGCGACATATCTTCTGGAGACACCTATCATTACGCTGTTAAGCTACAGTATAGTAGGTTGCTATGCATTGTGAATTGTGGTTTTACTTTTTGTGATGGACACAGTCATCACATGCTAAAGTTACATTTGCCCACACTCTTACCTAATTAGTTTTATTTACAGTCAATCACACAATCTCATTCAACACAGTACACAGTTTATTTTTTAACCACCGTAGTGTTACATGGCATGCACACATTAACCTTAGATTATTGGCAAGTTATTTTGTCGCTTGGCTTGTTGTGCTAATCTTTATTTCTTTGTCACCTGGTTATGGTGTCCTTACTAGTGAACTACAATGTAGTTGCAGTTTATGTTGATCAAGCTGGTGTTTAAGTGCTCTTGTGCATCACTGTATTAGGCCAGTTTGTTTAGTTTTACAGCTAGTTTTGTTGTTGTGAAGTTATTAGTATAGTTATATTTAGCTGACCTTTCCAACAGGCCAGCAAGAGTGCGTAATAAGTTTTTTTTTGCATGAGTTGGGTAAATTTTTATCAAAACACCTGTGTCAATGTTGCCCTCACTGCTTGGTTCCTAACACTCTTGGTTGGACACTGGCAAATTATAATTAAGTGTGTGTGTCCTTTTGCTCTGTGGGAATACAAAAGACAGACTCTCAGTTAGAGTTAACGTTATCACTTCCAAACTGATACTTTTGAACAGAAGCTCTCTCTCTCTCTCTCTCTCTCTCTGACTGTGTAACTTGGGTTAACTCATTCAGTAGCATACCCCTTCATAAATGTTAGCGTGACATGCATCATCAAAGTTTTTGTTGAGGAAATAAACACATGCTCAAGAGGTATCTCAAAGGCGGCGGTGGATCATTTTTGTATTTTGTTTTTCAGGGTCGCGCGCTGATTTTATTTCACCCAGTCCCTCAAGAAAAGAGCAAGCCAATCGGTGTACCGGCAGCCAGTCTCCATCCCACAGCAGCCCAGCAACAGCAGGTAACTGGTGGCACATTCAGCCAGCCACTGATGGCTATTCAGACAGCAAAGCCAGCAGCCAGTTAGCAGCCATCTGGCTGGGCTGCAGCTGCTGACCAGCCCCTGAACCAGCCAGGCACCATCAGGCAGTTACCAATCTGTCAGCCAGGAAGCCAACAGGAAACTGCCAAGCTATGATATCCACAAGGATGACCTCTGTGAGTCTCAGGTGAGGAGAGCTAGAGTTTTCCTACTACTGATTCCTACAACTGTAGATGTTTTGAGACTTTTCATCTATAGGGCAACTGGCAAAGTTTCAGCTGGTCCAGTTCCTCTTTAGTAATTCTGAAGCTATTCGGTCATAAACCTATTACTTAGTTTCACTGGTGGGTCGTCAGGGCCAGCAAAGCCTTCTCTGCTGGCATAAACTTTATCAAAATCGCTGACTTACTTTTTAATATTTTCTTATTAATTATTCCCAATAGCTATTCTTTTCATGTTATGGCTTGTCTGTCTCTCAGCTGTGGTGCTTCTGACAGTGTAACTTGGCATTAGAGCTCATTCATTCATTCATTCATTCATTCATCTTCTGTAACCGCTTATTCCTGTGAAGGGTCGCTGGGTCTGCTGGAGCCTATCCCAGCTGTCATCGGGCGAGAGGCGGGGTACACCCTGGACAGGTCGCCAGTCTATCGCAGGGCTGGCATTGGAGCTTTTATCCAATAATATTTCAGCCATCACGTGTTGCTGGAGTCAAAGAAATATGCCTGGGCCTTCACAATTAAAAGTGCAGATGGCTGAAGCTTGAAATACATTGAAATGACGCTGTTCCTTTAACCAATCACACTTCAAGTTCTTAGCCTTCTCTGTGACCTACGGTAGTGTCTGTGTTTTCACGTCCTCTGATTGGAGGGCCAGAGAGCCGCTCCATTTAAGCCAAGCTAGCGGTTCATGTTCATCTGTTGCTAGCTGCACAAGCAAATCGTCCCCGTTAACGTTTTGATAGCTATTTTATGAACCCACGATGGCAGAAGGAGGAGAGGCTATCGGTTTGGTTGCTGATCTTCTTAGAAAACCATTTTCACGGCAGACTTTCAAAAAAAAGCTGGTTAGTATGAGGAAAGCCCACCTAAGGCCACCTAATCCCGGAGCTAGCTAGCCTTACCCGGGGGAAGGGTGTGTCCACCACTTTCTGGTGAGCAACTTTGACCCTTGACTGTCAGGCTCCGAGGAGAACCCTAAAGTGTTTTCATTTTAATTCAGTTCTAGTGAGTTCTATGATTTATATTTACATCTTTTATGTATATTTTTGATGCTTCTGTTGGATTTGACGTATGTGGCCCCATCATGATCACAGTGTGATAATACAGTGGTTTTTCTCTTCACATCTTTTACTGAGGCATATTTTAAAGAGCTAACTCTGTCAGACGACCTTGTTTGTGCTAAACTGCTGTGATAAAGGAAATTTTCTGTAACTTCTGGACTCAAGTAGCTCTTCTGTTAACCACTCTGCTCCTCTTACAAAATTCTGGTATTTTTCAGTGTGAACTGCTAAACAACGTAACAAAACATGACCTTAGGCTTTTGAGAAGCATCTCAGACGGATCCAAATTCCCATTGCATCACTGTGAAATGTATAAAACACAGCCAGTCGCCATTCTGTGATTGTTTCAGACATGCTGAACAACAATGTTGTCAACGTATATACGTTTCTTTTCTTTTCAAACAATGGCACACGGCGCTCGTTGTTGGTAACACTAACACAGATCAGAATAAGACTTAGCATCGCCGCCTGTCACAGCAATGCAGTGCTCGTCCCTAAATCTCTCTTCGTGCACTGTATCCAAGGGCCTGGATTTTATCACAAACCAGCCCTTTGCTGATTCTAGATAAGGTATTTGGATGGAGCATCTCACCAGAACAAGCAAGGGACGTTAACTAGGCTAGCTGGTTACCATCAAGAACACTACTGCTGCTACTGAGCGTAGCTTAAAAACTGGATTTTGTTTTTTATTTTGGCAGAACATCATTCCAGCTTCCAGTACAAAAAAAATGTAAAAGGTGTAGAGACCTTCCCACTAATAATAAACTGTTCTACTGAGAAAGCATGGATTTAAACTGCATACAGTGGCTTTCTAGTACTACTAAGACAAGAAAAGCACGAGTGAAACATACTCTCCAGCTACCAGCTGCTGAAACAGCACATACCAAGCCAAACCACTTTTGCAACACTTTGAAAACCACCTCAGTGCAAGTTGGTCCTGATTAATTGATTAATTCTGCTTAGTGTGCTCAAAAATCAAGTTAGTAAAGAGGGATGCAGAGTTGTGAATGTGCTGTGCTTCCACTGCTCAGAAGATGCGGCTGTTTTGTTTTGTTTCTTCAGACATTTACCGTTTGTGTGATGTGTACAGGAACCAGCCAACTGAGTGTACTAGGAATTCTGATCTGTTGACTTGCTGAAGGCAGATTCTTCAAGTCGTAGAAAGGTGTAGTAAGCAAAGATATGACAGGATGCTCCTCACATATACTGTTAGTCTTTGGACCGTTGGAAGATATAGTCACACCACATATAAATGGCGGGGCAGTGTTTTGAAGCGAATAACTTCTAGATGATCAGTGCATAATTTAAAATGAAAGACATCATCGATCATACTTATACTGTGTAAGGGTGAGAGCTTCATATTTCCAACAGAGTTGGCCTTCGCACTCCATTGAATTAATAGTTTCTTTTAAGTAATGTTGAATGAGGTACTTACACTGATCAGGCATAACATCATGACTACCTTCCTAATATTGTGTAGGTCTCCCTTGTGTCTCCAAAACAGTTGTGACTCATCAGAGAATGGACATGGGCCTTTTGAGGGTGTCCTGTGGTGCAACACAATGTTGTTAGTGGGGGCGTTTGGGTCCTATGGTTTGAGGAGAGGGGCCTCTGTGGATCATCCCACAGACACTCGATCAGTTTGGGATCTAGTGAATTTGGAGGCCAGGTCAACACCAGCCTGTTTCCTACAGTAAATGGTGGTCAGCAAACACCTTGTATGGAGAAGCTGCCTTAAGTCCCTGCCTGGAGGCCAGGCAATGAATTGCTGTGGATCAAAAATGTATTCTAACCATTTAATCTATGCCCCCCTCAAAGCCACAAGACCCAAACCGTAAGTTTTCCTTGCAATACATCCGTTACGCAAGACATGAGGCTTAAGACACTCTTGGATGAAATACCTTCCACTTGAAAGATCCTTGCCTTTTTTAGAGCCCAGTTTGAGTTTACCACCACCCCATTTGTGCTATAGATTCCAGACATTAAGCTGCCAGGCCTAAATCACACATACTCCCCCACAGCAGCTGCTAGAGCCCAAATGCTACCACCCTGCTGTCCAGTTGATCAACCACCAACTGCTGGCAGCCGCAATCTCTGCCATTATACCGAGCGGTGCATCAGGTACAGCCGGGGAATGGCACACAGCGGGAGCTAGAATTTAGACAATTTACTGTTCTCATGGTGGGAGATTACTGACATCGACACCTGTCCCAACTCATATCTTCACTAAACATTCCTAGCAACAGGCAGCATGCTAATATGTGAACTCAGAAAAAAATGTAAACAAATCGGACTTGATAAGAGTTAGAAAGTACCAGGATGCAGTGTTTTCAGTGCTATTTTGTGAGACTGAATTAATCGAGTGAATCGATAAACAACGCTTAATACTAGGTGACGAAGAAGTGCATTTATGAAAGCTGTGTAAGTTTCAATTTGGAAGCTATGACGTTAGTCAAGTTAAGTTTGGCTTAGCAGTTTGCATTAAAGGTGACCTGGGTCCCTTCATAAAGTATTCAAGACATTCTCTTAAACTCGAATATTTTCAGGGAATGATGCAGAATTTAAATGATGAATTAGGAGCTTCCAGATTTATAATAAACACAGCAAAGGGCCAAGGGAGGAATATACTGCCGGCCAACTTTATATGACACATTAAACTTGCATAAGAAAAGGTGTCAGGAAATGATATTTAGCAGTTTCATCTGCCGTCTCCGGCAGAGGACACCCACATTGAATGCTAGATTCTTGATATTTAATTCTTTATAGATCAAGCCCTTAAAGAAATGTTGAATTATAAATTTGGGTTATTAAAAAATTTAAAAGTCCAGTTTCTGGACTTCTGGAAGCCAAACTACCTTCCCCTTCGCAAAAAGAAAATGTCCTACCTGACCTTCCCTCCGTCCTAACAGTTTTTGTACAGTCCCTTAGACGCAGACTTAAAGTTTACATTACATTTGTGGTGCTTCGGTGTGCAGGCTCCTGTGCAGCTAGACACAATAGACCCCAAAGATAGCCGACCCCTTAAAAGTGCAGCCATCGATCAGTTGCTCCCTGGAAAACAGGCTCATTGTTGCCTATAATAAGCAGACATGGGAAATATAGGGACCACAGCGAAACACAATAAGTCAGGGAGGGATGCAGTGTGAGAAGAAATAAAACAATGACGGATAGGAACGGAGGAAGGAGAAGCAAAGGAGAGAGAAAAACTGGCAGAGAGCACAGGAGTGGTGAGAAGAGAATTATAACTACTGTATGTAATTACTGCAATAACAAGCTATTTACCCTGTGTGACCAATTTTTGTTGGGCGATATGACAAGTGGGAAGGAAGGTAATTGCTGTCATAAGAACAATACAGATTAAAAAATTGATGAGTCCATCAACTTGGATTACTCCTAAAGTGTGTTTGTGTGTGTGTTTAACAGGCGGCTTATGACAGACTGTGTGTGTAAAGAGTCAGCAGTAAAGGTGTGTATGTGTATTCACAACAAGATGGATTAGTGTGTTTTGGGAAGTTAACCGGTGTGTGTGTGTGTTTTTAATGACGGCCTTGCAGAGTTGGTTCTTTGTGTTCTTCGCGTGTTTTGGCAGATGACAGTAAATGACAGCTGCTGGGTTACGCGGGGTCTCGGAGCTCGGTAAAGACTGACCGGGGATAATGAAGACAGTCCGCTGCCTGTTTCGCCGCGTGCACACAAGACGCACACAGATAAAACGCACACACTTTCTAAACACTCAGCATGTCAGTTTGTGTTAGAAAGTTCTAATGACTTCTGCTCCAGTTATTTGCAGCCTTCTTCCCAGAGTTGGTTTATTGTGACTGAACAGCACAGGTTGAAAACTTATTGTGGAGTTTGTTTGAATGTGTGAGCTTTGCGAGGACCAATTTGAGTTTTGGGAAGTGAGGGTTCTTTTGTTTGTGCTTACTTCTTCAAAGCCAGTTTTCAGGCTTCATCTACTTTTCAATATCAAACGTGCAAGAAAATTACATTCATCAGTAGCCACATATACACTTCCCTGTGTCTCCTACAAATCCTATCCGAAAGAAATAAGTCTATTATCTAAAAATGTTCTCGTTAATTGTAACATGAGTGATGAATCCCTTCCTACAGTTAATACTAAATCCCCAGTTAGCTGATGAACACATGAATAATGAAATAATTAATGATATGCTAAAATATATCAGCTTTCTCGGGGGCAATGCCGGTGCAAGTTAGAAGTGGGAATCCATTTGAGGAATCTTCAGAACGAAGCCAGTCTGCGTGTGTCCTCTGGCCGGACAATCTGCGTCTGGTGCCTCTCATCAAGCCGGTGACATTCCCTTCCAGTTACCTGCAATAGCTCCAAACAGCATTTAACCACTCTGACCGTCTCTGCTCCAGCTAGCCACTCTCTGCATGCTCCATGAATTGATAGCACCGTGCTCCCTCTGCAGCCCCAGCTACAGCCACTCCTGCCCGGCTACACACTTCATTGCTCCAGTTACCGACTTCCGTGCCACTACAAGCCAGGCCCGTGTCCACTGCTCCAGTGAGTCCTGTATTTGATCACACTCAAGTCCCAGAAACACAGCGCTTCTATTCTCCGTGACACGACGCGCATGCACGTTGAACACAGAAAAGCTGGGCTTTTGAAGGGCTGCGGTTTAAAGGAGCCCCCTGGTTAACACAGTGCCAAGTGCAAGTGGAGGGATGGCCAAAAATGGGCAAAAGTCTGCCACAGTCCGTGTTGTGTGCGTGCATACGTACGAAACATGTTATTACAAATTACAAGAAACTATGATATACAGTATGTGCTCTAATAATAAGAAATACTTAAGTTATACTTATCAATAGACATTTTTTTATATTGACAGTTAACCAAAGGGCTTTGCACAATCAAAATTCACAATTATAATTCCCAAAATAGCCATCTCCTTCCCAGCTATCTTTGGACAAGTGGTAAGGTACACCCTGGACAGGTCGCCATTTATTCAGACTCACATGTACACCTACACCTAATTTTGAATCACCAATTAACCTAACAAGCATGTCTTTGGCCTGTAGGAGGAAGTCGGAGCACCTGGAAAAAACCCACACTGGCACAGACAGAACATGACAACCCCACACAGAGAGGCTCCAGCTGGCCGACAGGTTTGAACCCAGAACCTTGTTTCCGTGCGACGTCACATCACATCACAGGAACATCTGCTGTATTATGTACATTGAAGTCAAAAACTAAGAGCTTGCATCCTTTTATTGCCGACTGAGGTTAAAATCCACCCTTAAAACAGGACTGGAAGCTTTAATGGAGAGTGCGACGACAAACCATCCATCTGCTAAAAGGAGAGTGGACATTAAACTTCCATTTCTCCAAGTAAATGCTAATGCGGCTCTGTATCTGGGTATGTCAATAAGGCGCCGCTGACAAATACATTTATCTGAAACACTTTATAGGGTAATATGTCACTGTTGTGCAACAGATTTTTCCCTCTAATTAAAAGTGGCCGAAACGCTGCATATCGCAAGTGTTCGGGCTTCAAGAGTGTTTACATCAAAGGCAATTATCTTTACACCTCCTGTCCAGACTGAAATATCTGCAGTATGTCCCTTTTGGAAAGATTTCCATTAGGTGGACATTCATAATCATTAGAAGATTAATCCTAATGCATTTGGGCATCGGTTAGCACTGATGGGAGTTTGCATGTTCTCCCTGTGCCTGGGTGGGTTTTCTCCGGGTACTCTGCCTTCCTCCCACCGTCCAAAGACATGCTCCCTAGGTTAATTGGTGATTTTAAATTGGCTGTAGGTGTGCATGTGAGTGTGAATGGTTGTCTGTCTCTCTGTGTTAGCCCTGTCATAGACTAGAGACCTGTCCAGGGTGTACCCTGCCTCTCGCCCGATGACAGCTGGAATAGGCTCATGAACTAAACTATGTTGCTGAGCTTGGGGCTGGATCACAGTGCAGTGAATGGTTATAGACTCATTACGTATAGAGTAAAAAGTCAGGGATGTCCTGATGATTGTCAAACATAAGGCATCTGGGTCTGTAGATGTTGGCTTTAATCTACAGCACAGGTGTCAAACATACAGCTCGCGGCCCAACAGTGGCCCGTCAGAGGGTCTAAACTGGCCTGCAGCATGATTTTGCAAAGTGTGAAAATTACATAGAAGACTGAAATATTTCAATGAAAATAACTGCTATTCCTAATTTTTCCACTGTTTACGTAAGAGAAGTGGACAGAACACAAGACTGAGACCCAGGACTAAACAGCAGACAGCAATGTGTCCAAAATGAACTTATTTTTCTTAAGAAATTTCATTGTTTTAAAGTATATTTTATTAAATGTAGACATTCTCCTAATTTACTTGTTTCTCTTTGCACTAAAACAAATGTAAAAAGTCTGGAGTCGTTGATAGTTTAAGTTATTATCTTACTGGTCCGGCCCGCTTGAGGTCAAATTGGGCTGCGTGTGACCCCTAAGCTAAAATGAGTCTGACACTCCTGATCTACAGTACCACCTGCTAATGCATTGTGTCTGCTGGTGAATAAAGTTTAGGAACTTTCTAAATCCTCTTCGGCTGGTTTAGTAAGAAAAAAACTCCTCAAGGTTCTAAAACAAATCACTCCTGAACATAAAACTCATTTTCATTTGCATAATTGAAAATCTGACTGGGATAGAAATTACAATGTCTGAATGGATTCCAAATATCACTGCGAATGAATATTACAAGGTTATACATCATTAAAACTCCCCTTACACCATGTCTAGTGAATATAACTTCTCTGATTTATCTATTTCCCTTTTTTTCCCTGTGGAAACCGTAAGCCATTTTAGCCATACCAGCCTAGTCATGCTACTTCCATGTATGTGTAGACAAGACAGGTACATGTGTGGGTGAGCGTGTGTGTGTGTGTGTATACTGTACAAACCAGCAATGGTGAGTAAATTTAATTTCAGAATAAACAGACCGTGAAATAGTTTCTCAGAATCTGATGGCACTCCAGCTGTCTCAGATGTGATGCTGGGCTGGATTTGAAGAGTTTAAGTGTGTGTGTGTGTGTGTGTGCGTGTGAGAGAGAAGTTGCGTATGTTCAAAATCATTCTTGTGTATGTGATTGTCTGGCTGGCACACGCTATAGAATGATTTCACATCTCTGCATGCATTTGTGTATGAGCAGTTTGTCTTTGCTTTGTCACAACGGCATTAAAATGTATGTGCATGAGGGCGTGTAGCGGCTTTCCATTTCCTGGCTCATTTACTACAGGTGTGCCCAGGTTGGCTGTAAATGTAGGAGTGTGTGTTGATGTAGGTGTGTGTGTGTATGTTTGATTGAGTGAGTTTTGGCGCGCTCTATGCAGCCCCCTCCCGCTCCCCACCCCCCCAGGGAGCATTAACTGCAGGTGGTTAAACTCAAAGACAAATCAAGGTTGAACCTCCTAAAGACAAGACAATAACTCAGCTGAAACCTCCGGTGTTGGAGCGCAGGCCGTGTGGAACAAATGCTTTCTGGGATCAAACTGAATTTTGGTTCACCAAGAAAATAAACCAGAGAAGATTCATCCGTGCAAAGAGCAAACCAAAGTGCAGAAATTTCACCATTCAACAACATTTATTTATTTATTTTTTTGTCAGTCGGGGTGTTGTTTCCAATATGAAGTGTTGCTTGAGTGTGTAGAGGGCTGCTACTGCTCTTATTTCTGTCACTTCCTCTATTATTCATAGCAGGTTTTCAGAGGAAACAGAATGCTGGCTGCCAAACTCAATGTGCTTCCATCAAAGCACAAGCTGTCGACAGCACTTGTGTCAGGCTGTACTTGACGAATAGAGGCTATGATCTGTTTTGATGCTCCAGCCGTTCTGAACCAGGTTCGCTCCTATAAAGACAATTATAGGCAAAATCTAGTTTCAGGTGATAGTAAACATTAAAGATCTTTAACACTATAAAAAAAAAAAAAAACAAGCTGACAGTTTTTTGTTTTCTCTGCAGCAATAGTCTTCCAGAAGAGGTACATGATAACAGGAACAACTGAATAATACAAAAGCCGGTCAACAAATACAAGCCCAAAGTAAATGTTACACACAATTACAGTAAGAGACGCAGTTAATAGCTACACACTGTGGAATAAACACGAAACGTGCAGGTTTTGGGTTAGTTTTACCACAAAGCTTACTTAATGCATAAACCAACAAGCCCAGTTGGTGGAAGAAGCACAGGAAATCTGGTCAAAATGCTGCATTACTATCATTTTCATTTGCAAAAAGACAAAAATACAGCGGTGCACACACATGCATAGCTGCAACAATACTATACGAAACAAAATTTCTTAAATACTGAGCAATTTTGTTGTATAATGTATCACCAGTCTACTAATTTTACACATTATTGGCTCAGTTTTCTGATCACCTGTGACTGAGGTTGCTACTTAGCTGCGGTGATGTGCTGTTGAAGGGTACTTTGTGCACACTGTTAATTGTGGTATGAGATGCTATTAGATGAACCCCCTTTCTTTGTCCCTAATGCGCCCTTCCATCCCTTTCCCTGTCACACAACCGCCCACCCCACAAACCTTGCCTTGACTTTTACTTTCTTGACTGCCGGCTCTCTATTAACATTTTGGCAACAGTCCTCCCTGGTATCAGCGATTGTCCGGGGGTTATACTCTGCCAGCTTTCTGCCAGCTTTGACAGATTGTCCCCTGGCGTGTTCTTGTCTCCCTGTCACTAATGAATGTGAGCTTCTGAGAGAAGATCAAACGAAAGCTAGAAACATTTTTAACTTTTAATAGTGTTTGTGATGGTGTGTGAAGATGAAACAGTCCATTTTAAATTTCAAAAGAAAAAAAATAAATCATCCAAAATCTTCTTTGTGAGTGAGTACATTTTACTCTACAATCCGAAATTGCTTTACGGTCATTTTTTGAGACATTGTGAGATGAAAATCAATGTCACAGGCAATCCAGTTCCATATCTGGCTGAAAGGTCATGGAGCTCTCCATGGTGCTGAATCACAAGTGAATCTACTGCTACACCGTCAAAACGGCCATTAAGTTGAATCAGAAACAATATAAAAAAAAAAACAAAGTATGGCATGAATATATCAGTTTAACTTGTAAAGGATATTTTGAGGTGTACCTACACAGACGGGTGCTGGAAAGGGAGAAGCACAGAAGGAGAGGTGGGAGGCGAAGATACAATGTGAGGTGAATTTCAATCAAAAAATATACAACTTCTCCAAGTCATGACTCTATTCGTTGTTTGGCCAAACCTAATTATGGACATATGTTCTCACACGACCCAAGAAATCACAATTGTTTGGTGAGTATGAAGACAGTTTATTGTGTAGTCATGTCATCTAGTTGAACTGTTTTGTTCCCCAAGGAAGTCTAGAGGAATACAGGAACCTGCAATAGGAAACGCAAAAATCCACTCACAATATAATGACATGAATAAATAAATAACACTCTCCAACATATAGTACAATACTGGATTTAACTCTAACAAAATGGCTGGTCCGGCCCCGGACAACATCATACCTACAGTACATGTACTACGAATGTGTTCTTGTAAAGGTTTAGCTGTTACTAAGATATTGTTGGTTAGTGTTTCAATACAGTTCTTCATTTAAGATTGTTAAGCTTAAGCAGATTTATGATTTTCTTCTAAAGATGCATATGAAGATTGTTCTTTTTTTTGTTTAGTTTTTTAAAATGTATTTAGTTGCTAAGGTTCTACAACAAATGGGATTGCTCATCTGACCCTGGAACAACTGCGACAACCATTCATTTAATTTATATGCTTCTTTTCAATATAGACAATTTACTCCTCTTATCTAGCTCTTCATTCACTAATGAAAATGATGTACATCAGCTGGAAACCACCCTGAAATGCTGTCAGTGAGGAAACAAACACAAACACTTCTTATGCCTCTTTCCTGCCAACTTTTGTTTCTGGCTTTGGTTCAGCACTGAAGTGAAGCGGAGAGAGATGAGACCGCAACCTCCAACGCGCCAGAGATTAATAGCTCAGAGTCAAGGGACGTCATTGGGGGACAAGAAGTCTTTTATTTCCATAGTCCTGAAATATGGAAGCAAATTTGTGAGACAGTGATGGAGCAAAAAACTATGTGTCAAACAAAGAGTAATGGCTAATTAGCAAGACACCTGGCAGACAATCACCCCAACAACAACACTGCTTTTAACCACTGCTAAAAGTGTGTAATGTCTCCAAAGAGTGTTACACCATTATTAACATAATATGAACATTTGTAAAAACGGAACACCATCATACTATACTTAATGTGGATCCCAAAGCTTTTTTTTTTGTGAATTTTAACTTTCCCTAAAGGTGGATTTCTGGGTAGCGTGTAGCTCAATGTTCTGTAGGCTTTCTGACATTTTGCAGTTCATGCATAATGAGGCTGTCAGACTAATACAAAGTGGAAACAGGAAACAAACACATCAAATAGAACAAAATTATTAGTATATACTGAACTTATATACTTTCTAAACACCAAAATATATTTAATGGCATAAAAAAGAAGGAAAATAATGAAAACAGAAAACAATATCTTCTATATGAGAAGCCCATATAAAACTTGTCAGTTATTTTTAAGCACCCAATTGAGTTTTAAATTAGCTTTTTTTTATAATTAAAATGATGAGATTGTCAAAGATTCTTGTAGCTTGATTTTAGCCAGGCACAAGATCAGCCACAACATTAAAACCACTGACGAGAGAAGTGAATAACATTGACCATCTTGTGACAATACAATGTTCTGCTGGGAAACTTTTGGACCTGGCATTCGTGTGGATGTTGTTAGGGAGGAATTTGTGGTGATGCCGATGAAGAAGAAGAAGTACCAGAGTCTTGTATGTCTTATGCTGAAGGAGTTTATTTAGGCTCGATCGAGGAGTAGGCTCGATCGAGGAGAACAGAAGCTTCGTCATCACAACGTACGTGCATGAGTCCACCTCAAATTCTAAGGGACAAACAGTGAACTCAGATTCTTATACTAGCAAGCAAGGCCGAGGCAGCAAACGGGAGATGTGTTGGCATCCCATTGGCCATTGTACATAAACATGAAGATAAGCATTCACACCAGCTAGGTAATACAAATTGTCAGACAGTGACGGAGGGCATTATCATCTAACTCTACAGCTATGCCTGTAATGCAAAGTATCCCCCAGAGAGGGAGATTGAAGACGCCAAAAGAGGGACCTTGGTCTTGGTATGTTCCTCAGAGAGAAAATAGGGCAGATAACTGACGCCAGAAGTAATCACACATTTACCACACAAACTATCCGTAGGGAAGAGAAATTATTCTCTAACAATCCCTTCTTATTGATCATAAGATCATAATTTAGCACCTTAAGGGTGAGTTAATGTCAAGCCATCAGAATCAAAGACCATCATCCAATACAAGAACCCAATGAGATCAAATGTAAAACAAATAAATAATAAAACAAATAAATGCATCAACATTGATAAAGATGGTGTTGTAAAATAAAACACAATTAAACACATAATCACGTGAGTCAAATAATATCATGATGTAATATTCACACCCCTCTTATATAGCATGTCAGCTTATCTAACATGTGATCCATGAATCCCACCTTCCCGTCAACAAGGACCGCTGGAGGCAAACCCTCAATGGCATAAAGAACCCCTGAAACACCTAAGTGTTAGAAAGGCTCATATTGGAAATCACAGCCACATGAACCTACTTACAGGAAGCCAAAACCCCCCCTTTCTTGACGAGAGGAGGTAAAAAGACCCCTGCGCTAACTATTCTAACCATAGAGTCAGACCTACGGGAAAAAACCTCAATGTCATGGAGGAAAACCCAAAGTCTAGTCTCATCCAGATGATGTCATAAGGGTGTGTAATCACTTGGTACAACACATGAATCAATAACAGTAATATATGCAGATTACATACCAATTCAATGTGACGATTATAGGCAATCAGTATCAGACTAAATGTATGAAGGTAAATATGAAACTTTCAAAGTGGAATTGCAGTAAACAAGACAAAGCAATCATAATAATGTAATAGTAGTAACAGTTGACAGGAGGAATGATCTTCAACCCATGTGCTGAGTGCACAGTAGAGGGCCACCACCATGGAGAGGTTACTAGCACATACGATGCATGGTGGTATGGAATCCATCTCTTTCATCTTCAACTTCTACTCATATGTCAAACAGATATATGCATCAATGATTTATTACCTCAATGAGTGATGAGGACTTCAAACAACAATAACAACACATATTGTAACGATCGCAAGGATATTCTAATGAATAGAAAGTATAAATAATTTGAAACTACTCTTTTACTTTATAATTACTATGTGATTTGAACTTAAGTGTAAATGAGAATATAGTATATGTAGTGTACCAAACAAGTAAACTCATTCTGATAACTTTCTTACTGCTGCTCTCTCTCCTGCCATGCCTAAATCAGAGTGTCAGAGCGTGCCTCGGTGCCATCAGTAGCTTCATCGTCATACATACTGTAAAGCTGCATCCAGTCCCCAAACAGCTCAGGAGGGTCAACCTGTGCATCAAGAGCAGAAATACCTGCATCCCGAGTCAAAAGTTTAGGGGCCTGCGTCACCACACCGGCAGTTCTTGTGCAGCACACCTTAATCACTACTCAAAGACAGGCACACAAAACAGCTAGGAGAACAATAACAACAACAAGAAGGATCAAAAATCTGACAAACAGGACACTCAATAAACATACAAAAACAACTTCAGCAGCATACAGGTTTTCTGGTCTTACATAAATTTACAGTGATGTACGTGTGAAGGTAGACATTTATTCTCAGTGTATACACATTTAGTTTTGTTCCCGACGGACACAGACGGGTGGTCCCCGATCTTGATCTCTGGTGAAGCAGATCTCTATCTATCTACCCCAAAAATCCCTTTCCTATGACCAGAGGTCTCAGGTGGGCCCTTCTGTGACGAGCACGGACTTTCACCGCACCCAGAACGGTGATAAGCTCACCCAGCTCTTCCTCACAACCATAAGCACTTTGCAAAACTGATAATTCACTTTAAGTTAAAACGTTTCTCTCATACAGAAGTAATAATGAAGTATCACTATTAATACGAGTTCTTTATCAAAAGTTTATCTCCCATTTTACATTTTTATTTCGTGATCTCGTCAAACGCAGACACGGCAAGGCACAATATATAACAAGACATTATACATTTGCACTTACCGAGTCGTTGTTCTATTGAGATCCTGTTCGTGACGCCAATTGTTAGGGAGGAATTTGTGGTGATGCCGATGAAGAAGAAGAAGTACCAGAGTCTTGTATGTCTTATGCTGAAGGAGTTTATTTAGGCTCGATCGAGGAGTAGGCTCGATCGAGGAGAACAGAAGCTTCGTCATCACAATGTACGTGCATGAGTCCACCTCAAATTCTAAGGGACAAACAGTGAACTCAGATTCTTATACTAGCAAGCAAGGCCGAGGCAGCAAACGGGAGATGTGTTGGCATCCCATTGACCATTGTACATACGTAAACATGAAGATAAGCATTCACACCAGCTAGGTAATACAAATTGTCAGACAGTGATGGAGGGCATTATCATCTAACTCTACAGCTATGCCTGTAATGCAAAGTATCCCCCAGAGAGGGAGATTGAAGACGCCAAAAGAGGGACCTTGGTCTTGGTATGTTCCTCAGAGAGAAAATAGGGCAGATAACTGACGCCAGAAGTAATCACACATTTACCACACAAACTATCCATAGGGAAGAGAAATTATTCTCTAACAGATGTTACTTAGACATGTAGCACCCACCTAGACCAGACCAGGCACCCCCACCCCATAGCAATGACACTCCTTGATGGCAGCAGCCATCCCCAGCAGGATGCAGCCTGACACAGCACACACAAAAACAGTTCAGGAACAACTCAAAAAAATATGAAGAACAGCACAAGGTGTTGACCTGACCTCCAAATTCACTAGATCCCAAACTGATCAAGTATCTGTGGGATGATCCACAGAAGCCCCTCCCGTCTACCCATAGGACCCAAAGGACCCCACTAACAACATTCTGTTGACAGACACCACAGGACACCCTCAGAAGGTCCATGTCCATTCTCTGATGAGTCACAACTGCTTGAAGGCACGAGGAGACCTACACAATATTAGGGGTCATAATGTTATGCCTGATTGGCATATGATAACCACCCTTTTCATTTTAACCAGTTGAATGTGTATACCAGCAAGTGTACACCCCAGTCACAGCTTGAACTGTGACTATTCTCATACAAGGGTACGCAAGTTCATGTTTGATGCAGACACAGTCATGCAGCTGCAGTATTATGCTTCATTTCTGTCAAGCAGCACTTGCAGAAATACTTCACAGGTGAGAGAGGTCCAATTTAAACAAATTCTCATAGTTTGGACAATATCGACTGCAGAGTTCCCCCACAATACTCTCTGTATGGTAGATTAAAATCTGTAGATGTTTTATTTGCCATTCCATTTCACCACTGTTATCAGTATAAGATACCAGGGTTCCATTAAATGATCCATTGTGGACATTTTTGAGAAGGCTTCATTACTTCGCCACCAGTGTCTGCCTGCTGCATTTTAAACCACCCAACATGTCGCTCATATTGAAAATCATTTACTAAGCAGCAGCCCAGGGGAATTTACACACAAAGACAAACACACACACAGCCGCACATTGTCCTGCTGGCAGAGACAGAAAGGAGACCACCGGGAGAAGACAAGTCTCTATCGACCAGCAGTCAAACTTTTAATAAACACATTAAATCCTTATGGATCCTCCCGCTGAGCTGCCACTAAATGGCACTCATGAGGAATTAGCGGTTGGCAAGATTAATTGGCTGCCTGGAGAGGAGAGAAAAAGAGAAGGAAAAAGGGGAGGGGGCGGGCTGGAGGAGAGGAGGAATGAGGGAGGTCGCGAACCAAAAATAAACAAATATGGATAAAAAAACTGAAGACAGAGTAAAGAAATAAAATGACTTGGGTATGACAGAGATAAAACAGGAGAGTAAAAGAAGAGCAGATGAAAGGTGTAAGATGGAGCAAATGCACAGCAAGACTTTGGATTCAGGGTCACTCCAAGGAAACCTGATGGAAAATTAATAGCACAATGTCCATGTTATCATTACGGGTGGATTAGAACATCTTTATGCTCACTAATCAGCCATTCATCAGCCTGTTAATGTTTCTTGTAAAGCAGCAGGAGGTAAAAATGTAATTATAAGTCATTCAGAAGTCTCCCAAGAAACATATAAAGTCAGACAATATGTTTTAAATGGATCCAAAAAGTAATAGAGTTTGAAGATCTTTTATAGATTGCACCTACATATGTCTCTAAATTTACAGGGGCCTGAATTCCCCGCAAGCTAGAGGGAAAAGCACTCCCATAAGAAGTGCACTCGCTATATATAAGTAGTCATTTTGAGGTCGCTGAGCGAAAGTGCCCTGTGGAAGACAGTTTTTATTAAAATTGGCCAGTATTGCAGCGCGCCTCATCCCTCTCTGAGTGGCTAGTTCATCACGAGCAAGGATGTAATTTTCAATTCTGAAGTGCTGTTGAATTTTGTGTCTCACAGATCCATTTGTTTTTTCTTTTAGGTAACAGAAACAGGAATGACGTTTCCCAAGAATGGCGCACTCAACACGGTGGAAGTACAGTCGTAAATCGTTTACACATTATCTTTGCACATTTACAGTCACAACGGTAGGGGACCAAGCTGCTTTGTTTTTTTGTGGAGCTTGAAGTATGTTCCCATTGCATAGGAAGTTAGACTGAAGTAGTTTTATTTATATGCCATCCAGCAGTAGGAGAGTTGTAAGAATAACTGTCATTTCACACAATCTTGGTCTGCAGGGGCTCTGCATGTTAACTGTGCAGCAGCAACAGTAGAAACAGCCAGCATTAGTTACATTACTTTGTGTTGTTGTTTGCTCTTTCTCGTCTGTGTGGTCGCAACTAATTATGTCCAAGAATTTGGGAAAGAGATCCTACAGCAGTCTTTGTTACTTGTGGTTCTTAAGAGTGTGTTTTTTAGGTGCAACTAAGCTACTGTGACCAAGCAATTTCCCTTGTGGATCAATAAAGTTTATCGAAGTCATAGTCTAAAATCTTAATTGTACCCATGATTTTCGGCATTCAGTATTAGCTGATACAGATACTGATCACTGCACTTTGCAGCTAATGATGTTCAGAAAGTTTTCTGGTATCGTTGTCAGAAGGCAGTGCAAAATAGACCAAAAAGCAGAACATAAATCCAGAGTGTCTGTGGTGAAAAGTGGTATTTATTTTAATCTTGGCAGGTAAAGTCAAGGCTGAGGGTGACTGTTTGCATCTCTTGGTAATGGCTAAGGTGTACGCGGATAGGAGTAAGACTGAATTGGCTGGCCGTGAGAAGGTGGTGTTGAGCTGGGCTGGAGATCTGGCTGTTGAGTTGATGAGTAATGGTCCTCGACACAGAGAAGTACAGGTTACCAAACATCAAGCATGAATACAAGGACAGAAAAAATCTAATTTTTAGTCAGACAGAATCAGTGAGTTACCACACGGGTAGACACAATGAACTGAAAGGGCTGGATGAAAGGTAGATATGCAGGTTGATTGCAAAACAGGGTATGACTGGATAGCCACGGCTAGTGACACACACACACACACACTAAGAGGCAAAACTCCACAAACACATGGAATTAGGGAGCAAAGACACCAGGGCCATTTTAAAAAGAGACAGAGGGCGTTTTCCTCAGTGGGGGGAACATTTGTGCACCAGGGCTCCTGAAAGTTAATGACACATGACTAAGTGCAAGTCATGCTATGTTTAAGGATGCTTTCACACTGATATTACGTTCCGATTCAGGGAGCAATTGATCTAATATAGTTACAATGTTGCATTTAACCTTGGTTTGATTCATGTTCAGAGGGTAGTTGAGACAAAGCAATGGAGACCAAGTTCTGACACGCCCTCAAAGCCACGTTCTTGCAAAAAGTTTTGTGATCGGCCATAATTTGGACGTCAGGAAGTCAGGAAATAAGTCAAACAAAAGTGAAAATGGAGTCCTTGACATTTATCCAGTTGTTCTATGGCAGTACCAGAAAAATGTAGTTTTCTGTATATGGACAACATGTTCGGCCACATGTAGAAAACAACATTTACGTATATGTGACGCACTGGAGCAGCAGTGCATTGCCAGACACCTCTTTTAGGTGTGTAGCAGTGCGCACTATCGGGTGCACTGTCACCCAAACACACATCAAGTAAACTACTTGGTGATGTAATTACAAGTTAGTCATATAATATTCATGTTGTTTGGTTTACTGACCACTCTTCCACCCAGCTGTGCTATGGCTGGCTTGGTTTTTATGATGTTCTCCGAAACTTATTAGCTACGATGTTTCATTATGGCAGTACAGAGACAGTCGAAAAGCATATCCATAAGAGTCAGGAAAAGATCTCAAAGACAATACCGAATATAATAATAATAATAATACATTTTATTTCTAGGCGCCTTTCAGAACACCCAAGGTCACCGTACAGGTAAAACAGGGTTTAAAATACATTACAGAAATCAAAAGCATTTAACAAACTATAATACACTAAAAGATACAACAAAGAGATAAAAGATTTGGTTTAAAAATTAAAAATCTGGAGAGAGTGACAGTCAAGGAGGGTATGATTGGAGAAAAAGGTGGGTTTTGAGATGAGATTTGAAAATTGCCAAAGTGTCGATGTTGCGGATGATGGGTGGAAGGGAATTCCAGAGGCGGGGGGCGGAACGGCTGAACGGCTGAAGGCTCCCCCATGGTGGTCATGCGGGCAGGAGGGATGGTGAGGCTGATGGATGAAGATGATCTAAGAGTCCGGCTGGGTGTGTTGACGTGGAGAAGTTCTGTCAGATTGGGAGGGGCGAGGTTGTGGACCAGGTTATGAACCTGACAACCCAGTTGATGTTGTGCAGATGCTAAAATTAAATACCAACACAGTTCTTGGGATAACCTGAAGAAACCCATATACTCTGTATTCAGTTTTATTGCACAGATTTCTTTGATAATAATACATATGTTGAATTTGAAAAGGAGGAAGTTTGAGACACCCCTTTGGGTTTCAAGTCACACCTCTGGGTAGTGGACTAACCGGTAGGCATCTTTTCATAAACTATGGGGCATTCTCTCGATGCGTGCTCTGTTGATGTCTGGATGAAACAGAGTCACTTGATATGAAGTGAAAGCCTTTTCGAAACCATGACTCAGATTTGAACTCAGCGTGGGTTCAAATGTGACTCATAAAACATTATTGCACCTCATGTTCCACCTTGTGATGAGTTTGAAGGTGATAATATTTTTCAAGAGAACACCCCCCCACCAACCCGCTCAATTTGCATGAACTCTTGACAGCGTTAAATGCATCTCCTAACTGTTATTGTGGCAGTTACGCTCCCCCTTAGACTCTTTAAACACCAGGACAAATATAATAATTCTTAATAAAGTCCCATTAAGAAATATAGCAACACACACAATGGAACAGGTGCTAGTAACTCAAGGACATTTAGTCCTGTAAGTGTTAAATACTGTAGTCAGATGGCTTGGTCACAGGTGAGCAAACTACTCTGATTAAAAATCTTTTTTCGTTGAAACATGGCGTTCCCTAAAACTGGGAGAACAGATGGCACCACCTGACACAAGCACACGCTGGCACACACACACTGACCCAAACTCATGACTTGCTGGGTCAACGATGAAACACGTGGTGAAGGCTCATCTCGAAGTGTAAATGTATACACACTTTTTCAGAACAATATAAGCCTTGTGGCGACAGCTGGGAGTGTGTATCCTCTGATCTTTGTCAGTGTGTGTGTGTATGGATTACATCAGTCAGCATGTGTTCAGGGATTCGCTTCACCAACAGATGGCTAATTGCTTTATCAATTACCCATGCAAATGTTAATGGAGCCTCATTATCAATTATTTAATTTGATATATAACTTATTAATCAAACAGAGAGTAAATTACCAATGAGATGAGGGCAAGTTAACAGATCCGCTAAATATTGCAGCAACTCAACATATGAGGCCCTCAGCTTTTGGAAGCTCAGCAGAACTAATGTTTAAAATGCCGCCATTTATTAAGAGTTATCTTTAATTATCACCTCTTAAATGCCCACCATTGGATTATATAGCGATTTCTTTGTTGGCCAAATATGGGATTACGCTGAAAAAATAATGTTACTCGCTCAGTGGATATTTGCCCTCTCTAATTCTGGTCTTGGTTGTATTTTCCAATTTATCCTTTGGATCTTGTAGGTTTATAGCATGCCACTGTCACTCAAACTCATATACATAATGACAGTGTTTTCATTTGACAGCTCTGTTTCTGGTTGGTCCCAGTCCAGTGGAGCCTCTTGCAAGGCTAATGCAGCTTCAGCCTCCAATTGTATCCACTGGGCTCTTGATTCCTCACTATTGTGATTGTCTTTTTAATGGACTGCTGGCATTTACCTGTGCAAATTGTTGCTCATACAGAAAGAGGGTGTGGTACATCTGTGGGTTACTTGGGGTCAATCAATGGATGACAGTCATTGACTTAAGACCAATATAGAAGCTGCTAAATCACTAAGCATCAGCATCTCATCTCAATGATAATCACATGAAGTCACAATTTACCACAAACCAGTCACCACCTTAAGATCTCTGATGGTACTACTGAGGTGTGAGTGTCATAACATACTGCATGGAAGCTGTCCAGAAAACTACTTCAGTAAAACAACGCAAGGAACCATGACAAAACACTGGGACGTGGGTTAAAATTCCAATTTGCAATAATACACTTAAATGTGATGTGTGAAACAGTTTTAAATTAGATTAGAAATTTTATAGTAAAGTGTCCATAACATTATGACCACCTTCCTAATATTGTGTAGGTTGCCCTTGTGCCTCCAAAACAGATCTGATGCATTGGAGAATGGACATGGGCCTTCTGAGGGCTTCTCTGGGTCCTATGGGTTGAGGGGAGGGGCCTCTATGGATCATCCCACAGAGACTTGATCAGTTTGGGATCTACTTTAATTTGGAGGCCAGGTCAATACTTTATGTTGTTTTTCATGTTTTTTGAGTTGTTCCTAAACCGTTTGTGTGTGTGTGCCTGTGTCAGGCTGCATCCTGCTGGGGGTGGCTGCTGCCATTGCTATGGGGTGGGGGAGCCTGGTCTGGTCTAGGTGGGTGCTACATGTCTAAGTAACATCCACATGACTGCCAGGTCCAAAAGTTTCCCAGCAGAACATTGCATTGTCACAAGATGGTCAATGGTATTTACTCCAGCCATTACTGGTCTTCCTATCATTAAGAATATTTTAATCTATTCTTAAGTATAGACATATTACATATTGTAAAACTCATTATGGACTTAGGAAGCTGCTGCCCAGACAATTTAATGTGTTAAAAAAATCTTTATTGGATTAATTTGGATCATTTAGCTAAATACAAAATAAGTAGACTAAATAGGCCTTCTTTACTGCTCTGGTTGCTGTGGTCTGCGTTAATGTCCGACTGGGTATCCAATTAATTTGGATAACTAATTTTTATTACTATGAACAAGACTTTAAAGAAATTTGTTAATTTTTATGTTATCACTTCACCCTTTGGGAGAGCTCTAAGAGGATTCGTTGCCACTTCAGCACTAAACACCACCACAGAGGCTCCTGTGGAGCCAGTGGGGACTCTTTCTCAAGGGCAATTTAGCAGAGCAGATGCTTTCAAACACATTATTCAATCCTTAGTAAAAGGCAAGCAACAGTCTAAACATTCTCTTGTTGTTAGCTTTTGAAGCTGTTAAACAAAACAAACTAATCTGAGAATAATCCTCCATCCGAAAGCACTGGAAAGAGGACACTGGTTGGAATCACCAATAACACATCGTAGCAGGGGAAAAAGCTTGGTGTTTGTTCAGCAAAGTAAAATAAACACTCAATTTGCTCACATTTGAGATGGCCGGCGAGGGAGCAGATTGTTTTCTAGCTTTATCTGTCCAAGATTTGCAGGATTTATATGATTATTTGCTTCAAAGGTCCACTCCATAATTACCATAGGGAGCCAATTACTGGCTTTGCACTGTGATTTATTACCATCTCTCCAAAATGATGTCAAACGTGTTAATGAGGGTGATGTCCCACCCTATCACAAACCCATGAATTTCCATACTTTTATCCTTCTGATAGCAGAAAAAAATAACAAATTAAACTGAATTGCATTCAGAAAGAAATTAGTGAATAATAAATTAGAGGTATGGTGCTCATACAATCTGTACAGTGCACTTAATATATTTTAAAAAAATTGTATTGTCTCTTGTATTACCATTGTTATTTTTACTGAACAACATAAACCAATGCTGAATATCAACAACTGAATAAAGGTTTAGTGAACTGGGAAGTGCAGTCAACTATGTATCCATTAAGCACTGGCCAGATTGCAGTGGAAATGTAGGTATTTGATACAAGTCTGGCAACATTTTCTCTGCTATTAGCATGTTAATTCTCCAAATTTGATGGCAGTTGTCCCAGTTGCTTGATTTTTAAGGAAATACACTGACTTGTTGGTTATGTTTTTGCCAAGTGGGAGAGAATGAGATAAAAGAGCTGTGGGTGAAATACATAATGTAAAATTATAAAACAAAATGGAACGATTTTATGTGTATACACAATATGACTGATCATGGCATAGGTCATCATATTATGCGTACATTCGCTATTTGCCAAACAACTGACGCTGTATTGTTTTTTTTAAGGCCAGCAAGAACTCCAGTGGCTTCAACATTCAATTACAGCAAGCCTGCTAAAGGTCTCTGTCCCACAAGCTCTGCAGTTGCCAGCAACAAAACTCACTACGAGTGGAGCTAATTTGAAAAGAGTCTCTTCATGTAGCCAAAGGCTAATAAGTTTTAGCCAAATTCTTCATCTCTGCTGCACTTAAGTTCAGCGTGTTTGATAATCCAACTCGACAGGAATGAGATTAAGTGATGATTTGTGTTGTATACTCATGCAGTATGGAAAACCCTTGTTTGTTCCCTGCCTCTTTGTGTAAATAAGAATAGAGCAGACTCTTTTCTAGGACGCTTTGGCGACAATTCTGTCTGTCCATATTTTCCAAGTATCATACCTTCATCTTCTCCCACATTCTCATTTACAGCTTTATTTCTCATGTTCACTTTTAATTTGACTGTCTCAAAAATGAAAGGGCCCATAATAGACCCCTGGGGGACCCCATAACAGATGTGGGAAAGAGGAGGAGACTTCTGTGCTAATAGGGACCTGAAGCAGTCCAGAGTCACATCTGTGATGCCAGCAAAAAAAAAATAATCTTTGGATGGTTGTTGACGACATCAAGGCCCACTCTAGGCAGAGCTGAAGTCAATGAGAATTAAAATATTGTACAGGCCAGTGTCAGCTGCAAGCAGTGTGTCACGGATGTCCAGCACAGTCACATTGCTGTGTAGAGAGCAGAAAGCAAAACAAACAAAAAAATTCAAGTTTATAAATTTAACTACTTGAGTGGAGACGAATGTTCTAAACTCTTACATGAAATGAAGATAAAAGATGCTCTAAAATTATTGAGCACAGAGGATTCCAATCAGGAAGTGGGTAAAAACTGTCATGTTTAAAATAGGAGTGGACAGATAGCAGTAAGTAATGGCTAAAATATCTGGAGCAGCTACCTAAAAAACTGTAAAAACCAATCGGCGCACCTCCAACATGCGGATGTGTTTCTTATGAGGAAATTGTTAGAAAGTGCCATTACAAATGTAGGCCACTTTTGCCTTGGGGGCACTCTAATCCTCAAATGCCCCTTTAGACCACCATTATTAGAGAATCACATCTGTAGCCAAAAGGCTGCCAGTTCAGCTCAAGCTAAACATTATCATGCCCTTAAAGCAAGGCCCTTAACAACGACTACAGTGGAGCTGCTCGGCGGTAACCGGTTCCAGCTGTGGGTGTATTGTATTGTAGTTTCCAGGTGTAAACGTGTGTAACTGTGTCACCAGGGCGTTCCTCTGAAAGATAAGTCTGCTCTCAGTGAAATTACTCAGTATAAATAATGGTTAAAAAATAAATTCACAGGTATTATTCAGGAATGTTTAATGTTTTCAATGCACACACACACACACCCACACACATTCACAATAATGGTGCTATCAAACACACTACAAAAGGCTAATTAAGAATATGCATAGCCTGGACTTAACAAGCTCATTTGTCTCTAGCCATCCACACAGTGCTAACGAGGCCCTCTGCTCATTAAAGCCGTTAAGCTGCAGGCCAGACAGCCCGCTGTCAGTTAGCTAACAAGGTAAATGAAGGAGGCAGCCAGTGTTGACTTTGCACGGGAAGCTGGAGGTGGGAGATTAGGCTGTGTGATTCTGCACCAAGACAGCAGGGCAAAGTTTCTCTGACCCGAGAAGCTCTGCCCGGGATTTGCACCCAAAAGACAGCAATCACACTGATGAGATACCTCATGCATGCATGCATGTGTTTGTGTGTGGGTAGCCCTGAATGTGGGTGTGGGCGGGAGGTTAATTAGCCTCCTTGACTTCTTGCTGTGGTGGCAAGGTTCAGCCAAAAAGAAGCAAGGTCAAACTGCGTAATGGTAACTGCGAAAAGACAGCGATCACACGAGGACGAAATGGAAACAAGAGCACATACTTTTCATGCTGTTGCTGTCACGTAGGAACCTTACAAGCAATTATTTTAAAATAAAAAAGGAGTCATGCAGATTTTTCAGACTTTTCTGCTGAAGAACTAATGCTTTACCTTTGAGTCTTAGTCATCTGCACAAATATATTGATATTTTCCACTGCAAGGGAGGAAATTACTCTCCATATCAGCAAGCTGCCGTAGTCTATATTCATTGAAAGCGGAAGCTGAAGGAGCTAGGGCTAGCTAGTAAGCTATAAAGATCTACAAACCCTTGTACATAGCTAGCCTCTACCGAATCACGCTGACCTGCTTTTAACGTGCCTCCTGACTAATCTAATCACAAGTAGCTGTGGTGATGCATTAAAATGCATCACCACAGCGTCTCAAGCCACCACCTGACATTCATTCATTCATTCATTTTCTATACCCGCTTATTCCTGTTAAGGGTCGCGGGGGTCTGCTGGAGCCTATCCCAACTGTCATTGGCCGAGAGGCGGGGTACACCCTGGACAGGTCGCCAATCTATCGCAGGGCTAAGGCAGAGAAACAGACAACCATTCACACTCACATGCACACCTACGGCCAATTTAGTATCACCAATTAACCTAACAAGCCTTTCTTTGGATGGTGGGAGGCTGAGGAAATGCGTAACTTAACTTTATTGTTTAGTTAGTTTATAGCAGCGAATATTTTAAACGGCTCTCATTACTATTGAACAGGCCACGTTGCTTTTTTTCCCTCTTCAGGCGATCATTAAGAAGGGTGGTCATTCATTCCTGTCATTCTAAATGAATGAGGCAAAACTTTGCTTATGCAAGAGCATTCAAATGGGCTCCACTACCGATTCAATGTGCTCAGTTGGCCGAAAAGCTGGTGACAAGGATACGACTGTTGCCACTGATGCAGGACACACCGCGGAAATAAAGGACACAGATGCTCAGTTATATATCAGCATTCGAGTTGCTGCTTTATTTTGTCTTTCCCCGTCAGGTGTGCCGGGCAGTGACTGGGGGAGAACTGATTAGGGTCCAGCTTCAAAGGGCTTTTGTGAAAAAGCTGGTCGCTCTCCCTTTTTTCCCGTGCCGTGTTCTGGTCCACCATCTTGGTGTTTTGTGTAGCGATGTGGTTCATAAATAATTGTAATTAATCCGAAGCAGTGCAGCCAAGTAAGAGTGAGAAACCTGCTTTATTTGAATCATGTTTTCTCCTGTTTTTGGTAAGGGAGCCTAGAAAAAGTGTCCTTTGTTTGATAACCACAGTAAGTAAGTCTGGACTGCAGTGTCAGTGTGGCACTGGTTCTTCTTGGTAGATACATACTACTTTCCCCTACACTGCTCATAACAGCCAGCCATCGGCATCATGTGTCAAAGATACTAAAGCTTTAACTTCAAGTCAAGGTGTAAGATGATTTGTTATTAGTTGTTGATTCGACTGCACTTTTTTCCCACCGATACATAAAGCTAGGTGTGACAGAAACAGACTCAATAACAAAAGATACATTCTCAGAAAGACCTTGAATGATCTCAGGATGACTCCCTTGGCCATTTCCTCTATTGCTACCAGCAACTGTTTAACCGGGAACTGAGTTTTGTAATATGAACAGTTGTCTGACAGATGGACTCAAAGCCCTGTGGCTTCCAAAGAAACCCTTATTTCCAGGGATATTAAAGCTCTTTCAAGACAAAAATGAGAAATTCACTCCCTGTGAGTCTGAGATCTAGATTTATTAAAACATATTGCCACCACTGCCACAAGGACACATTTTTGGGCCATGGGCCTATTTTTATTCAGTCACCATATGGCAAAAGTTCCAGCTTGTCGTAATGAGGCAGGGATTCAAGGCTAGATAAGGTAAGGCAACATAAGATTAACTTTATTGATCCCTGAGGGCTGGGCATGCCAGGGGGGAAATTGAGTCATTACAGCGGCAAAGCATGGAGGTGTAGAATGGAAGGTGAAGTAAAACAGGCAACGTGGTGGTGTATCGTGCAAGGCAGAAAGCCCTGCAATCAACATTTCTTAGTTCAAGCCCATGGCAAGCGAAGGGGGAGAGAAGTAGTGGATAGTGCAGCAATCTCAAGGATACCACAGCTTCTGTTGAAGGGCGGTGTGTCTATTTTGCAATGTTGCTGGCCCAGATTTCTCTCAAAATCCCAAACTTTGAATGTGCATGACAGTGGATTGGTGCATGTTTCTATAAAGTCAAGCCCACATTCCACATTATATTACAAACCAAGTTATTTCAAGTATAACACAGTCTTGAGAATATATAGGCTGGAAGCAATAGAGACTCAGCCATGATTTACCAGGAATAATATTACTGTGTATGCCAAATATTCTTAGCTTCAGAATGCGTCGTCTAGTGAAGTGGGTATAAGTTCTCATAACTCTTACTAATTTTAGAAATGAGGAACCATTGACTTAGCAACATCTATAGCAATTAGTGCCTATAGAAAATGTGTCTGCAGGTCACAGAATTCTGGCACTGCAGTTTTTATCCTGTTAGACAATCATTCAGGTTTTGTTGTTGTTGTTGTTGTTTTTTAACAGCCATTCTGTGATTTTGTGCTGCACACAGCATGACTTTGCAAACAGCATGACACAGTGAAAGTAGTTAGATACCTCTCTGAGAAGCAGGAGGTGTTCTGCCTGTTGCCTGCAGCTCTTCATCTAACAGCTCACTGTGGCAGCTCCTCTTTGTAACATTTCTCCCCACGATATTTAATGATCTGCTGTCAAAAAAAAAATAAAATGGCAAAAATAATTGTTGTCTTGTTTTGCACACTGCTAAACCCTCTTCCTTTCCAGTGACTACTTCATAACATAAGTCAATTCATGTTTTTCCACAATCACCCATCAGCTATCATTCAGTATTCTACATTCAGATCTTGTTTTACATTTGATTACATTAGCAGTCACGTAACTTTTCCAGACGTATCACCACAGACTTCATAATACTTCACGTGGCTGTGCATCGACCATTATATTCCGATTTTAAAGTCTGTTTAGAAGTCATGGGAAGTATGACCCAACCCCGAAAATAAAGGTCACACCAACCCAGGCGTGCATGATGTGCAAATCCTGCAGAACATCTATCTCATTCTACAGGTCCTACCCACAAGGCATTCAAATGATCGCTGTCAGGGATGTGTGTATGCTGCCCTGCAGCTAGCACAGATCAGAGCAAGGCAATTTTCATATGACGCTATTTCACCAGATTTACTTCCAGGCTCCCTCTTCCACAAATATTTTCTCAACGATGATTAAATTGCAGACTGATTGATCAGCATGGTTCAGGACAGGACATTCTATGTTCAGATCTTAATATCTGTTTCACATTTGATTACATTAGCAGTCACATACAGTAACTTTTCCAGACGTGTCACCACAGACTTTATAATACTTCCTAATTCTCTACGGCTTCCTCCCACCATCCAAAGACATGCTCATTAGGTTAATTGGTGATCCTGAATTGGCCGTAGGTGTGAGTGTGAATGGTTGTCTGTCTCTCTGTGTGAGGCCTGCGATAGACTAGAGACGTGTCCACGGTGTACCTCGCCTCCCGCCCAGTGACAGCTGGGATAGGCTCCAGCAACTCACAAAAACAACTTGGTTTGGAGGTTACTGCAAAGTCATTTAAGAATATAATTAATATGTTTATGTATCAGGACCAGATAGGTCACAAGAACTGTTGCTTGAGGAAACGCTGTTTACCAAATATGTTTCAGTTGAGATTAAGCACAAATTGAAACTTTGGGACATTTGTCTGTTCTTTTTAATAGCTCTAATTCTGTCTGGCTGTCTTTTTTCTTTCTTCTTGTCATGGCAATAAAATAATATATTCAACAAATTGCCTCTTCACACAGCATTCTGTGATTGAATTAGAGGAAGGGAAATTAATTATTTGCATTATTGCTGAAGAGCATGGCAAGATTCCTCTTGTGAAGGACACAAGTGTATGTTGGCACGGGGGAAGGGGGTCGGGAGTGTTCTGGAGTGAGAGACAAAGAGCGAAAAAGCTGAAATGAAGAGGTAAACAGAGGGAGGCTGGGCGAGACGGAAGACGAAGACGTGTGGAGGGAGAACTGATAAGGTGTGCTGTGTGGTGGGTTCGTGGGGATGGGGCGGTGGTGGTGTTGATAGCCTCAGGCAGTGGTAAATGAGATCCAGTCAAAATAGGACAGCTCCTACGACGAGGAGGAGGAGGTGTGGGATGCAACTTGTTTGTGAAGGCTGTGTATGTGCCCCCTCCATGTGTGTTCCAGTGTGTTTGCGTGCGCATATCACAACTCGTCTTCTTTTCAGGGCAGCTCCAGAAACACCCCGGAGCTCAGCTGGCTGAGGCGCACGTCGTGTCCTCGCACTGATATGGGCTGAAGACCAACTCATTAAACTAAACTCTCCTGTCTTCTCCTCACACTTTTTGCGAAACAAACACTGGGATGTGACGTTTGGTACTTTCACTGTATCCATTTGTACAGGGATGTGCAGTCACACAGTGTTCCATATGCGAGTATTTTGAAGGAGGATTATTTTCTACTATAGTTCACTGTGAGCAACCTTTACACCTCAAAAGATGTAAAAATGGCTTGTCCAAGTCATTCAGCCACCAATATCAGCTGTTCAGTGTGAAGGAATGCAATTTCCACATTATTAGTTTCAAACATGCTGCGTTAGTGCCCGTGACAAATGAAAGGAACATTTTTTAACACTATAATGCCACTAAAACAAACCAGGTCACTATGAAGACTGTTATATTACAGTTCAGTTATGCATCCTGCAGTTATTTCATCCACCTTCATCCTCACATTGAAGGAATGCATGTGTACGTGTTCAGCTAAAATAACTTATTAATGACAGCATGTGGTTTTTGTGGTATTTGCCCAGGCTTTATTTAAATGACTTGTTTTTAATCAAACTGGAATTAGGGAATAACTTTGGGATTGTTTTTTAAATACCTAAATACACCCCCAAAACCCATAACAGAATTGTCGCTAAATAAAAGAATACCAGCGAGAGATTTTAGCCCAGACAACCAGCTGAGTGTGTTCAAATAACTAACAAGATTAAGATTCTATAGCCACACTAACAGCTCTGTGCGTCTGTGATTAGACACAGTGGTGCTCAGAAGTAAATCCTATCACCAGCAGGCTCCCCTGGACGCGCAGATAACGCTAACATTTTGATGTCATTCCTTGTTTACCATGTTCATTGTCTTGGCATTTGATAGTGCGCACTAAACACACAGTCCAGCAGAGGCTGGTGGGTGGATAAATAGATTACATTTCACCCTGATGAGAACATGAATGTCTGTACTCCATGGAAATCCATCCTGAAGTCGTTTTTAACTAAACACTAATGGCACCAGCGTGGTGGAAGTATAGAAAATGTCCAGGGGCCGCAAAAATCATTAGGGTTCAAATGATCGCTGTCAGGGATGTGTTTGTGCTGCCCTTCTTCCACAAATATTTTCTCTACGATGATCATCTGGAATAAATAAATTGCAGACTGACTGATCAGCATGATTTAGAACAGGACAGCTGTCTCAGTATGACGGTTTGTAGCTCTTCCTTAACCATCCAGCTATTAGTAACTCTTCTTTATTCGCCTTTTGAATGACGAATACAGACTACCATTTCTGCTCCTTGCTCGCAGGCCCAGAATGTACATGCCAACTGGCCACTGGCTCAAGTCCTTGCTATGTGTTCAAGTGCAGCTTTTTTGGTCCACACACAGGCGACGTCACAGACAGCCTTCGCTACCGCTAGTTCTTTGATGTAAGGTATGCCGTGTCCAGGCCTTAATACCCTGATTTATTATTAACACATGTCATGAGAGCAGTGCATGCAGGAGTACTCCTTGTACTTGATGGCTGAAGATTATTTTGCAATCAAAGTGCTTTTCAGATAGTCCAGCAGTGTCTGGAACCTCCAGTTAATAGAAACTGTGGCATACAGCTCCCCCCCCCCCCCCCCCCCCCCCCCACTGCATGCCACAGTTTCTATAACCTGCTTAAGAGCTACTTTGCAAGGTTTGAATACATTTCTTTCACTTTAATACTGCTACTTCTGCCACTTTTTGAGTTTAAAAAAAAAACATGTTACACATTCTACACAAAAGTGGATGACTGGGTGCATTCATCTAAGTAAAAAGTAAAGAATGTTGCACTTGACATTTGATCTTTGAGTTATGGTTTGGTCTTTGAGTTATCTATTAAGGCTCATTTCAGGTATTGTGGGACTACACGCTGTAACCTGTGCATATGCCTACGCTGGTGCGAGCCACTTATACTTGTGCGCTCGTCATTCTGGCTCAATCTGTAAAAACGCCACTCAAACGGTAGTCAGCGCTGTGTCTTTTTTTGCCAGTCAGCTAAATTTTTGTTTCTACTTCCTGCCTCACTTTCAACAATGGCAACTAAAACTTGCGCCAAAGACGAGTCATACAAATGTTTGTATCTCCGAACCTCCTCAGTTAACCTTTGTTCCATGTGCTCCATCTTTATTGATCCAAAACAAAAATACTAAAGCGGAAACATGCTACTACCAAGCGGACCAATCATAGCTCTTGTGGTCTGCATCGCCGTGGCGCATGGTTACATTTCTGGGGAGGTGCACGTCAGCTATGGTGCAAGGGTCTGCGTATACTTTGTGCTGTCGTCATAGCTACAGCGTCAAATTGATCCAGAAGCCTAAGTGTAAGACTTAACAAATGCTGCCTGTACCCTCATTCAAAGTAAATAATAATAATAATAATAATAATAAATCATTATATGAAGGCTTTATATTATATGAAGGTTTCCCTTTTTAAACTCAGCTTTTCTAGGTTCCCCAGCTATATGTAAGGAGAGTACTGACTAGGTAAACTGGTATCTTTATTTGTGACATTATACAATTGAATATAAACAGTTGACACTTTTTATATGGCAAACTGTCATGTCTTTTTTTACTATTACTGACAAACCATTATCATCCTTTATGAGATAACGAGCAATTTTTGTTTTTCGGAAGCAAAGACTTATAATATAATCTAGCCTGATTTGCTGCATCTGCTCTTGTAGCACATCATTGCAAATACTCAAGTTTGATTTGCTTTTTCATTTCTCACACTGTCGAGATTCTCTTTATCTCTGCCAATATTCCGAATGTTCGTCAAAGTTGTGCTGCTAAAAACACGGCGACACCACACGTACAGCATCGTTGGTGACGCATTTCGTTAGCTGAGAAACTAATTAGCCGGCTTGTCAACAGTGCAGTCTGTGCTCGCCTGTGACCAAAAGCACACACTCACACACACCTAGTGTGCGCACACAGCGAGTGGCCAAACTTGAGAATACAATACAATCGTTCACACAACACAAATGTGTCGGCGGCACATAATTAGAAGCACTGAGAGGTGAGCGGGTGGATGAGAGAAATGGGAAAGATGATGAAAAAAAAGCAAAAGACAGCTACAGAGGGAAAGGGAACGTTTTATTGATTGTGACTTTCAGTACTTCCAGCCCAAGGTTTTTGGGAGATTCTCACAGAGTGAACACGTTCTCCTATCCAATTATAACACTCTAAGGAGTTGTCAACCATGGTCGATAATATGGGCTCCGAAAACAGTGCTACAGAGATGTGGAGGGAGTGGGTGGGTGGTTGGAGAAAGATGGGGCGGGGGAAAAAGGAGAAATAAAGAATGCAGAAATTTTTTTTTTACAAATTAGTCAAATTTGTTCGTCCCGTCACTAAGCATGTTGAAGCCAAAACACTTGTTTTGGACTAAATATCTTGAAATGCCAAAGAAGCAGCTTGCTACTTCCTTTTAGTGAAGAATGAAAAGATGTTTGCACATGTTGTTCAAAATGATAACAGTAAATATAAGGGTGCTGCATGAACCATTCTAGTCTAAATGTCTAAACATCAGATATACAGCATATTCCAAGCGACACAGAAACAGTCACCAAGCTGATTTATAAATTAACAGATGTCATTTTATTTTATGAATGCCAAATATGAACCATAACTTTATTACTTTTTAGAGTTTCAAAAAAAAAGGTTTGTGTTCGGACTAATGTTATTACTGAAGGAAGGTGAATTACCTTAAAGTTCCTCATTAAATAGCTAACAGATTGCCAATTGCTTCACCAAGTGTATTTTTCTCGCAAAAATAGTAACCTATCCATCTGCCTCCAAAATGTCCAGTCTGCTCTGATTAGTCAATTCCGCTAGTCTGAGCAGGCACCGCCCGCAAGTTCTTCATTAGTAAATGTCCGTTAGTTCAAAATCAGTCAACAGTATTTTTTGTCATGATTTTGCAAGAATGGACAAACGCTATAATACCAGTAATAATGCCTACATCTAACTGTATATAG
Source organism: Chelon labrosus (assembly GCF_963514085.1). Classification (NCBI taxonomy): domain Eukaryota; kingdom Metazoa; phylum Chordata; class Actinopteri; order Mugiliformes; family Mugilidae; genus Chelon; species Chelon labrosus. The sequence goes on along the minus strand of NC_140355.1, from coordinate 7,687,183 downwards.
GTGATGCACAGTTGAAATAGTATCACATACAAACACATCTTCATTCATTCATCTTCTGTAACCGCTTGTCCTGTGAAGGGTCACGGGGGGTGCTGGAGCCTATCCCAGCTGTCATCGGGCGAGAGGCGGGGTACACCCTGGAGAGGTCGCCAGTCTATATCAGGGCTAACGCAGAGAGACAGACAACCACTCACACTCACATGCACGCCTACGGTCAATTTAGAATCACCAGTGAACCTAACAAGCATGTCTTTGGATGGTGGGAGGAAGCCGGAGTACCCGGAGAGAACCCACGCAGACACAGGGAGAACATGCAAACTCCACACAGAAAGGCCCAGTCGGCCCATGGATTCGAACCCAGACCTACAAACACAACAACATTTAATAGCTAGCACAGTAACCAGAGATTGTAAATGAACACCATTTATAGAAAGCTTCAGAGTATTTCAAAATAAGGGGTTTTACTTGGATAAACTAAGCATCCTATCTACAAAGTTTGATTGGCCTACATTTTTTTACAAAGAGGTCCCAGAGGAAGGCAAGTTGTTGGCACTGTGCTGATTTAGTTTTCACTCCAAAGAAAGAAAATTCCAGTGAAATAATTGCTCACTGTGGTCCTACCACACTCCTGCATGAGCCAAAATCTTTACTGATCAATGTTCTTTTCATCCTTCGACTCCAAACAATAGACCCAGTCCCTGCAGTCAAGTAGCGAGAGCTTTTAGTTTCACTTTTGCAGCGGAGACTAATTGCTAATTGTTGCTAATTGTTGTTTTGTCTCAGCTGACAAACTCCAGCGGGCTCTCTGCGGGGAGCTTTTGGCCCATCTTCTGTTCCTGCCGAGATCCTGCGGTGACTCTGGTTGAGACCAACAATTAGCCCAACCTCTCTGCATGGACTTGACTGTTGGAGTTAAATTAACTGGACGCACGTTACAATAATAAATTAAACTGTGCTCAGTCTGAAAGCACAGAGGAACAGCGGAGACACAAGAAGAGGCTCAGTCACTGGTCTGTGAAATTAGTCAGAGCAGAGAGAAAAGTGACAGGGCTGTTTGCATCCACAGACTTCAAACTGATAATAATAGCTATGCAAGCATGGACAATATTTCTCTAGCACAATTGAAATCATTCAAGCTCGGCAGCAGTAACGTGCAGTGAGGTCCATGGCTGGGTAGGCAGGATCAGCCAGAGCTTAAATCGCATACAAAAATATATATTATGTAGAACTCAATATTAAAACCACTGCAAAGTCAGTCAAATGCCGCTGTCAGAAATGTAGCTAATTACTGACATCAGCGGATTATAGCGCGCAAACAATTACTGCCAATTAATTTTCAGAGACGTACCGTCACCTGTATTTCTACAGGATTTACAGCTGAACAGCACCCAGTTAAAATTAATTTTTTTTCCCCTCAAAAGTCAAGGCTGAAAATTTTCTCAGCTCAGAAATCTCCTCTTCGCTAGCCGAAAACACTGCACAGCGGTGACAACAGCATCGCGAGACCTTGGGGGGGTTCGGGATTCCCGCCGAGATTCCGACTCGAACTGTGGAGGCAGAGAAGCGCTGTGCCTCAATGAAGCCCATTGAAGACAGCGTGAGAACAGACTACGCATGCGCGAACCCCCTAAACTGTTAACGTTCATTTCACACACGGCAGAGAGGCAGAGGTTGAGTCTGCCTCAGCCTCCTGTATTCACATACGCCAGCTTTGAATACAAGCTCTCCTGAGTAGTGGCATTCCTTATACCGTTAAAACAACACATTTCACGTTTTCATTTTTTAATTTTAAAACAATAAATCAACAATCAAAACAAAATTATAAAAATATTTTAAAAAAAATATTATTTTTATTTCTTTTTCTTTTTTCTCATTAGCCTAGGTGAGGCACTGCCTACCCTGCCTCACCTGACTGCACACCACTGCTCGGCAGCTTACACTGATGCAAAATATAACCATCCGATAAGATACATTTACATTGTTTACATGCCCCAAAAACAAGCAGAATACAACTTTTTTTCCCCCACTGTATTGACAGTGCTAAATTTACGAAACAGAAAAAGAAGACCATGGTGGAGAGACCCACATTTTCAATGTTGCTTGAACGTCTCGTTTTACTATTGTCACGACACCAGCTCAAAGGAAGGACAGAATCCGGAGACCACAACAGATATAGGTTAGCAATCACATCAGTCCAGGTGTCGGCCATCACTACTAATGAACCACTCCCCAAACACCAAATGAGGAAGTAGGTCTTGAGGAAGTAGGTCTTGAGGCCTGGGAGCCGTCACACTACGTCCATGTTTCTGTCCTTCCCGGAAACTTTGTCACGTCACCTGCTGTCTTCCTCGTGAGAAGCAAGCAAATAAAGACAGAATGTGTTTATCCCATCCATAGAGAATGGATGCATCATGCATTTATATTACGTTAACAGACGCTAATACTTCCTACAGAACCAATTATCAAAAGGTTTACAACACCCCTCTTAATCTGATTGAAAATTCAATCTGAGTAGGCCTGGTTCGGGTCAGTCTGGTCCAACTGAGGTGGTTACATGAGACAATTTTGATTTGGCTTGGCTGTTTTTCTGAATTATTAGTTGAATGATTACATCCATAGCCACATTTAAATCGCAGAGACAAGCGCAAGATCAGTCTCTGTCTTCTTTTGTAGGCTATGGCTAAAGTTGCTCCAGGGGTTGATTTACATCACTTCCAGCAGGGATGGGCTTGTGTGCATACATAAAGAATAATAATCTTTTACACATACACAAATTCAAAATTACACCCTGACACGGGGTGCTTAAAGTGTTATCTTCACAGTGTTTATATTGAATCTGTTTGAATTTTTGCTTTCAACAGGACACCGATCCAGAAGACAGACAGACAAAAGGGATCCAAATGGGAGTGCTCACCATTTTTGTGGATGATGGTGCACCGGCCGCCGTGTGTCAAACAGTCAACAACACCGCAGTGATGTTGGAGGAAGCTTATGTGCTCGAAGACCTTCCAGACCTTCCCACTGCCCTTGCCTACCTTTTTGGCTTGCTCTATACCTTAAACATAGAGTTCCCAAAACATCTAAGGTATACGTTTGAAACAGTGCAGCACATCTTCATGGAACTTTCCCCCTCTTGCTCACAGCGTGTGCGGAACTTGAAAACCAAGCTCTTGCTATAAGAAGCCTGACATTGTTCACACAGTTCTGACCTCATGAGACGTTGTAGACCGGCTTTTGTTATTTTTTAGTTGTGTTGGCTGGCTTTTGGGCGCAAAGGACATGTCCCTGTCAGGATTATTTAGCTACAGTCCAACAAAGATGGGCCTATAACAGTGTTACTAAGGTCAAGATTGTTATTTCAGTGTTTTCATCTGTGTTGTAGTTTGGACTGTTGGAGTGCTCACACCAGGATGTTTTGAGGATCTGCATAGTTTTGTTTGTGTGCACTGTACTTGCACCTATATTGGAAGAGAGAGGTTTCATCCTCCTGCATATTTTCATTATCTATGAAATGAATTGACACAACTGTCATTATCTGGACGTTTCGTAGGTAGAATCCAAAATTTCAAGTATTGATTGATAAAACAGATATATAGTCATAACAGGAGACAGGAGACAGGCAACATGGAGAATGGCTTCATTAAATGTATTATGCTTTTGTGATCTCCCAACAAAATTTAGATACAATATGGAATTTTGCCAAAGTGGTCCATCCCCACCAGCACCACACTAAGGAACGTCACTCTGCATGAAGTCACACTCACAGCTGAGCAGGGCATTAAGGGCATTAAGTAGAAGGAAATAAATAAGCAGGTGCAGTGGAAAATAAGGAAATCAGAACACTCTGGGGTTTCTGTGTTTAATTCAGCATCTGCAGATGGGCTCACAGCACAGAAGAAATCACCAAGAATTTAGAGCGGCGAATGAATACACAGTGTAGGTCTGTTTTCTACTTATCTACTGGAGCTCACATTGTTCACTCCTTTCAGCTATGGCACAGGCCCTGAAAGAACACAAGAATACTACAGAACATATGGCATATACATCAATAGATTTATAGTTTAAAAGCAGCATCCAAACGATGCGTATTGATTGTGTAAAAAAATTCCATTACACAGGTCGACTGTGGGACATGCTCAAGAGCACCTCACCTTAGACATTAGATAGAAAAATGCAGCTACTCATACGTACTTATTAAAGGGGAATTACTGTTTTTTACATCCTGGACCTTATTTCTGGCATAAAATACGATCGTTTACTCACCCATATAACTTTGGTGTCATTTAGAGTCGTTCGGAAGATGTTGATCCAGCGGAGCGCCACGTATATCCATATAGTGGGAGTGACTGGGGCACCGAAATGCAGCCTCTAAATAACACATTATCTGCGGCGAAACTCGTTCATTTCACCAATATTTTGTTATGATACGCTAGTGCTATTCCCCATTGAGTCCGGAGTTACCTGTTATTATCATCCAGGGTCTGTAGATTGACCTACTAACTTCTGACCTGGATGATGTCATCTCTGAGCACCGCGCGCACTTGCGTCGGCCGGCTTGTTTACCTGTAATTTGCTACTGCTAGTTTTTTGCATCATGGCTGAATATTTTTTTCTGAGGTTGTGGACAACGACTTTGTTTATGATGTACATCCTTACTGTTTTGAACCAGAGTAGAGGCTGTGTTTCGGTGCCCCAGTCACTCCCACTGTATGGATATACGCGGTGCTCCGCTGGATCTAAATATCTTCCGAACGACTCCAAATGACACCACAGTTATATGGGTGAGTAAACTATCATATTTTATGCCAGAAATAAGGTCCAGGTTGTAAAAAATGGTAATTCCCCTTTGACATAATTTGACAGTTTTCAAATGTCAAAATATTTGGAAAACCAAAATAAAAAAAAAAGGTGTTCAACCCGATAGAAAATGTGTGCATGACACCAGACAAGCTTTATGTGAAATTAAGAATGGCGTTTGTATTCCAAAACAAAAAGGGCTAACATGGAAGTGAATCAACAGTCAACAACAAAAGAAGTTTGTGGCCACAGTATATGTAATAAAAACATAGTTGACTGTGTGCCAGTTTAACAATTAAATAACAAAACTGTATTAAAACATGTAGCCAAGGCTTAAAATTTGGGAAACTGGCAGAGTTATTATGATAAGACCTTGTCTAGAACAACTCATCTTGCATTTTATTAATGTCTTATCTGAATACCGCACAATTACAGCAGCTTGCCAACAATAGTCTACTGTTTAATCAATTCCTTTGTGTCCGATCAAACTGAATGCGTGTGTAAAAGTGGATAATTTGTAGATATCAGATATGTTTGGCAAGTAATTTGTGATTGTGTTGCGGAACATGTTCTTTTTTTATTATTGCAGTTTGTAAGGACAATTAATCAAAGTTTAATCTCGCTTTGTTTGTTTCAATATGGATTTATGAGATCTATTAATTCCTCCTTGGATTAATCTGTTCACAGACTATATTTTCATGCATGTCACGTCATTTGTTGTTGGCTGTATTGCTTTGTGCGAGCTGTGATAATTACTTCTTGCTTTTTTTCTTCAAATCGAATCTCGTGAATACGAAGGACGTGCCACGGCTCTGCAGAAATGAACACGGTGTACAGATACCGCATCATTCTGATTTTCATAATTGCTTGAAATTTGGAAAGGTGAGTTAGCCTGAATAGATTTCCAGGGTGGTACAGCACTGGTTTCTTGCCATATGCCATGCAGGCCCAAGTGCAGGCAGGATTTAATTCCATCCAAACACAGCAGCAGGTGATTTCAGTGATTACACACTCCTCTCTGGTTGAAGGTGCTAATCAGTGTAATCAGCCGCTCTGGTGTTTGGTTGGAGTGGAATTCCTGCAAAATTTTGGCTCTCTGTCTTACGTCGGCGGTAGCTGTAGATGATCCCACCCAGTCATAATATCGCTAATGTTGGTTTATACTCAAAGCTGTGGCACAGTACAGGTATCACGTCTGACATCTGTGATTAGTGTGGTCCAGGCTGCTTTTCATGGGTAAGCTGTTACTTTATTGTCAGCTCAAAGTGTATACACGACAATACACTCACATAAAAAGGCACACAGAAACTCTTTTCTCAGCTTTGAAAACAGAAAACCAGCAGAACCGTGCAGCCTGTCACGAGCCTGAAGTTCTTAAAGAAGTTTTAAGCGGTGCATGGTTACACAACCCCACGTTATGGTGAAAGAGCACATAAGAGCAAAGGCTTTGTTCTAATATATAAGAAAAACAATGTGTGAATCACCCATAATGCTGAAAAAAAAAATGCGATTGTCTTCTTTGCCCATATTGTATAGCCTTATGTAAAAGTCTACGAGACTACATGTCTCTATAATAAAGTCTATTCATCGTTCCACTTTGTTTCCATTGTGTCTTCCTATCATCGTCTTTACCAGTCATCAACCTCCATTGTCTGGAAACTGGTTCCAAAGAAAAGCTCCTATTATTAACACAATGCCCCGGGGGATGTAGCTGCGTTTTGTTCAGTTTTGCTGCTTTTAAAAGTCCGCATACATCCTCCCTTTTTACGACAGAAAATTTCGAGTTCCGTTCCAGCTGGCTTTTGCCGATCACTGCTTTAAGGCTTGTTGCTGGCATCGGAGAGCAGCGGCGGCACAGGAAACCAAGAAAGGGACTTAAGATAGAATATCAAACACACTCATTAGCATACAATTAAGGACACCGAGCTCCGCTGTAGTTTGAACATCCGAGCAATTCAGTGCACAGAGCCAAAGCTCTGTCGTAATCCATTTTAAAGTAGAGCGATCAGAAGTCAACACAAAGCATCAACCATCTGCTGGCTGCTTTAAATTAAACTCCTAAATAAAGAACCCGCCTTCCTGTTTTGGCTTCACTCCCTTTCAGCAGTTGTGAGTAAAGAACCACTGACACAAATTTGGGTGTATGCTTCAAAATAACCCACCTAAAAAAAAAAAGAAAAGTGTGTTTGCCCTTTGTGTGCACACTCATGTAATCCATCAGCAGCTCACTATTATTTTTTATCTGTTCTTTACAAGGTGGTAGCTGAGCTAATACACCAGTTTACTCAGTCTGGCTGCAACTGAGCTCTCAATATCACACCCGCACCAAGAGGGTAAAAACTGGCTTCAAGAGAGATTCACGGCCTTTAACTTTTAAATGGCTCATGCTCAGCGTTTGTTTGAGTCAGAGGAGAAGCATAGACGTGTAAAGCGATGTAAACAGCAAAGGGTGTACAAGAGGGCAAGACTGAATGCAAGCAGAACCAGATACGCAAGAAAAAGGGGGAAACTATCTTGTAATAGAATGTAAAATATTGTGAAAAATACATAATTCGGGTTCTCTCTGGGTACTCCGGCTTCCTCCCACTGTCCAGAGACATGCTTGTTAGGTTAATTGGTGATTCTAAATTGGCCGTAGGTGTGAGTGTGAATGGTTGTCTGTCTCTCTGTGTTAGCCCTGCGAGATAGACTGGCGACCTGTCCAGGGTGTACCCCCGTCTCTCGCCCAATGACAGCTGGGATAGGCTCCAGCAGACCCCCGCGACCCTTCACAGGAATAAGCGGGTACAGAAGATGAATGAATGAATGAATGAATGAATACATAATTTGGCTTTAGTCTGGTCCTCATTTAAATGTATGGATACTGTATGTTAAATGTATATTTCAGCAAGTGAAGTTTAGACATTTAGATTCAGCAATAACATTGGCAGACTTGATGTAACGACAGTGAATATAAAGCCATACATTCATTCAAGTATGTTGGGTGGGCATGATTCGGCTGTAGTGTATTTCATTCATGTTATCCTGTTTGATACTCTCCTCTTTTCTCCATCCAAGCTTGAGCAGTAGGTGCGTCTTTGTCATTTCTCCTCTACTATTCGCCTCTATTCCCCAAACATCTCCTCTCCCTGTGGCTCTCAGCATGGGGTCTTGTTAACTATAAAGCTGCTAGTCTGTCCCCCTCTAATCTTTCCTTTTTGTGCATTCATCTGTACCTTTCCCCATTCTCCCTACTCCCTCTCCCATCTCTCCCCGAGGAGGTAATGCACAGACACAAACACACACTCTCTCCTCTCGGCTGTCCCTTCAATACACAGGAGATCTTGTCTGTTAAGAAGTTTTGTGTAAGCCTCTTTTCTTCACTCCAATATAAAACATTGTCTTTTTCTTGGAGCTCTATCTGGAACCCCTGCCACTGGCCTTTACAACATCACTGTTTGTGTACAAGAGATAGAAACTGTTGTAACTCTGTGTGTTTAAATTGGAAGTCGAGTGTATGCCTTTTTATTTCTGTTTTAGGAGTGTAGTAGAGACACAGTTAGGTCCATAAATGTTTGGACGCTGACACATGTCGTTATTTTAGCTGTTTACCCAAATGCATCTAAAGTGTTCAGGCTAAATATATGCTCAGATTTAATTTGAGTGTATTCGCAACCAAACTGGAGGATAGGTATGTGTATTGCAATCATTTTTATGCACATCTCCCTATTTTAACATCTGCATCTGAAAACTATTGCCTTGAATAGTTAAAAGCTGCTCTGAATACAAGTGAAACGGGCCATCCTCATTCATCAAAACATTCTTAGGAAAAAGGAACGCACTGATGAGCTCAGCAGCATAACAAAGACCAGGACCACCACAGAATATAACGATGGTGGATGATGAAAAACCTCTTCACGTTAGGCATATCATTACCTCAGTTGAGCTCCAAGAGAAGACTTTAAGAGAGCAAACACAGTGTTCACCACAAGGCGCAAAGTTTTCATAAGTCTCAAGAGTGTCCTTATGGCTCTCCTTGTTAAGCGGGGCGCTTCATGAACTGAGGCTGCAGTCTTAGTGCAGTACCTATTGTCGTCCCCTCTCTCCTAAACATGGGACAAAGGATGGCAGACCTGGCTATTCCCAGTTGAGGTTGGTTGCAGAGGTTTCCCGGCATAGTCTGTGTGGGAAGAGCTCACAGCTCTGGGAATAGCAGGAAGGGAGAGGAAGGCAACTAGGGGAGGTTAGGGGAAGCAGCAGGAAGAGCATCTTGTTGGCTCTGGAATAGGAGGGAGGAGTTGAGCTGGGAGCCAGCAGGAGATGGGCAGTGACTGGCCACCACTGCTGACCCGCCAGCCTGAGGGCGTTGTGGTTCAGGGTCGAAACACCCCGTGATAGTTGGATACCACCTGACGACATGACTTCTCCTGGCTGACAGCTGCAGTCATGCAGATGTGACCGAAGCAAGAAGCATGAGTGTAGATGTATCCAATAAAAGAACAAAAAAAAAGAGAAGATCTGGAAGCACTTTCTTCGGAAGGATCAAACTAAAATCAACCAGTAACAGAGAAAAACTGTGGCTCATGATCCGAAGCATCGTCTATGAAAGACTGGGTAGGTAGTGAACTGGTATAGATATATGGTCATAAATAGTAGACTACATTAACACGGCTACGCCCCTCTTGTTTAGCCACATTAATGTAGATTTTTTTTTCTTTACTTATGAAGAAGCATTAAATATTATATTCTGATTTTACCATTCATGAAGCATAAGCAAATGCTCATAATAAACAAGGTTGTGGATGCTGTCAAAACCAGCCATGAACACAGTTGGTTAGGAAAGCAAAATCATTAAGGAATTAAAAGAGGAGAAGCAGGACCCTTTCCCCCTCAAGTCTTGCGTTATTTTTAATGCAAGGCTGGCTGGGTGGTCTTCTGCTCCCTCAGCACAATCACTCATGTACCTCTTCTTTCCATCTATATCCATCGGTTTGCCTTATTAAAAGTCTCCGTCGTTCAGCGTTAGCAAAGCCCTCATTAGCTGCCTGTGTCAATGCACTGTGCCGGTGATAAATAGCTTCTTCGTTGCTGGGTCAGTGCTGCAAAAGTAAATCCCTGCTTAATAACAGTCCCAAACAAAACAGTTGACCTCTGAGATAAGCTTCAGAAATAACTTCCCGCCCCTCTTGCGTTCTTGTTTTCAAAGGATGCTGACACTGCAGAGAGTTCTTTGTTGTTCTTTCATAAGGTAACACAAAATCTCAGACGTGACATCCATCCAGCACCCACGCAGTGGCTGAACAATATAGGACAGAAAATGTAGCTCATTAAATGGAAGAGTCACTTGTATAATGTAGAAAAGCTGTTGCGCTTGTGCCATATCGTGTCAGCAGTGGTGAGCGAGCGAGTCCTTCCTGGGGCTTTGGCAAATGGAACTAATCGCTGTGAGATTGTTAGCTTGTTTTAGCTTATTTTCCACCATGTTAATGAGTGGACTTTATGGATTAGACTGATCAATACACGCCTGCTGATTGCTGCAGTCAATAAGGCCTCTGTAACATTCATCGAGGAGCAATGGGTAGATCAGTCTGACATGCACAAACTTCTTCGCAAAAACTTCACAAAGTTGAAGGGCCTCTTCTAAAACCTCCACAAAATATTGACTGTCCAATAACAGCTTAAGAAAAGACCCACCATGCCTAGCTATTTTTCCTAACATGCCAAAGTGATGTGCATTTCCCAACGGTGCTAGCAATTTACTGTTGGTACAGCAGCTAGCTACAGCAAATCAAATCTGTCATTGACTGTGAAGTCATTAGTCAACAGTCGATGGCCTTTGTTCACCTCAATCTCTCTGCCCCTGTTATCTCCCTGTTTCTTATAAGGCTGCCTCACAAAACATTTACAGATATTTGCCTAAAACACTGTCGCTGCTAACTACGGGCCCGTTCAGAACTTCCAATAAGATCTGGGCGATCTGATCACGTAGAAAGACAGGTGTGAAGACCCACAGGACGCACTGAGATCACGTTTAAGAAATCCGATCTCTGACCACATTTGAAGATGGTCTGGGTCGCAAACACAATGAGTCACATTAAAGACCGCCTATACTCAACAGTAGTGCTACTGCACCAGCGGAGTTTTGGCTCATTCATTCAGAAAAAAACACACGGCCACTATTATAAATGGTTCCCTGAAAAGGAAAAAAACACCGTAAGTGATGAGAGCCTTTTAAAATATTCTGTCCTTGTAGCAGTTAACTAACTAAATATAAACCTAGTAAGTAAGAATTTACAAATGAAAGTATTTAATATGAGTATATGAGTGTGATTGTGTGTTAATTATTGATGCGGTCATGTTGATGTATGAGGAGCTGTGTGTGTATAATCTGAGCTTTGTGCAGGTCTAACTAACGTCAGGGCAGAGATCAGCGAATAATAACCCAAAGTCATAATCCACACACATAAAACAGTGCCGTTGTTGGTTCTGGAGCAGCTGTAGTGATCCATTAGAGAGCAGCTGTTGCAATATTCTACTGCACCCCAGACGATGTCAGGGTTTATTTGCAAACTGAGCACGAAACTGAAATCAGATCTGGAGACGCATGTTAATGCAAGGTCTGAACACAGATACCTAAAGCTGGTCACTTGCCCAGATTCGATCTTAATGCAAGATCTGAACAGGCCCTATGACTGCAAATATCTAGAAGCCACCTCCACCCACATACAACTATTACACTTTGGCTGGGAACCCAGGTATAATCCTGCATACTGTTTTTGACATAGTGATTTATACTGTAGGTACATCAAGAATGAAAACATCCAAGATTTCAACAGATAGAAAACTTCTTCCAAGTGTAGTTACTGAAAACCTTAGAGTCTAAATCTGTGTGGGGTTATTTGAGCATCAGAGAGGGAATCAAAAACGAATGACTAGTATGACAAGTTATTGCAAAACCACACACACACACACACACACCACCACACACACTCACATTCACATTCACATTCACGTATACATAAGTCATTTCTGCCTTTTCTCAAACCACACAAACACATTGATTTTGCTGCGTTGATTGCATTTTGCAGCAGCGCTAAAAGGATCTTTTTGGCGAACGGCTCAACAAGACGGCAAACAGAGACGATGAGGCACGGGCCCGTCTCGCTAATGATGCACATTCAGCGTCGTAGGTAACTTGCTGTTTATGCAAAAATACTCATTAGAACACTCGTCGTGTTTTGGTCGTCTGTGCTTTCCTGACTCCCCGACAAGTTCGAAGCATCAACTTTTCTCGTGAGAAGGATCGAAAATGTTATGCGGCACCTTAAACAGGCGCGTGTGACAAGAAAACAAAATGCTTTTGGAGGGTGAAAATCATTTATTAATGGGTGAGATGTGAACGCCATTTTTTTTTTTCCTGAGAAGAGAGCTGGATTTTTGATTTATTTATAGTCAAATAAAGACTAAGCATTCATGCTGGAGCCGCATTCATTTGCTCAACCAATCGCCCCAGGCTCCAGGCATCATTCCTCTAGTGCTGGGGAAGTACCGATTCTGAAGAAGGAGCTAAAAAAACTAAAAAAAAGTTCTACGATAGGTTTAAGCTCCACGGTGCATACAGACATCAAAGTGGGTACTTTCTCCAATAGGTAAAGGTACGATGAAAAAGTTCTCATGTTGATTTTATTTCAAAATTCTCCCTGTGGTCTCACTGTCCTGCTACTAGTTCAAAAAGAAAAAATTAATGCTGACTGTTTTGACCACTTGGGCGACATATAAGCTGCCCTACATTATTATGAGGCACATGGCTAAACCATCAACCTGTCTTCTAGATCCAATCCCAACTAAATTGCTCAAAGAAGTTTTTCCATTAATTAACACCTCCATATTGAACCAGATAAATTTATCTTTATTAACAGGATATGTGCCTCAGTCTTTTAAGGTTGCTGTAATTAAGCCCTTACTCAAGAAAGCCACTCTAGATCCAGATGTTTTAGCCAACTATAGACCAATCTCCAACCTTCCTTTTATTTCCAAAATTCTAGAAAAAGTTGTTGCTAATCAGTTGTGTGACCATTTAAACAGGAATGGTCTGTTTGAAGAGTTTCAGTCAGGTTTTAGAGTTCATCATAGTACAGAAACAGCTCTGGTTAAAGTTACCAATGATCTCCTCATGGCTTCAGACAGTGGACTTGTCTCTATACTTGTTCTGCTAGATCTTAGTGCTGCATTTGACACTATTGATCATAATATTTTACTACAGAGACTTGAAAGTGAGGTCAAGATTAAAGGAACTGCATTAGACTGGTTTGAATCCTATCTATCTGACAGATTCCAGTTTGTTCATGTCAATAATGATTCCTCTACTTATACAAAAGTAAGTTATGGAGTTCCTCAGGGTTCTGTGCTAGGACCAATACTCTTCACGTTATACATGTTGCCATTAGGCAAGATTATTAGAAAACATGGCATAAACTTTCATTGCTATGCAGACGACACCCAGCTATATTTATCTATGAAACCAGATGAAACTAATCAGTTGGTTAAACTCCAAGCATGCCTTAAAGACATAAAGGCTTGGATGACCTGTAATTTCCTACTCTTAAACTCAGACAAAACAGAAGTTATTGTATTTGGTCCTAAGCATCTCAGAGATTCATTATCTAATCACATGGTGTCTTTGGATGGCATTACCTTGGCCTCCAGTACTACTGTAAAAAACCTTGGTGTTATATTTGAGGAGGATATGTCCTTTAAATGTCACATAAAGCAAGTGACCAGGACTGCCTTCTTTCACCTGCGTAATATCGTCAAAATTAGGAACATCCTGTCTCAGAGTGATGCTGAAAAACTAGTTCATGCATTTGTGTCGTCCAGACTGGATTATTGTAATTCATTACTGTCTGGCTGTCCAAATAGCTCTTTAAAAAGCCTCCAGTTGATTCAAAATGCCGCAGCAAGAGCATTGACAGGAATTAGCAAGAGAGATCATATTACTCCAGTTTTAGCTTCTCTTCACTGGCTCCCTTTAAAGTCTAGAATAGAATTTAAAAACCTCCTCCTTACATACAAGGCCCTTAAAGGCCTAGCTCCATCGTATCTTAAAGACCTTATTGTACCATATCATCCCAGCAGATCACTTCGGTCTGAAAGTGCAGGCCTACTTGTGGTTCCTAGAATTTCAAAAAGTAGAATGGGAGGTAGAGCTTTCAGCTATCAGGCTCCTCTCCTGTGGAACCAGCTCCCAGTTTGGGTTCGGGAGGCAGACACTCTCTCTATTTTTAAGGTCAGGCTTAAGACTTTCCTTTTTGATCAGGCTTATAGTTAGGGCTGGACTAAACCATCCCTTAGTTATGCTGCTATAGGCCTAGGCTGCTGGGGGACGATGCACCAAACACATGTCCTCCTTCTTTCTTCTCTCTCCTCTCTCGCATCCTCCACTTTCTTTTCTCTGGCACAGAGCTCTTGCCCTCTAATTTCCTATATACTACTAGTCATACAATTCTGTGCTATTACTATGTAGAATGTTTACTGCTGTGTGTGTCCCACCCCCCTTCCCCCCCTTCCCCCCTCTTCTTGTGAGTATCTCTGGCCTGGAGTGGTGTGTTTCCCGTGGAGCTCTATACTACATCTGTTGTCGTGGTCTCATCAGCCTGCCCAGTCTTCATGGAATCCTGCAGTTATCCACTCCTACCTGAATGAACAATTCTCCAACCTGCCTATGACTCCTCTTACATTTTCAAACTGTCATGTAACATCATCAGTTTGTATCATAAGATTCCACATGTACACTTTAGTCAGATATGTGTATCTATGACAGATGTATGTTTATCTTGCTGTTCTCTTCTCTTCTCTCTTTGCTGTTCTCTTCTCTCTTTCTTCTGTCTGTACCCGGCTGGCCTTAGGCAGATGGGTCCCTCCATATGAGCTGGGTTCTGCTCGAGGTTTCTTCCTGTTAAAAGGGAGTTTTTCCTTGCCACCGTTGCCTTCAGGCTTGCTCTGGGGGTTTCAGGCCGGGTTTTTGTAAAGCGTCTTGAGACGATTTGTATTGTTATTGACGCTATATAAATAAAATTGAATTGAATTGAATTGAATGGCTTAGCTTATTATGGATGTATGCAAAAGCAATACGTCAATGCACTTTTCAGTACATATATAGTACTGCCAACTACATTTACAGTTAATGCTCCCCTGACAATTTACTAGAAGTGAGTCTCACTCGAACACGAGACAATTAACATCAGAAAAAGCACATGGACAAGCTTCGGTTGTTTTATTGTATGTAAATTCAGACTAGTGTACTGTGAATATATAAAGTTTACTATTCTCTTCGTCTCTGAAACCAAACCTATGACTTTGTCCCCAAGTAATTTGTGGTTACAGCAACTTAGATGCTGCAAATCGAATAAAGTGTACTACAGGTTGCAGTGGAGCCATGAGCCTCTTCTCTCTATGTAAAAAACTAAAACAGTGCCCCAATTATGCCAAGTAACCGAGGCACCGGGACAAAAAAAAAAAAAATTGTAGTCATAAACCACTTTCTTCACGTGCCTGCCTCTTCTATACATTTGTAAATTCTTTATCTGTCCAGCTCTTCAGTAATCTATTAGTCTGACTTAATTTTGCGATCCGCCGCATTATTTGACTCATTCGCTGTCTTCCAGCACATTTGAGTGTCTGTCTCCCCTCATGCCTGTTTACCTTCCAGACAGTCCATCTATCATTCATCATAAGTGTTTATTCTTTTCTCTGCAGTGTGACTGCTCTCTATGCAGTGAGTTAATGACATGCATAAGTAACAGAGTTGATGTGGTTGTAGGCCATCCATCCATCATGAGCTTATTATATATTCAAGGCTTCAAGGTTTGATCTGCAATGTCTCTCTCTCTTTCAATTTCTCCTCCTCACTTCTCTGCTCTGTCCATCTGTCTCTTTATCCTCCTCTCTCTCTCAGCCATTCTGTTCATGATTTTCTACGTCTGTCTATCATCTCTTTACAGCCAGCCTTTTCCTGCAGTGCTGGAGTTATATTTAAATACAGTTAGGTAAATATATGTGTGCATGCTTGACTGCACTGAATCCGGTGACTAACTCTGGTATTGCAGAATATTCCACTTCTTTACCTATGAAAACTCCTGGTTTGCGTAAACACTCATGAGCCTGTGCCATTGGAAGCGTCCATACCTGTGCATCACACTGCTTCCACTGTGTTTTACAGATGATTATGTTGTATGCTTCGGCTCATCGGTCGTTCCAAGCCGTCTCGATGCTTTTATCTTCCCGTAAGTCTGGCACAGGTTGATCGCAGGTTTCATCTGTCCAGAGAAAGCTGTTCAAGAACTGCTCAGATTATTTTAGATAGTCTAGTCTGGTCTTTCTGTTGTTGAAGCTTAAATGTTTTGCGCTTTATGGCGAACCTTCTGTGTTTCCTCTTGTGAAACCTTCTCTTCATGGTCGACTTCTGTCATTGGCTGGATGTTGTGAAGGGGGTTGTTTTAGCATGAACATCCTGGCCTTTTTTTTTTTTTTTTTGGTTCTTGAGCTCACCAGCGCATTATGTTTCCCCAGATTGTATCAAACAGTTGATTTGGCCACTCTTAATGTTCCAGCTGTCTCTCAGATAGATTAGTTTTCTTTTTACTGCCTAAGGATGGACTATTTCAATTGCACTGAGAGTCACTTTGAAGGCCCGTAGGAGGTTGACACAAACAGTTTCCAAATTGCCACACAAATATCTAATAGAAGTCCAGCATTTTAACTTAATCTCCCTGGATGATAACAAGAACAGAAGGCCTCCTGTTCTTCCGGTGGTCCACCACATGCTCATTGGTTATGCTGATAACAAATATGAAGCTTAGGTGAAAGTTCAGTAAGGAAGATCTATCTCCATAAGATCAGTTCCCCTCCGGGAATGCGGGTGATCACTCTGTTTCCTTATCTCTTTCATTTTCCCACTCTGTCACAATCATCCATCTTCAATTTCTACGTCACTACTTTTATTCACTGAACTACTGGCCCGCACTCTCCCAGCTGGTGAACATAGGCCGCCTATTGTGCAGCTGTCCTCCTTCCCATCTCTATCTATTCATGGTCATCCTAAAAGTCTCCATCAGAGGACCCCTTCAGTCACCTGCCAACCTTGTCTATTTCCCCACCACCACCAGCAGCATCTAGATGGTGGGTCCTGTCACTGTCTGCCCTCATCGTTTGGTGGTTAGAATCTAAAGCGGGACAGTGTCATGCAGCTGAATACAAACTATTATCCTGCATGTTCATGTTTCCGTTATGAACGTTCATTCTTTACCCACTTGATCTCCCCTTACTGAACAACTGATTGTTTGGAAATTGCTAACTGGAATCATACATAATGTGATTATTTTCATTTCGACAAAAAATTAAATGTAATAGTTGTATTACGCCTTCACTACATACGGTGCTACTTAAAAACTTTTGCGCCCTTCAGAATATTCTAAGTTTTTGCATTACGATGACTCAGTTTTTTGTTGTGGAAAGACCGGAAGCAAGTAGAAACCCACTAACATCTCAGAAATGAAGCAGTTCTGTACTGAGGAATGGGCTAAAATTCCTCCAAGCAACTGTAGATGACTGATCAGCAGTTACCGGAAATAAGGGGTCACGCCAGATACTTTTGCAACTCAGATATGTACAAATGATTAATTTACTTGAGTAAATAAGTGCACAGGTGTGATATTCCTGTTTCATTTGTTGGGCTGGCTCCAATTCGTCGGAAGAGAACTCATGTTCGTTCTCTTCGTTCTCGTCCAGGAATGGCATGGAAATTCTCAAATGTTTTGATTGATTTTTATGCAGAAAAGTCAAACATTTTGAAACAAATATAATTACCAGGAGTTATCACATATTACGTTAGGAGGTGTAAACTGATGAGGATTCATGTGTTTTTCTACTGTGTGAGTGAAAGTTGCTTAACTTGTTTTTTATCGTTTGGAAAGTTTCTTCCACGGCTTTAGAAGAAACAAGCATAATATCTTCTGATTATCACAAAATCACTGTGTACCAACAACATTTTTCATAAAACACAGTGTTATCTGATCAGATTGTTTGGCTCAAGCTGCACAGCTTATTCATTTCACCCTCTTTCATTATCTCCCCACCATTCCATACTTTACTCTCAGCCTCCTATTTTGTTCTCCCCCTTATCCTCTCTGAGTGATTAAAAGTCACAAAACATCAGGTCTTAATTAATCACAGGGCCTATAATGAATTCTTGCTGCTGGGTGCGTGTGTGTAAATATCTGTGCGTGTGTGTACCCATACATGCTGTATGTGCAGGTATGCAGAGCAGCTCAGCTCTCGCTTCAGTCAGGAATTAAATGAGTCACATTCGGTCATTGAGTTTTCTCATTTGAGGGATGAAACCATTTGGCACAGAAGCCATTTAGCACAATAAGAAGATTTGGAATCTGTCACAAGTGCTGTCAAACCTATTGGGTAATTAAGGTCTAATTTTGAAGACGGAACATGAATGGTATGAATGAGCATTCATTTTCCTCCTCTTTACACACTGTTACGGTTTTGTCCGGGGAGGAGGTGGTAGGACCCAAGAGCAGGACGAAGGATGATGAGGCAGGAGTGAGCAAAACTGGTGTTTAATAAAAATAAAAGGAACAAAAGGCGCTGCTGGAACAGCAGGAACTCCAAAACCAAACAAATCAAAAATCCAAACTTACAAAAGACAAAAAGGCTAACAAGAGGCTAGAAACAAAAACGCTAGAAACACTGGAGACATCAAAAACACGGAAGAGCAAAAACATGGAGACTCACAGTGAAAAACCATTGGGAGACAGGGTAACAAACCATAGGGAATGACGCGACAGGAACAAAGGGGAAGGCAGGGCTATATATGCACACACAAGGAACCAAGGGGTGACGAGACACAGGTGACAGAAATCAAGAGGCACAGGGTGAAACCAATTACACAATCAACACAGAGAAACACAAGGAGTAAAACAGGAAATCAAAAACTCAACAAAGTAAAACAGGAAACGGGGAGACAAGAAACATGAACAAAACTCAAAACGTGAACACAGAAACCAAACCATGACACACACACAGTATTAAAATGCTGCCTAGAGAAATAAAGCATTTATTTTCATAATATGACGTTCTTTAGCCCCGGGCAGTTAACAGAAGAAAATGAAGACTGTGGGATTGTGAATGCATCTGGCAAAAGTACAAAAAAGATTTGTCTGTGTCGTTTTTTCATTTCTATTTTGGATTAGCTACTCCAGATTCAATACTTTCGACATGTGAGACATGTTTTTTACTTTTAATCAAGTAAACTGACAATAAAAATGTGGCACAAAAGCAACATACACAGCGATCAGCCACAACATTAAAATCACAGGAGAAGTAAATAACATTGGCCATCTTGTGACAATACAATGTTCTGCTGAGAAACTTTTGGACCTGGCACTGTTACTTAGATATGTAGCAACCACCTAGACCAGACCAGGCAGCCCCACCCCATAGCAATGACACTCCTCGATGGCAGCGGCCATCCCCATCAGGATGCAGCCTGGCCTCTAAATTTACTAGATCCCAAACTGATCAAGTATCTGAGGTATGCACTGGAACAAGCCTGATCCACAGAGGCTCCTTCCCTCAACCCATAGGACCCAAAGGCCCCCACTAACTACATGCTATTGCCACCTTCAGAAGGCCCATGTCCACTCTCTGGTGAGTCACAACAGTGTTGGAGGCACAAGGGAAACCTATACAATATTAGGAAGGTGGTCATAATGTTATGCCTGATCGATGTAAGCATGTAGCTTGAGCACCCATGAAAATGGGTACATAATTTACTGTTATTTAGCACCTACTCAAGTTAATTCCAAGGTCTACATGAGGTGGGTTATGGCAGTCCTTGGGAATCAAATATTTAGCCTCGAAGGCTTGAAAGATTTGTAATATTTTACCTTGTAGATGACAGAAACTGCAGACAGCTTGGACCAAGGACCAAACAAATTGCAACCATCAATATCATCAACGTGTTCAGAAGTTTGTCAGAAATCCTTTCGCTGTCACCAGCAGTTCCGTTTAGGGCCCGAGAGGATAAACATAATACCCAGTTATCACAAAACCTCTTCACTTTGTTACTTTACAGACGTAAAGTATGAAACTGTTGTGATGTGCCTCCATTTTGTTTCACAGATGACACTGACACACTGTCACACACACGTTGCGTTATGTGAACTCCTCCAGTACCTGAGGAGGTAAATAATTGAGACAGCCAGAGAGGAACAAAGTGAATATTAAAAGACTCGATAGAAATTTTTGTTTGATTTCTTGAGCTGAAAATTCAGACAAGGAAATGCCCATGTGCAAACCCTGTATAATGATGCATTCCCTGGACATAACCTCACTTTATGCCAGGCACTGTTACCCCACTGCAGATGGAAGCTGTAAAAAGACAGACTTGATTTGGCACCAGTCCATTTTTTAAACACAAGGAGGTGCATTAAGAAACACAGACATCTGTCTTTTCTGGAGTTTGAGTTTATTATATCAATGTTTAAGAGGATTTAGATGTACCATTTGCTCATAAGCTGTAAAATTAATTATCAAAACTAAAGAATATTTGGGGTTTAGTGACTTATTGCAATTACATATTCGTGTGCATAATGCTCCATTTAACTTTATCTGGTTGTCCATGCACTTGCCAGCTCCCATGACTCAACTGGATTTCTAAATAGTTCCTTGTTCTCCTTCTGCTTGACAGTTTCTGTGACATTAATTTAGGCCGTCTTAACAGTGTTCATCCGAGGTCAAAGCAGAGCAAACTCTTCACTTAACTTTGACTTCCCCCTTGGCCTCATCATTAAGCCATTTCCAAGCCTTGGCTTTGTCTGCAATGTTTGCAGTGTGTTTGCATCTCAGCCTTATAGAGCCGTCACTCCCGTCGCTGCTGTCCCCTGCCTGCCCCCAGCATGCTGTCTGACTCTGAAGAATCTCTGGGTGACGTGTGCCATCTGGAGCCTGATCTTTTCATCATCGCCCCACCTGGCTGTGAAAATCCAGCTGCATCCTTCCCCATCTGCAGATGTCAATGCCTTGCCGAGAAAGGAAGAGAACATTCGCCAAGGCTGGACCTTTTACCAACTCAGGGATATGACTAACAACCTGGGAGCTCGGTCTGAATTCAATCAAAATTTCTCTCTAACACAAACCAGGCAACATGGTCTTATCCAGATTTTCTAAATCGCTATTTATTTTCTAATTAAAAATAAACAAAACACTGTCACCATTCCAGTAGTTTTCAATAGATCCTGCATGAGTGGCTGTAAATACATTCCTATGTGCAAAACACTGCAGTAGAGCCTCTTCAACTTCTCCCTAAGAAGAAGGTAAGCAAAAATCATTCTGAAACAGTATATATAGTGCTTCTGTATCTTCCAACATTGGCAAGAAAGGTTACCATATTCAGAATCTGGGAAGTGTACCCATCGGCCATTACTTCCGGTGTAGACTTTGGATATCTGATAACAGATGTGTTCCATGATCTGTCAGTTATAGTTTACAGTCTGCAGTCAGTCTCCTTATATTCCTATGCATATATTTGTTTAAGGACATTACCATATTCATTGCAGCAAAACTCAGATCTTCCGCATTGTCCATAGCAAATACGCCAAAGAAATACTTAATGTTGTTTGTCTCCACTGATGTTTTGAAAAGCCTTTACCTCCTACAGTTTTCTCGCCCCCACCCCTCAAACCCAGCTGCACCAATCAGATATTCCGATGAGGTAATACTCATCCACATGTGTTAGCCATTTCTGGGTTTGCTGCTATGTCTCCAAATTGAATGTGTCCAAACTGCCTCAACAAGGATTTGAATCTGCAACCACCTGAACTGTGTTCTAAACCTTTATCTCCACCCGCCACTCTGGCAGCTTCTTGTTGTTGACCATAATAGCTGCGGTTTTCATCCTGGAGGAATAATCTCTTATCTTAATTCACGCTTTGATTCGTGGCCATTTTAATATGGTTACCTGTTCATGTTCCTACGTGTGCACGACTCACGATTCCTCTCATCTCATCCTCAGTTCACCACAATCCACCCGTTTAATCCTACCTGTAATGTGCTACTTGCCTCAAGAAGAAATAAGCAGGTAGCTTTATCTAATCCATGATTTCCCAGGTGACTTCCAACATGCCGTTCCTCTTAAAAGGAATTCATTCTGCTATCCAGCCATATCTCTCTCCACATTGCTTCTAATGAGCCAAGCCAAGAGGTTGCTCCTAAATGAGCTAAAATAAAGCTCAAACACAGATGGGGATGTATTGCAACCTATTATCCCAGCCAACACTGCCTGTGTTTGCACTCGAATGTGCGAATATGTGTGCTGCCAAATGAGGTGATCCGTGTGTGTTGTGTTAGAGATAGAGACTATGTGGCATTTGTGCACTACAGTACATCTGTTATTATCTCCCACTCAAAATCTCAACAGGCTCCGGTCCCTTAATCCCTCTTGATAAGGCTAGGATAACTCCATTATTCTGGGAATTACAAATTCTTTTACCTCCAGTGGAAGGCTCTTTGAAAATACTTTATCAGCTCTGAAAAAGGTTGCTGGAGCACACCATTCAATTATTTCAGCATCTCATTGGGGAGAGCATGTGTTTGTCAACTTTAAAAGCACAAGTAAACATTCTTCGTTTTCTACAGAGGACAGTCTCATTGCCTGATGTTACTTCACCTGAATGGTAATGGCCTGATACTGACAAAGGGGGGAGAAAAAAAGCAACTTGCAAAGTGTGGAGAAGAGTAGTGGGAAATAATGATAGAACTCACAAATGTGGTACAATACCAACACTATTGCCAAGCTGTGATGTAGATAAGAGAGGTGGTGAATGGGGCATGGAGTATTAGCTGCTGTTCTTGTTCCAGTGGAAACTACATACACCACTTAGACCTAATTTTGCATGTCCACAAAATGTGTACCGATAGCAAACAACATGACTTGTTGTGTTACTCATATGACAATGTCGATTTACAGTACGCACTGATCAAAATCTGACTTACATTTTCTCTTTTATTCATAGAAATGACTATTGTAGATGTTTATCTCTTACCATTCCTGCAAGAATTCAAATTCAGAGCACCAAGACATAGTCGAAGCGAACCGAGATCTGTTCTTGAACCATTTGGAGTGCAGACATAGTTTAGGTAAGGAGCTTTTAATATTGCATTTAATGCTGAATTTCTCTAATTATGAAAATGATTTATACCGTATAAAGTTTTACTAAGGTTTGTTTGGTGTTAGGCTCATATTTAATACGCTCAGCTGCAGTTCAGTTGCAAGTTTATAACACCTACTTATTAAATAATTGTACTATGCATGTTAATATTCCTGGTAGAAGTCATGTTAGTTTGTCCTCCTGTGCACGCATTTACTGAATGGAAAATTGTCAAAAGCTGTGTACAATGACTTGGTATTCTGTTTTTGGTTCACACTAAATAAGTAATATATTTTTTATATGTCTATGTATGAATATATAAAATTGATTAGCAATAACAGATTTCTGAATTCTGTCCTCTATGTTCTTTATTCTGTCTTTGCGATAAACATGCTTTTAGTTTTTCAAGTCCAGCTCATCCATTAAAACCTCCAACAGGTGGTCATAGTAAGAACCTCTTAAACTGTGTTTCTATCAATCCATCCATTCCTCTTTTCTCCCTCTGTTCCATTCTCCTTCTGCCTCGCTCAGCTCTTTGAGTCAGGTCATGAAACAGCAGCATTCAGAGATTTCTTTCTATTTCCACCCATATCCTCTCTGTACTTTCAGCCTGCCTCTCTCACCTCCCCCTGCACGTCGCAATACATTGAAGTTAGGCTTTGGTTAATTGACATTATGTTGTACATCATGTAGTTGTCATGTGTTTTTATTTTGGCTAATTTTAGTAAACTGTCAAGGTCGTGACTGAAAGATAACGTTTTTTCCTACAGTATTAATGAAGAAAAGCATGTGACTGATTTAAGTGATTAAAACAGAGAGAGAATTGAGCGAATGAATTCAATCACACGCGACCTCTTAACGGCAGATTAATTAATCGCATCACCTCTCAGCTCTTTCTCTGTCAGCAGAAAGATGGCAGTATAATTCTGACAAAATGAGCCCCGTGGCTGATTTATAGCACCATTACAGTTTACCTACCTTTCCTTTCAAGGGTAATCTCACCAGATCACCATCTCACACTTAAGTGAGTTCATTCTCCAACATCTGCCAGAATCGTTAAAACACCATAATGCCAAGATTGAGGGGGACGAACACTCCCTGCCATCCATGTAAACACGCACACAAACAGCAGAACAGAGCAGAATGCGTGCCGATAAAAACAACTGCCTCTCACCAACAGCTGTGGTGAGAGCTAACAGCTTTAACACGCATTGCTATGAACTGAGGTAGCTTCAAAAGGAAAGCGCTATAAAGTGAGATGACCTGAGATTGAACTTAATTACTTCGCCTTCAGACTTTTTGTAAGCTATGCATTAAAACAGCACATTCCTCTCTTAGAAAGACTGAAGATAAAATGCTTAACTAGTGTACGAGCAATTATACAGCTATATGAACACACTTTTCAGTCATAGTTGATAACTTCTGTTGGGTTTTGGTCTGTTGGGTTTGGCCAGTGCCTAAATAGACCAATCTGCCACACTGGGAAGGCCGAGGTAGATTCTCCTTTTTTCTGAGAAGATGTGGGATTCTGTGTGACCACGTGTTTTTTTTTTTTTTTTTTTTTTTATTATTGGCAGGTTTGTGATGCTACTTAAACATTATACATGATATTTTTGGCTTCCACAGAGGACTGCACATTCCTCTACTTTCCTTTGCTTGGTCCTAGGCATTTCTAGTTCTTACAGTCAAGTTCAAAATACGTCTCTGCCCCTCTTTTTTTTTTTTGAATTGCTTTGTACTGTTGCCACTTTCAACTCATTACTCCACTGCTGGCTCAACTGCCCCTACAGCCGACTTGAGACTGTAAGGTCACTAGTTCAAACCCCCTCTCAGAAAAACAAACAAACCACAAGACGTGGAAAATGGTTGAAGATGGCGGAATCCCTAGGCAGCTGAAGGCAGGTGGTAGTTGTACTGTAGACCGGAGAGAATGCAGAGGTTGGTAACAGTTGATTAAAGCTCACCCAAGCAAAGTATGGACAAATAATAAAACAGGGGTTTAAAAAAAAAATAAAATCTCAAAGGTACTGTGACCAGACAGAGCAAACTGGCCAAGCTGCACTGAGAGACAGGGTCTTTTATGCAGGCTTGATGAGTAGATGGGTTGCAGGTGGATCAATCAACCAGGGAACAGGGGCGGAGAGAGAGCAATCACCTAACTAACAAACTTGGCGTCACACGTGTGGCAGCTCCCTACTTTTTATGTGTGTGTACAATGGGTGGGTTAAATGCAAAGAAATAAATTTCCCCCAAAAACGACTTGTTCAGAACATCCGCCAATCCTTCGGAGGGGATGCTGCTGGAGAGATGGGCTTTGCTAAGAACATTGGTGTTAGGAACTTTATCTTGCCACCTGATCCTCTGAAGTACCCCTCAGACAGCTCAGATGAATCAATTTTGTCTGAGGACTCCAGACCTACAATAGTAGTTTCCTCTGTATCTTTCAGCCATTTGGGCCTGTGGCGTTTGATGCCACCCAAGTCAACGCAGACCAGCTGTATTCAAGAAGCAGCACACCGACAAGCTCCCTTCAACCTCGGTTGTTCTGGGACTGAGAGACTGAGAAATGCTCTTTACAAAGCCATCGAGAGTCAGCTCTCTCAAAGGCAACAAAGCTCTGAAAGAGCAGATAGTCCTCCTTGAAGATGGACGGAGTGGGGAGGGGACCCGACTCCAGGAAGAGCTCAAATTAAAAGATACGCTTCTTAAACAAGTCTGGGAAAAAATCCAGGGCTCACAATAAGGCCAGTGTGGAGATCCTGGACTCCTCACTAAGACAAAAAAGAACTGAAGACAGGTAGTAGCAGTGGAGGAACACGATGCCTTGGAAGCGAGCCTCAAAGAGGTGCTGTCTTGCAGAGATCAAGGGTGGAGGGAGGGCAGTGCTGGAGGGTGAAATACAGAAGTACCTGCTTAACAGGAAGCTATTTAAAAATTAGGCAGAGAAGAAAAGAGAAAGAAGGTGTGGAAAAGAGACGTGAACAAGACACTGAGAAGGAGGAGAAGACAGGACAGCGAGTGAAATGACTGCATGCAAGGAAAGAAGACTAAAAAGAAGTGGAAGAATGGATTAGCTCCAGCAGAGCATCCTCCTTTTTGAAAACCCAACCCCTTTCTTCTTTCCTTCGTCCTATGCTCTTTGCGGCACATAACAAACACTGCAATAAAACAGTCTCATCACCAGGTTCTTAGTGTTTAGACAATAATCCCAGGCGGGGGCGGAAGAATTTGTGCACATTCCACATGTGTATGGCTTAAACTTTCTAGAAGAGTAGCAGTCATACATAGAGAGTCTTGTCTGATAATGGGATGTGGAGTAGTGGTCTATCTATCGTCACAGACGACACTGATGCAATCGGAGACACCAAATCTAAGAAAATAAACCAAGTTGCACCTGCACCTGTCAAATTAGTGAATAAGTGACTGACAGACAAAAAGTCTTATAGTTAACGTGTAAGCCAAAGGAATTTGGAACTGTCACCTCTAGAACGCCATAAAAGGGAGCTCTGATTTCAATCATCTAGCTATACAATATCAAAGAAAAGTAGGGCATGTAGCCTGCAGCTTTTTATTCACACAGTTTATTTTTTTTTCATATTTGTGTTCAAGCGGTTTACCAAACACAAAGGGCACAAAAATAACTGTGACGAAACATAAAGGCTGAGTGCAACGCAGAATTGTGGAAAAAAAAACAATGTGTATGCATAATTGTTGGCATATTATTATTATAATATATCATAATTATAGGGGAAACGCAATACCATCTAGAGCATCATTAACTTCCAAGTATATATTTATCAATGAAACTAAATGTGATATTCACCACGGATGCTACACTAATACAGAAATGAATCCTATTAAAGGATTATGTATACAGTATCATACAGATATACAGTCTGGTCCATATATGTTCGGACACTGACACATTTTATGAGTTGATTCTTTTCATAACATGAATCCAAAGTACACCCATTTGTACACACTGCCCCCTTAATTTAGGCTCTATATATATATACAGTATAAATATGGACACTGACTCAATAGGGGCAGAGATTTTAACTTAATAAAAGATAAATATAAAAAGGTTTGTCCTTCAGATGTCTATTTTATGTCCAAGTATCAAATTTCCATTGCTGGGTTCTCTCTCTCTCTCTCTCTCTTTCTGCTGCTAGGATTACGTGCAGGCACATGTGATGGACTTAATGTTTTTAATTCCTGCTGTTCTTTCACTACTCAGGTGATCGATAAAGAAGAAGTCTCACTAAATCAAACCAATACAGTGTCCCGCCCACACCATGTTGGGTTTTGCTTAGGGGGGCATTTCACTCTTGAACAATCTCATTTGGTCAGCTTGTAGACTGACTGCAAAACATACAGGAATAGATGCAACAACATGTTCATTGTCATATTCAGTGTCGCCTAACTTTATCCCTGTTTAATGCTTTAATACCACTGTTTGCAGCAAACTCTTTCACACAGTTTTTTTTTATGCCGAACGCAGACTTGTTTTGAATAGCCGTTATTTCATAAGAGCCTTTCATAGGACGCATTTAGAGTGCGACATGTGCGCCCCGTTTTCGGCTAAGTGAGTTCAAAATGGTAATAACGCAGGTCAGTCAGGATTGTCTGTTTGCAGCAGGAAGCCTAATTATCATAAAGTGTTTAAATGCTGAATGTGTTTCAGAGTGAGATTTAACAAGGTGATGAGGAGGCACAGACACGACCTGACCCCAGTATTACAATGCATCAGAAATAGATTAGCTTGGTGCGTGTGTGTTTGTGAATGCTTAAATAGATGCAGTGCTAAGGAGGAGGATTGGGAATCTGCTGGAAATCAGCCCGAAAACACAGCTCAAAACACAGAGAGCCCTACCTGTCTGCTTTAGTTCTCCGTCTGCTTTCTGTGTTTTTATGTGCGTGCTGTTGGGCCGATATATTCCCATATAAGTGCAAGGTCTGGCGGTGATGGGGTTTACAAAAACAAGTAATGCTTGATTACAATTCTGAACTACACTGCCTTTTCTTTTAAGGAATAAAATGGTTAAAGCTTTATTCATTTCAAACTGCTTTCACGGTTCATAATTAATGAATATAATCAATTCTTCCAGCATTCTTCTCTACCTCGCCAAGCTTTGTGTAATTATGACAATGATTGTATGGAAAATGTCGCCCCACTGTATTGTGCTCTTAAAAACTGGTTTGTCTGATAGGGGAGCTATAATTAAATCCCAGACTTTAAGGTCCCTGAAGGCCAAAATTCTTCTACAGCCGCTGATTCTGATAAAAACCCAGACAGGTTGACCCGTCGGGATCCAAACACCATTAGTGGTTCACAATGCAATATAATCTACTTTGTGTCGGCTTAGATTATGGAACTAGACAACAAAAAATGGTCAGAATATACAGTTAAATGGGTGAGCGAGCAATAACAGATTTGAGTGGTTTCAGTGCACTGATCCCAACTGCTGGAGGGATACGGGATAAAAGGTCAGCTGAAAACGAGAGGATTAAAGCAAGCAAACACTACTGGAGCAGTTTTTCCTGTTAGGGTGAAAAATATGACTTTAGTTTTGTAATAAACAAGCTATAAAAATGCGTCCTGCAAGAAACACCATTTAATTACAGATATACAATAAACACTAACTAAAAAAAAAAAAGCCCACAAATGCATTTTCACAGGAATTTTGTTCTTTTATGAGATGCACTGGGAATATCCATGTTCCATGTTAATCATGCTTAATGTAGTCACAGTATTTAACAGTTATCCTTCTTAATTTTTTGTTATTTTCAGTTTGTAGAACTACTATCTAGGACATCCTACAACCTCCACACCTGTGCGGATTTTGTTCTTGTTTGTTCAGATGTTCAGTTTCCCCAAGGTAACATCCCGTTTGCTGTCAGAGTCTTCGATTTGCCTCAGGGCGGTGTTGCTGGAGGCTTCGCCGGATTTGGCAGGACAGAGGGCACAGGAGCTTCTCCACAAGTGACAGCCAGAGACCAGTTGAGTCCACATGCATAAGTGAATTGCCTGTACAAAACCAGCAATTTATGCAGGTGTCCCTGCAAGTCAGATGGGAACTGGAGGCTAATTTGTCAGTAGTGGGAAGCGTGGGACGATTGTTGCTTGAGGGTGGATGGGTTACATACCTCCAAAAGGGAACAGAAGGTGATTATTCTTCTGCCACACTCAACCCCAGCAGCGATTTTATGGTTTTATGGCTGCAAATCACTCAGACTGTTCTCATAGAGTCTCATATGAGCTTTTTCTTTCTTTTCTTTCTTTCTTTTTTTTTTTTTTTTTTTAAACTGGAGATGCCGCAGTGCAATCAAAGTGGATTCTAGGAGGACTTGCCCTAATGTGCTCATCATCTGTAAGCTATTTTTCATGTGTTTGTTCATATTCCGTCGCTGGGCAAGCCGGCTAGCAAGGGATGAAGACCTTTCTGTATAGCTCAATGGAGAGGGAACTGTCTGTTTCCAACTAACTACACAACCAGTCAGGGAACTTTAATGAGAGGCTTTGAAAGAGAGACAAAGTTTCAGTTCAAATAAGTAATGTAATGCAGATTGGGAGTTATGTAATTGCATCTCTTGCAGTGGCTAAATTGTCCATCCATCAATTATCTATTACACAGGCTAGGGCACATCCCAGCTGACACTGGGTGAGAGGTGGGGTACACCGTGGACAGGTTGGCAGTCCATCACAGGGGTGGCTGAATTCATTGCACATTATCATTTATTTTACTCGCTGGATCTAAAATGACATGCATGCAATGGATTGAATCAGATGACTGAGCGGACTCAGTTTATTTTTCATTCATACTTAAGTAGTAACCTTTACATCGTATGATTTATAGGCATTCCACTGACACTGGCAACGAATGCCAGGATATAGCTGTGTGCACGTACTGTTAAGTTTGAAGATTATAGAGATGTTGTTGTGTTTTGTTGCCACCTAGTGGGTACTGTTGGTACTGCTATAGCAACAAAACGTGACAACGTCTGCTGTCAGTTTATCCTTTGAACAGCTCCCCTTAACAATATTTACAATAACTGAGATATTGAGAGATCTCGCAGGAGCTGTCACTGGTGTGTAGACTACTTGAGGAAACCAGTAAAGTGGCGTTAGTCTACCACGAGCACAGGAAGTCACCTTAACAGAGAAAGGGGCCAAACTCATGTTCTTTGTTTTATCTTTGTATTGGTAAAGTGCAATGAATAACCACTACTGACATATAGTTGCAGAAAACAAGACTATCTTAAAAATTTTCTAAATGTATTGCTTTCTAAATATCGCCCTGGAAATCTCTTGATCTTTGGCCGGAGTTTTATTCAATTAGTTTAGAAAGTTTTCGTTTGAAAGTCAAGAGTCTCTCACACGGGGGCCTCACCTCAATTCAAACTCCTCCAAGCACTGCATCTTGCCAATTTGCTGTCCTCGCCTCGGGTCAGAGTGAGTCAACACAGGAATAAAAAGAGAGACCATGGCACGTACATGAGAGACGGTGTGGTATACTCTTTCTCTGTAACAAGCACAAATATGTATAGGGTTCTTTAAAGTATACAGTAAATATTAACTGTTTCAAAGCATGGCATAACAACATAAAACAAGGTAGCTCACATAAAAAAGTAGCTACTTCTAGATACCAGATATATCAGATTCCTTCTGTTCATTAATAACTGTGATATAATATCTAAAATATTGAGATCAGGCACAACATTAAAACCACTGACAGAAGAAGTAAATAACATTGACCATCTTGTGACAGTTCAGTGTTCTGCTGGGAAACTTTTGGACCTGGCATTCATGTGGATGTTACTTAGACATGTACCACCCACCTCAATCAGACCAGGCACCCCCACCCCATAGCAATGACACTCCTTGATGGCAGCAGCCATCACCAGGGGGATACAGGCTGACACAGGCACACACACACAAACGGTTTAGGAAGAACTCAAAAAACATGAAAAACAGCACGAGGTGTTGACCTGGCCTCCAAATTCACTAGATCCGAAACTGATCAAGTATCTGTGGGATGATCCACAGAGGTCCTTCCCCTCAGCCCATAAGCCAATACATAAAGGAGTTTCATTTCTGGTTCTGTATTCATAAATAATCTGTGGCAAGGCATTTAAACAGTCATAAACTCAGGTTGAGTGAACTATATTAAACAGGCCTAGTGTTACCACCTCTATGAGTCATATTCAGAGACATAATCCTTCCTCAGCGGGAGGCATACTGGATACACCCACTGAATTAAATGGGGAGATTTCATTTGCTTGTTTTAATGAAGTGAATTCATTTTATGTGGTGTTTTTCTTTTATTTCTTTCTTTTAATTAAAAGTTTTAATGTGAAGGGTGTTCCTCTCGCTGGAATGGACCTGTTGCACTAACTGGATGTCTGTTATTGAATTAGCTATACAAAGCGGTATGAGTCTAGCCGCAGCTGTGGTTTTTCAAAGGGCCACTTGAGGCAAGCTCCAAAAGCCATGTCACCGAGTAGAATATATATATCATCGTCAAATCATATTATATTCATTACGTGCATAATTAACCTCAAGCAGACTGGAGGCTGTGAGTGACTAGCGGGTGTCGCCACAGGTTGCTAGCTTTCTGGATACCTCTGGTCCACTCACGCTCCACCCCTTGGTCCATTTTTTTAAATATTCAGGTATCGGTGAAATACTGAGAATAATAAGTGTCCGACTGCCTAAGACCATAACAAAACAAAATGCCAACACGTAAAATATGATATCATGTTCTGGCAACTGTGAAATTGTAGAAAAAGCACTGAAATATATTGAGAGTGAACATTTTATTGTGATAATTGAGATGCATTTTAGTTTGATCATGTAACGAGATGCAGGATATTCATTAAGGTATTTACTTTAAAAAAAAATAAATAAATAAATTAGAATTCAGGTGGCTAGATGCTTCTCTTTGGTATAACAAACTAGTTAGCATTCAGCCATATATGCACATGCACACACACAGCGTTGCCTCCCCTCTGATCCTGTAAAGGTCAGACGCACTGAGCAGTGGACTTAGATCAGACTGTCTCCTCCACTTCTCCTGAAACATTGAGGCTACCCCCCCACCCGCACCCCACCCCACACACACGCACCCACACACACACCAACACACAGAGTCCCTGTAGAGGAGTTATAAACCGGTGCCTTGAAAACCTGACCTGTTTGACTTCTCCTCTTTGTGTCTCCGTATCACTTACTCTGCCCGTGTCTCTGTCTCTCTGCTTGTTTCTATTCTCCCCGCCTCTGTACGTCTTCGCCTGTTCGTGCTCGTATCTGTAGCCTACCTTCAGTTGTATTTATGCTCTATTCTTCTTCTTAATGCTTCCTGTCATTTTCTCTTTTCCTTCTTACAGTACAATTAGAATTACTTCTGAAAACAAAGGGACCATAACTGGTGACAACATTAAAGTCATAAAAGTCATAAAAGAAAGTTACAGACTTAATGCCACGTTATAGTTTTAGCCGTAGCGCTTGTGTGGGTGTGTTGGGTTGTTTCTTTCCATCTGTAGCAAAACCTTCTCACCTTCGTGATTATACCCTGTTGTTAAGAGAAAGTCATAAAGTGCTCTGTTGTGTACTCAGAGCCAACACAAACAGTACGTAATCTCATAAGATCTTGGAGCAAGTGTTCTAAAACACAACCCACTCTGTGTCTTTGCTCTTCTTTTCGCAGCTTTAGGCGCTGTGTTTTCTTAGGCTGTCAGTCTGCCTTGATGAAACCTCTTCAGATTTAGCACAAATGTCCACGAGATTTGGTGGTGAAAGGTCTCTGACCTCACGAAACATTATTTTGTCATTCTGACAC
Source organism: Chelon labrosus (assembly GCF_963514085.1). Taxonomy (NCBI): domain Eukaryota; kingdom Metazoa; phylum Chordata; class Actinopteri; order Mugiliformes; family Mugilidae; genus Chelon; species Chelon labrosus. Next base: position 7,654,350 of record NC_140355.1, on the reverse strand, counting down.
ACACACACAAAAAAAATAATCACAAAAATTTCACAAGTGATCGCATTTAATATCCCAGGTCAAAGGTCAACCTCACCGTATGACCGTAATGTTCTGAAACAAAAGAAATGTAATTGAAGTCTTCGCTTTACGTGTCTGGACAGACCTGGATGTAAGGTGCAATTTGATTGGTTGGCAGAGACATAGAAACACAGATTCAAATTTTCTGTATTCTGTATCCTAGTATTGACAATGTATTGAACTTTTTTAATTAAATATGCTCTATTAAATAGTGAAACTGCTGAATGTAATGTGCCACTCATACAGAAAGCCCATATAGAGTGTTTTAGCTTCTTCAGCTTAAGTTGCTGCTCACCAGCATCAAATGGCATACATACCAAAGCAGCAGACAGAACATAGTGGAGATTTTAGCAGTTCAAAAATGATGATAAAATGATGAAGCCCAAAAAACAAAACAAAAGGAGAAATGAAAATTGGGCTCGCTTTGTTGTCTGGCCAAAAATTATTATGACTCCATACGTGATTTGACTCATAATCTAACATGTAAGCTCTTTATGTGTTCCAACACATGACCACTTTTTAATGATATCACAGTGTGGCTGACATACACACAACTAACAGCAGGTGTTGGCACAGAGCAGGCGTATTGTCATTCAGCAGAGATTATATTGTGCAAAGGTTTCTCAGCCTACACAAATAATCCAAATACATCATTATATTGACAAAGGCAACATTATTTATGATGGTTGTAAGTAATGCAGCAGTCCCCACAGATGTATGATTCCACTGCTTCTATAGGAGCTCAGAGACTTCCTTTTGGAATCCAAACACCCACAACTTAATTCAACACCTTTACCCTAAGGGGATAATACGCCGATCAGGCATAACATTATGACCACCCTCCTAATACTGTGCCTCCAAAACAGCTGTGACTCATCAGAGAATGGACATGGGCCTTCTTAGGGTGTCCTGTGGTGTCTGGCAACAGAATGTTGTTGTTGTTGTTGTTGGGTTGATTGGATGGGCCTCTGTGGATCAGACCTGTTCTAGTGCATCCCACAAATACTTGATCAGTTTGGATTCTAGTGAATTTGGAGGCCAGGCCAACACCTTGTGCTGTTTTTCCTTTTTTTTTTTGTGTTGTTCCTAAACTTTTTTTGTGTGTATGCCTGTGTCAGGCTGCATCCTGCTGGGGATGGCTACTGCCATCAAGGAGTGTCATTGCTATGTGGTGGGGGTGCCTGGTCTGGTCTAGGTGGGTGGTACATGTCTAAGTAACATCCACACTAATGCCAAGTCCATAAGTTTCCCATCAGAATATTGTTTTGTCACAAGACGTTCAATGATATTAACTTCTCCTGTCAGTGGTTATAATGTTGTGGCAGATCGGTGTATGTTGTGTGTATAGTTCTGCCCCAAAGTATTAGAACTGAGAACAACAGCTGTTGAAAGTTAAAATAGCTGGAACACATCTGGCGTTGTACTAGTGTCGTCCTTAACATATTATCAGCCATATTTAAATCAACTGCATTGGTTATTGTTTGGTACGTTAACATCGGCCATGCACTTAAAATTGTACAATTTTTTTGATATTTTTTTTTAAAATGGCTTGCTGACCTGTGTGCTAGACTCTAATTCCATGACACACACAAAAAAAAAACTATATTGTGTGAGCTTGTACCTTACCACACAGTCCGTGTGTGTCTGCGAGTTAATTAAATCCCCCCTGTCCAACTTTACCTCGGCACATCTCGCATTTCACAGGCTGAGACTCTCATAACAGACTGATTGGCTCAGTTGCAATTAATTCACGACAGAAACTGAACCTACTCTGCCTTCAGGTGCCTGTTGAAAATATCAGAATTACAAATTTAAATGAGACATTTCAGTAGCCCATGCCTTGGTGGATGAGGAGCATTGTTCTACTGCTTGTTGCCAGCGAAGCTATTCTGCGCAACGCAAATTCTTTAATCTCATAAGGTCCTCTGTTTATGCAAATTAGTTATGCGGAAGTCATGTTAATTTGCTTTTGGGTTAATAATATTTATCATAGAGTTGAGATTCCAATATATTGCTACTTAGAAAGTTTAATGTGTGTCACAGAAAAATCCTGAGGTTATACACTCCTGTTTATTAACAATATATAGTGAGGGTGCATACCGACAATCCACTATATATACATTCTGTCAGCTGACACATTTAGACTGTCTTTGTGGAAAGAATTGCTTGATATAATTGTTCTTATGTTAGTGGATTTATTCTAATAAATATCCTGACCCTGTTAAAATGTTACTGCTCTTCTCACCTCTCCCCACGTTCGGTATTCTGTGAATCCAAGCCTGTAAAGAAAGGAAATAAAAGATTTTAACAGCCCTCTGACAAGTACTCCCTGCAGAGCAGGAGAACATTTCACCAAAAGAGAAGTTTGTTAATAAGCTGCGTCTCGCTGCTCCAGATATGACTCACATTCAGAATACACCTGTTGAGCCTTGGAGTGTGTTTTGATGAAAGCAGACAGACACAGAGGTCTACAAAGAATGAAAACTCCTATCAAAAAGAAGTTTGCACACTAAGAAAAACTGTTTATTGACTTGGGCTATTACATGCGCGCACAAAGAAACCCCTGAAATTGCTGCAAGGCAAATACCTGCTGATTGATGCCCTGTGTGGATGGGGGTACGTCACCCTAAAAGACCTAAAAGTTTATTGAACATTTTATACAAAGTGTAGCAAGGACTTAGGTGTCTGATTTGCATAGGAGGCAAATCTTCCCCTCTCCCTTCTGTTTGTGCCGCAGGAGTAGGACTTTTTGTGTTGTGCTTTCTTCTTCTACTTCAGCTTCTGAAAACAAATTTCAAATCAGACCTCAATGTCAAACGCAAACAAGTCAGATAAAAAGCTACAATGCTACCAAGTTCAGGTGTTTTGCAGTTTCCTGAAAAAAAAAATAAAAATACAACACTTCACAAAAAATATATTTCAACAAAGCTGACAGTCACCGTGTAGATTTAGGTACACTATATACTGTATGTAGTATGTGGGTTGATTGCCAACGTATATAATTTCTGGCAGAAAGCTCTGTACATTTGTGACCTTTGACAAATTTGCAGGCAGGTGTGGTAGTATGCTGAGAAACAAAATCAGCTTTTAGGGGAACAGGGTGGCTGGTAGCATGTGCCAAGTTTCAGTCAGCAGACTGGGTTTGTGTCCAGAGGCGATTGTAGAGTCTATTGAGGCCCTAGGCAGAAATCTCCAAGGGGCCAACCATCCAAATCATTATCGAGTAAATAAATTAATAATCTGACACACACCAAAAAAATAAAATGAAACCTGAAAACCTGAAATGTCAAAATTCTCAGTATTATTTTCAAACTATAAATATAAAAATATATGTAAGATAAAATATTAAAATTTAAATATGTATATATATATATATATATATATATATATATATATATATATACACACATTTAAAAAGCTTGTTGTTTCCATAAAATAATAAAATGGCAGCTTAAATTTTCAAATAACTTAATTTACAAGTCAAAATACTTCTAACAGTCATTTTACAAATGCTCATATGTGTCTTGGCTTGTGCAACTGATTGACCTGCAATCCGTTTTACTGCTTGGGAATTCTTAATTTCAACCCTAGAGTGTTATTTTTTTTACTTTTGGGAAACTTTTCAAGATTTTTCATTTTCATGTAGAGAATCATTGTCAATAAAATGGCCCTTAAGTGGTAAACAAATATAAACCTGTATTTAGGCCTCAGAACATAAGTGCTATGATTCCTCTTACATTTTCAAACTGTCATGTAACATCATCAGTTTGTATCATAAGATTCCACATGTACGCTTTAGTCAGATATGTGTATCTATGACAGATGTCTGTTTATCTTGCTGTTCTCTTCTCTCTTTCTTCTGTCAGTACCCGGCTGGCCTTAGGCAGATGGGTCCCTCCATCTGAGCTGGGTTCTGCTCAAGGTTTCTTCCTGTTAAAAGGGAGTTTTTCCTTGCCACCGTCGCCTTCAGGCTTGCTCTGGGGGTTTCAGGCCGGGTTTTTGTAAAGCGTCTTGAGACGATTTGTATTGTTGTTGACGCTATATAAATAAAATTGAATTGAATTGAATAAGTGCTGATTCAGCCACTTGTCAACATTCACACTATCACAACATTAGGCCACTGATTCATGGTACCTGATAAAGCAGTTATGCTCAGTGTTCATGCAGAGCTGGACCTTGCAGACCACATTTGACCTGAGAATGTTGCCTTGATCTTGCCTGATTGTCTGGGTGAAAACCACATGTTTCTAAACCTCACTGAGGGGCACTGGGACACAATTTAAAATGTGTGTGGACGTTACCAAATATGGTTCCTCGCCCTATAAAGGGTTCATGCAGTCAACATGTAACAGATCTGAGTGTGCAGATTTGCCAGTGCCATAGTTTAAAGTTTGTCAGTCCTCTGGACCAACCTTACTGTCCGACCAATTACTTTTTCACATAGGCACTATCCACTGGTCTGCAGCTTTTCACCTCTTAACCTCCCCAAGCATCATTTAATTTTGTAGAAGCGCATTACACTTTTCTTGCTTTGAAACACACACATTCACTTTTTATTTTATTTGTAGTATGCACAATTGTATGGTGCAATGGCACTGAAATGTTATCTACAAACTGATGAATTCAGTTTTGATAATTACTTGCTACATTTGTACATGTTGCCTTTATTGTTGTAAACCTTCCTTGCATTTTTTCATATTCTTTGTTTAGTATGAAATTAACAACATAATAAAATGAACAAGGGGGTGTATAAAACTTCACAGAAAATATTCAGTATGAAAAGGCAACGAAGTGACATAAATTAGCAGATTTCTAATGTACGTATGTCACGCATAACCCCAAGCAGAACAGAATGACAGTGATAAAATGCCCATGATTAAACAGAGTTTAGAGTTTAAATGACTTGTGAGAAAAAAGCTCAGTGTTTGCGTTAATGCAACCACCGGAAAAATGTGTACAGAGCAACAATAACAACCTCTTTTCTCTAGAATTTCCCACGAAACATGAATACACATATGGTGTCTACCGCAGAGATGAAAGTGCAGTAGAAGTAGTCGATGATAATAAAATAAAAAGTATACATACAACAATACATGATAATCATAAAATAGTAATTAAGAACTTCCTGACCAATCTGTCTTTGTTTGTACCTCAATTTCTCTCTTATTACAACTGCCTTTTGTTAATCCCTTCCCCTTGTCTTATTCTTTTGCCAGCGCTTGCCGCTCTTTTGATTTAATTTTTTTATTTGCTTTCTTTTTCTTTCCTCCACCATTCAACCCTGCAATTTGGAGTCAACAAATGATTTAAGCCTCCAACTTCAAACAGCGCAGCACTCAGTTCACTTTAATCACTGCAAACCCCAGCTGTAAAAGTTTTTTTAATGACATTTCCTTTTTTTGCTTTTTACTAGTTTTCCAGTTTAAATTAACTTTATTGCCATTTTGCCTTACATTCGTACATTTGTCTGCATGGGATTTCTTGGAAGGGTATATCTGTATTTGAGCTGTGGTAACGGTGCTTAAAAGCACATAGTAAACTTTATGCCTATTTTTTTTTGTTTGTTTTTTTTTCTAGCAGAAGCAATGACTCAATAGCAAATCAGAGCTCCTTCACAGTAATGCGCAATGACTGGAAAGATCCAGAGGTGGCAAAAGTATTCACATTCTGTACTTAAGTAGAAGTACAGATACTTGTGTAAAAAAATACTCTGGTAAAAGTAAAAGTACTGATTCAACTCCTTTACTCAAGTAAAAGTAAGAAAGTACAGGCTCTGAAATGTGCTTAAGTAAAAAGTAAAAATTATTTTGCCATTAATGAAACAATTCATCCACTGATAATTTTGCAAAATGAAAAAGTTCTAGCAGAATAATCTAGACTTAATTGACCAGATGTCCTGCATGAGCATCTGGATAATTTTTAATAATAAATTGAGGGTTACTGGGTTGTTGTTTTTAAACCGCTAGCTAGTGTTAGCTATAAACTATCAAAACGGTGTGTTCCCATAGCATTGCTAACGTTGTAAACTAGCTTCCAAAAAATCCTCAAAAAGCTAATGATAGCAACAGAAACCACACCATACATGAATTTGTTTGTTTTTTTCACATTAGACCAGTAGTTCTCAAATAGTGGGGTCAGGTGGACTTTCAGTATTACTGTCTTTATTGATGCTTGAACGATAAACAAGCCTCCAGTCACTAGGTGGCAGCAGAGCTCAAACTAACCAATAGGCTGCCCGTTCAAAACAGTAGAAGAAGAACACAGGCAGCGCATCTGGCATCATCGACTTTCCTTCTCTAGTCCGATGCTCTGATCATGTCCGGTCCGATCATGTCACGTCTTTTACGTCTTGTCATCCATGGAGGTTAAAAAAAGTAACAAGCCTGTTTTTCCAATGTAAGGAGTAGAAAGTACAGATACACCAATATCTGTACTTTCTACTCCTTACAAAAAGTAAAAAGTCGTCAGAAAAAGAAATACTCAAGTAAAGTACAGATAGGCTACCTGAAAAATCTACTTAAGTACAGTAACGAAGTATTTGTACTTCGTTACTTCCCACCTCTGTTTCATAGCTTGTTAAAGATGGTATTCCTAAAGACATGATTGAGTTCACACATGGAGACCACAGTGAAGGGCCTCACCAGCACCAAGATGGCCCATCACGGGGCTGATCCAGCAGCATGGTGAAGGCTGTGCTGAGGCAGACCAGATGCACAACAACCAGAAAACCTCGGAGGTGATCGTGAACACAGCAGGAGGATCGCAGCGCCATGCAGAGGATCCTGCCTCATGGGGACGATGATTAAAATGATAATAATTATAATAAAACACTAGCATTGCTCAAGAGTATATAAATCCACTCATGAATGCACATTGCAATGACCTGTTATAAGGTTAGGCGTAAGCTCAGTTAAGAAGCAGGTGGCGTTGCTTGTTTCATCCAGCTTCAAACTGTCATGATCACACAAGTTACAAGAGAATAAGTATTTCATCTACAGTTGAGTTCATGCCGCAGGCCAGATTAGATCCTCTGGTGTTCTCAGGTTTTGGCCCGTGGGGTATGTTTGACACCCCTGTTTTACAGCATAATATAAGGTCACTAAGAGGACTGTTTGAAATCAGCAGTTTTATTTATTTATTTAATTGCAACCATTATACAACGCAAAATATCACAGGAAGCGGTGACTCCTTGACAAAGTTTTCAAGTTAAAGACTCTACTGTGTGCTATTTCGTTGTGTTTTACATTTTAAGAACAGAAAGCACTGGAGCAACTTTGATTTGTTGCACATCACGTTCATCAGCAGCCAGTGTCGACTTCCATTTAAAATCATTTGTAGTCTATTGCTTTTGTAGTGTGGGCACACTGTCAGTCTGAGTCCTGCAAAGTTTTGACTTCTTGCCGACTGGTAAATGGTCGAAAGAGCTTTGCAGTAACGATGTTCAATGCTCAATAGCAATGTGTGGAAACATCAAATTGTATTAAATGTTTAATAACAGGAAAGAAAGCAAAAATACATTGATCAGCCATAACATTAAAACCACTGACAGGTCAAGTGAATAACACTGACCATCTTGTGACAATACAATGTTCTGCTGGGGAAACTTTTGGCACAGGCATTCATGTGGATGTTACTTAGACATGTACCAGCCACCTAGACCAGACCAGGCACCCCCACCCCATAGCAATGCCACTCCTTGATGGCAGCAGCCATCCCCAGCAGGATGCAACCTGACACAGGCACACACAAAAAACACTTTAGGAACCACTAAAAAAACATGAAGAACAGCACAAGGTGTTGACCTGGCCTCCAAATTCACTAGATCCCAAACTGATCAAGTATCTGTGGTATGATCCACAGAGGCCCCTCCCCTCAACCCATAGGACCCGAAGGCCCCCACTAACGACATTCTGTTGCCAGACACCACCCTCAGAAGGCCCATGTCCATTCTCTGATGAGTCACAACTATTTTGGAGGCACAAGGGAGACCTACACAATACTAGGTCATAATTGTCATAATGTTATGCCAAATTGTTTACCAGTGATTGGCTTAGAGGGTCACATGGACTTTAGACGATCCCACATTTTATGCCCAGGCCACGATTTACAACAAAACAATCTAAATAGATAAATGTGATATGCTCATTGACATGTTGTCTATGCTTGTATTTTAGTGACTAACACTGGCGGCTGACCTTCCTTTCAAAACAGCAAACCGTATTTCCCATTGTGTCATCAGTCCATGAACTGAAAATGTGAAACAAATGTCACCATCTCGAATCAAACAACGCTGTGCTTACAGTATGAGTCTTATCGACCTGGTCACTAGGACACAAAAAGACAAAAACCTGACCTGCCTCTGAAATAAGTGGATAAAAACAAAGAAAGAAAAAAGTCATTCAGAGACAGCACAGTGAAACTGACTGGTGACATTCCTAGAGGTTTCCAGTAGCTCCTGACGGACCCTTTAGGAGGATATTTTAGATATTCTAGTTACTGGCACAGCTGACAAGGAACAGGGAGTGAAAGTGCTTGGGAAAGAAGCTGAGATTGTCTGTCTGTGTGTGTGTGTGTGTGTGTGTGTGTGTGGGTGTGTGTGTGAGTGTATGTGTCTTCTTGTACTTCAGTCTTTGTGAAGGCTGCTTTTAGACCTTCACAAAAAGGACATCTTCGGAGTGGGAGAGCAGTTTGACTGGTTCCAACTTTCTCAAGAGACTGTTTGGGGGACTTGGTTAAATGCTCAGAAGTAAAACCTAAATGTATTCTAACTTTGTCAGTGAAGGTCCTCATAAACAGTACGTGTAAAGTTGTCAACAACACAAACAGTTTCTGTTCCACTGTCTCACTTGTTGCCTCTCTCCAGTCATCTCTCATAGAAAATGTCGGTGCGTCATTAAATGTGTGACCTGTTTTTAAATTCTGACGACCTCTTTGAGAGTATGCACAGGTTATTATGATGGCTTGATAATGATCATCTGAGAAACGGCTCTTCCTCGAGGCATAGTCATTCAAGTTCACTTGACACTCCATCACCTGAGACGTCTCTGTCACCATTAGTCTCAGCTCGGATCCTGGCACCTTTATGCAGTCGAAGGCAGGAGTGTATGAAACATCTTTGTGCCTGATAGAGAAAAGAATTTTGTGCTATTTATTTGCAATTTTGTGGTAAACAAAAATGTCAAGATGGGAGCACCTCAAACAGAATTGAATCATGCCAGCAGTAATTTTTATCTTTGTGTAGCTTGGCAAGTGTCACTTAGTCAAACAAAACATTGCATAAATCTGACGTCTTGTTTTTCCCCTCGCAAAGGACCTTGAATGTATCTGATTTGTTTAACTACTTTTTTGATAGTTCCAGAGGAAAGCGACAGGAAGTAATGGAGTGACAGAGGATGATGACACACAGCAAAGGGGGCAGGTTCGATTCCGGATAGCACCCTTTGCTACAATTTTAAATATTTCGTTTCTGCCTTAAATAAATATCCAACCTGTACTCTTTACCCCAATCTTCCACAGTAGTTTGACCACAGGTTGCAAGTCAGTTTGAGATTTTGCACACAAAACCAAAAGGACTTGACAGCTTTCAGATGTGAGGATTTTCTTCTTTTTACTACAGAGGTGAAAATGTGTTGCTCTGGGTTATTTTTTATATGTTATATACCTTATACATTATATTATTAACCTTGGCTATCTCAGCAACAATGAAGTGAAAGTGTGGTCACCTTGCACACACATTTTAGCAAATAAGATTCTCACAATATATTTTATGTATATATAAAAAATGAAAATAAAAATGAAGGACTTGCTTCTGCTTCGGTCTGGCATTAAGTGCTATTCATAGTGTTGCTGATTAGATCAGTTCTCCCACACACAAAGCTTTTGTATTGCTGCAGCACAAATGAGTCAGCTGATCCATAGCTGTAAGCTAGTTAATGCCAAGCCAGGCCAATTTGTACTTTCACTCCGAACCCTGAGAAATGTTGCTGCCGCATTTTCCTTGTGAATACTTTGGCTAGCAAAAGCAACTGGAAGACACCTCCTCTCTAACATCAGCTACTTTTAGTGTGACTTCAGTTACGATGACTGGTTTGGCCACAATTAAATTAGACAAAATGGAAACACAAGTTTGAAAACTGAAGCAAACGCGGAAGTGCCAAAAGCTGCAATACCTTGAACGGCCACTTGAGGTCGGTTCCAAATGTGACTTGATCCCCCTAGACCTCATTGCCTACAACAAACTTTTCTGCAAAAATATACTCGTTGTCTGTCTCTCTGTGTTAGCCCTGCAAAAGACTGGCAACCTGTCTCGCCCAATGACAGCTGGGATAGGCTCCAATCGCTTTGAGTGACCTGTGGATGGTGTCTCAAGTTGCTAGGTGTCTGCCAAGGTATTACCTTCTTGCCTTAGCCTTACTCACGGCTCCACCTCTTTGCCCATTTTTTAATAAGTTGGAAGTAAGGAGGAAGTAAAGATGGTAACGGCCAGAGTTTCAATGTTTTTTAACATGAAGGAACCCAATTCATAACTGAAAACAAGCTCATTGTCTCACCTGCAGTGAAAATGATTGAAATAGTTTCCAACAGCTTTACAATAGAGCAGGTGAAAATGACAAGTTACACAAATGTTGGTTTTATGCATCGTTTCGTTTTGCCAAAGTGAAAGCTCCTGGCTCTTTTATCCTAAATTTATTATATTTTCTCATTTCTATAAAGTCTTTTCTAAAAAACATGCTGGATAAGAAAGTGTATTCTTTTATGTTGTCATGGTAAAAACACTTTCCTATGGAGTATTTTTTTATTTTTTTTTATCATGCATTGGTAAGAACTTGGACACTTCCTCTATTACTGTTTTTTTGCTGTTACTCATTATCAGTTTTAGACAAACAATTGCAATCTTCTTGTTTTCTTTCTCCTAAAAATTTAATTCACAAAATTGTTTCAGTATCTGTTGGATCTCATGCAGCATCACAGAGTCAGAGTCATATGTTTCCTGTCTGGTTAGTGCAGCAGTGTTCTGCCACAAATTGACCATTATGCCAATAGCTCCCTGTGACATGGTAGTGGTGTGACGCCCGGCCACCATGATCATAATACTAAACACTGATTGAGACGCTGTTTTCATTACACGGATAATGATGTGTTCTGCAACTTTCATTCCACTGATATCTATGGCACTGTTGGTTGTACAGTATGTGGGACACAATCTACAGTCTGCCTGCATGTTTATCCTTAATATTGCCGCGTTGTGTTTTCCACCTTGATTCCACCCAGCCATCCTGCTTGTCATCTTTTTTTATCAACTCCTCTGCCTGTAGGATCTGTCTGGTGGTCTTTTCTGTTAGCCTTCCTCCTTCTTCTTCTTTCCTTGTCGTTCCCTGCAACTTTTCCCTCATCCCCGTGTTTGTGTTTCAGTCAGCCGCTCGTGTAGACTTGTGGACACTTTATGAAGTCGCTGCCAGCTTACTTGTCTGTAGGGTTTCAACAACTTTGTGAAATTCAGAAACTTCTCAAGCTGTTTGATGACAAGTTCTGAAATTTTTATAGGACCCTTGAGTGCTCTGAAAATAACTCTTTGAGAGAGTATTTTTCCACAAACTTTGTCTCTCATACAACTTTTCTCTCTTTAAGTGGAATCGAAATGTTATCATGGAGAGAACAGTGAGGGCATTGAGTTAAAAGACAAAGGACATAATTGCTGCAGCATAATGAATATCACCCAGAACTGCCTGTGTAATATGATAATTGCTTCAGTTTAGCTTCAATAAACTAGAACTGTCCCACGTACTCAATAGGGGGTAGGAGCTCTTAGAATGTGTGTGATAGGAGTCAGTCAATATAGCCAAAGAATTTAATAAACCTACAATCTCTCAAGCTACAATGTACACCCATCAAGCATAACATTATGACCACTGATAGGAGAATGAATAACATTGACCGTCTTGTGACAATTCACTGTTCTGCTGGGTAAATTTTGGACCCACCTAGACCAGACCAGACACCCGCATAGCAATGACACTCCTTGATGGCAGCAGCCATCCCCAGCAGGATGCAGTCTGACACAGGCACACACACAAAAATGGTTTATGGACAAAAACATGAAAAACAGTACAAGGTGTTGACCTGGCCTCCAAATTCACTAGATCCCAAACTGATCAAGTATCTTGGGATGATCCACAGAGGCCCCTTCCCTCAACCCATAGGACCCAGAGGCCCCCCACTAACAACATTCTGTTGCTAGACACCACAATATTAGCATGGTGGTCAAAATGTTACTCCCAAGGGTGGACTACTACTGCAGAGTGAGAAAAGTACACATTAAAGTCTTGACTATGATGAGTCACTTTTCCCCTTTAGTCTCTAGCTGCCATCAATTCAGCTGTGCTCAGGAGACACAGAGAAGCCAGAACGGATCGCTCATTTACTTCCCTGTTAAGGTGAAAAAGAGAGGTGTTTAAAGTGAGACCTTTGAGCCTGGGGGAGTGTTGAATGTAAATCACAGAGAACACGCTGTGTGCATATGATAAGCAGTCGCTGCTGCACTCACTGATGTGTTGGGCACAGAGTAAAGTACATACTGAACTCACTGTTAGAATTTATAAAGGCTTTTAGCAAGAGTAAATGGTGTAATCATTAAGATTAATTACTACTGAATCTAATTTAGGCATGGCAGATTACTTAAAAAATATTGGAGAAATGCTCTTTCTCAGTCGTGTTTATTTTCAGATGTTTCCTGATCAATAATGACAAATTGCTGGTAGAATAAATAGAATGGAACCACTTAGTCATGACGAGACTAAATAAGTGCTGTAAAAACTGTTTAAATGTAATGTAATATGAATGTAATACTTCTGGAAACTCTGAAAGCCCTTTCTACATATTTAAGATACCTAATGGATGAGGTACGCATACCAAGTAGTGGCCATGCCGGATTAAAGCAAACAGTTTAAAGCCATGGTACGTGTCTGATTTTCACAGCTCCCCATATACTGTACATTACATCCCTCCAATACATTCCCTAAAAGTTCCATTTGGAGGATGATGACGGTGTGAGGTCAACAATAAAAATGATTAAAAGATGACTGGGTACAGCATGTTGTTGAGATGGATAATGGACGGTGGAATTGCAGCAGAGAGCTCTGGAGGGATGAGGGATGATGAGCTCTCCAGGTTTGGGCAAACTGTTGCAGGCATGCTGCGGAGGCTGCCAGAGGGGAACAGACAATGTTTGACGCTCACAGACTTTTATTTGAGAGGCAGCGGCAGAAACCATTAAAGTCATTATTTTGGGACGTCACGCTGTGTGTAATTTTCAGTGCTTGACAAGTTTGCACCATTTTACAATACGTATAATCACACTTAGTACAAATAAACGGCAAACTGTGAACAGGCATGCATAAAACTATACTGATATCCAAAAAAAATTATAAAGAAAGGCAACTGTACTTTTAAACTGCATAAACTGTACTTGTTTTTTGAAGACAGAGTTTCTTTAAGTCTACAAGTCCAGTTGCTTTTCTTTAGGTTTTTTTTTTAATATACCATGACCTGGATGACTGAGAACCTTCACAGACAAAACTATATTGACGTTATAGGAGGCCTTTATTTTGTGCGTACTTGATATTGTGCATACTATAGACTGTATAAATATGGACAACGTGTCCCCACTTCCTAGTAGTGGCCAATCTCACACTATTTTCATCTGTAGAGTTCCCCAAACTCACTTGCGTTTTCGTTTAATTAATATTGCGCTTTACGGTGTAGTTCTATAGCGTCAAATGACTAACTAAAACAAAACAAAACAAAAAAAAATTGACATTTAAACATGCATCAACATTATATTAACTACCTAAAATGACAGAAACCTTAAAAAATATATATATTTGATGTGTATTTTAGTGTTATAGTTTCGCCCAAGTCCCATCCACTAACATGGTGGGGGTGGAGCTTATGACCTATACTGCGGCCGGTCACCAGAGGGAGCTCTACTTGCTTGAACAGTTCCACCGTCCATCTTTATACAGCCTATTGTATATATATATATCCCTACACTTCTTGCATGGGTGCAATCCTGCAGCAGCACTGAATGATGCGTATTTAAAAGGCTCTTCTGCAAAAGTGTCCTAATTATCGCTTCTCTCGGGTTGGATCTAAATATGGTACTTACAACGTCAGGTCACAGGACATTTTAACATTAGCCGGTTGTCTGGTTAGCAGTGAACCGGAAACAAATTTCAGATTCTGCATACCAACATAATGAGCTCCAACAAACTGGGAAAGTACATTGGGACTTTTTCAAATATTTAAATAACAACATGCTTCATGTGTGACTCCATGTGTGTCTGTTCTTAAATTATACCTTAATTTTTGTGCAGCTGCGGCCAAATAAAAATATGGCTTGATGCTGATGATAAATAAGAATTTGACTGATCTAGCATTTAGAATTTGAAACCCGTGCTAAGGAAACTTAACAAGGAAGTGTCTGAGCGGGTGTTCTTCATGCCGTTGCACCAAATGTCTTCTCGCTAATGAGACATTTGCCAACATGCCTAATGTGCTCAGTGTTGTGTTTAACGCCGTCCTCAACGGTTACCGCCGTCGATGGGTTACGGTCAAAAACAGACACACGACACTGTTGTGTTTTTCTCAACTTCATGTGGGATGAAGATAGATGCCATGGCACTATGCTAATGAGCATCACTGCTGTTCAATCACATGCTTCACTGGCTGAAAGGGCAGAGAGAAAGACAGATAGACAGAGGCCATAATTTTGAGGGGGGAGGCAGTGGAAGCAGACAGACGCAGGGTTTCACAAAGAACAGTGTTTTCAGAGTGCTGCACAGAAATACTTGTAAAGTTTATTTTCGCAAGAATTTTCTGTACGTCAATAAGGTGTCAGTTTTTCCCCTACGAGCAGCGTGCTAACAAGTCATTTTCACTTTTTGGAGACAGCATGACTTGGTTACATAAAAGAATGCCTTCGACATAAATAACAAGTCTGCTGAAGAGAGGAGAGAAGAGAAGAAAGTAAAACTAAGAACAGAGACAAAAAGGGAAAAACGAATCAGGTAAGCTGCGGACGGTTATAAATCTTTGTCACACCGGTGCAGGGTCACATCAACAGCTAATTTGTCACACATACAGACGCATCATACAGGGACAACAGGGCCACACAGTGAGTTCAGTCAGACAGTGGCATACACGCCGGAGAAAATAACATAAATCAATTTAATGAGAGAGAAGAGGAGGGAGGTCAGAACCTCGTGAAACTGCCAAGAAGCTGAGCTAAATTCTCAGGAGACTCAAATCCCTGCATCCTTTTACAAGTAATAATCTGACAACATTTAAAAGTGCCACAGTATACTCGTTTGTAATAAATAAAAATAAGTTTCACATTATTTATATTGTTCATTCTGATTTTAGTTCTGTGTCTGTGCCTAGATCCTTTCCCTCTCAGCCAACTCTCTTGGCATGTACTCTTTTCAATAAACGATTATGTTTTGACTTTCTTAAAATTTCACATAAAAAAAAATAGCTATTAAAAGGAAATAAATGAAAGCTAATTTTCATTTTGCCTCTATAGATTTAGTTAAGTCATTCAAACGGTCCGTCACAGTGAAATTAAATTCTCTATTGTGCCGAGGCTGAGCTGCATGGTGAATTGTTACCAGCAGATTGTTCCACTTTAAACTATAATTATTTTTATTTGTATTCCCCCAGTCTTTCAGCAAACACAATTAAAATATCAGAAATCAGCCTAAGAATCAGACAAGCAGGCACACAAAGGGAAAGTGTCAGATGGTCAGCCAACCCTCCACTCATCTGCTGCCTTGTTAATTCAACAGTTTAGTCCCATAGTGTTAGTTTTTACACTGTGTAGTGTCAAGGATTAAGCACTTGCTACAGTAGCAAGAGAAAGAAAAATGCCAATTCATCCCAAACTGTAACTGTCTTTTCAGAGTCATACCAATAAATACTGGACAAAGCCTGTACTCACGACTCGCCTCACAAAAGAAGAAATGGAGAAGATGGATGGGGAGAGTGGCAAGGTGGAAAAGCACACAGATGGGTTGAAGGAGAGGCTGCAAGGAGTCATACATTCCTGAATTTCACTTTGTCTGTATCCCTCTCCCTGACCGATGATGGATGTTAGACTGTAGAGACAAAAAAGAACGGAAGGAGATTCAGACCACTTTACTTTCCCACTTTTCCTTTTTTTTCCCTAACTTCTCCTCTTTCCCTTTATCTTCTTTTCCCTTTCCCTTTTTCTTTGTGGCACGGAGGAACCGGCTAACACCTTTGAAGTTCGTCCAATCCTTCAAAGCAACCGAGAATTACTTATCTTCGACATAGCTGAGCTTCAAATACCTAATTTCTTGGAGTTTTGCGTACGCTCAAACAACCTTCTTATCTGATGAAATAACTTATGACCTCCTGCACATACTTCCCTCTTCCACACCTTTTCTTCTCATGCTGAACTTTTAAATCGACTTTAAAGATACGTGTATTATGTCAACACAAGTCTGCTGTGGCCAGTGTTGCTGAACGGGAGGGAATGGGTGTGATTTACTTCAAAACAAGACTCGGTATTGTGCTCATGCATGCAATTTGATAGTAACTAAGATGGTTCATATTGAAAAAATAGTATTTATTGTATAGCTTGTGCATAGCAATTTCATAGACTTTTATGTGGAATGCAGTGCTTCATTTTAAATATGAGTAAATTTTATTTACTACTTTGGAACTAAGATTGTTCAACACTGGAAAAGAGACAAGCAGTTGCAGCAAAGTGGACAATGCAACAGGCAACAATTCAGGAAAATGTAAGTAAAGAGATTTTGCAAGCCATTGCAAAGCCTAACAATGAGATAAAATTGGTAAGTACTCCAACAATACCCAACCTCAAAGGACCTGTCTTTTAAAAAGTACTTACTGGGGATAAAATAATTCCCCTGAATTTATCTTACACCCTCGTCCCTGCAGACTGAATAGGCTAACACCAAAGGTTCCTAGCTCCTGTGGGATCTTTGTGTCATGTTGTAGCTCTAAAAACTCCTAAGCAGCGGAGTTTTCAGTGTATATACAGTAGATGATCCTGGGATGGGGAAGCCTACTGTTTTGGTTTGAAAGACCGTCATCCTTCAAGCTGATAACTCACATCAAACCCCTGAGTTGGCGAGTATCTGCCCCGCTGTGCTGCAGATGGGTACGCACAGTGTGTGTCTGCGTAAGTCAGATGCACAATGAGCAACTCGTATTTCGAGTTTCAACAGCGCTGTCAAGCACTCGGAAAGTCAGTAACAGTTCAGGCCTAAGGAAAATGCGGCCCTCCGTGTTGGATAAGGTTTAGTATTTGATGATGCCGCTTTTTATTTTTTTATTTTTAGTCAGTTATTGTTTTCTTTATTTGGATCTCCACACAGTGGTTGCTGCTTGAGCTCAGATCCACAGTTAGAAAAAAGTATGAGACCACACCAGGCTACGGCACTGACAGATGCAGCCAGTGAGTGCACACTCCTAGGAGATATGTTTGCAGCATACACTGACAGATAAAAGTGGTAGGGTTAGGTTGTTAAACTGAATTTTATCATTACATCCAGCCTTGGTTCCTATTTTGTGTTCTGCTTTTGGATCTTACCTCCTTCCTACACATTTACATTTATTAAAAGAAACAAATCAAGATTTTCCAACTGATCCCAGCGTTATTATAAACTACTATATTCAGGATCCCTTCAGAAGTCTGTTTCCACACACCAAGAGAGTTTTAGACCTCAGCGCTTTATCAAAAGCAAGCATCCTAATGATAAATTATTCCCATCTGGTCTTTCAATTAACACCCACAAGTAACATGGGTTTTCTAAAATGCATCTAGCTGATTTTCTGGCAAGCATGCACTAATTTTAAATGCTCTGTTTGGAATCATGCCAGTTTTATTTATACTTTGAGCTCTAAATCAAAGCTTAAACGCGGTACGGCTGGGGAGAAGAATGCTCTTTTTTGCAATTCATTGGGGAAACATAGGTTGATGAGGGGAGAAATAATTTAAACACAGCTGAGATGAAAAATGTTTTAGGAAATTGCAGGAAACATATGCAATATGTACACAGGATTTGTACAAAAGAGTACAAAATCTAGGTCCCAGAATATATTAGTTGGTTTTCCTAATGTATTAGTAGGAAAAGCAAGAGCCATTCCTTCCTGCAAGGTAATGTCTGTAAGAATCTGTCTGTTTTTCAGTTGTTTAAACAACACTAAAACATTTATAGACTGACTAATGAGCTCTGTGGTATACTTCTGTAATTATAATACTGTAATTTTCTGCATGTGAGCTGGCTTCTTGACATGACGTGCACATCATCACACCATTACATCACGCACATACCTGCCCATAAACTCGGAATAAAAGACCTTGAGTGTAACTAAACAACTTCCCATGATAGATACTTCTAACAGTCTGGTCTTAAACACCAGGTCATTGCCGTGAGTGAAAAGCCTGCATGGTTTTTACACAAAAGAACTATGCATGAGTAACACAAACCGACGCACTGATACACACACAAAGATAAAACAGCACTGTACCAATGAAGAAGAAAAGAAATACAGAAGAAGCGTTCCATCTCAGCTATTTACATTTCTAAACTTGCTTTACTCCTGTAGTTTACTTCAACTCAGCACAAAAGCTTTTGCCCCAGTTGAGTCATTCTCATCTCAAAATAAAAACATTTGGCGAAACCAAAAGCCTGGAACGGCAAGCTGGAAAGATCAAACACACTTCTTCACAGCGATGCATGCACATCTGGAGGTGAGTCACTTTTGACTGCGTGCGCGCGTGTGCGTCTTCCTGCAAAATGAATGTCGGTTTATTCCTCGATATGGCCAGAACGTTCCGACACATATGAAATGAGTCAGGTTGTGTTTGTATTTGTTTGGTTAAATGTTGTTACAGAGTTTCAGTGAGCTGGTGTGTGAAGGTAAAAAATCAAGCATTTTCTTTTCTGGGTTTACCAGGCTCTTTGCAGATGCGCTTTCCAGATGTCAAACTTTACAGCAGCCTGTTAACAAGCTTACATTTAAGCTTTGCTATGATGAATTTTCAAATGCAGTACTGCTGGGCAACATTCGTGCGCCTAATATAGATTAATTTATGATGCATTATTTGATTAAACGATTATAGAAACATCTAAATGTCAAAATACTTCTGTCAACAGTTTTCCATCCTGCTTTGCACCATGCTCCAATTTCATCATCTTTGAAGTAAACAACCTCGATATGCTAACAGTAAATTGCACAACTTTAAACGCATTTTGTTATCTGACTGCCAGGACCTAAGATACAAATCATTCCACATGTGTGGTCTGTGTTACAACAGAACTGAAAAGAAAAAGGCCTCACATCAGAAAGATTTGGTTATTCTCATTAGACATCTCCACACAAACAACACTTTTCCATATTACTCCTACTTTGGAGAAGACATTTTAAGGCTACAGTATTGGCTTCATGATGCATGCAGCACATCTTAGGGTTGTTGTTTTTTTATGGAAAACAGCGCATAATGACAGCTACTAAAACTACTCCATTTCTACATTATAGTATTTTAATGACCATAAAAGCAGGCAGAGCACTGAGTAAATACCGGCTTACTGAGTGCTGAAGCACTCTGAATGGGACTCTATGGGGTTTATTTACTAACCAAAATGTGTTCAGTTTAATGGAGAATCTACAAACACAGATGATGTAAACAATCACAGATGCGGTTAAGTGAATTTAAATGCACTGCCGCCTGATGCTGGGCCATTTGAAACCCATCAGCAATGGAGTGCAAAAGAAAGTGCAAGTTCCATGCTGATGTGCATGTACATTTAAAAAATAACACATTTGAAGGGTTTTGGCTTTGACGTATATGGACAGGTAGCAAATTACAAGAAAAGATGTTTTCACGCAGGTGCAGTGCATTCTTAAATTGAAGCAGTTAACATCTGATCATGTTCTGTGGCATATATGAAGGGTTCACTGCTGGGCCATGGATTATAAGAGCTTCACTAACAAAGGCTGCTTAGTGTTTGCAAAGGAACATTGGCTACGTTTACATGGACACATGCATTTCACTAATAGCTGGAATAACAGTCAAAGTGAACTAAAATGTAACCTCATGTAACCACTTCAATCAGAACAGACTGACGATAGAAGGATTTTTTCTGTTCACGGTCATCTCATAAGGGGTGACGTGATGATTTTCAAGGATGTAGCAATGAGTTTTAAAACTAGCATTTGAAAGGATGAGCAACACCAGAATCAGTACAGTTGAAAACATTGGGCTGCTTCAGTCCGTCTAGGTCGTCTTTTTCTCTTGAAGGAATCCAGCATGATCAGTATCTGTTATACATCTGGCAGATGCACAGCTGAGGAACTGATATTATAGACAGTGAGAAGAACCACTTTGCAAGCAAGTCACACAAAGTGAAAGCGTTATATTCTGATGTTTTGGGGCATGTAAACCATTTTATTTTATGTCCATGCAACAGCTGAGTTCAAATCTATAATCTGAATAATTTCTATTGGGTTGGATAAACATTTTTATCCACGTTAACACAGCTAGCGACTGAAGTGACATCTGGATTGAGAACTAAATAGGCTTGAAAATTGCACCGCACTTGAAGACCATGATCTTTACATGCTCTGTCTGTCTGATCTAAACTCCATTGTGCCACTTAACTGTCCAAATCCGCAATCACAAAAGGGAATGCAGAAAAACAGGTGGAAGAAATCTGGTCTTGCTGTTTATTTTAATATCATGAAGGACACCCTTGTGCAACACATTACATCAGTTTCTGGAAGTTGTAGGGCTGTCCTGGCTGACACGCCTCTGCAACTTTGCATGGGCATCGGGGGCAGTACCTCTGGAGTGGCAGACCAGGGTGGTGGTCACCATCTTTAAAAAAGGGATTTTATCAGTTTACCATTGCTAAAAACTGGAACTGGATCCCTCACAGCCTCAAAATAACCAATTTCCAAGCTGCCTTTTATTGCAAAAATTCTAGAAATAATTGTGTCCAAGCAGCTCCTCTCTGTGCTGGAAAGTAATAGTATATTTGAAAGCTTTCAGTTTGGTTTCAGGAGGCACCCTAGGACAGATTCTGCTTTGCTTAAGGTCACAAATGATCTTTTAATGCCATTGTCAGCTATCTTTTAGCTGACAATGGCATTCCGAGTCCTGAGTCCTACCTCTGATACAACAGATCAGCCACTCTCCCCATCCATCTTCTCCATTTCTTCTTTTGTGAGGACATAATGGACCTTTTGTTTGGTTGATCATGCTATAGCTTCAACACACATGTCTAGTCATTGACAACTTCTTAATTTAACTGCATAGTATCCGTATTTTTTATGTACATACATGTGTTTATTTTACCATTGTTAGGGTCATTTTCTACTTTAGTGTCTGCCTGCCTGTGTGTGTGCAAACATGCACATGTTTGCGTATTTTATCTCAATTACTACACCGGGAGCTGTTTCTCCAGCCTGGTTTCTCTGTGCTAGTGTGAATGTGTTTGTGGTTTGACTCTTCTCAGTGACGAGAGCGGGGGGATTAGAACTCATAATAGAGTAATAAAGTCTAATGGCCCTCTAGTTTAAGGTAATGCCATTTTTATGACTCTCTGAAAGACAAAGACAAAGAAAGATGGCATGAAAGAGGGATTTTCATTCCGTGCCCAACTACCAACCTAAAAATGTGAGTGAGAAAATAAGAAACACAAACCTTTCTTTGTATTTAAATGTTATAATTCACATACGCTGATCAGGCACAACATTATGACCAATGTCAAGTGAAGTCAATAACATTGACCATCTTGTGACAATACAATCTTCTGCTGGGAAACTTTTGGATCTGGCATTTGTGTGGATGATACTTACTTATTTGTATGATACTACTTACCCATGAAAACATGAAAAACAGCACAAAGTATTGACCTGGGGGGTATTCCAGAAAGCAGGTTTACTGGCTTAACTGGATATGTAAACCCAGAGTTAGCGGTAAACCTGGGATTTCGGTTCCAGAACGCTCAAAAATGATCAGGCTATATAAGTAACTATAGTAACATAGGCTCTGAACTTAACCTGGTAGGGGTAGGTTTTGTTCAGGTTATGTTGGGGTATTTAAGTGCACGTTCAGCCAGACCGCTGTTTCCACACTTGTCACACAATGACGTTTCCTTTTGAGGAAGATCCAGTTGACATTGAAGCACAAATCATTCGGGCTATTCACCGTGAGAGGGTGATAAGACCACGACTTAATATCCTTTCTTTTCCTGATGCGTTTTTGCCAGAGCGCTACTGTTTTTCTGCGGAATCTTTAATATATTTAAACAACATTCTCCATCCCCACATTTCGAACGTTACGCATCGTGGATTCGCTCATCGTAATTGTTGCGCGCGCGTGCGGGCTCCACCACTCCACCTCCACCTACAACTGAGAAGTTCATAAATTGGTCATTTTCGAACTTGCAAGGCTACACAAATTAGACATAAGTGATTTAGGCGTAGGCCTATTAGGGAAAATGCATTGCACTTGTTAATTTTGCTCCTCCTGGGAGGTTGAGGGCTCCGATGACGTGCCCCCAGAAATCCCCTCCATCATCGGACGCCCTCGATTGATACTGATCGCCAACTCCTCCACAGGGGTGAGGGGGGACACCGCTGGCCCAGAACCGGTCTTCCTCTCTTCTGCTTTCTTCCTATTGGCTTTGAAATGAATGTAACTTGTTGCAATATGGCAATTCAAGAATATAATACTGGATAAGTGATGTCTAAGATGATGCACCCAGATATATCTTACCAACTTGGACAATGTTTTTATATTTTGTTTTGACCTGCGGCCACGTTCTCTTGAGGGCGGTCGGGTTACATCTAATTAAAAATAATACAATATATGACAAGGTAGTCTATAGTATAAGAAAGTCTCATACAAAGCAGTTAATATGTAGCCTAATATCTACTGAATTATTGTGCTTCTGACACATTAATGTGCTATAGCCTACTAAACTTACGCATTTACGCGGTCGGCAATTCTCTGCCAAGCAAGATCTCGTTCCTTGGCAGACGCGCAAGTATTGCTTTTTTTCGTGATTATCGCTCTTTCCTCCTCGTACGCCTCGAGCAGAACTTGCTGCTCCGCTTCAGAAAAATAGGCTGCTCTGCGCTTTGCCATTTTTACTCATGGTTTCGACTCTCAATAGATGATGCCTTTATAACTTCGCCGTGATCGCGCACAACTCTGGGTTAAACAATCCGGGGTTGATTGAACTGATTGCTAACCGGTGTTTTGGAACCGACAGCTCGGGTTTAGTCGCCACAGGTTCAGACAACCCAGAGGTTAAGTTTTATCTCAGTGTTTGTTAAACCTGCTTTCTGGAATACCCCCCAGGCCTCCAAATTCCCTAGATCGCAAACTGGTCAAGTATCTGTGGGATGCTTTGGAACAAGTCTGATCCACAGAGGCCCCTCCCCTCAACCCATAGGACCAAAAGATCCCCACTAATATTCTGTTGCCAGACACAACAGGACACCCTCAGAAGACCCATGTCCATTCTCTAATGAGTCACAACTGTTTTGGAGGTACACAGTGGTCACCTACACAATATCACAATATTAGGAAGGTGGTCATAATGTTTTGCCTGATCATGTGTATATTTAAGAGGAAGCAAAACATGTATAAATTATGGAAGAGCAAATATGAATGCGTCAAATGGACTTGCACCCGAGGCAACATGCAATTGGAATCTATTGTTCCTGAGCTATATGGGCATACAGTTGTGCCCGGATTCATCTTGGTACATGAAAGGTAGGGCACAGTGTGCCTTCATTGAGAAAAGCAATTGGCATGTCTTTCTGTTGTGGTCTTGAGTCTTTGAC
Source organism: Chelon labrosus (assembly GCF_963514085.1). NCBI lineage: Eukaryota > Metazoa > Chordata > Actinopteri > Mugiliformes > Mugilidae > Chelon > Chelon labrosus. The sequence continues at coordinate 7,630,383 of NC_140355.1, read as the reverse complement.
CAGATAGAAGAGGCTGAAGGGAGATGCTATCCAGAATAAAAAGGGTCTGTTGTAATTTTCCAGTGCTCTTTTTGACTCAGCTATTACTGCACAGTGGAGGATTCAAACCAAATAGTTATTGATTGAGAGTCAGGATGGACTCGATGATTGCTATGTGGAACTGGATTACCGCCTTGTTGAATTTTCACAGTAAGAATATTCTGAGATGCGCTCTCTTGGTAATGGAGACCATGCTCTTTTCTTCCTTCCTATCCCTGGATACAGTAGGGATTGAGTGACTTTGAATGGCATCAACTGTTACCCTCTACATTCACAGGCAAAGGAGATCGATATAGCCTGAATAAAGCCGGTTGTGTTGTGTTCATCCTCTGAATTTTGTATCTTATAATATTTACACCAGCCAGCCATGATTTTAATTGGCGAAGACCTAACTGAGCTGGCATTTGATGAGAAGAGACACAAAACTTAAAATGTTGGTCGTAGTGAAGCAAATACAACACACACAATGTTACAGAAAACCGTACCATTCACTACAGTCTTGCAGCACAGTTTTTGTGAAGTGAATCCAGTGGAGAGAGAGACAACAAAGGGGATTTTCTACATAACGAATGTTGGGCGAGATGATAATGCCAGCGTGTTGTCAAGGCCACAGGGCCAGGGACAAACACCTCAGTGAGCACCTTCATTTTCCTCTTCACCCCTGAATGAGCAATGGTCACAGTAGTGCTCTAAATTCAAAACAAGCACAGCCTCCCCTTCAGGGTTCAGAGGGATTTGTATTTAAGCCTTAAGAGCCAGAGGTGCAGCCATTTATTGATTCAAATTGATGCACGGGTCTAAATGTCCACATAAGGCTGCACTTATTTTAACATATAGGACTGAGCTAAGAGGCCTATTGTACGTTAACTGTCTGCCTTTGGTTTTGAAACCTGATACAACAAGTTTGCTGTCTCCGTTTAAGCACCTAACATTTTGTTTCTCTTTTTGCCTTTTCTCTGTGCTGCTACAGTTTGTGAAGCAATAGGTAGGAGGGTCCTGTTTTTAAGCTCCATCATCCAGTGTGGCTGTTTTCTAGACAACTGACAGTATGAAAAAACCAAACAAGCATTGTATGGCAGATCATCCTGCTGGGGATGGCTGCTGCCATCAAGGAGTGCCATTGCTATGGGGTGTGGGTGCCTGGTCTGGTCTAGGTGTGTGCTACATGTCTAAGTAACATCCACATGAATGCCAGGTCCAAATGTTTCCCAATAGAACATTGAATTGTCACAAGATGATCAGTGTTATTCACTTGAACCCTGTCAGTGGTTTCAATGTTGTGGCTGAATGGTATATATCAGTGCAAAACAAATACAAAAATGAAGTTCTATTGTAAGTATAAGTAAGCCTTGGTATAATAATGTAAGCTCACATCACACCAAGATGAATGACAATGTCTACTGCATCTAACACTGGACAGAAAGTTGTGACATGTTTTTTTGTCAGTGGAAAATGCTTAAATTCCCAACAGCCTCATTCTTTCAGCATGCCTTTACATTTTCAACATTAAGTTACAACGGCAGCAACTTCCTAATCTAATAGCCTCAGTGACTTCTAGGTATTAAATGTTGCCTATAGCAGCCCAGAGTTTTCCCGACTTATGGCTGATCACTTGAACGGCAAGCATGTTGTGTACACAACTTAACATGTAGCAATGACTGTGACCTCCTTATGAAGGCAAACATCAGTCTTTTTTCCTTCTACCTACTATAAGAAAACAACTAAAGAAAGGCTTGGCTGGCTTTTCTAACAAAAAGACTTAAATAAATAAAAACACAGGGATTTGCAGCAACCCACAACACTGTGTGTTTAGGCCGTATTAATGTCGCTTTTATGGTAGGTCCTGAACAGCAATTGGCCAGCTTTGGCCAATGAGCAGCCCAGCTTCATCACAGGTGAGCCCTTACTTTATCACGACTCTGTGGTAGCTGGACTCAGAAGCATGACTCAAAAAAGGTAAGTGAGCAAATTAGGTTTATTCTGTACAGGGTGTTCAGAAAAAAAGGCAAGACTTACAAGACGGACGTAACGCTTGACAAACAGACAAGATGAACTGGCAAAGACAAATACCAAGGACAAGACTTAAATACAGAGGGGAAGGATAACGACACAGGTGCAAACAATCAGGGCGGGGCTGCTGCAATCAGCACACTGGAGAACACGAGGGCAGGAAGTCAAGACACCTGAAATGAAAGGAGAGGGTAAGTCCAACAAAATAAAACAGGAAGACAACATATAAGAAGACATGACCTCAAAGACGAGACTTGACATACCTGTGGAAAACAAAGGAGGGAGGGGAAGACAGAGAGAGAGAGAGAGAGAGAGAGAGAGAGAACAGAAAACTGTCACATATACAACCAGTTTCCCCTGCACATAACAGAGGTAAAAGATTTAGTTCCAGCACCATGCTGAGTAGATCTGCTGTTGAAGCTGTAAATGACGCTAATCAATGCCTAACTAAAGATAAGGAAAACACTTCAGCTGCGGGTACATATATTAGGGCTGTGGTGTGTCTCTGATGGATGGAACCGGAGCTGCACAGTTGAGTGGTTAGATAGCTCGAGAGTTTCTCCTGCACGTCAGAAGATACGTAATATTGGGGAGTATTGATGTTTCATACCTTAAGGGCTTGCTGTTATCCTTTACGTCTCCCCTCTTTAAAGTGTTTCCTAACAGCCCTCCTGCTGTTGTGTTTGCCAATAAAAACAGCCATGGCAGCTCGAGACAACTGGCTAAAGCTGAGCAAAGAGCATTCGGATCTGTGTGGGGTAAGAGTTACTAAACACATGCATACTGAGTAACAAACTTGCCCCACGCTTTTTCTTTTTTTGATCCGTACCTCGTACCGAACAGTAAGATTTACACTATGTAGTTGCAACATCCTCACTTAAAAAGCCTTAGTTTAATGTCACCCCCTTAGTCTCTACCCATGTATCTTTCTTACCGGCACTGTCAACTTCAAATAAAAGTAAATTCCATCAACCACCCGCTGGCTTTGCTCCAGCACCATCAGGAACTCTGGGGAATGAATTCTCCTGTTTTCATTCAGGTCTAGGAAAGCAGTTTTGAGTTGCTAGAGTATTTGTCATAGTCATTTTAAGCCGGTAAATTAGATGAATATACCGTCTCACAGTTTGTGGAAATGAAACCTTCCTCTTCGTTGTAGCCACAATTGGAAGTGTAGGTTAATAAATTAGATCTCCAGTTCATGCTTCTTCTGTGGTCTCAATGGTGCGCTCCACCTACTCTACATATGTCGGTGTGCGTTGGAATGAGAAGAGCAAGATAACTCCCGGTGAGATTAGAGAAGGAGTCTTCTTATTGGCTGATTAATAATGTAGAAAATGGAGAGCGGTGGCTGCACATTAAACTTTTAGACTACCCCCCCACACACACACAGGAACAGCACATATGTCTCCCAATATATATTTGCACAGCACATTAAACATTTAGTTTCAACCAAGCGATTCGCCATCATAGGCTCCATGCTCATCTATCTGGTCACAAAATTAATTTATGCACGCACAAAAGTCAGATGAAATGAACCTAATGGACTATTTCATTCGTCATACATGTTTGTCGAAAAATATCACGAGGCAGTGTACGTGGACCGACTTTAAATGAAACAAACCTGAGTCCTGGAAATTATTCATACCATGGCCTGGCTGATAAAATTCAAAATGGAGATGTCATCTAATGGACCCTAACTCAACCGTGATGGAACATTATGCATATGCATTATGAGCACTATTTAAAACGGTTATTGCCCTTGAATATGGTTTGTTTGGCATTCTGAGTGAATTGTGGAAATCCTCTTTTCTACTGAATAATTTAGAAAGGAATCAGAACAAACTCAATTATACATACAATAACTTCTGATGAGGGGAAAAAATAGCTGATTAATACTTACATGCAGAATACAAATCTCTGTCTTTTAAAGCCTGTGTGCCAGGTTGAAAGAATTATGTTGTTGTTGTTATGTAATTTGGGAAATTAAATTAAATTCTAAGGAGAACTGCTCAGAGAGGCTTGAAAAGAGCCTTCCAACGTTTTGCCATTACATTATTTACATAAGTCTGAATTATGTTCTACAGTGAGATGTTTTGGAGACAAAGTTAGAGAGGCCTGATTGAGATGATTTGGACATGTTCAGGAGGCTGAGGAGGTGAATATAGTGAATATATTGGTCGAAGGATGCTGAGGTTAGAGCTGCCAGGCAGGAGGTCTAGAGGGAGACCAAAGAGGAGGTTTATGGATGTAGTGAAGTAGTACATGAAGGTAGTTGGTGTGAGAGAAGAGGATACAGAGGAAAGGGTGAGATGGAAGTTTATGGAAAAAATCTATGGTTTGGATCCAGACACACTTGATGGATTACCCATGATGCAGCTTAGTTTACAGTATGCTATGCTAATAGCGATTAAAGTAGCCTTGAGCTGTACTACAAAAGTCTGGTAAAGTCTTTACTTTCCAACTCAACCCACCGCACATATTTGTTTTGTCATTCTTAAAGTTGCAGCCTGCAGACTCAAGTGAAGCAGCCTCCAGTGCTTGGGTTGGTTCAAGAGGCAGCTGTGCAGTCTGACAAACTCCAAGTCTCTCAATACTGAAAGGCCCTTAGCTCTAAGCCCACTGAGAATGCGAATACTTCCTGTACAGTTTTACGTTCAGAGAGGGGCAAAATAATTAGCTTGGCACTGTAGTTCCTGGCAAGTATTTCTGGGAGCATGTTTGTGTATTTCCAACCTTGAATTCAGTGACCCTGTCAGTATTTCTGCATCTTATGCGATGGGAAGTCATATGGGCAAAATGCTTGGTATTCAAGTGGTAACATCAGCTGTAAGTCGTGAGGAGGTGGCCATAGCAACTGTTGGTGGCTGCATATGCATTTTTCTTGTGAACATACTACCCATTTGAAGGCAGTTTATACACCAATCAGGCATTCCTAATATTGTGTAGGTCTCCCTTGTGCCTCCAAAACAGTTCCGACTCATCAGAGAATGGACTTTCTCATCCTCCTGAGGGTGTCCTGTCTGGCAACAGAATGTTGTTAGTGGGGACCTTTGGGTCTTATGGGTTGAGAGGAGGGGCCTCTGTGGATCATCCCACAGACACTTGATCAGTTTGGTTTGGGATCTAGTGAATTTGGAGGCCAGGTCAACACCTTGTACTGTTCTTTGTGTTTTTTTGAGTTGTTCCTTGTGTGTGTGTCAGTGTCAGGCTGCATCCTACTGGGGATGGCTGCTGCCATCAAGGAGTGTCAATGCTATGGGGTGGGGGTGCCTGGTATGGTCTAGGTGGGTGCTACATGTCTAAGTAACATCCACATGAATACCAGGTCCAAAAGTTTCCCTGCAGAACATTGTATTGTCACAAGATGATCGATGTTGTTTACTTCACCTGTCAGTGGTCATGATGTTGTGCCTGATTGGTATATTTCAGGCAGTATTTCTGATCTAACTTGGTCAAATTTAAAATATATTGGACACAAACAACTCAGAGCTAAACTGAGTGATTGCCTGACTTGCAGGAGATGTGTGGATGGTCATTGTACACTTATTCATTTCTAATGGGACTCATGCACCCTTCATGAAAATATGATGCAGATCATTGGTCAAGCTTTTCCCTACACATCTGCTATGTATGTTCTAGGATACCCATCCATTAAACTCTGGTGCACTGGATTCACAGAGCAATTATGTTGGGTAGGAATAATATTGCTGATGAGTGAAAATCAGCTCATTTACTCCTAGCAGCTTGGAATGGTAGCAGCTTGTGAGAAATGAAGACAAATACAGTATAAACTGTATATGGAACAGATACGTTAGTCACAGTTAAAGCTATTTAATCAGGTGACAGACCTTTGATTTGCAAACTGATATTTTTTGTCTGAAAAACACTGAATATGCTCGATTTCATATAGCCCTGAACCCCCATATATATAAATTTCAAGACTTATTCTTTAAGATCCTTAAGACATTTTTTCTTATTCCGGTTCTAATGGCAGTCTCTAACATGATGGGTGATGCTTGAAGGGCAGTTCCAATTTATAATTTTTATGCCCTCAAGCCAAAGACCGTCTTCTGACAGTCCCTTATCTGCCCTGAAGTAATGCCCCATTAAATTCAACTAGTCCACAATCCGAGTCCAGAAGGCTTAGTATGGATTTTAACAAATGTCATTTTCTCGGATCAGTATTTTTGTTTTGCGAGATGGGATCCAATTTGGTTACTGACACAGCAAATGTGTCATTGTTTTTCTTTGTTGCAAGAAAAGTCATCCAAAATAGTTTTGATAATTGTCTGGAATTTCACATTCATTATATATATAAATGGATATCCACTTGGCACTGCCCTGACTACAACACCCGTCAACACTCACACTTTTGTTCTTATTACCTTTCTCCCCATTGAGCTTCTTCTGTTAATCTCCTTCATTCCAAAGCAATTCTCATCTGTATTTAGAGACTCTTCCCAACAGTTATTTCTATTGATGAACAGTACCTGACATGCAGTTTAAAATAGGCCTACATCAGGCTTTTTAGTACATATGTTTGTATGTATGTGCATACATGTGCAGCCACTGAAGTACCTGACACTGTGCTGTACTCCCCTAGGCCATGGCCAAGTTTTTTGCTCTCCCTCACTTGTGCATTCTCTCCCTCCCACATTATTATTGATGTAGAAACACTTCTCTGCCGGGCTGCTCACTAGTCACTGCAGTAGGAGATGATAGGCCTGGATAGCAGGGCTGAAAAGCGAGAAAGAAAAAAAAAAAGAATGAAAGCACCTGCCATCACAAGTTTAGCTGCTTTCAAATTGTCCAATACACACTCGCTCCCGAACATGACACATTGCCTCCCAGCTATAGGAGCCAAGTGAGGACTGAGAAGGGTTCACTTCGAGCATTACACTTATTTGCCTCTTCTTACTTTTGCACAACTCAAACCTCTGCCCTCAGTTCACCTTTTCTTCTTGCACTTTAAATTTTCTCATGTGCCGCCTATCTGTCTGGCACGTGTTCCCTACTCAGCTTTCTCCTTTGGTGCTTCTCAGTCCCATTTTAGCAATCCCTTGTTCTCCAACACCCCCCCCCCCCCCCCCTTCTGTTTTATGTCCCAGTTATCCTAGTTGTTTTTCTGTTTCTTGCCACCATGGACCAAACCTCTCATTTTCATCATTACACTAATCGTACCCTCAGGTCCCTTTCCTAGACTTTTTTCTCTGTCCTTTGGGCCACATTTCCATTGTACTCTGGAATAAAAAGAATAGGCCGAGTTCTCATTCAGTGCACATTTCGCAGGAAAAGACCATTAGACCAACATGCCTTGGAGGAATATCTACGCTGATTATAGCTCTGGTATTGATATTTGCTTAGTTTAGGGCATCATGGCTGCCAGGGATGGTGACATTCAATCATTCAAAACATATATATAGAGAGATAAATAAACAAAACACACCAAATTGATCGCTGCAACGAGAATAGTAGTCTACAGCTTTTTTTTTTTTTTTCCAGGCCTACAAAAGTAATACGGCAGGATAAGGGTGTTTTAGTGCTACACAATGGCCAGATTATTTGAATTTAATGAAACTCTGTTTGGCATTTGGCCCATCATTGTTGGGTTTTTGGAGCCAGATGTGACCAAAATTGGATGAGAGGAAGGAAGGAGCAAGGGGTGGCTGCTACTAAAAAGTTAAGGACACTATGAATGACCAGTAGAAACATGTCAATCACATAGTAACCACACCCTAAAGCCTACTCTGCTATTTACTTTACCGTAGATGTGACAATAATTTAAAATTGTGCTGTATCGTTGAAGACTGGAGCAACTGGGAACATATATTTATTAGCAAAACCCAGCCTAGAAGCCAGCCCAAACTTTCCCCACTCATGAAAATTTTATGTGAGAAAGTTGGTCTGGAGGCGTTCCATTGGAAGTGACTATGCCCTTCTGCCAAGATCTGCCAGGCCAATCAGTTGTTTGGGTGGGGTTTATGCAGCAGTGGGCAGAAGAGTAACAGTGATATAGTCATGCACGGCATCTGACCACCATGGAAAACAAATTGGCTCTGACTGGTTGTAAGACCACCCAGTGGCATGCAGAGGTATTTTTTTTTTTCTCTGCATCAATTGAAACACACCTCATGATGAAATCCAAGTAGCATGTTGCTAGACTCATATTCCGATAAGAATTGAGGTTGGCTACACGATGCAAGCAAAATATTTAATAGATAATGAATCTAGTTAAAAGTAGGGATGTTTCTTTCCTAATTTTCAACATAGCCAGACTTCTTCAACAAGTAGTGTTGTCCCCTGCTGGGAAAGCAGGTTTAAGGCACTTCCACACTGGCTTTGATCTTCAGACCAAAAGGTTATGTTCACTTATTTAAAGCATCGGTACAAGGCTTTATAAGATGCATTCATATAAAGCAAACATCCACACTCATCCTGTAGATGTGTCAACATCTCTGTTCATGGAGTTTTACCCTACCTAAATGAGACAAGAAGAACAAGAAAAATGAAGAGATAAAACAATATATGCCCTCATACTGGCCATCCACTGCCACATTCCACAAGAGCCACATTCCCATCACACACTGACCAATCAGCCACAACATAACCACTGACAAGGTTCAAGTGAATAAGATTGACCATCTTGTGAAAATATACTGTTCTGCTGGGAAACTTTTGGACCTGGCATTTGTGTGGATGTAACTTAGACATGTACCACCGAATTAGGCTAGACCAGGCATCCCCACCCCATAGCAATGGCACTCCTTGATGGCAGCAGCCATCCCCAGCAGGATGCAGCCTGACACAGACACACACACAAAAACGGTTTAGAACAACTCAAAAAAACATGAAAAACAGCACAAGGTGTTGACTTGGACTCCAAATTCACTGGATCCCAAACTGATCAAGTATCTGTGGGATGCAAGCCTGATCCACAGAGGCCTCTCCCCTTGCCTTTCCACTGGACCCAAAAGACCCCACTAACAACATTCTGGTTGTGTGGTGTATTTTATGATATAACTGGCTTAATAAGCCATACTGAGTCATTCTGACTGCATCAACAGACACAGGCTATGAGGCAAAAAACTACTTTGCATCAACTTTTGCTATAAGTGTTCTTTTATTTTTAATTAAATGCTGCAATGTTTAATGCGCCAATAATTTACCACTAAGTGGGTCTTCCCATCTGTGCTTAGCACTTTGCATTTTAGTCTGTAACTATGGCTTTTTTTAAGACTGCGTCCCTACCAATGCGTAGATCAGATTTTAGTTCTTGTGAAAGGGCTTTTAAGAGTAATTAAACACCTCAAGAACATCCCGTTTCTGCTTACCGCCTTTGGCTTAATTTGACAACATTGAATTCCTGATTAAAAACCTTTAATTGAGTTTGAAGATCCACAGTCACTTGTTCAATATTTTTTCTTGAGCTAAATGTTTACCTCACTGTGAACGACTTACACTTCAGTGAATACAGAGTAGCATTGTTGTTAGGTAAGAAACAGGCCAAAACACTCAGAGCTCAGCATTGAATTTGACAGAAGTGTAGAAAGTGTGGTGCCACTGGACACCAAGGCTTGGTCTAAGACTCTGTCCTGTAGGTGGGGAAGACAGATCATATGTCTTAAAAAAGAGAAAGTGAAGGCCAACTGAACTGCTGAGAGACCCTGGAATGTGAAGGTAAGGGATTAGGGACTATGTGGTGTTGAAAGCTCTCTAGAATTGATAATGTTAGAGGGATTGTTGAAGTAACTGAACCAGATCTGTGTAATTACCCGAAAGGATTTGATGTCTTTTAGGGTGGAGAGGGTCATGTGTTTGAAACGGAGCATACTTGGGGAAGTGTAAGACTGAATGCTGGGATTTTTGTCATCTCTCTGTCCAGGGGCCTACTTGGTTGGTTACTCGGTTTGGCCACACGGACGAACTTGGTTTTTGGACGAAGAAAGAAGAAAAATCTAAAATAGTCTTTCACATTGTCTTACCTAATCCTAAATCGTAACCCTAAAATGATACTAGGCTTAAATCTATGGGCTAACATATGTGGCTTTTATGCTACAGGGATCTTGTTTGCTCAGCTAGGGCATATTGAAATTCATGTTTCTGACTTCCAGGCTTTAGTCATGTGTGCTTTTATACAGGAATGTGGACTGAAAAGTAAAAGTGTTTTACATAGCACCACCAAAAACAAAGAATTCTGGAAGCATCTCTGTCTCACCACAATAAAGATTGTGTTTCCTGACCCTTAAAACCAACACAGATAGAACATCAAAGAGGACGCAGTTATTCCCTTAGACAAAGCCATGGGATAACACAGTAATGCATACAAATATAATACTTATTTTTTCAGATATATTGCTTTGAACCTGAAATTCACTTGAGAAATAAATATGAAATCCTCAAGTATGCTTCATGTTTCGTAATACCGACGAATACAGCTGAGGGCAAGGAGTCGAAGAACATGAGAAAAATGACAAATATGACTGGGAAAGGAAACAAATGTCAGTACGGTCAACACAGACATAGTTGTAAAGAGTGGTGGAAGTAAGAGAAACTTGAGTAATTTAGTTGCTAAGAGATTTCATTCATTTGTCACACTTTTTACATTTAGCTGCAATTTCTTTTAATTTAACTTGCGATTAAATGGTTTGTAATTTTATTGAGTTACCATGGAATAGAGGTAGCAGCGAGAAATTGTGATTATTTTTTTGAATTCTGTTTTTGTATTCCAAATTCTACCTTATTGAGACAATTGGAAATAAAATATAAGATGCAGGTAGAAATGTGCACCAATAAGACAATAAGAAACACTTATTATGTCACTGGATAGGTATGCAGCAGAGATGAAGGGACCGCATTAATGCATTGCCACCACTGTATACAGGCAACTGTAGATGTGATCCAGGTGACTGTATATATGTATGTTGTGTCGGACAGAGAAAAAAGTCCATGTGAGTTTTTTTTCATCTGACAGCTGCATAAACACAAATTTTACATTTCAAAGTCCGTTTGCTCCTCACATTGCGCTCTAGGTATTTGGAAAACTGTGAAAGCCGAATGGAAAAAGTCAATTCGGGACCACTGAGAACCATACACGTTACAGCTAAACCGTCTGCCTGCTTATCGCTGACACGTCCAGTCCCCAAGTCAGCCCTCTTGGACTCACAGACTTTGATATGAGCCGAAGGATGTACCTCTGTATAACTGACAACTGCTGCAGGGCTCCCTGGTGGACTTTTTGAGCCCTCTGTGAACACTTTGCAGAACTCCTCTCTCCTGCAGACTTGTGCTGTGTTATAAATTGTGTTATTCCCTCAAGCAAAGTTAACTGGGAATGACATGCCTATAAGCGGGGGAAGCTGTTTGGGCGTAGTGCACATAAATACAAGATGTTTTCATCATTTTCTGATCTGATCTGACAACTGTTTTGTTTGATAGCAAGAGAAATGAGTTCTGTGTAATGCTTTTTATTGAGCTCCTGCCAGGACAGAGATCTTGCTCTGGGGTTACGTAAACATGTACTGTATGCAAGCAGTGTGTTTGAAAAAGACAGAAGGAGATGTAATCCTCAGTACCAGCAATTTCTACACATTCTTCATTAGTTGCAGTTTATTTGTTGGGGAGGGATCAGGTGATGCCCTGTCAAAGGGAGAAATAAAGGATATTTTGTTCTAGTAACACTAACTAGGTGTAAGTGAATGTCAGTATTTTTTCTGTGCCCATGAATTAAGCCCAATCAGCATCAGCATCATCGTCTTATGGACTGCTATTGGCCTGCCTCTCTGGGCTAACTCAATACGGCTACAAATCACCTAGAGATAAGATCATTTTTGCTGAACTGGTAATGCTGCGATGTAATCTGAATGACTTTCAGGAACACTTTCCAAAAAATTACGTAAGTTTTATTTTTTTTCCAATCACTACAATCCAGTTAGCTGGATCTCAAGACAATCTTGTGAAATGTAGGAGCAATAGCTGTCGTTTCCATGGAGAGGGAACTAGTCAGGTACATGCCTGACTTCTATTGTAGCCTAGCGATGGAGCTAACAGGCGACCTATCCACTGTGGCTCTTGTCCAGTGCCAGCTAGGATAGGCTCCACAGATTAAACGGCTATAGATTAGGGGTGCAATCAATCCATTAATGTATCTCTTTTTCTTTTCTTTGAAAGGGAGACAACCAGCATTTCAAAATTTTTTTCATTAATACTGAAGAAATTGTTCATGCAGAGCTGACAAACTACTACATGGTAGCCATCTAGTGGTTACTGGTGGTATTGCTAATAGAGTTAAATAAAAACATACCAAATGTTTGGCATTAGTGAAAAAAAAAAGATATATATTCTCAATATGCTATATAAATCTCACTTTCTGTAACACCTGTGTATTTTTTATGTAAAGCCAAGTGAGTAGTATGTGTCCTTGCTGAATGACAGAATGTTACTGGGTATACTCCAGTCTTCCTAAGAAACTCAAAACCCAACACATAATGTGTCCCTCTACAAACAAACATGCACATAAACAGAGTGATACTTTATGTTGCAGTCCGCCACCTACTCACTTTTCATATCTATCTTTAAATTATGAAATGAAAAACAATAACAACATAGTATCATTACTAGCTACGGCATGCAGATGAATATTTACACGCACACAAATTTAGTCCAGTTCAAATTATGACTACAACTCCACAACAAGTGGTTTAGAAAGCTGAAAAATAAACAGGGGCTGTGTACTGGTTGACGAAATGACTTAGCTTGCAGTATCACATGTGTAAAACTATCAACTATAAATCATTATTATTTCACCGTAAAAAAATATTATACTGCTGCCTCAATATAAAACCAATGCATCAAATCTCTTCCCTTCTCTGGATATGCTAGTGTATGCTCTCCTGGCGAAGTAACACACACACACACACCCAGTATCCCTGATTCATCCCTCTCGCCAGCAGGCGACTGTGTTTATATATTGATTAATATGACTGCCACTGTAATATACTCTAGGGCATAACATAGCACGCTGGTCCTTGGTCAAACTATGTTGTGGGTGTCTTTTATGTGCATGTGTGTGTGTTTTTATATTTGCACTGATTAATATATCTGCCGCTGTAATACACCTCAGGCACACACGGAACACTTATCACACGTATGAAAAAACTGCCCTGACTGTGTGTGAGCATGTGTGTGTGCCGAGTGTGTGTTTCAGCGCACTTGTGTTTGTACTTATGTGTGTATTTAAGCCGAGCACTTTAGGGGTCAAAGTGGCCGTGTACTCATTAACCAAGCATGGCATGGCAACGGTACCAGCCGGTGCTCAACACTATTATTGGGTTAGAGGATAAAGAATAACCCCTACTTGGGCTAGCCATACATGCCAGCCATAATGAAATTGAGGAAATTGATAATATATATCACTTTGAGAGCTCATGCCAGACAGAAAGGAGGGCATTGCAATATTTAAAGGAAATTAAAAAAAAAATAAAAATCTGTATTAGGGAATATATTAGGGAGTTTTCTTCAGGGAGTATTGTTGCACTATCCTTCAATGTATTCTGTAGTTAACACTCCTCAAACCGAAGCATTAAAATGCCCAAATTTGCTGAAATAGTTTGGCTTTGTTTAACAGTTCTCCGGTGTACTGTAGCTGTACCTTTAGTTCCATTTAGGGCGGGTTGTTTTAATTGTGAAGACAGATGATTCATTAAAACAAGACAGGCAATGTGAGAAGGAAAGAGGGAGGGAGAGAAATAAAAAAAAAAAGAGAGAGCCGAGGGAGTCAATGCAGGCAGGGAGACAGAAAGGACACTCAATAGTGTTTAGTCATCACAATGATGTGTTTACGGCCAAGCAGTTCAGCTGATAATTGTCAGGCATCCAGGTGGGAGCAGATGGTGTGAATATGCCAGGATGGAGAAGTGGGGATGTGACACAGTAATGGGACTAGCTATGTTACGTATGACTTTAGTGCACTTTCTTCATATTATTATGACATCTTCATCAGAATTTGAAGTTTTTCTTTAAAAATGTCCAATCATCCACTCCATTATAAAATCCTCCATTCATGTGTCAAAGACTTAATTACATCCTAAATGAAGGTGCTGAGGCGGTATGACTAGCATAGAAGAAAAAAAAGGAGCATTTATTGAGGTTAATGACTATTTTGACTATAGTCCAAAAGACCCATCACCCTATTAGCCAGTGCAGTGACCTGCTAACCCTGTCTCCTACAAAGTACTTTTAATAGAACTAGTCTGATTAAAATACATTAGAACTTTATTTTTCTCTCACAGCAGAGGTCGGATCAGAGAATGTCATGGGGAAGAAATGAATGGTTGGGAATACAAAGGACTTTTCGTCTAACAGTCAAAGTTGACCTCCTTAAGTTGTGATGATGACCTTGCATAGCATTATTAAGAGCACAGTGTTAGCCTCTCAGCCACAGTGCCAATATGTGAAGGCTCAACTTTCCGTGACATCTCTAAACAAGCATATATCAATATGGTAGTATCACTACGCTACTGGTGATATGGTACTTCATATGGGGACGGCACAGTGAGCCATGTTCTCCCTAGCCACATCACTAGGCTAACCTATGGGTGACCTATCCAGGGTGTACCCTGCCTCTCACCCAGTGCCAGCCACCCATGACCCTCCACAGCTTAAGTGGTTATAGATGAAGGCTGCAACAACATTTATATTCTCTATCGATTAATCTATAGATTTTTTGGTTAGCTGATGGATGGATTACATCAACTATTTTCAGACAAACATAAACTCCATTATTAAACTACTGAATTTGTATTCAAACACAACCATGCTATCTTTAAACCTGAATGATTCAACAAATGACAAAAGATTAATTAATTGTTGACCTGAGTAGTAAACATGCTCACTGCATCCTGTCATTTATTAAAGACAGTGTTGCCCTTCAGTGACCTTTCCTCACTGTAACTGGAAATCCAGCAGTGTTATCCATGCATCCATTATATATTATTATCATCATGTAGACCATCCGCACTCACATGCACACCTACAGCCAATTTAGAATCACCAGTTAACCTAACATTAACCTCACATGCGTTTAAGAGGAAACCCACGCAAGCACTGGGAAAACATGCAGACTCTGCACAGTAAGCTCCTGACCAGCTGGCATGTTTGAACCCAGAGCCTTCATGATGTGAGGCCACCCACTTCACCACTGTGGCGCCCATGGATTAGATTTGTTTTTTAAATAATTTTCAGCATTCCGGAGCAGAATCCATAGACATAAACATCTGTAACATCGCTGATGAGTTGTTGCAGCCCTACTATAAATAACCCTCATCAGTCAGAGATGCCATGCAGTTATATTCTCATCCTGAACAGGCAAATTCGAAACTGATAACTTGTGCAATATCATCAGTTATCTTCTTAACTGCGTAGCAATATAATACTTGTGTATACATAGAACAAGCAGGTGTTTAGTAACACCGCAAAAATATTCACATCCATTTTAATGCTTGGCCCTGATTAGTCAAGATCTCATTGCGTTGTTTATTAAATGATTTAGCAACACGCAAACGACTGGTTTTCTTCACTGTATTTGATTTAATTGAGAACAGCTAGCGAAAGTCCTTTATTGACCCTCCACGATGTGAAACAGCCATGCTAACACATGCTATGATGATAAGTATGGCTACTTGTACAGCATTAGATGATACCAGGCAGATTCACCAGTCTGAAATGAGGACCTGGTAGAGGAGGACTTGAACGCACGACACAAGACACAAGACACAGATGGTGGAATGTAAGTCAGCACTTGACAAAATAGACTAAGACAAAGACAAAAAAAAATCACAAGGAGCAGATCACAAGAACTAAGGACGCTTGAAAGAGCCTGGTCTCTTTCTGACACGAAGTACAAAGACAAAGTGACAAAGCAGGAAGGGAACACAGAGGCTAAATACTAGTGGAACAATGAAGCACAGGTGAGACAAATGAGGGCGGAGCTAACAATCAGGTGCAGCAAGCGCAAGGAGGAAGTGCAGACATCTGAAATGACAGAGAGTTTGGTGACTTTCAAAGTCAAACAGGACGTGCCCAAAAAACAGTGATAGAGATGACCACGACCATGTGACGTGAGTTGGATGTGACACAGTCTGCTAGTGCGTAGACACCTACAGTTGGGATTTTCGACATCCATATCAGGCAAACATTTCTCTGCTCAGGAAAACATTATCCCTTTGCTTGAATGTTATACCACAGCCTGAATGAACAGTGAAACAGCAGAAATGCTTGTTAACCCTCAGATAGACATGGACACCGATTAGCATTTAGGCCAGCAGTTGCCATTGCACCAATCAATCTGTGGGGCCCGCCTCAGTTCAGCAGGTCCGACGGCCCTTGACAGTGTTCGATGTGCCGGCTGATCTAGACTTTGACAGAATGTCCAGATTATCAGTCTACTTTTGTCAATATTTTGAAATAACAAGATGCAATGGGTCGTTCTGAATTTGAGCTTCAGCGTCCTTCAAAGCGATGCTATCTGTGTTTGCAATGATAATTAAGCATCATGTCAGGTATCCGTTTAAACTTTCATACTGGTATAGCATTTCATATCATCTTTGCCAAGGACATCAGGAGGTAGGTCAATTTTCGCTTGCTCTGTAAATTCTCATGCATTTCTTTAATATTTCATTTGCTGTGTTCAATCCCGTCATCACTTTTGAACTTGCAAGTCAATCCGAACAGGATTCATGTCTACACATTACATATCTATATTATTCTCTATAGGATTTTCTCTGATCAAATAACACCAGTGTCTACACTCTCTCGGTTCAATTAATACTTTGTTATTTCATTTGTGACTCCACCTTGATGTATTGACTCTTCAGTTTAAATAGACTTTGATCCTAAACCTGTTCAATATTTTATATTAAGGTTGGATAAAAGGGCTGTGTGAAATTTGAAAGGTGTTGCGCAACAGATAATTCTCAACCTGAATCCACAGTGTCTTTGTCTCTAAAGAGTAAAGATAAAAACATATGAACATCATTTCATAGGATTATGGATTAGAGATAAGATTACCTCCAGAAATCAATATGTATAAGGGGAAACAGAATCCTAATCTTGCTATTTCTTAAAACTGAAGATTTTCAGTTTGTTCTTTTGTAAAGTCAAGTTAGGTGAACACTGCTGCTTGGGTACTTAGCAATCAGCGACTCCCGTTCAGCCTGTGAATGGGAGACAGTAACAAAACCCAACACATCAGCTACCTCAGGAAATTCATCCTTTTCAGCCCACTCTCATGCAGGGCTGGGGATAGGAGCTGATCTTCAATTCAAGAGTGACATTCACAGACCGGCCATGGATTCATTCCTTTGCATTTCACCAGTCATTTGTGACTGCGAAAGCAGCAAAGCCAAGTGGGAAAAGAACCGTCCAATGTCAGTCTCTCCCAAAATCCCAGTTAAAGTTGGGACCTTGTCAAATACTGCATGCTCTTGTCCACTCACTGTCCCCTCAATTCCGACGTGGCTCTGAAGGCAAACACTTTATGTGCCAACTGTGACAAGGTCATTCTCTCCTGACGTGACAAACTGAGTTGAATGAGGAAGTTGAGGAGGCTGTAAGGGAGTTTTCCTGCCAATGGTGGCTTTTTCTTTGAAGAAAATCCCAGTAGCGACATAAAGACCTTGCACAGTATGCCATCAATACTGTATATCATGCATATATTTATCAGAGATTTTGTCAAGTTGTATCAATTCTTCATGGCCATATAGCAAATACTTTGCAAAAAGGCACTGATCCAGGGCAAAATGAAGACGTATGTTGTAAGAGCATAGACTACTTGTACAGCAACTGTGGTTTGGTAGGTAGAGCAGGTTGTCTACAAACTAGAGAGTACTCGCGTGAATGAGTGGGTGGATGTGTCACTGTGAGCTTAAAGCGCTTTGAGTATCAATACAAACCACAATACAAACCACAATACAAACACTAAACCATTTACCATGAACATTTTGTATAAAAATTAAAACTGGAAAGGGCTCCTTAAGAGCCAGTGTTAAGTTTGTTCATTCTGGGCTCCTGTATAAACATGGCGTTGTCACATAGCCGGTTTCATGAAAGACGTCCAGCTCTCCATCTAGACTCATTCTTAAGGTACCAAAGCCTTCTTTTCAGGTCTCTCGAAGAAAAACAAATAAAAATTATGTATATTTTTCTCAATTTTGGCCAATAGATAAATCATACACACTGAACCTTTAGAACCTTTAGAAGTTAAAGCTTGCATTAAGGGGCCATTATTTGTTGTTATGTGGGTAATAAATAGCAATAATAACAATATTAATGGTGCTGTTATTTGGTAATGTTAACTATGAGATTATAGTTAGGAGCTCCTTAAATTGACTTGTCATCATTTTGTTTGTGTGTCATAAATACACCCCATGCTGTGAATAAATCGGTTTCAGAGATTACTCTGCTCCATCTAACCCGGTAAATTGGTCTGTCTTCCCAATGATATAAAATGGCACACAGTGAACAAAAGTCTTAATGTGCCACATTGGCTTCGAGTGATTTAGGAGTCACAGCGAGGGATTCCCATGGTTCAGGCAGCGTGATACTTTGTTGTATCAATTATCCCTGAAGTCGCTCAAGGGGAGACTTTGATATATGGTATATTGTATAATGACTCCCTAGTTGGTGCTGTGCAGCTCCTGTTGCTTTATGTGTTAGCGCACCTGTGTGTGTATATACACACATTTGCGCAGATTTCACTGCAAACTTAACACAGGCTGGAACCGTGTGCTTCCACCTTGGTCTTTCACTTGGTTTGCAGCCATGAATATACACATTAAAATCTCACAACCTCATTTTGTACAGGTGTTTGTGTGTCTCCATGAGAGGGAATCCTAGAGGTGTGAAGTCAGACATACAATATATTGTAGGTTTGTGAAGTTACTATCTGCACCACAGCAATTTGCACCAAAGAATCTCTGTAGAGCTCAGTGACAGAAGCTTTTATGTTAAACATGTAGACGTGATGACGCTGTTAGAGTTCAAATGTAAAGACAAGAAAAAAAGGGCAGGCTGTGAGATGTATCAAAGCAGTTCCATTCCTTCAGTAAAACATGTTTAAAGTGTTGTGAGAGTTAGGTTATTAAGGACGTGTAGCTTTAGATGCTGTGATTAAGTGGTGTAGCTGCAGGGTCTGGCTGGAAACCCAGCACCCAAAGACTGAAACAAAAAACAACACTGGGTGTCTCTGATACAAATCTGAAACCTTCTCCCCAATAGGTTTCAAGCTATTTCTATTCAACAACAAGAACAGGAGGAGAGAAATTAAATCAAAAATATAGTGGTCTTTCAAATGAGCTGCTGTAGCTACGCAGTGCTGCTTGTTTTCAAAATGTCTACCCTGGGAGCTGGAATTGAAAACTGGTTCGTACTTAGAACCGGTTCTGATTTTTACAACCCATTGAACTGTATGCCTCCTATGTTAGCAATTCTTAAAAAGAATACTCCTGCCCCCACATCTCAGTTAACTTAAAGAATATCGTGGCTGTGTTGTGATTAAAGTGAAAATGGAACTTATCAAGGTGAAACTTATCTTCAGGGCTATTTCACATCATCTGCTGCAACATGCAGTAGCATATGTGTGTCGCATTCATCATATGCATCTACTCCCTCGGCCTCACGCTGTGCAAGGGTGCAAATAGAAGCAACGTGGCAAAACAACTGTCTACTACAATATATGATATAAAATTACAAGAATGTTATGCTTTTGACCGCTTGTGTATTAGTTACTGCTCCTGCCCAGACAAGCAGCAGCTTAACCTCTGTTGATGAGGGTATTGCTGTATCGCTCATTCGTTTTCTGGAAACACTTGTCCTCTAAAGGGTTGCTGGGGTTGGGGGCAAGAGACAGGGTACACCCAGTCTATCTCAGATCAAACACTAAAAGACAAACAACATTTCACACACACACACGCACACCCACCCACCAATTAATCCGATGAGAATGTCTTTGGACCGTGGAAAGAAGAAAATGTGAGGTGTCAGTACTAACTGCTACACCACTGTGCTGCCCCGTAATAATGCTGTATAGCAGTAATTTAATATTTTCAGATGTTAAGGAGATGGTCAAGGCTGTATGTCTGTGCTTGTACAGAAGATTTTATTGTTTTTCAGTCTCATGCAAAGTGGAAATAATTTATTGTTTGTCATGTTCAAGGCATGTGTCAGGAGGAGATTGTGTTCTGACAGATAACAAAACAGCTGGTGTTGAAAACCGTGTGCTCTTTTCCACACGGACAACTGATCAGAAATTGAGGTTAAAAGAATGGAAGGATCGATAAGCGGAATTAACGGTGACATTGATAAAACCTAATCATTGCCCATCCCTACTGGACACCGTGATAATGACTAAGACATGAGACCGCGGGAGAGCAAAAGAGGGAAAATATGTATGCATCAATGTTGGATATGGTGGTTTTAGACAGAAGAAACATGGTGTCTTATGAGAGAGTGTCATAGTGTGCATGTACAGTAGGAACTGAAAATGCTGAGCAGAGCAAACAGCTGGAGTCTGAAGGAGCTGTGAATGACAGGCTGAACGTTTCAACTGAAATATTACCTCCTTTTTTTATTGAACTGCAAGTGATGTTTTGTCAACGCAGCAACTGTTGTAATCCGATTTGACATACTTTGCATAAAATGTCTATGCGTCACAAATGCCACAGTTTTTAGCCAAACATTGGCATAAAATTTCTTTTGCAGATATTATATTATGATGGCACAACATATTACAAGGTATTTTAGAGTTTCAATTTCTTTGGAAATTATAACATTCTGACTCATCCTGCACTTGGGGCGTGTACTAATTTTGCCTTCCCTCGATTTGTTTTCACAGTAAACTCCTTCTGTTAATAGGCAAGAATTCCACCTCACTTTATGCCCACCTTTATGTGAGGTTATAGGTTTATGAGGTTAAAATGAATTTATAATTTGAAGTACAATGGAAAACAACAACAAAAAAAATCTATCTCTGTGAATGCATTTTATATGATGGAAAAAAAATGTATGCAAAGAAAATCTCACTCAGTTAAGTAACCTACTGTGTCTTTTCCCCTGTCTTTCCCTCACAGCGTTATTCCTTGCATAAATCCACTTTATGCCCTTTCTGTTTCCACTGGAAATTCTTCATGCTTCCGGCAGAGGATTGACAATTGGCCCTGAGGCATTTTCCCCTTTATTTTCAATATAAATCAAAGAAGTGGGAAAGGAAAATCTCAATGGCAGTGATGTGACACTGGGGACTTCATAATAAGGGCCATAAATTAACCAATCGCACCGTACATGCGGACGCTCTCACAGTTTTACACTGACTCCGTCTCAGTCTATTAACAGCATGTTTTACCGATTTTTACAGTAAAGGATATTGACTAAAGCAGGATAATATATTAATATCAAGCGTATTAAAATTCTCATTAAAGCTGCATATGCCTATTTCCTCCTTTCCTCTTTCTGCCCTCCACAGCAAAGATTTCTCTGAAAAATTACGTAATCACTCTTTGTTTCATTTGAAAAAGACGTTTTTTTTAGGAAAGGTTATGCCACCTCGATTTCTTTTTTAAAATGGAATAATAAAAAAACGAAACATTCACAGTTAAAAGGATGGTTAAATATTACAGACAGTATATTCTTAACTTTGTGTGTCCTGTGCTCATATTGTAACTTTTGTTCCTGCAGCTTTTACTGCCACGAGGGGTCATGACATGCAATATATAACATACAGTATAAATCACATTTAGCCTTAAGTCTCCTGTAAAAGGTGCTGTAGTTTTATGAAGTCCATTATTTCAATGCTATTGCAGGTCAAATGGAGCATAAACTCAAGTGCTGTCCCTGCACAGTTACACTCCATATTCCAACGGCACATACACGTACGTATTAAGTGACTTTGCGTGCTATTGTCTTCCTCATTGTATTACATTCACGAGTGAACACTGATGAATATGAAACATTTTATTAGAATCTCGCAAACCAGGAGCTAACAAAGAAAAGAACCACTTCACATACATATTTTCACTTTTATATGCATTTTATTCATGAGTTTGGCCGATGTATGCAGAATGAGAGGAATATAAAAGAAGACTATAATGTTTATTTTGTAATATACTGGTGACTACAGTGGCCCAGAGAGCTCAATGCACCCACACCACATTTACAAAAACACTACCAAAGTTGTTAACTTAGCCACAGATATGAAAAAACACAGTAAAGTGCGGGAAAACTGCAAATGGTACATACTATATTTGGTTTGTTTTTGTTTTGTTTATTATCACTATTATTTTAATGATTATGCCAGTGCTGTCATATTTTGTTAACCCTACTTCAAATATCCTCAGGCAATCTAAATGATCTAAAACACAAAATGAACTGTGTAACAGCTTATGTTGCCACACTTTAACATTTTCCACCCCATGTGGATGTTACTTAGACATGTAGCACCCACCTAGACCAGACCAGGCACCCCCACCACATAGCAATGACACTCCTTGATGGCAGCAGGCATCCCCAGCAGGATGCAGCCTGACACAGGCACACACACAAAAACGGTTTAGGAACAACTCAAAAAACATGAAAAACTGCACAAGGTGTTGACCTGGCCTCCAAATTCACTAGATCCCAAACTGATCAAGTATCTGTGGGATGATCCACAGAGGCCCCTCCCCTCAACCCATAGGACCCAAAGGCCCCCACTAACAACATTCTGTTACCAGACACCACAGCACACCCTCAGAAGGCCCATGTCCATTCTCTGATGAGACATACACAATATTAGGAAGGTGGTCATAATGTAATGCCTGATTGGTGCAAATGTTTGCACATTTGCAACTAATTTCTGTATTTGGTTGTGCTTTCCAGTTTCCTTAAGCCTGTGCCTATGTTGTTAATGAAGACCCTTTCTTAATTTGCATGTGTTTTATCAAGTTGTAGTGGACTGAGCTCTCAGGGTAAATGTGGGGGACAGTTAAGGCATTCCAGTAAAAATTATATTTCTCACTACACTGATTCCCCCATTTCTGAGTAGTTTGTGCAGGGCTTTTTTATTTTGTCTGTGTGTTAATTATGCATGTCGTCGTACTTACGTGTGTCTTCTTGTGGGGGTCCCCTGTCTCACGGTGCGATGAGGGTCCAACATTCTGAATCAGATCAAGGGATCCTCCGTGGATGGCCTGAAGCACCTTGTGTGGGTGGGTGGGTGTGTCCTGATCCCAGTGAACCAGCGACAAAGTGATATTGTAACATGACACAGCGAGAGGGGAGGTAAGCATGTGAGGCATACTGAAACAACTAAAGCTAAATAACAATAAAGAATGGCTAACACTGATAAAACACGACCCTAGAGTGTTTCTGAGGGAGGAAGAGAAACAAGCAGACAGCTACCAAAAGAAAAGAAGTCAGAAAAATACATCCAATTTCCCACGTTGAAAAATATTTTTGTTTTCTTAAAAGCACTGCACATAAAGATATGCATGCATTTGTGTGTGTGTGTGTGTGTCTCCCTAGAGCACATAGATAAAAGACTTCTTTCATTCTCCCCCCCTTGTGTTCATCCTCTGGCTCTCTCCGCCAACTCTTCCATGACCATTTTTTAATATTATTTTTATTGCATTTCTGCTTTATTGGACATTATAGGTGAATATAATAAGCATAGGGAGTGATAAAAGATAACAGGCGAGATGGAGGAGGAAGACACCATGGAAAAAGCAGTAGGGAGGGTAACAAGACAAGACCGCGTGTAGCAGTTAAGCAATACACTGTGAAAAGTTTTCTGTTTTATTTCAGTGTTGTGCTATTCTCTACTTTAAAGACACATTTTATTCTTCTTCAGAGAGTCTGCTTTAGCTACAGAATAAAAGCCAAGGTCCAGGTTCTGTCTTCTTTAACCAATAAGAGTGCAATTAAAGACAGATGAGTCACAGACCTCTGACCATGTTTGAAAGCTGTCTTGAGCTTGGGGAAACTCTCTAAAGGATGAGACAAGCAGCAGCTGATTTGGACATTGAGCACGATTAGATGATTAAAGAAAAATTGAATGACACAGCGATGCCAGATGTTACATGGGACCGGAAATTATCAGATCTTTTCTTACTGAAATTGTTTCCTGTTGGAGGTCATCTTGCTCTACTTCAGTATTACTGTTTACTCTTTCAGATTTTAACATTTCACGTACTGTGACCTACTAACCAAAAATTTTATTTATTGTAGGCTCATTTTCTTCGACTTTACTCTACATTTTATATTCATACTTTATGCCAGTCTACTCACCTGTGATATAAATGACGCACATGGTTTTCTCTGTGCATACCACTTTAACAATAACTTCATGAGGACAGGATTTACTCAGCAACCTGTTAACTGACTATCCTTTTCATCCTCTATCAGTTTTGGATATATATCATGTACACCAATCAGGCATAACTGTATGACCAATGACAGGTAAAGCCACTTAAATTGACCATCTTATGACAATTCAATGTTCTGCTGGGAAACTTTTGGACCTAGCATTCATGTGGATGTTACTCACACATGTACCACCCACCTAGACCAGACCAGGCACCCCCACCCCATAGCAATGACACTCCTTGATGGCAGCAGCCATCCCCAGCAGGATGCAGCCTGACACAGACACACACACACAAAAAAAAAAACTTTTGGAGGCACAAGGGAGACCTACACAATATTAGGAAGGTGGTCATAATGTTATTCCTGATCCATGTATCTCATTACAAGCAGTTATGTATACATGCTACAGGTATCATATATTAATTTAACTACTTGCTCGCCATCCCTTCTTTTCTGCTCCACTTCTCTAGTTTTTCTGCCTCTTCACCCGGCCCTCTCTAAGCAGATGCTTCTGCCTCCACTGTTTCTTTTTCATTGCAGATGGACAGGGGACTTTGGACAAAAGACATGCTTGAACCGACAGAGAAAAAAATATACCTCCGTATTCAACTGGACTGTCCTAACCAGTCAGAGCCATTTTATTGTAAACCTCTATGTTCAGATGACATGTATGATTATATCTCACTTATTCTTCTGTCCATTAAATCCCACCTAAACAATTGATTGGCCTAGCAGATTTATGCTGGAGCATAATCAGTTCCCAACAGAGCAAACCCAAACCAACTTTCGCTGTCATGGGTGAGTGAAATCGTGGTAGCTTCCAGGCTAGAAAAGGTGTAAAAGTTCAAACTATGCAAAAACTTACAGATCCAGTGACAGTCAAGTAGTCATATTTTGTTTTTCCTTATTTTCTGACATAAATACTGTACATTGCATCAGTTTCAAATGTTCATATTTAATGTGGCCAAAGTCTCAGATAATTAGTTGAACATATCCCCGTGCGCCAAAAGCTTCAGCCCACTCGAAAGCAACGTTCTGTTTTACTTTCATGCCAATGTCAGCTCCTCGCCAGCCTTCACACGGTCATCTGCTCTAAGCACAGCTCACCCATTAAGTTAAACTATGGACTTCTTTGTAAATGTTTGTGAAAGTTCTCACCATCTACTTGTGTAGTGTTATGGGCCTTGAGCATAAAACACAGGCACTGTCATGTCACCAAATAAGTTTGCAAAGCAGATATGTCGTGGTCCAATCTTTGTTGCAGCAGATGTTCTTACTGGCCACTTTCATGTTCCAGATCAAGATGTACAGATGGATTTTAGAAGCTTTCATTTTCCTTCAAGGCTGAAATCAAATGCATTTCTACTCATCTCCCCGTTCTTTAGTTCCTTTGGTGTACAAGGATCCTGAATTAACCCAGCTACTAAAAGGCCATAATAATTCACGAGCCGCCCTTCAAACCATTAACATCGACTTTCTTTTGAAGTTTCCATGGTGAAGAGTTTACCAGTGCAGTTATAATTCTAAACAAGAACTATTTCAAAGTTCAGTCCACACAGATAGAACTGAACTAATTCACTTTTTTTTTTTTTTTAAATGAGCCGCTTCAAGCTATTCTTGTTCAATAGAATCTCTGACCGACCTGCCCATCCATCCCCAGCCCGTGATATTTTTTCCATGAGGATCTGTACTGCTTTTTGAATAACCATTGACTGTATACATTAGGAAATAACTCAAATGTTTGTGTAGATCAGCTGCTTCTGCGGTGCCGGAGGTGGCTTCTCTTCCAGCTGCACCATCCATGCTGTAACAGTGCTTGGAGGCAATGGGAAAGTGGAAGTCTGGAGATGACTGAAGAAAACTGAGAAAAGAAATTTAGAGTGCCCATTATCTGAAACCTTGCACACACACTATTGCACACAAATCAGTGATTTGGCAAGGTGAACGGATTTGCATGTTTGTATTTCTTATAAAGAACCACTGAGGAATATGAAAAGGCAAAGAAATTGAAGATTACAGAGGGAAGAAAATGGATTGATAGAGTCATCACGGGATGTCTGGGGGAGAATACAGTGTCTTTTAAAAGATCATTAAGTCAGCGTGGCAATTTGAAGAACGCATGAGAGACAGTCGATTGATGGAGGAATAATCATAATTATATCTAGGAGAGGAGTAAGATGCCCTATGGCTGAGGACGTGCGCTGCATGCATATAATATATGTATGTGGTGTACTGTGAGTAGACCTGCGCAGGGACGAGTAATTCAGATTTATATTTCATTCCTGCACGTCTGTCCCATTGAGATGCTAAAGACGTACAGCCCATATGCACAAACATGGAGACACGGAAATGAATTGCACCAAGTTTTGATAAGAAAGCAAACTGTTGTTTTTCCCGTAGAGGAGATACAAGCACTAAACTGTATAGACAGGAGAGAAGAGAGAGATCAGAAGAAGTAAAGGATAAAGGAGTTGCTGCCTAGTGCAGCATCGTATTAATGTCAAAAATGATAATGGCCGAAGAGGAGTTCCTTAGGAGTTACTCAAGTGTTAACCGACAGTGAAAATAGCTAGCTGCATGAGGCAGAGAGGGGAGATGTAGAGAAAAATCCCTTCCCTTTAATGGATATAACGGCAACGCTCACGCTTTTACCAAAAGCTTTTTAATAAGGCCTTTATTGTATTCATCCACTTGAGATTTCGCAAGCTGTGTAATTACAGCATTCATTATGCCCAGATTACAATTAGTACAATGCGCTTTCATATGCGCACAATTATTTTTTCCTTGTAGTGGCTTGAGAGGTGCTTGTAAACTGTTGAAATTGCAGATGTTAATAAAGCCTATCAGTGTTATTGATGCCAAAGTATCTGTTCAATGTCTTGGGATGAAAAAAAAAACAAAAAACATTTTAACAGGACTTGCTGACTGGTTGTGAGGACCTGCCTTATTTTCCCACAAAGGAGGGTCTACATCAGGTTCAGTGGCTTGCCCAAGCGCAATTTTGGGGAAGGGGGAAAATTGAAACAGGTGTACGTTCATGACCTCCGCAGTATTTAGTAATTTGTGTTGGATGCGGTTCAGTGGGATCATCGACAAGCCGACTGTGCTGTTACACGGTTGAAGAAGTTTGCGGTAACCTAAACATTGTTTTCAGCACCGTGCACCATCTCTGGAGATTTATCTTTTTTAAATTCATTAGAAGTTTACTCGTCAGTCTGTAGACATACTGTACAAACAAATGGTGAAGCTGTATATGGGGAGGTACGTATCCCTCAGATTCCTCATGATTTGTATTATTCTATTTACACTCTAACTTATATAACCACCTTTGTAAGGTCTGCTCTCACTTGTGGGCAGCCTAGTGGTTGGAGAAGGGGGCCCAGGACCAGAGGACCGGAATGTGAGAGGTGAGAGGATGGAGTGAATAAGCAATGCTGAAGATTTTTGCTTTCTGATACTGTCGTTAGTGTTTATGCATGTTACTTTGGTGTATGTGTAAGGTAGCATGTAAGCAACAGACAGCTGAGAGGTCATGGAAGAGACATAAGCCTGCAGTTACTGGTTTAACTGCAAAGTTAAAAGTACTGTTTTAAGTGCAAAGAGCGCCAGTATTTATATCAACTTGAAATTTGCTCTCCCAATCTGAGAACTTTGCTGATTTGCATTGCTGATTTTATCAACAACGAAACAGGAGGATGAGGGAAGCAACAATGATTGAATAATCAGGATAAATAAGTGCAACTAAGCAATTGCGATTAACATAAAGAACACAATAACCCTGCAGAACAAAGCCAGGGCAGTGACTGGCCTTTCTTCACAGCCTTTGCACTCTCTTCCCCTGATGAGCAAATGGAAACAGGTGCACTCTACCACCTGCTGCAGAATGAGGGAGGGGCAATACCTGGAGGCGCACAGGAGACAAAAGAAAGGCACACTCGCACAAGAGACATGCAACAACTCACTGCGTATGATAAATACACTGATCAGTCACAACATTGAAACTGCTGACAGGCGAGGTAAATAACATTCTTGCGGATGTTGCTTAGACATCTACCACCCATGTGACACTCCTCGATGGCAGCAGCCATCCCCAGCAGGATGCAGCCTAACAAAGGCACACACACAAAAACGGAGTAGGAGCAACTCAAAAAACATGAAATGCTGCAGAAGGTGTTGACCTGCCCTCCAAATTCCCTAGATCCCAAACTGATCAAGTATCTGTGGGATGATCCACAGAGGCCCATCCCCTCAACTCATAGTACCCAAAGGCCCCCCACTAACAACATCCTGTTGCCAGACACCACAGGACACCCTCAGAAGGCCCATGTCCATTCTCTGATGAGTCACAACTATTTTGGAGGCACAACGGAGACCTAGGGAGACAAATTATACCGGGCTGATCGAAATACCTATGCATGCACCAAAACTCACTCATAACCACAAGTCGTATGGGTGGGAAAGTGGAAACAGGTGCACTCTACAATGACAGGATAATATAAATCTGAAGAAATGGTGCCAGGAAAACAATATCCTTCTGAATGTCAGCAAGACAAAGGAGTTGATGGTGATAGTGGACTTAAACACAAAGGTGGAGAGGAACTACAAACCACTAAAATCAATGGTACCCCTGGAGAGGGTGGACAGTTTCTGGTACACATCACGCGGGCCCTGTCATTGTCCTGTCACATCAGCACTGTAGTGAAGAAGACCTGGCAGTGTCTCTACCATCTTAGACACGTAAAAGACCTTAAACCACCCTCTCAGGCGCTAAGGACCTTTTACACTTACACGTCTGAGAGTCTCTTCACGGAACGCATCGCAGCCTCGTTTGGGAAAAGCAGCACGCATGACAGGCGAGCTCTCCAGAGGGAAGTGCGATCAGCTGAGCGTACCATCTGCAATGAGCTCTCTGACCCAGAGTCCATTTACAACAAGAGGTGCTGGAGCAAGGCCAGAAAGATGAGTGACCACCCAAACAATGGACTGTGTTGCTATCATGGAAGCATTTTGGTTCCTTGTAGGCAAATACAGAAAGAATTAACTACTTCCATCAACTACTTGGACCTAATCATCTATGTTTTTTAATTTCACTACTCCGCACTATGCTCATTTGCATTTGATTCTTACCAACTGTGTCTATACTGTATGTGACATATCTTGCCTCTTTTAACAAGCATAAAAAGTATTTCACTAAATGTCGTATTGTGTCTGATTTTGTATGTGTCATAACCACAATTTTCCCTTAACCCTACCTAAAAGGTAGGTGTTTGTTTCCTAAACGTGACCCTAGTCAGAGAGTGAAGACCAGTATCACAATGGTGCAGCAGTTGGGTCATTTTGTACAGCTGCTATGAACTCAGCCACAGCCTATCATGTCGTTTGTGATTGCATTAATAAAAGTATTTTATTCATGAAAAGCAAAATAAAGTTGTCGCCTTCAAAACATCCAGCCAGCAATTACTTCTTGTCACTGCAAAGCCAAGAGTAACCAAACGTGATACGCACACAAACATTGTCTAGGGTTGTAGGAACAATAAAGAATGTTCTCAAACACTAAAATACCGGGCACCCTCCTTTCAATCATCTGCCCCAACTCCACTTAGTCTGTCTCCTTGTTGCCTCTAAATGAAAGAAAAGTGAGTGAGGGAAGAAATGAGGCATGAAGAGAGGTATTTAACTAGACGGCTGCAATCTGACTTAATGGACTGAATAACTGACTGGTTGACTAACTTGCTGTAAAGGCTGATTGGCTGAGTGACAGGAAGATGGGCCGATTTGCTGACTGGCAGCTGAATAATACAGCAGCTTTTTTGGCCAGATGTTACTGTGTCTGGCTGAATGAATTCAGTGAGATGTCTGGATTGCCTTTAGGTTAAAAGGCCTGCTTTTCTCTTTGTTCGTCCTACTGCAACACAAACCATGAACAGCCATCCAATTTTCCATTTCTAGTACTAAATGTCAACTTTACATTGACCTGCGATGCTATATATATATTTATAAATTCTTAATTTAGCAGCTGATAAAAGCTCCTTTTTTTGCTGACACTAAATATTGTAAGAGCAGTTTATTATATATTTTTAGTTTTATAATATGTATAATGAGCATAAAAGCCGGTTGAGCTGTGAAATTGAACATGACTCACTTACTGCACAGGGATAATTTTTAAACAGCACTTTAGGGAGAGAAGAGGAACTGTGGACATAGTAATACATACTCATTGCTAACACACATGTATAGGTCTGGTGATACGGAGGTAGGCACACAGAGCAAGGAAACTACACGCAAAAAGTAAGGGAGCAGCCATACGTGTGCGGGCTGTAAATGATACCCCCGCAGCCACAGTGCTCCCACAGGAGCCTCAAACCCAATGTGAATTATACTGACATTAAATAGTCTGCACATAGATTGCATTTAAATTACCTACGGCACACGTATAGTATTAAGTCTCTACTTAATTCTTCAGGTGGAAATTTTTAATCAGTGCAAGTTTGGAACACCAAGACACCGTCATATTACGTGATTACTACAGCTGGTCCCGGTGGAGGGATTTATTAGGTGATAGGCATCAAAGTTACATTATTATTTGAAACGTTTTTACAAAATGGTGTATACTGTTTCAAGTATGTATGTGGCTGAGTGACAGGAAAAAGACTAAAAAGAAAATATATCTATTCTGTGAATCTTTCATCCAGTTACGTTTTTTTTAGATAAGGCAAATGTTGTTGGCACTTGGATTTTAGTACACCCAAAAAATGATTTGGAACTCTTTTCTGAACTAGTGGACCAACAATGGTGTTATCTGGGATGATCTCTTGGGCTACCTGTGCTGACAAATGATCAAATAATTATGGCTAATATGCAAATGCACAGAAATTTTAGTGTTCTTTTGGGGTCGTGCCTGGCCAATACCAAAAAAACTTTTATCTCTGTTTTTGGTCTCCTCCACCACCCCAGAAGAAATACACTTTAGTTTTTCTGTCGATTAATATTGGGCAATGTTGGGCAAGTAACTTGAATATTTATTAATTAAGTGGCTAAATCTCCATTAGCTTATCTCATTTGGCGATCAAGGGTGACTCAAAAGATTTTTATTTGAGTGAAAAGATTGCTGCTTTAACATACTATATAAATACTAATCAGTGCCGCTTTATGCACGGTTAAATATGAGGTCAAAGGCAAGCAGGAGATCATAATTATTCATATAATTTTGTATCAAGTTTGACTTGATAAGATGACATAGATCAGGCCTATAGTGAGAAAAACCTCAAACTAATCAGTCGTGGCCCCTGGTGGAGGTTGCACCCACAAAATGTCAGCAATCTTTCCAAACAGGATAGAGCGAATCAAGTCACTACACACTGCTACCGCAACCTTGAAGTGGGTATCCATCCGTATAAATCCCAGTATTCTCTCATAGCCTCAGTTGTTTATCTGTGGCAGTACCTTTGTCTCGGTATAATGCATTGCTCCTTGAGTACCATTTCTGCTTGTATAATACTTCCATCAGCAGCTGGTTATCTGCTGAGTATGTCATCTCTACAGCGGAAAGGGTCTCAATGGGTTGATGCAGGATCCTTGTCTGAACAGAGTTTATCTCAGCAGTAATAATAAGCTACAAAATGCTATGCAATTTATTCAGATGACGTGTCAGCTAGTGCATGCGTACATTTTCCTAATTGTGTTTTATGAAAACATTCGCTGTTATGATATTGTCAAGGAAATGTTCCAATAAAAGGAAATCAAAGCCTGGGTTATGTGTTTTTATAATGCTATCTTTTCAGCGAAGAATTCAGTGTTATTGGAGCATAACCTTTTAAAATAAAACATAATAAAGCACTGAATTTTTCCACTTCTAAAAAATATTTCAGCTTGATGTACCGTAGCTTATGAATGTGTTCTGGATCAGTCACTGTAGCAATTTAATTTCCTCCAAAACATGTTTGGCAATAGTAAGATCACATAAGAGATTTTTCTTTGGTGCATGTTGTCAACATGATTTTCCACCCATTTCTTCTCCCCCACACCACAAACCTTCCTTATCTGCTCCATGGATGACAAAAGGAGAAGCTAAACACATAGAGAATACTCAAACAGTACATAGAGGAGGAAAGAATGTTGAAAGATAGGATCATGCTGGAAGAGGGAAGTTCTGATGAAATGGGAGATGGAGAAGAGAAATGCAAAAAAATAAAATAGAAAACCAAAGATAGTGCAGATGCATGATGTGAGACTGAGAGAGGACAAACTTCCATTAAGTGGAGGCTCTAGAGATGCAGACAGAGCAGACAGGGAGGATGGATTATGGAGTCCAGAGAACCAATGAAAAGAAGCTTGGACATAAATTTATTCTAAGAATTAAGTCCTTGGAAACATACAGGAGACACACACATACACAAGCACAGAGAAACATGCGGCCCATAAATCACAATCCCTGGGTAGGAGTAAAGGTTGTAAACCTTTAGATACTGGAAATGACAGCTTATGTGTCTGCTCACAGGTGCAATACAAATGCAGTAACCTTGTTAATCCTTATGTGGTTTTCACTAAAGGTTTTATTTGTCAGCTAAAACTGATCTGGCAAATAGTTTGAATCCCCAAATAATACAGAAAAACAAAGTGACATGTAAACACTTTTCATGTGGTAAATGTTATGGGTGACAACAAATCTTTAGGTTCTTCACAGCTTTTAGGTTTTCCATCACAAATACTAACTGCTCAGCTGTAAATGGTTGACAAACACAGACGGCGATAATTGTAAAAGTTGTGTGTTTGATTCAGGTATTTCATCAAGGTATTTCCATCAAGACTTAGAAGTTTTCACCATCGTTATCAAGCCAAAGGAGAAAAAAACATTAACAATCGCAGGTGGTAACATGCAGCCAGATCAAATGAGTCATTTTTTTTTAGGTGGTACATCTCTTATATCAAGTCATTACTCGTGCAAAAACTTCAGCCAAGTATCCAGGTCAAGATCAACCAGGAAAGGTTCACCTTTACTATTTCCCCTGTTGACTGCATATAAAGATCAATGCTTCATGGAGTTGCTGTAGAAATTTAAAGCATTATTTGGTCCAGGCTGGGAGCTTTTTATTCATTCATTCATTCATTTGCTGTAACCGCTTGTCCTCTGGAGGGTTGCAGGGGGGCTGGTGCCTATCCCAGCTGTCACTGGGCAAGAGGCAGGGTACACCCTGGATAAGTCACCAGTCTATGGCAGGAATAAACACAGATAGACAGACCATTCACACTCACACCTACGGCCAATTTAGAATCACCAGTTAACCTAATGAGCATGTCTTTGGACAGTGGGAGGAAGCCGGAGTACCCGGAGTGAGAACCCACGCAGACACAGGGAGAAGATGCAAACTCCACACATAAAGGCCCCAGTCGGCAGATGTATTTGAACCCAGGACCTTCTTGCTGTGAGGCCAGATTGTCAGGGGGGTCTGTGGGGACTGGCTCAGTTTTGGAGCCAGGCTCAAGTGACCATTCGAGGAACTGCACTTCCCTTTTGACTTGTTTTTGTTTCAGCCCCTGAGTTTCCTGCTTTATTTTCCCTTAAAACACTTTCCATACCGGGCACATGGCTCATAGTGTATGCTTGTTTCTATGTCCCTGTAGAGATTCTTTGACTGCGAACTTCATGGTATGAGGGTGAAGGACTTGCATAAACGTCTCACTCTTTCTTTTCTGCAAATCTTCCTCTCCTCTTGGTTTCTTAACATCCATTTAGGCAAGGGGAGGGAGAGTCACATCATCTACTTTGTTGTCAATGTATCTATATTCTCACCTCGCTTTTTATCCATTTCTTTCCACTGTCTCTCTCATCCAGTCTTCTTACCCCAGGTGACATTGCCCTACCCCTTCTCCCATCCTCATTTACTCATGTGTGAGCTCCTCTGCTCCACTGTCATTCTTAATCCCCTCCTCTCCTCCCCTCTTGTCATGTATTAACCTCCCTCTTCAACTGTCATCCCTCTATTCTCCCATATTTCTTGCTCTTCTCATCCCTTCTCTTTCTCCCTACTCCAGCAGAAAAGAAAAAACAGGATGGTCTTCTCTTCTGGTGACATTCAATGAGCAAATAAGACTGTGGTGTCAGCAAGATACTAACCATATGCCAGTACAATGGTGCGGCAATGCCATTTATACACACAATAAAGCGCTGAGCAGTGATTATAGTGGTATGCTAATAAAACTGTTCTGTGAAGACGGAGCTGGCAGAGGTGCTCTATCTGAGAGGGCAAAGAGAAGGGATAAAACGGCTGCATAATTACGAGGGAGGAATGTGTGTGTGTGTGTGTGTGGGGTGCGGGTGTTGAACATGTGTGTTGGACGGATCCAATATGTGTGTGGGCATGTCAGTGCGGTTTTGTGAGTGTGTACGTTGGAGTGATTTTGAGTGTGCTTGCGGTTTGGTGTGTGTGCCAGGTCTGTAAAGAGCCTCTCATCTGCTGCCCAGAATTAGTCAATAACTGGCACCTTCCCTTGATAACTAGCTCAGTTAAAAAGGTACTGAGTTTTAATCTACTCTGTTGCTCTGTGCCTCCGCACACAGTGCTGCAATCACCGTGTCACCTAAGTCAACGTCCATCCATCCAACGAGGGATGCACATATACTGAGATAACAGTTTTGACAGAAATTCTCCAGTTCATCTTTCTCATCAAAATATACACCGAGGTGTAACAGTATAACCAGCTGCCTAATAGTGTGTAGGTCTCACTTGTGTCTCCAAAACAGTCGTGACTCATCAGAAAATGGACATGGGCCTTCTGATGGTGTCCTGTGGTGTCTGTTAGTGGGGGCCTTTGGGTCCTATGGTTTGAGGGGAGGGGCCTCTGTGGATCATCCCACAGATACTTGATCATTTTGGGATCTAGTGAATTTGGAGGCCAGGTCGACACCTTGTGCTGGTCTTCATGTTTTTAGTTGAGTTGTTTCTAAACCGTTTTTGTGTGTGTTCCAGCGTCAGGCTACATCCTGCTGGGGATGGCTTCTGCCATTAAGGAGTGTCATTGCTATGGGATGGGAGTGCCTGGTCTGGTCTAGGTGGGTGGTACGTGTCTAAGTAACACCCACATGAATGCCAGGTCCAAAAGTCTCAAGATGGTCAGTGTTATTTACTTCTCCTGTCAGTGGTTTTAATGTTGTGGCTGATCGATGTATTTGTCTAGGCTGCAGAGTGACTCTAACTGCTTGTGGCTCAGTAAAGGTCTGTTTGCTGACCTTACAGTGCTGTCAGTCTTTAGATGTTAACAGAATAATAACAGAAACTGATCAAAACACCCTTTATTCATGTCAACCCCATGAGTTTACCAAGAGCTATGTCTTAACCCTAAAAGATCCTTGTAAATAAGCTGAAGTTTAAGATGAGCGGCCAAAATTCCTTCACTCCTTTATCGCAACTTCTAAAATTCAATGAGGTCCTCTTGAAGTTTGATGCACACGAGAGAACACACACACGCAAACACGCGCACACACACTCAAATACCACAGACCCATTACTGAGTCATGCTCGCTCCTATCATTAACTCTGGAAACTGTGATCAAACAAGTGTTTCACTAATGATCCGCGCTATTTTTCTAAACCACTATCATATGCGAGCTGCAACACCAGATTTACGCTCAGCTCAGACCACAGTGAATTCACTCCCCTCTAATCCATCACTTTGTGGACAGATTCTGGAAAGATGTTTGAACGCTAGCCTCACGCAGGTAGTACATGCCATTAGAACTTGTACATTGTAGTGTAGTTCCTTTTCTTTTTTGGTTATGCTTTTATTTATATGGATAAAAATATCAGGAAAAGAAGTACCAGATTAGACAAAAAGAAGTAATACTCTTTTTTTTGTTTGTTGAGTCGCTGCCTTTTGACTCAAAACTGGTATCAGGTACACCAGTGCACAATAGCATCATGTCATTTTGCACAGAATACGAGGAGATGATGCACACACAGCGCTGCCTCACCTTGAATTAAAGTGAGTGTGTGACAGGAACACTGTCATCTCCGCCTCAGTGATAGTATGGAGCTTTTATTTCCTGGCACCGTGACAGATACAGGCACAGGCTGAACTTTTTGACACTAATAACGACGACAAACCCCACGCAGTGAAAAAAATGGAAGTCAGATCTTATGACTAATCTGTGAGTTATGCTGAGGAAAGCACGGTTGCATGCCTTGGGCACACTGCATGCAGGACGTGTAGCATCACTAAACAATTTTAAATTGTAATCATTTAAGAAACATCCTTCACTGCAATCAGAATTCTTAGTGGATAAATCATTGATAAAAAATGAAGGGTTGTATAAAATCATTACTAATACAAGTCTCATACTCATTACAAGATGAATTGATTTAGCAGATTCCCTCAGGAGAATCCGAGGTTTGTGTCAGGTCTGTAAGACCTGCTCAACTCTGTCTTGATGACTTATTCATTCACTGGGGAAAATAAATACAAAAGTACAAATAATAAAATGCAGCAGATGTTCTGTGTTAGACTTATCAAGCTGGTATTAAGATATTTTCATTTGATGTTCAGGGGAACACAAGAAATAGTTGGACAAGAAATTAGATTAGTCTGAATAGGAGGGAAACTTTTTACATCAGAGCTTGTTATGTTTTGCAGCACAAGCACACGGATCCATCTGTGCGCGGATAACGGGCCCCGGAAAGAAAATTATAATCAGTCTCTGGGGAGAAAAGAGGGCACTGCTCATACACTGCAGCCAAATATCTTCATTTATAAAGAGTTGATTAAATATCACCAAGGCAAAGTGGCCTCCCGGTCCGCTATCTGGTGATTAGATTGAGGAATGTGTGTCTATGTTTTGCCTAACTCTATCCTTGCCTTGCTTTTGTTCCACCCACTAATGTCACTCAGAGCGCATCCTGCTCCTTTCATCTCAGCCCACTGCTGCCTTCTGCACCTTTTTTGTCTTCCTCACTTCACTTTCTCAACCTTGCTTCTGTTTCTCCTCTTTGATTATTTTTTTTTTTCTTGTAACCTTCTCCGCCATTTTTCTCACCCTTGCATTTCTGCCCTCCTTCTCCTCCAACGTCTGCCAATTCAGTAGTTGTGAATTGATATTTGTTAATATAGTTGTACCGTACAGCGACTTTGCAACTCTTTATACACACACTGACGCTCGGTTTCCTTATGCTAACTGATTAGCTATATTAATGTCAAGGCCATACACTAAACGCCCAAAGCCAGCAGCTTGATTGGTCAATACCCAGAGGCCCGTGTCCTAATTGGCTGGCCTGTGAGGAAGAGCAGGCGGACTTACTACTTCATTAAGAGGCAGAGTGATGCCAAGATTGCACCTGCATTCACAGCGTCCTGGTGTGTGTGTGTGCATGCTGCTTTGCTTTGCTCTGCTCAGCTCATTTCTGCCCTGCCAATAAATCCATTCTTACACAGAGGTCTTGATATTTAATATCCTCGCCCTGGAAAAGAGCGCCTCTCATTTGGCTTCGGTGGAAGTCACAGAACGGTCTTTTCAACTCAAGCTATCTTTTTTAATAAATAGCTCCCACAACTGAAAATAAAATGGCTCAGATTCTCTATTCTGTATCTGTAATGAAATGCCATCCTCATGGAAGGTGTTCTCCAATGCGATCATCCGCCACTGTTTTCTCCTTTAGGCATCCAGTTTTTTTTTATTATGCCGAGGTCACCAGCGTGCTCTTGTTCTCTCTGAATTTACCAAACTTCTAATGTTCCTGCTGTCTCTCCGATGAAATGTTATAGTCTAGTTTTTTCAGCTTGAGGACAGCCTGTTGCATTGAGAGTTCCTTTGACTTTATGGGTTCTAGTGATGTGTCATTTGCGAACGAGACGATCTTTTTGTGGCACACGAGAGGGGGGCAGATGCTCCAAAGACAGGTAGTATAGTGGTGCAAGGGGGTCAGGAAAAAGTGAAGAAATGAGCGAAAACTGGATATCTAAGCTGAGACATCTGGTATTTCTGAATGCCAACCCGTGTCTCTACCCTTGTGTTAAAAAACCTTTATCCAAAGTCTCATAATGTTAAGACTTTGGCCTGTATTTATTTGATTTGTTTGTTGTGATTCAGTTGTTCATTTAAAGCTCTGACTAAAATATGAAACAATAGTGTCTGTGTTTTTTGTAACCAACAACAACAAAAAAAAAAATGCATAAAAATTAGGGTTTTATGAAAACAGCGAATGAAAAAATTGCTTACCAACACACAAACCATTCATAATCGCTAAATTGGGATAAAATAAAAGCCTCTGAGTAAAACTAAATGAAGAGCCATTTGGGAGCCACAAAAGACAGTTCTTCTAAGGGAGCCGAGCTAAAGAAGATGAATCTTTGAAAAGAGCTGGACTTCCCATCATTAATGGGTTTCGCACTGAGTATAAATGCCACACCTGGAATGAAATGCGAACTTTTTACCTGGTCACTTGACACACAAATAGCTCACAAGTGCTTAAAACAGCTTTTGAGTCAGGTGTCAGATTATCTTTTGTCCCCGGACAAAGAAGACTGTATTTGGAAGAACTGGAACATCTGCATTTGAAGTCCATCTTCATTACATTACTGTAACTTGTAACTTGTCACTATGTTGTAAGGAACAGCTAGACACATACAAATTGTGTCAAATTTGCTTAGTAATATGCCAAAAAACAGTATTAAAGATTTGTTAACAAAGAAATACTACCACTAAAAATAAATCTAACCGAGCATTCTGAAAACCCTCAGAAAGAAGGCTGAGACTCTGCAAGCACTTTATCCTTTGAAGTCTATTGTCACCCTTTTTCTCCACTATCCAGTCCATTCTTCTCCCTCTTTTCACTCTTGACTCAGTTTGCTACCATCTTCTTTCTTCATCTTCGCCGAGACAGCGACGTCCCACCAGCTCCCTCACACTGTCATTCGAATGAGACTGTCAGCACAATGTCTTTTATGTGAATGAGCCCACTGAGTTAGAATTCACAAACCATAACCAATCTGACAGAGAGCACTGTGCTGTGGTACTACAGCATGTATGTGAAATTTTTCCCAAGCATTTATGTATGGGCCCAAGTCGTGAAGTTGGACTCGATCATGTGTGCACGCCTGCGCCTCATTCTGCACGCGTGCTTGAAGTTAGCTCATGGAGGTTTATTTGAGAAGATAACTGAAGCACTTTAACTGTAGCTGTCAGTACAAAAAAAAAAAAAAGAATCATTTGGTTACAAGTAATCTAAAACAGGCCTGCCTGTGCGGCAAGAAAAAAAAAGAATCACTATCAAAGCATAAAATTTTGTTTCTTTGTCAATGCTCCTGCAAGTGTCACTTGTTAAGATGCTTCTGACTGCACACCAGTAATTTTATTCTGCAGTAAATACCTCACACACAAGGCAACTTTTTTATTAATTTTTTTTTTTTTTAATCAACCTCAGGCATAATGAAGTGTTTTAAGATGTTTAAGCATGCTATAATGTATACATAATGTATGTATGTATGTATGTAACTGGAATCTAAATAAGATGCATTATTAAATGGGTACATCATACCTGGCTACGTAAAGCTTATGCAAAGTCATTTGATAAGTTAATTAAACAGCCAGAACTGTGTTTTGTTTTAATGCCAGTTGATGTAACTGTGTCTTATGTAACTGAGAAATAGGGACTCAATGTACACTGTTGCTGATAAAGTTGGAATAATTTAGTTTTCAGACACCTTCCTCTTTTTATTGCTATTATTACACATCAGTTAAATGTTTGGAGATTGGTTAATAGAGAAGATATACATTTTATCTATCTAGAATAAATCACATTGTTGCAATCATTTCTTGAGAAGAGGTAAAAAATCCATTTTATTCCAACTTTATGGGCAACAGTAGTTGAACAGACTCCAAATCTCAAAGTAACTGTGGTATCAATCTTCTAATCAAACTCTTGAAAAGAAACAATGACATAATAATAATAATTTAAAGGTAATTTAAGAAGACTGTTAATAAAGTCTGTGAATAAATATACAACTCATCACCTGCAATCTGAAAGTAGTTCCAACTATGTTGCAATAGCCTCTTTTGCTTAGCTCAGTAATATCACCTGTGATTTCATTTCAAACCACCTCTCGCCGTTTTAATCTCCTTTATCGCCTTCAGAAATCTCACGTCTTCCACATTCATGACCATTCTGCTGTGAAATGCTCCGCTGAAAGCCACAGCTCTCAACAGTAGGCTAATACGGCTCATGATGAGAAGTTACAAAGTGATGGATCTAGATGATGAATACCACATGCCGTCAAATAATCTGCCCTCTCTAATACAGAAACACCCTGTTGAGTAGATCAGCATTTTTAATTGCTGAAGAGAAAGTACAGCCACTAACCGTGCATCAAAGTTTTACAAACACGTCGACCTAATTTCTTCACCTTTCTCATAAAAAAAAAATTACACACAGGCGAAGGTAGATACGAATAAATACAAAACTCATGAATAACACATTTTTCTCTCAGAAAAACAGAATCTAAGGCACACACTGA
Source organism: Chelon labrosus (assembly GCF_963514085.1). Taxonomy (NCBI): domain Eukaryota; kingdom Metazoa; phylum Chordata; class Actinopteri; order Mugiliformes; family Mugilidae; genus Chelon; species Chelon labrosus. Next base: position 7,589,445 of record NC_140355.1, on the reverse strand, counting down.
TGTGCTGAGAAAATGTCAGCAGGGATAAGACATGTCAGAAGCATTAAAATGTATGTTGTATTAAGACGTAAATTAAAAGAATTATTTATTACTTGTGTGTTTCTTTGAGAGAGAGAACTCCCTGTTTCATAACTGTGCTTGTACCCAAACACACTCGCTACATGCACAGAATAACTGAACCCTTCCCCTTGTGGTCAAAGCTTGGAGATATGAAATCCAGTAAATCTTGCATGGCGCGAGGACGCAGACAGCTCAAACACGGGGATGTATAGATGAAGTGAGATGGCTCTGTCTTTGTATTTGTGTGTTTAAATGAGGCAGACAGTGATGGGGAGAAACAAAGTGTATGTGCTTGTGGATAAGATGCCAGGGCTTCGATGAACAGAGGGAAAGAATGTTCTAAATGTGCACAGAATTCACATTTGAATTGTTTATCTTTGTCGCATATTAACTTTTTGTAATTAGAAGAATCTATGCAGGCTTGCAGTTCTGATTTTATCTGGAGCAAAAATCCATTTCATTTTCCAGACCAACGTAATGGTCCACACTTTGACCTACAATACAAAATACTAGAGATGTGATGTCCACAAACGATTCGAATCTATTGACCAGCTCTTTAACATGAACTATGGGAACCACATCACAGCTGCGAGCTGTTCTTTTATTTTTATGTTTTGCTGTGTTTCACAAAGGTCTTAAACAGACTTCCCAAGGGATAAATAAGGTATCTAGAGAACTCAGATATCTCACCAATATAATATATATTAGTAGGATGTCTAAGTTTGAATAATTCTGATCCAAATTCTGATCCAAATCTTACCCTATCATTCCTTCCAGTAATTATTTCCTGGGTAAAATGAGTTACCTCCAGGTTGGCATCTTAAAAATAAATAAATAACAGCCAGTCTTTCGAATGGCTCTTTGAAGGGAACGGAACAACACGATCCAGCTCCCTTCGAAGAGCCGTAAATTCCATCTCCCGCTAAATACATTTCACATGATCTGCATAAACTGTTGGCTAGTTTGCAGCCTCAATATGACCCTCTGAGTCCTTGGTTTATGCACTGTTGTAGTGATGCATCTGTGTTTGTTTATCTCAGCAATTAACTTGGCAGTATAATCCACTTATCTCCATGTTTTGGTACAGCCGCTCTAATAGTCATCTTTGCATGCCCTTCTGCATCTCACTTGTGCTCTCTTCGAACTGTAAAACGCATTGGCATTTCAAACCAGAAAATGTACTGGCATTTCAAACTAAACACTTTTATCCTAAAAGCACACATGCAGACTGTGTGCGTCGGTTTGCACACCAATGGGCAGCCTCTTCCCATCAGATAGCTGGGTGTTAAGTGATGGATCGTGCAAGTCCCGAGGTCACATCTCAAACCATCATTCACACACTGCTGAGCTGTCATAACTAAGAACTAAGTTCTTGTATACTGGATAAATAAAAGGGGTGAAATGAGGACAATGATTTTCTTAAAATGTCAGCAAACACAGTGCAGTCTGCAGAAAACTTCTTAAATCTGTCCAACAGTTCAGCAACAAGTGCAGCATCTTGTTCTGTTATTCAGTCTCCAGAGAATAGTCTTTGGTGACATCTCCGACCTCCACGCTTGTGTCGTCAGTTCATTTTCAGAGTTCATCCGTTCTCCACACATGATTAAACCTTTCCTATTTTTTGAGACTTAAATCCTCAACCGTGACATCAGACTTACTAACAAATTAACACATTTTACAAACACATCTTCACTCAAACATCAAACCGTGCCCTGCAGCCTACTTTACACATTCGTGTTCCCCAGAACACCATCTGTGCATGAAAATTTCCTGAAGGTGGCACCCGATCAAAGGCCGTGTTGTCAAAATATGTTTCTCAGCTTTACGCATCAATATTCAACCCTCACGACAGCCTGATTGTATTATGAGATCCTATTGCAACTGACATCTTAACATGTTCTGCTCAGTGGAATCTGATGAATATCTGTCATTACAGATGTGCTCGTTTGCCCTGCACATCTATATCTCACTGAAAATGTTTTCTTCATTCAAATCAGATTGTTTTATCACCATATTCTCTTGTTTATGATGTACTCCCATTGAGCATAGGCAATCAAGTTCGGTGCTCACAGTTTTTTATTCTTGCTTTGAAGGCCGTTGATGCAATTCACCACTTCTAACCATCACTCCGTGGGCAGTAAAAGTGTTTGTGTGCTTACATGCTGGTGAGGATTACCTCTGCAGGCATACAAGCTGCCAAGATCCCAGTGGTGGACAAAAAAGAAATCTGCTTTAGACGAAGTTCAAACACACCAGCGTGATTTCACCCGCAAATACCCGAGCCCTCTGACTCAACAAGTGACAATAACTGAGTTAAAATATGACAAGTTTCAGTTTTCAGTGCTATAATACAGTGCACGCATTGCATTTGTTTGTTGGGTAAGTATTTCATCCCTTTGGGGTGATGGATGTAGATTGTGTCGGAGGTGATTTGTAATTAAGTGGAAAGACATTTTAGGGCGCATTATCATTCATTCTAGTTGATTATGACTAGAGTGATTAATGTGGTAATCCGGTGCGGACCTGACTCAATTCATTACATAGGCTTATTAATGAGAGAGAAAATTAAAATGTATAATTAAAACACAGTGGGGACATTAAAAGTTTTGAGTTGCTTAATTTGTTTATGGATAATAAAAAAAGCCTGCTACACATTCAGCTGATGTCAGCGCTGTCCTGCAGGAATTATGTACTGTATGTTGAGCGAGAAAGATAAAATACGGTTGAGTGAATTGCGGTACTAGATCCTGCAACGGAGCGTTTTCATATCTGATCCAGATTCTAACTAAATGTTGGAAAAGAAAAAGAAAAAAAGAGAGAAAGAAAATGCAGTATTACATAAGCAACAGCTAAAACTTAATTGGAGCAATCCATTCACAATAGTACCCAGGGTCAAGGCTCCAATGAGAGCCACATTTACTGCATTAAACACAGAATGGAAGCGCTGCCTTCTGGTGCTACTGAACAGGTTCTGTCATATTAATAGAACACATGAAATAATTTAGTAGTAAATCGGTGGAAAATTCAGAGGAATTCCAGGGTCATGTGTAAATGAGTAATGACAAATGTTGAACAAGCTTTAGAAATGGACAGACCAGGTAACCAATACTAAACATCCCTGTACAACCGGAGAGAGAATTAGTAAGCAGAGGCATGTGTACAGAGGCTTGGCAGGTTCTATGCAACTCAGGGATTTCTTTGTAATCTCAGACTCACGTTGTACCTCCAGAGTCCTACCTCCAGAGACAGGCAAATCCCTCAGGAATGCCTTGCTTCATTCAGCAAACATCCAGCAGAAGTGGTGGGAGACACTTAAGGAAAGTGGCCTTGTGATAGTTCAGATCAGTCTTTCTCAAACCCAGTCAGCCTAAAACTTTAATATAGTTCTTATTTAAACACACACACACACACACACACTGAATTTATATTCTGCTGTTCACTTACAGTACCATCACTGCTTAGCAAAATGTTTCCAGAGACGGATGTTGTGAGCTACACAGCCAGCCTAAAGTCTGGAGGTGCCCCGTTCAGAATTCATTATGCCCAGCAAAGACATGCCGGGCCAATCAAATCGTTTGGGTGAGCTTTACGCGTATCAGCAATGTAGTTATGTCATCTGTGTACCATGGAGTTCATTTTGATAAAAACAAAATAGCTGCTGTCAGAGGCGAGATGTTTAGATTTAACTATTGGTCTATTGTAAGACATTGACAGTAAAAGAACAGTTGATGACAATTAAGACGTTATTGTCATCAACTGTTCTATTATCTATTATCTATTGTAAGACATTACTTGGTAAATAATTGTCTCCTTTGTCCATATCTAATGTTTTGTTGATCAATCCGTCCACCCCAACCTCCCTCCTACATGCCCATTTTTGCTCCCCTCTCCCCTCACTTCCCCCTTTGCTCCTGCCATAATTACGATTGCCACCAGAGCGCACTGTCTCAGTGAACTGTGGACTGTAATAAGCTGCTTCTCCAAATGACCTATCCTGTCGTGTTTTATGGGAGGATAGCCTGCAAGAAAATATTGCATTTACAAGTGCCAGCATTTAATGGGAGGCAAAAGATTGCCTCAGGATGAACTTTGAGGAAACTCTGCAATGCTGAGACAAGATGGGTTATTTATGTGTCCAAAGAAAATTAGCACTGAGATATATCAACACTTCTTTGGCACAGTTACAAAACATTTGAACATTAAAAGCGAAGCAAGCTTTCCGCTATTATGTCATCCTTTGTGTATTTGTGGTTTTTGACAGTGGAACACAGCTTTGAATCCCATCTGAAATTTCAAGAACAGTGCGAAAGTGCCGAAACTAAATAATATTAGTGGGATGGATGCCACCCTGGGTTGCTGGAGCTGCCATTTAACCTAACACACACACACACACACACACACACACAATCTACTCAGAGGAAGTGTAATAAAAAAAAAAAGCCCAATCAAAAATATATAGACAACCGCCCTGGTTCATCAATCCACAAGTCAAGCCAAGATTTATAGAGCAAAGCAACTACTGGAGCATCCTGCCAATATTCATGGGAGTGGGCTGTTTTATGCTCCCAAACAAGATAAAAGTGAGGTGATTTATCAACCGAGATTACATCTCTCATCAAAGAAAGATCAATGGTTGATTTCAACCCACTGTTTTATGAAGGCCAAACCACCAGTCACTCTGGTCACATCCAGTGTGGGCATGTGATTTATATTTCAGTTCAACACAAGATCAGCGCTGATCTAAAATGTCCTAGCACATAAAGATAGATGACTGGTAGTGACACAGAGCTGATTTAGTACACTGGTTTTACAATTTATTACACAGGTTTTATGACGAGATATTTAGGAGCCGCGCCTGTCATCTGGCGCTAATCAGTGCAGCTCATGGTTTAATACAGCTAGTTAGACCAAGCGCTTCACTATTACCACACAATTTTATATGTTAGTTACAGTATGGGAAAGCAGGCAACGTATTACAAAATGTTTTTGTATATGTGTGTAAGTAACTGAATGCGAAGGTCTGTGTCTGGGCGTCCCAGAATATGTTGCTAAGCACATTCAGCCGGCCTGCTCTTAAGCTAGGGATGCCCTGGCTTCTGCTCAAGTAAACATGAAGAAACATTATGACAAGAGGACAGTTTCTCATGTGTCTCCACCAGCTGTCTACAAAATGTTCTCGCCTTGCTGCTGCTTTGTCATTTGCTTTGTCATGCTTTGTAGTTTACGTGAAAGTAAGGGTAAGGTATGGTTCCAGATATTATGTTTGGACTTGTAAGGGTTGGGGTGTTACGTGCCTGAGAGGGGCATGCCAGTGTTAGATCTTGAGATGTGCGGACCTATGTGCTCTGTTAGTAGTGGCAGGTGAGATTGGGGTACCCTTTACATCTTCCTCATCTAGGTAACTTTTTGTTATGCACACTTGATTTTGTACTGACTAGTCGACTAGTCGTTTTTTTGTCCACTTCACTGCTGTGCCATGGCACTTTAAGCCCTATGTTGACTAGTCACTGAACATGGACACCTCTGAGAATACAGGAGCTCGTGCAACCCCTAATACACAATAAGCTTATTGGTTGGTGTCACATGTACTGTATTTTTGATTGCACTTTTGTTTCAACAAGAATGTGGTCCAATTATTCCCCACTGACTCTGCTTTTTGCGCTGTACAAACAGCAGCGTGATAGGTTAAAAAAAAAATAGCTATAATACACCGTCATCACTGAAGAGTTTTTATCTTGTTCTTAGGCTTACCAGAGATATTTCTTACCAACCTCCTTGGCTGTCATGTGTTTGCCCATAAATTCCCCAAGTTCCACCTAGGGATGTAATAGGCAGGAAAACGTGGGCATCATTAGTAAAAGCACAAGGAACGTTAGAATCATTTAAAATCCTTCTGTGTCTTCTTAATAGCTCTGCAGACCTGAGAGACCCATGTTCAAAGAAGGAAGATTTTTTACACAGGTCTGATGTTTGAAATTATAGTTGACTATAATCAACAATTGAAGTCACTGTTACACAGTGTACAGTTTTAGCAAGTTACTTGTTATAGGAATCATTTTATGTGAAAAGGATTTTTCAAAACTACTTACTATACTTTAAAAAGGACTAAACTCAAAAAGATGCTGTCATAATTACTTGTGAAAACATGTCTCTGTAACCAACCGTGTTTCCAAGTTCTTTTTAAAGGCATGAACAGTGTGATGAGAAGCATGCAATTAAATTTGCTGTCATCTATCTGACAAAACTATTTACAGGCACAAGACACAGCTAACAAAACAAAATAGGCAAAAGTAGAAATGAAGAGAAATCGCTAAACTATCCACTGCATACAGTATATTAGGCAGAGGCTGAAAGAAGGAAGTGTAATGTCAATGATGGTAGATAAGCCCCTACATGCACGTACAGTGGTGGGAAAGGCGTGGGAGCGGAGCTTGTGGGGCAAATGTGGGCGATGCAATAAACCTGCTAAAGGACTACATGTGTCTTTCTGTTGGCTCTACGTGATGTGGGATTAATTACACTATATTAAATGGGACTGTGCTACAGCACACGTCCTCTCTTCTGACTTCATCCCTGCTTAATTATTCATAATGTAAGACACAAATTGATGTTTTATTGTCCATGCACGCAAGACTACACAACTTGAAATTGGGATGTTACCTACTAAATTAATTTACTGTCCATTTTCTGCTTAATTTGCTGAAATTGGCAGAAGTGCGTTTACATAACTGTTTACGCCAAATAAAAAATGGATTTATGTGTTCTGGTTATATAATGGTTTATTTTTAAATTCCACTTGCATCCAATTGTCTTTCTCCATTTTCAGTTATAGCTGCAATAGCCTTGATTTTCTTTCCTCTCTTAAACATCATATTCTTGATAGAACAAGCACTTTGAAGATGGGAGTTAGATAGTTGTTTGGGTAGGATGCTCCTGCGTGTGTGTGTGTGTGTGTGTGTTTGTACTTGTAGAGCTATCTTTCTGAGGACCAGATTGAGTCGTACACAGACTGAGGACATTTGTGCAAAGTGAGGACATTTTGACCGGTCCTCACTTCTTTGCAAGGCTATTTAAGATTTAAGACTTGGTTTTAGGGTAAGGGTTACAGTTATGTTATGGTAATGGATAGGGTTATCGTTAGGGGGTTGGGGTTAGGCTCTTAGTTGAGATGGTTAGGCTAAGGGTAAGTCGGCTAGGGAGTGCATTATGTCAATGAATGTCCTCACTAATATAGCCATACAAATATGTGTGTGTGTGTGTGTGTGTGTGTGTGTGTCTGGGTGTGTGTGTGTATGTGCGTGTGTGCGTGTGTGCATGTGTGCGCTTGTGTCTGTGTTCCCAGGTCAGTCAGTTCACAGCTCAAGCCAAACAGAACCAATGATCCAAGTTAATGCTGTGAAAATGACTGTTGGGATTGCGGCTAATCCCGGGGGTTAGGTGCCATGGAAGACAGGTGCTTGAAGGGATGTGAGCACGTTTAGCATGTGTTTTGCTAAATGATGTAATAATGATGAAGTCGATTTTAATGTGACAACAAAAAAGGAAACAACGGCCCTAAAACACACTTTAATGAGATCTCACTTCAAAACTTCTATGGCCCAGTAGCTGTTTAGCAATCATGCAAACCTACCAGTAGTCATTCATTCTAACTGTGAATACCACAATAACGCAAATTTTCCAGAATTCCATTCAGTTTCCACAAAGGGAAGATGAATAGCTAGCAAAAGGCGGCTGATGGGCTGTCTGGCATGTCAACGGAACTGCTGGCCAAGGACAGTTGGGCACAGCTGAGGCTTTCATGGTCAGAGCAGCGACAGAAAATCAGATTTTCACACTGTCTTGTTTACCAACTGTCATGACTTTGTTTCATAAAGCAATGAGAACGTGCATTGTGTTCAAGAAACTACAATTTGCATAGGTTTCGCAGTAGTATTTCTTCTTTTTAATGGCATTGACGGTATTTTTCGTATATTTTCTGTGGAATGCATCTTTATCATTATTCAAGTGAGACAACCTTCTGACTGCTGTGTATCTATACACAAAACATGCAACCTTATCAGACTTGGTTCTGAGAAGTTCCTGATTTAGCTTGAGGGGCTTTAGGTGCTCCTCGCCTCTTGGGGTTATTAGCTGAATCCCCTCAAAATTGTCAGTCACCTGTTCACAAAGCTACTCATGCTTTCTCTCACTTATGCCTCCTTGCAGTTGCCACACTTTCTTGCTATCTCAGAGTTATTGATCACCCAGCGTGCACAGCAACACTTGAGGCTCTCTCTCTGCTGCACACAGCTTAGACATTCATTTTATTTACTTTGGGTGAACCTTGCTTATGCCTTGTATTGCTACTGATGCTGAAGAACCTGCCCTCAACAGGGACCTATTATACTCCTGGAGATATATTACTTCCTCACATAAAGGTTCAAAGCAAGTATTCACTTCTGAGATTATATGACATATGCGTTTGAAGTTTGGTTTAATCTCGTACCAAACAAGATTGCATCAATATTTCCTGGCATGTTGTACTACCTCTAGACAACTCGGGATAACCAGTCACAGATCAACCGACACTTCAGTGTCCATCTATCAATGTCTCCCCAATAGGCATTCATGTACTGTCATTGTTTAGAAAGCAATGCCAGTATACTCAAGGTATTTGCATTTCCAATATGTACGTTTTATGTCACATAAGATGCTAATACAGCCGTGGTACATGCTGCACCTCTGCTTTTGAGACACGGCCATGCTATCAAAAGAGCGGCTTTAGTGTGAACAAGCAAATCCTGCATAATGAGCAAATGGCAGTATGGTGGGATTGCTGTTTAAAACAGGTGTTATGTCTGACAGAAATAGTGCTTACTTACCTCTTGGTTTCTCACCAAGAGGCAGACACCCATGCACTCACATTTCTCTCTTGTTATTCACCCTCTAGCCCCTCTGCTACACCTCACCACGCTGCCACCTCTCCTCTGGCCGCCTGATATGTTAAGGCTACAGGATTGCAGGCAGTTGGGAGAAGATGCTTTGACAGATAACCTCCTCCTCTTTCAATCACCCTTGTCCTTCTCCACATCCGTCTCCACATCACAGTCGGTGCCACGGTGAAAGTTACATCTGCAATCAACCCTGCCCCGCTCTCCTCCTCTGTAAATCCAATCCTCTGACTCTGAACCACCCCATTCCTCTCGCCTCACCTTCTGCCAAACAGTTTGGCACCTAGTTTGAGAAAAAGCTTTACACCGTCCAAAGCTTCTTCCCTTAGCCATCCTTTCACTTCCCCCCCAATTTACTCTGTGCCGCCTGCTGTAATCCCACTGGCACTGACTTATTGTCTGTCTCTTAGCTCATCCAAGATGCAGTCTGCTTGCAGCCATTCCCGTGCAATTCTTCAACCTGTCAGATCACAGTTATGCTGTTAACATATTGAAAGAATCCACTTTCAGTCACTTCCCAAATTACCCCTGTCAGAAAGGCCAAGATTAGTTTTGAAGTGTACTTAAGATTCAAAGATTTAGTAATGATTCTACGATGGCAAGAAAAGAACTGAGAGGAGGTTTGCTCAAAAACACTGTCTAGACTCACACAGGAGGTGTTTTATGTTTTCCTGCCCTCAGTATGACCTTCACCTTCCCCTTTTTGCAGCAACTGCTTAGTGTATGGAAGATATTAGTTAACTATTACTATTAGTTAACTTTCAGCATCTGACAAAGCAGTTGGAAGATGGAGATTGGGCGCAGTGTGAAAGCACTTAGGAATAATTAAGTACATGTCTCAGCTATTTTAGAGTTGCTTAAGGTATGATTAAAGTTCTGTCAACTACAGAGCTTTTGATGTAATAATTACTCTGGAGAACTTTGGGGGTCAGAAGTGCAATAAGTGCAGTCAGGCCAGCAGTTACTGTGATGATTCTGATGAGACTTTTTTTAAGGTGTTTATCTGACGGATGAATGGCAGCTTTGTCATTCCAAACATTACGCTCATGTAGAACATAGTATCTTTATGCAACAGTGAGAAACTGTTGTTCTGAGTATTTCTGGATCCATATGCTTACCATATTGCTGAGTGTCAATGACTCAGTGGTTTAAGATGAGAAAATAACCATTGTTTGAATGCACATGTACAACAGGCAGGAATAACACCTGCGATTGTTAAAATGAGACACATGCTTTTGGCTGAGGAAGAAACATACCATTGTGGGACAATGTGCAGTTGAAAGTTAATGATATAAAGGCATCTTGCTAAATTACCATCCTTTAATTAAAGAGGTATATTTTTTCCTTGTAAAAATCCCTTATTATTCATTTACAAGTCTGCTAATTATTGCAGTTCCTCAATTTTTTTGCATGTGTTAGGTTAATTGGAGATGCTAAATTGACCGTAGGTGTGCATATGAGTGTGAATGGTTGTCTGTCTCTCCGTGTTAGCCCTGCAATAGACTGGTGACCTGTCTAGGGTGTACCCCGCCTCTCACCCGATGTCAGCTGGGATAGGCTCCAGCCCCCCACGTGACCCTTCACAGGGCAAGCGGTTACAGGAGATGAATGAATGTTTCTAGTTTTAACTTAAGGTTAGGGAACGTGGGAAATGTGTTTAATTGGGGCTATGAGTAACACAGCTAACAACAGGCTTTTGTCAATAACGTCATAAAGCATGGCTAAATGTGCTGATGCAGACCATATGCGCCAACAACTACTGTATGTGTAGAGGTAATTAACTTTACAGAGTGTGACCGAGCGGTAGTGATCGTCTCCGGTAATATTTAATGGCATGGGCTGGAGACATCGTTCCAAACTTGGGGTGCGTGCCCCTCCTCCCACAAGGGGTTAGAAACGTTTAAAAGGTTGTTAAAACTCAGATTTGCTCACAATAAATAAATGTTCTTTACTGCTTAATCGAATGTCAAATGTCTATGTAAAAAGATCAATATTTGTCCCTCACTTAAAACTAGCGAGGCACTCAGTAGGCCACACCTCTGTGACCTCTCACCCTCATATATACATGAACAAATACACAGGCATACACACAAATATTTATATGCACAAGCATGAAGACAAACCTTATTCATTTGGGTGTGCATGTGTCTGTATGTATCATAGATATAAATTAGGAGGACTCCAAGCACAGTTGCCAAATGCCAGATATTGTATTTAGTTGATATATTCAGGGCTTATATGATAAGGTTTAAAAATATGGATGGAAGACCATTAACGTGGATAACATGGAGTTATCTGTTACAGAAAGGTGAGTTGCTGTAAAGCTGAATTGAGTTAATGAAGTCCTATTGCGTTCACTATGGGAGTGAAGCTGGATGAGTCTGTTTGAGAATGAGCTCTGTTGCCCCTTTATTAGTCTGGTGAAGTGGATTGTCCATGATGGAGAGCAGTTTGTCCAGTGTCCTCCTGTCCTTCACTGACACAAACGTCTCCAACTCACTGCCAGCACCAGCCAGCTTTTCGGATGAGTTTGTCGATCTATTGATGTCCTTTTTGCTGGTACTGCTCCCCGAACAAAACAAAAAATAAACCATCTTGTTATCATTTTTTCCATCTATGGTCTTACCAAATTTGTGTTTGTTCCATGAACTTGCGAGCAAATGGAAGAATGTGCTTTTGAGGCAAACATTTGATTGCTCCCAGGAGTGGAAAAAAAAACACTGGCTTAGAATTAAACCAATTACAAGCATGACATAGTCTATAGTCTTCCAGTGACCAATAGTTACACTAGTCAATTTCTGTGCTTAGCATCAGATGGCAACACACACAAATTCATTCTGACTCAAATAAAGGACTGCACTTAGGTTTACGACAGGGTTTCATACTGTCAATCAACATATAGTCTTTATTTTATGGCATAATAAAATTATTATGAGACTAGATCATTTTTTTCCACAAGCTGCTTGCCAACATTACTGAGAACCTAGCTAATGATACCAACACCCCTTAAAATTACATAGTGTTTTCCACAATTAAGTCCACATTGCCTGTAAATCTCAATGGATTTCTTGAGATGGGTGAATCCATCTTTGGTCCTGTTACTGAGACGCTGCCGTTGAGTTAACAACAAACAGGTCTTCTCAATCATCAGTGTAACTTTTACTTTTGGAAAGAGTGGCTTCTACACACGTCTCGTACCTTGTCTCTAACCTTCTGTCAATATTGCTTGTCGTGACGAGTTGTCGTGTTCACCCCATTTACAAAACCACAGATTGTTTGGGTGTCTACCGTCTGACAGGTACATTTATCTGACAAATGCCTGTCTCTCTGCGCAGCTCCCGATCGTAAATAAAAGTGTGCTCCGTCTGTCGCTCTCTGCCAGACTGCATCACAGCAGGGCTTTTTAAAGCGTTGCTATCAAAGCGACTCAAATATTGTCTTTCAAGTATTCCCGCAGCGCATTTATTTAATAATGGGCTTTGTCAAACTGACAACTCAAAATGTTTGAGTTTTAAATTAGATCAATGTCATCAAACGTGTAACACGCTGACCAAATATCTACTAAAAGTTCAGACGATAAAAAGTGTCAGAATAAGTGTCAGTCTCTTCCACTTTATAACGGGAATGTCCCCATTGTGTTTGCTTGAACCCGATCCAATCCCAGTCAATTAAAATTAATTATTTTTTATTTATTTGTTTGTGCACGTTTTGTGAACGAACTAAATTAGTGACATATTCACTGTGCAATTGTATTAAGTACTAAAAACTGCAGTTGAATAAATCTGCAATGCATTTAGGAAAAAAATAAATCCACCAAGCTATTCTTTAAAGCCATATACTACTGTTCATACTGTCACAACACATACTGATTCACGTTCTGTAAAGTACTTCCAACAGCAGAAATGTTTGGTCACGTTTCGGTGGACGGCAGACATAAAACAAATAGAAAAGACTGGACTGGGCTACGTCCTTCTACGATTCTTTGACAAATGCCTTGATCTGCCTGATGGCCATCCCCGTTACCTGCTTGGAATATCCCTACTTCATTCTATAATACAAAGCCATTTGATTACACATACGTTTGAAAGTCAAAACAGTTCTTGTACTTCTGCAGCATCAGCTGGAGGTTATTTCTGTTCATCTCATTTTCTGAAACACAAGCCTTTAATTAGTACTTGCGAGATGAATGAGATAATTATTCAGCTGTCTTATGAAAGATTATCAGACTAAAATCTGTCAGATCAATACGAATGTGTTTTGGATCTGTTATTGCAACAGATGCAGCTCCTTATTGTAATTTGCTCAATATCCCTGTGGTCGGTTAAACTTTTCAAAAGTATTTCAAAGTGCAATTAGTTCCTCTCCTAGCTGGGGGATGAGCTGCAGCTCAAAGCAAAGGAGTTGCACAAGAGACAATAAAACGGAATGAGAGATGGGCAGGTAATTCGGAATTCGGACTACATTCCAACACCTCATTTATGTTCATAAACGGTGGGCGGGTAGCGACCAAAAGAGGTGGGAATTGATTCCTCTGTTGGGTGGATGGGGTCAGCCTTAGAGACAGGGGGAGACACTCCTTTGTGTCATAAAGAGCCTGGAAAATGTTGATAGACAGATAGATAGGACATGTGGAACACCATGCTTAGCCTCTTGCCACCACAAAGTAGACAGATCAGTTGATGGATGGAGTCAAACCATCCGTTCCAAAAACCTACAAAGAGGCTTGACTAAGTTTTTAGTGAGCTTTAGTGGCCTACTGTGCAATTACAAACACAGGATTCAAAAATCTTCTTCTTTACACTCTTTTTTGGTTTGTAACTTGGCAGGCGCTGTAGGAGCTTGAGTTAAACTTTCGTTTTTTTAAAATTACTGTATAAATACTTTATTTGCTCTTGTAAAGACATTTGTTGAAAAATGTCGTTCAAAATCAGTACGATACAACTGTGCATAACTGAAAGGAAGATAATCACAGTTTCTACACCAGTAAACCGCAGGCCCGCAGAAGCCAAATGTCTGGCCTGTATATTGTTATAATATGTGAACTAATAATAAGCAATGTGTATAATAAAATGCACACTGCTTTGCTGTGGTTTGGCTTCAACCCACAATGTACACTTGACCTTTGACCCATAGGCGTTATAATGACGTACTACAATTGTTCCTAACTAGCTCAGCCGCCTGTCAACTAATCAATATCCGTACGTTTCGTGCCTTTCACAAAAAAAAAGAAAACTCTAGCAGGAAAACCGCCAATGCTAAGCCAATTTGCTTGATATCGGGCAGACCGAAGCAGTGTGTTGAAAGTGGCATTTCGACACAATGCATGCTACCAGTTTTAATGCCAGCTGCTTCAGATCGCTGTCATTCTCTCACTGTTTGGTGAGTGAAAGTCCATTCATTTTGGACAATTTGTAAGTTTTATTCTGGTATGATGATAATTAGAACGACACTACTAATAACTGATCAGTTTAAAAGAAAAAATACAGAGAGAGAGAGAATAGAAACAGTGGGAAAGGCAGTACTAAACTTTATTTGATAAAGACAGACAAACAAAAGGAAATTATACTGTGTGCCACAAAAATGCCACACTGCAAATCTCTTTCTATCTGTCTCTGTCTTTGCAGTCACGTTGTTCTTAAAGAGATGAACATGGTTGTAGAGATGCTGTCGATAGCTGTCTCCGTGGAATAGCTGTCTCTCAGGACATTTTGCTGATGGGTACACTGTTTAACAGTCAGCATTTGTTGTTAGTGATGTTATTGGTGGTACACAGAGGTATGTCAGGGCCTTTGTAGAAAAGCAGGCATAGTTAGCTTTGCCTCAGGGCTCAGGCCTCAGGAAAGGATGATTCTGTTCCTGCTGCTAGCCACCTGATGCAGGGCTGTAGTTTGACATCGGTCCAGAACATGGTCCAAACTTTGGTATTAACATAATGAAAACAATGCTTTGGAGCTCATTTTGTTTCAAGAGTGCATTTTTTCCTGGGTTGATGATCAAAACAGGCTTTATGACCCCAGACCTTAATTATTATTACTACCACGAATAACAATTACTGTATACTACTGCTAATGCAGAAAAAACAGCATCTCCACATAAAACAACTGTTATTGGCGCAATTGGGGAAAAAAAAACCCTCAGGATGTTTTGGCGCTTGGCTCGGCATTCTTCACAGTATTCTGCCCTCGGGTAAAATTAACTGGGGGACCCTATTCTTCACTGTTCAAAAGCAAAGCTCTTTGAACCTGCTGGACCCTTTTCAGTGTTATGTTTTAATCTTGTATTCTCTAGATTGGCCCATTTCACAAAGTGGTGTATCCAAAAAAAATATGTGCACCCGAGTAAAATAAGCTCAATTCCCATCTGTCCCACTCCTTAAATTGGTTTCTCAGCGGGTCCCATTGAGGACAAAGGCTTTTTTACCCACGAACACCTCAGCTGACAGTTTCATCAGAAAAATGCATGTCATTTAGTGGAAGTTGCACTACAGGCCATAAAAGTACTCGGCCCCATGTTTTAACATCTATTTCCCAACCATCCTATTCAGCAACATGGATTTTATTGTGTATAGGTCCCTCTAGGCCCCGACGGTGTTTTTGTCTCTCCCTAATGGACAGTTTCATTGCAGCCTCCCTGGGCTTGCACCTCAGTGCAAAAGTCTCACGTCTGATCCAAAATATCTGTCTCAGTTTCATTCCCAGAGCCATTTTGTAACTTTCCCAATTTGCAGGCAGGGCCTTTGGTGCAGCTGATCAGACACGAAATGTCTGTCTGGTGAGTGGCATCAATCGTGTTCAATGTTTCTGCCCGTTCAGACACAAAATGACATTTAGTGGGACAGCCTATTCCCACCGCCCCTCTTTTCTTTCTCCCTGTCTTCTTCCTTAACATTGAGAGTGTGTGTCCGTGTGTGTGGGTGTGTTTGTGTGTGTGCGCACCAGCATGTAATAGTCTGCCTGGTTGTGTAGCATCAGCCCATTATCATATTTCACTCACACTGCTGCCACAGCGTCCTATCGCTTCTAGATTGCCTTGGTTAGATGGATGACGGTGTCAAACGCTAAACATGAAAGAGGGAAACAGACATGTTTATTATCCAGATGAAAGTTTTTGTTTGCCGGTCCACCTTTCTGGTCCAGACTGTATATCGCGAAAACGACTAGATGGATCGCTGTGTCATGCTGGCGGACATTATTGTTGCAGCAAAAGATTAATCCCAAATACTTTACTGAACTCACAACTTTTTTTCCTGTTGCCACAATGCGTCCTATTATTTTATGAATTGCAATGAAATTTGGATCAGACCTTCATGCTTTCCAGAAGAATCCGAATGACCTCACACTCACTTTCAGCATGTTAGCATGACAACACCTAGCTCAATGCACAGCTCTGTTTAAGTGGCCTACCAACTCATCCAGCCACAAGCATGGCAGTTGGTCTGTCAGATCCAGTGTGTAGTAAAGGCTACACATGGGGGCATCTATTGGCAAAATGGAATATAAATGTAAAGTTTCCAATAGTGTATAATCGGAAAAAGAATCTTTGTGTTTTACTTAGAGTGAACCCTTCATAGAAGAGGCGCCCTATGTATTTATCAATATATGTTCTTGTCTGTACTTGTGTTCTTGTGATATGTCATCAGGTACTGTTCCATTCAAAGTACACATCTGATCAAGGACCAAATACCTAGATGTGTACTCTCCAGTTCTATTGAGGATGCATTGCAAGGTAATTTTTGTGGACTTGGTACAGCCTCGTGAACCTAGAATATGTGTATTTGTGTCATCGAGTACACTGCTGTTCCATTTACGGAATGGCTGACCTCCAGAGTCCAGGCTACTTCAAAATCTAGCTTGCCAAGTCTGGAGCTCAGGTACTTGGTAGTTATAAATCCCAAGAAGTCCACCATGTTGCATGGCTATGTTTCTACAATATTTACAAACCAAACACTGACTCTAGAGGACCTCTCATGTTTTTATGTTGAAGTGGCAGCCACCATAGGTTCTCCTACATGTTTGGGAAGGGAGGCTCAGGAAGGGTTTTTCACTTGATCACTAAATCCTACAATTGTGTTTTGATCTTCTCCTCCTGATGGCAGATATCTGCAATTCCCGTGTGTGTGTATATGTATTAAAGTGTGCCTCAGTGAATGTCCAGTGACAAATAGCTTATGCACCAATAGCGACTTGTTTTTAAATTGCACATTCTTAAAGTACTGATGGACCATTGCTTATTTCAACCTTTCTAAAACCAGAAGATACTGCCAATCAGTGAATCCAAGTTTGATCATCAACAATGTTAAAGATGCAACATCATTTTCTTTCATCTCAGGGGCTGTGCTAACTTCAAACTCAGAAGCTTGTTAGGTGACTGGTCCCATTAGTTCAAGTGAAACCACTGAGTGCAGACAGAATTGAAACAGGGTGGTAATGATGGGTTTGGACAAGAGAGACAACAATGACAAATGTCCAGTCAAAAAATGAAATTGGGAGTGTGTACTGCTGAGAACAGTGTCACCTAGAAAAAGCTTAAGAAACAAACCAGAGAGTGACACAAGGCCTAAGAAACTACATGCTTCACAAAGAAATGAAGCAATACAAGATGTAAATCTTTTTTTAATCATTGCTGATATGTCTACCAGGCACATAGTACATCTGAGCAAACTTTAATTTCACAATTATATTGCAGCATAATTCACTTACGCTTACGTTTGAAGTGAATTTTCATCTGTGGATGACTGGAGTGTGCTAGACATTGTCATCTCTGCATTTCTTTTTCTTTCACAGTTTGTTTACCTACTCCCTTCCTTCTGTTTCCTTCTCAGATTTCATTTTTATGGAAAGTCCTTGTAGTTGCTTTCTTGATTCTTTCTTTATTTCATTTTTTTTTGCTGACATTTATCTCTGAGCTTGGTGTACTCTTACTTTCTTGTCCCTTTTCGTCCTCTTGGTTAATTGCTCTCTCTCAGGCACACCCACAATCATCCATTTAAGTGTCTCTGTCTGTGTCACACAATCTCTGTCTCTCCACTCCCATCATTTATTCTCTGTCGCCACAGCCAGCCTTGGTCGCTCTCTCTCTGGCTACGGCCACACCGCAGGCCTTCATGCTGAGTTTTTAAATTGCCCCTCATAACTGATTTTTTTTTTTTTTTTTTGGCAAACTGCTCATACTTATTCCAGGATGTCGCCCATAACAGATATCAATAAGAAATGAAAGCGATGTCAAACGGCTCCCATGCAGAGCTATCGTGTCCTTTGTTTTTTTTCTCTCTTTTATTCCTGACGTATTTAAGTTTTGCCTTTTGAGTTTGAATGCAGCCGTCTTCTTGAACACCAATCCAGTCAGCTTCTGTCCCACTTTCTCTCTGCCGTTGAACTCTGAACTCCATGGTAACACTGGCTCAGTGAAGCTAATGTGTTGCCAAACTCATGAAAAGTGTCTCTGAGCTTCTCATCATTGCCATGGCAACAAGTCTCATCTACTTTTAGAGTTTGGTTTAGACACTAAAAGCCATAGTTTCTAGTTTAAACCATGAATGAAATTAATGAATTATTTTTATTATTATTATTATTTTTTTTATCAAGCGCACTGCCTAGAAGTCTCTCATGTGTTAAATTGATTTGAAACATGTAAGGCTACAGTAGCTGTCAAACCACTCATCTATTTGACTTCATGGGAGCATCTGTTGAAGCATGCATTATATTACACATGCATCTACACAGATAGGTATGTGTAGATGCATTTCAGTATGTGTTTACCAACCACAACAGTAATGAGTGGACGCATTTAACCACTTGATGATGATACGAATCTGTTCCATGAGATTCATTTTGTCATATTTACTTTGTGTGTGGTGTGTGTACTCTCCACAGGGAGAAAAATTAAAATGCAAATTAGAATTTGATGAGGAAAAGAGAAGGAAACACTTTCCATGGAGCATCTTTTTTCCCTGGCATATTCTTCTATCCTTTTATATTGTCTATCTGGTCATCTTTGGATCGACATGTCTTCTATATATTTCCATCTTTCTTTTTTGGCCTCATTCTTTCTCTGTAATTTATCTTTAATGAGAAAAGTGACTCATGAACGACTGTCACTGAAGTGTTACATGGAACAAACAGACATGGCAGTCGAAGTGGACATGGGGCAGAGCACTTTTGGTGTAAATTTAGTGTTAATTTTGAAACAGAAAAAAAAACATAAATAAATCACAGAGGCACAGATTTAATAGAAACAGTTTGCAGAACGAGGAAATACATCTTGCAGAGACCAGTGAGCTAACAAGGTGCCGCTGGTCAGGTAGGCAGCCGATCTTCTGCTGAAATGAAGTGATGCACTAAGATAAGAAATGAATGGAGAACAGCTTCTTTGATAAACCAGTTCAAATTGGTATTATAGAGCGACAGCTGAATATACACAGAGCAAAACTGAGCAAGTTTTAAGTTTTGGTACATTTATTAGATCCTCTTTTGTCAAAATTTGCAAAATATGGTTTTTAAACATGCAGATTTTGTAAGAAACCATAGCAGCTGGACACAACTGGTAATGAGACACATTAATAATAATAAAACACATGGCCCTAAAGTACCCACAGTTTAAGATTTATTCATGTCACCACACCCTAAAATGAGGTTAAAAATTTGAATAATAAAAAAAAAGAAAATCAATCAATCACACATTTAAAAAATAAACAAATTGAAGTTATAACCTGAAAAGTCACCAAGACTGGGACTGTAACAGTGAAATAAAGGCTATTCACTGCAATAAGTCGATTTCCTGTTACACCTTTAAGAATTTGATTTGCAAGAGCGAAAAACAGCAATTTAGCGTGGATGCTTATTCTCTCCCATCTCTAGTTCTTATCGTTTCCAGTTTGGTTTCCGGTCTCATCCCTCCTTTCTTTTCGTAGCATTTAAGAAACCCCCATGATGTCATGGTGGTGTAATACCAGACAATCTGGTTTACCTCAATCGATCTTTAATCTGACATATGGGATTATACCGGGGACTTCCCCTCTGACAGAGCATCCCATACACTCAAGAAGCCACAAATACAGATGGATACACTCACAAATACCATGGCCTAATGCTGTGAGGGAGTTTCCTGATAGCAGATAATTATCCGTGTAATTTACAACTGGTGAGCGCAAACATGCTGAGAATGGCTTCAAAAAAGGAAGAAAGAAGCTGATGGAACTGAAGGGCTTGGTTCGTGAATTTTTTTCCCCCCTCTAGCAAAATGTTTACCATCTACCAAAAAAACAGTAAAAACCATCTGCAGCCACTGTAGATCTCAGCGTAAATTAATGATGCATTAAAATCCACGGAATGGAGGATTTATGACAACCAAATGTACGAGTGTATGGGAAACACATGGAAGTAAGGGACTTTAGTTAGCTGCTTGCAGCGTGGTGCAAACAAGTATTCGCTCATGTTGGTATTCACGTCATGCAGAGCGTTAATTAACTAATCCACAAACAACATGAAAGGGCGGTTGCCCTTAAAAACAAGAAATAAAGATTGTACTGGTGTTTTAATGTCTATTTTGCACTTATAGATTTGCTTCACCACACAGTAACCCCTGAGAATGATACAGCTTAAAAAAAATAAACTCATGTATGAAGGACAACCATTCCAGTACGGATTTCTACTCGTAGAAAAGTCTTTATTTGACTACTATCATTACAGCTGTAAGGTGTTGCTCGTTTTGGCTGTTGCAGTTGTAATGAATTACCATTGACCAAAACTGGATGAACTCTGCGTGACGTCATCCCCTGGGTTTCAAAGAGCAGTTTTGAGGCTCAGTGTGATGCCACCGTCTGTCGCAATCTTGACAGGCCCTGACTCCTTGTTCCTGACTAATCTGGAGGTGGAGCTGAAGTGGGCTGAGAGGGCGGGTGACACCATGGCAGAGAGTTTGGCCCCATTCAGACCTTGCATTAACATGTGTCCTGGGAAATCCGATCACAAGTGACCAGCATAAAGTATTGAGGACTCATTTGAGAGATCCGATCTCTGACCACATTTGGAGGTGGTCTGCGTTTGTTCACGTTCCTTTGGTAGTGTGAACACATAATGCATCCTGATTCACATTATAGACCTCCTACTTATCCTACTCAACAAGGGCGCTGTTGCATCAGTGGAATTTTGCCTCATTCAGTCATTTCGGAGACAGCCCCAAGTGACCATTCAAGGAACTGCGGGTTGCAGGGTGTACACAGGGCTTGGCAGATGGCAGAGCAAAAAGAATTTATAGCCTGGGTGTATGTACTGTTTAACGTTAATATTTAGCATATGACTTACATCCCAAACAGGAAGCGTATCTCATATATAGCGCAGCAAATCATGAGTGATAAATCCATCTTGAGGCTGTCTCCAAAAGGGAGTTTTATCTTATTGACCTTTTCAGTGCATCATAGCTATTTTGGCATTGAATGTATAGAATCATCACTGACCATAATCTTTAGTCTTGCAGAATTTTGTAATGTTAACATTGTGTTTGGCGAGGCGCTGGTAAATACCACTTCAGCTTTACATCATTTACAATGAACTGCTGTTGAACTCCGCAAGCAAAATAAATCAAGATTAATAGCAGCTCACACATCCTCCTCTAGTCATTTTGCTCTCTATGGATTTCTCCTCCCTTACCAAATCCATCCCCACACATGCTTGCACACGTTCCGATTGCCAGAATATACATCTTATCAAAGCCAAGTCCCAAGACTCCTTCTCAGATACACTGTATGCAGATACACATCCAGTCCAGGCAAGAGAACAGAATACACACGTATTAATATCTCTGTCTGACATACACAAACAAAGAGATCCTGCTCTTCTGAACTAATCTACAAGTATGAAACATTACCACATACTGAGAGCAACACACTCATTTTGCAAAATAAATATATTAACGTCCATATTCTTGCTGCTGCTCGGTGGTTTATTCATCGTCTAGCTTCTCATCCATTAGCAAACACTTTCTTGACAGAACAACAGCCACATAATTAGGTTAGCGTCTTCGAGACTTTGCTATCACAACCCTTCGGCTCTGTGATTACCATACCAATTTGCATAATTTTTCCTTGATTACATAATATGGAGAAGAAGATGTAGCCAACAGCGTGCTGTAAGTGCCAAGGCACGATTAGTCGAACTGATTACAATATCAATCAATGACATTTCATTAAACATCATGAACTCAGAACATTTGCTTAATAAAACTGGCTGTTAATATTGCAGGCAGATGGGGGCGGAATCACGTAGTATAATTATGCTTCACGGTGGAGCGCGGCACATCATTCGAGAGGCTCTCATTGTACCGCAGCATTAATATTGCTGATTTCCTCTAAACAGTTTGTTATACTTTTGGCGTAGACATATTGCTAGTGTAAGACGGAGTAACCATCTTTTAAAAATGCAAATGTTATTATGGAACCATTTCATGCTCTGCAAACAGTAGTTGTTCTAAATCACTGCTGACAAGAACTTGGAGTGCTCTGATTACATTTTCAATCAGTAAGATTGGTTTTCTACCAGTCAAAAAAAAAAAATAATAATTAAAAATAAGAGATCAGCGTAAATGAATACTTTTCTGATTGTAGATGCGGTGCTGTTAATTTCATTAAATACAGTGTTGATCTAATACATCATCGGATGTGACAATGACAAAAAACGAAAGTTGGAAAAAAAGGTAAGAAGTCAAAATCAGGCACTACACAGCACAGTGTATCAGTTGATGTTTTTCTTGCTGCAGACAACCATCAAAACACAATGAGAAATAACCACAGTGTGTACAGTAAATGTAATTTACTGAGCAGCAAATTACCTCGGTGACACAAAACGCAAAAGCACTCTGGCTAATTCAGTGATGTAAGCAATTAACCAAATTAAATAAATTCCAACACTGTAAAACGGTATGGCCTTGATGTATATGTGCTCAACATATTGCCTCACAAATACATTCAGCTATTTATTGCCATGTGGCATGTGAACTATACTGTGGTTAGGTTCTATTATATTCTATTATTGATTAGCTCTGCTGTTAACTCCCTTCCTTTTTAATCAAAAGCCGTGCCGTCACAATTACAGGCGGCAGCATGGTCTGGTGAAGGTGAAAAAAGTGAACTTTAAAGATGCGCACGTAGTGTTATTACAGATGTGATTACAATGCGGCTGTTGGTGGAGGAACTTTGTTTCATGAACTCACATTTAAAGTGAAGTCTGATTCCTGAGAAGTAATTTTAAGTTCTGTTTGAGGAGTTTAAGGTGCAGGATTTCTTTTGCACCTGTGAATTACCCTCAATGTCATTATTAGTGGGGAGTGCTTTGGACTGAGTCTGTGGCTGAACCAGTTTTATTTGAAGGAAACATTTCCTGGCTCAGGCACCACTTATCTTCATTCAGTTGTTTGGGTCTCAATTCTTTGGAGATGTATGTTATCTATAAACATATATTTAACTTGTAGTTCCTCTCACTTTTAAGCAGTTATGCAGAATTTCTATATCTAAGTAAGCCTAAATAAATTAAGTGTAGAATATTCATTCACTAGATGTAGCATCTACACCACTCTGGAGCTCTAAAAGCACAACTTATTTTGACGTGAAACTCCATGGTTTGCAATTTAGGGCCAGAACTGATTTTTGGAAATGATGACACTCATGTTCACTTCCTGGTTGGGTCTTATTTCTCCTAGTCAGAGACTGACTGACTTGGGTTTTGGACTTAGCGACTGGTCAAAAATAGTCCAGAGATTCCAGAGAAGAAAACTTTATTTCTCAAAAAAGTCCAGGGATTATGTGGGTTAGCATGGGTGTTTCTTGTGGTTTCTGAATGGAGAACAATAGATAATGAATAAATTCCAACTATTAAATGAGATGGCTTGCTTATACAGTGCGGCTTAAAAGTATTTGGACCCTTCAGAATTCTCAAACCATTCTCTTTGTCTACTTTGTCAAGTTTTGTGTGAAAATGCGCAAATGTTTTTAGTAATTTTTATGCAGAAATGTAGAATATTGTGAGCAAGACTTTTAAGCAGCGCTGTTTATGAATATTCACTGTCATAAATAGAATGAAAGCCTTGTAACAAGCAACCAGTTATTCGTCAAAGCAAGCAGAGTTCCACAGTGCGCTTCTAGCTATGTGTTAACCATACAATATATAAAGGTGCTTAGATAATTTTCACACAGCCAATACAAAAGATCTGAATGTATTGCCAGATGAAAAGCTTGACTGTTTTCAGCTAATCACATGGCAGGCTAGTACAGTTAAGCGTGGGCACAGATACAAGCCTCCTGCTAAGTGCAAGTGGATGTTTCAGTAGCAGCAGTTAATATTAAATCAGTGAGAATTATCACAAAGAGGGAATTTGCACAAAATCAACCTTGACTACCAGTCATTAATTCAATATGGATAACAAATGACAGGAATTGCTAACCCTATTGTCTATGCTAGCAGCGTATGGTACAGTAAAAACCTGCATTTTATTGCACAACTACTGCCCTTATCCACAAGAAGAAAGCTGTGATTTGTGTCATTTGTGACAACTGCCCGTGCCTTGTGGTGTTTTGCAACAATAACATCCGCTTGCCCACTTTATATCAATGACCATGTGATATGGACTTTGAATGGACGAAGACTTTCATAAAAAGGGGCAAAAACGTTGTGGAAGGATTGTTTTTGCTTTAAAATGCCAAAAGCAAAAACTTACTAATGTTGTAATGTAGCCTTACTGTCTTTCTGATCATGCAGCTACTGTTCTCATTGAATAAATTTTGTCATAACCCTATTCTATAAAGAAAGTCCTTTGTGCAAGCACAAAATGCAACTATAATAATATTACTGATACTAATGCAATAGATTAAACTGACTCACATTTAAATTCATCATCATTTGGTGGATGATTTCATTAGGAGGTCTGAATGGCTTCAATAACCATGTGACCCCTGGTCTTTAATCCAATGTTCTATATTCTATGCAAATCTGCAGTGTAGCATGCTTTAACAGGACACTGCAGCTGTGACACATACTCCCTTCCTTCAAGTTCCTGCTTGTCTCCAACCTCTAGACTCGTTGTGAACAGAGGCCGGCATCTAAACCATAAATGTGGGTGCAATCTGTCACTCTTCGGTCCTGATGATTATGCAGCTGCTGATCTCATCTTCAAATGTCAGCTGGTTCATTATTAAAACAAAGGGCTGCGATCCTACCTGTCATTTAGCTTGATTTTGAAGGTCAGCAGCTTAAAGAGTATTCCACTCAATACCTGACGACACAAATGCACACACACACATACAAGATGTACGCGCTCATTCACACGAGCGCCCCTTTGAACGAGCTTACACGCTTTCATGTGAACACACAGACAAAAACACACTTCAATAACTCCTAATGCCTGCTGTCAATCGCCATCCTGCCATATTTTGCTTTCCATCTTTAGCCTTTAATATGATCCTAATATCTGCAGAATTAAATATGATGAAGGTTAATCTAACCTATTGTCCAGATATCCGCAGGGATAGAATTTGACATGATATGAAAGGGGTCCACAAACAAATGAGAGGCCACGCATACCTCAACTTCTATGCCTACGTGACCCCAGGCTTTTGATTTAAAGCACTATATATGCATTTTTAATCTCAAAGATTGTCTTTTTCCCCCTTATCTGTCACTCTGTCTCATTCTCCATTTCTCCCTTCGTAAGATCTTCATAATGGAAGTCGGTAGCCTTTAACCCTTCCACAATAAACTCTGTTCCCCTCTCTACCCTCTCTTACTTCCTTTTTCTTCCATCATACAAAATTCAGCACTGAGGAAGATCACTGAAGAGAAGGGTCAAGGACTTTAGCTGTCATTAGCATTTAGATTTGAACTGGTATGGGGTTTTGGGTATGAAGCGGAAAGATTTTCAAGTGGCGAAGAGATGGAGGGCGGCTGGTGAGCGCAGGGAGATGTGAACGGCAATATGAAAAGAGACACAGCAAGAGGAGAGCAGATAAAGCTGTGGCAAAACTTGTTTTTTGAGCAAATCCGAATACGAGTGGCATAAAGAAGCAATTTGAAAAATGAGAGCGAGTGACTGCATGGCAAAGTGGGATACAAAGTGAAGCGCTGAGATGTGTATGGATGAGTGGGAAGGAATTGTGATATAAGAGAAGGGCAGATGGTGTGAAGGGGGACTAAAGACTTTTCAGCTTCTTCACTCTCATCCTCTTATTTCATCGCGAAAAAAGAAATTAGTTGCAGAGAAAGTGATGGATGGGGAATTTTCGAGTTAAAGCAGAAAGTCAGATGATTCCATCTTCTGTAGCTCTTTAAGATATACAGTCAACGACATACATAAAATTGCACTCAAGCTGTCCCAACTCCACAAAATGAGTTCACCACTACACAAGACTAGTATAACCAAGGTCTTTGGTTGTTTGGGAAAACTTTATATTAGTGAATAACATGGGCCCAGGCTCCTTTGGGCCTTTTTGGAGTTTTACCTGCAAAGCATGGCTTTATTTTAGCCATTTTTCCCAACTGAAAGTCATTGCACACTGATAAAATATGCTCACACAATGCCAAAGCTATGGATAACGTGTGTTTAGATCAGAGCTGGTGCAATGACTTTTTTTAACCCATCCATTCACCCCAACCTCCTCCCATGGAGACTAGGCAGACTTGCGGAGGTCTTATTGATGTTTGCAAAGTATTTACAGTAATGCCACTCTTAATAAATGAAATATTTACCTCATTGCAAACTTATCAAATTCAGATGGCTATAGATTTAAAGTAATAGATTCATTTCAGTAACACAAAGTGAGTCAATTTCTGCTGACAAATGTGGAAAAGCAGAGGTGGAAAAGAGGACTGAAGAGTAATGGAAGGAAAGGAAATAATCATTTTCTTTCAGTCAGCTTCATGGCTCTCTCAGGTCCTTGGGTATGTTTGTTTCAGATGTTAGCGTCTCCCACAGGGATGGCCTGCTGCAGTAACTCATCTCTTCACCGCGTCTTCTCGGAGTTAAGGCCTTAACCTGACTTCATGACTGGGTGCCTCCCATAACACAGGCAGTAAATAATTTTTCTGCATAATTCAACTATATTTTCCTCCATATGCCCCTGCTCTCTCCCTCTCTGCCCCACAACCGACATGTTTAGTTGGAAGCTTACTATCTCTCCGCTGATTAGGTCGACACGTATTCAAACCCCTTCCAAGACATTCCTGAAAATATATGGGGCATTTTGAGTAGAACCCCTTACAAGGCTAAAAAAATGAAAGTGAGACTAATTTGAAACACTGCATCTCACTTAGTCCTGATTTGACTTGGAGATCATGTAATCGTTATAGAACAATTTCCTGACTGGCGAACAAGGACAACCATGTATGGGTCAGGGTTCAGAGATAATCTAATTCTCTTTAAAGACAATTAACGGATCTTCTAGATAATGTCAGCCTTCAAATTAAGATGTATATTTGTGCTTGTTCGCGTGTGTGAGCCCGCGCGCATGTGTGCCTTGCAGAAAGAGAATCAGATAGACAGCATTCCTGCACCTGTTTCTGATTTAAATGCCCTGATACAGATCTCAGACTTGTTGTTGCTCTCTTGGACTCTTGGAGGCACAAGGGAATGAGCTGTCTATTTGGCATGAACGTCTGTAGTGGAAATACTTATGCATGTGCGAGTGTTCAACCCTACGAATGCATCTTGGTATGTCTTGCTTGTGTGCGTGTACTTGCAGCTGTGTGCGTTTTTACATTCACCTTTGTGTTTCTGTGTGCAATTTTAGTCATATGCTTCCATAACACATGCACATGTGTTTTATACTGAATCCCACGTACTAGTGTCTGCACCAGTAAATCCACTTGCGTAAATCTACCAGCTTCCCCTCTGTCTCCTTCACTAGCTACAAACTGACTGGGTTCCTCCAAAAGTTTCTTTGATTGCCAGGACATAAATATGTAAGTAAAATCAAGAACTGATCTAGTAAAGAAGGAAAGATAGACACAGCAACCCTTAACAGTTGGTTTTGTTCATATTATTTGAAGTCAAGAAGCATCCAACAGGAAGCACAACAGGCTCCATTTGACCTACCTTGTGATTGTTTCGTTTTGAACTTTTTTCCTTTTTCTTCTTTTAGAGAAAAGTTAAATTGTGTGTGCATGTCACATTTTATTCCACACTGTCACACCATATCAGAGAGTCCATTTGGCACGGCAAACTGCATATCCATCCACCTGGAAGCCACGGTGAGAGGATCTCACTTCAGGCTGCTTTGACTGATAGAGTTTGTGCTTCTGTGCGTGCATGTCAGCAGGTCTGCACACATGGCTGCGTATACCTGTGTGTTTTCGACTGTGAGCATACTGTAGGTGTGTGGTGCATTTTCACCCTTTATTTTTTCCATGCCAGTGCGTTTTTGTGTGCTTTAGTGTACGCCTGTGCAGAGTTTTGCACACATATACACATGTGCATGAATTTGTGTTTGAATGTTTGTTCTTCCAAAATCAGAGGTTAATATTGACTTTACATTGTCAGTTTGTCCGCATATAGAAAGTTTACATTTGCTTAATATTACTTGGTTGTGGAGGGCGAAATTGTTGACATACAGGTTAACTTTGGCTAGCGAAGTTAGCAAAATTTACTTATTTACATATAAAAACTAAATGTTGCACACCCTTATACTTTTGGAAATAGACATCCTGTTATTTTATGCTCTAGTTATTTAAAATAATGGTAATTTCACTCTGGCACGTTGAACTCCTGCTCTGTTTAAGCTAAATAACCAGCTAACCAGTCACTGTCACGTAGCAGACAAATAGCAACAAATCACTTTGCCTGGTTAGCTATCTCCTATTGTGGTACTCTGCTATACACTCCGCTGTATTCCCAAAACACGAATGGTGTCTGCAGGGTGATAAACTCTCGGATGGGATGACAATCATCTCACATGTCTGGAAAAACGTCTGTATGCGACCTGTACGTCCTTCATTGTATTCGACTTTTACAGTAGGGGTTATGGCTGGTTCAAACTTCTTTACTGGACAGTTTGAATTAAAAATACAACATATTCACTGAAATAATTTATTTGTCAAGTCAGTATCTTTTGACTGTTGAGGTACCACAATGGACCACAAAGTCTTAGCGTTTACAAAATTCAGATCCAGGTGTCTCTCTTGCAGATTCACAGGTCACACGAATTTAGTCACAGGTCACTCATCATGCATCGGTTGTCTTCCTGCCAGTTTCAAAAGGCAGAACATTTGCCCAACAGCGTTACGCATGCAGTGCTATTTTGGATCTGTTGGAGTGCCACTCATTGCCATATGTGTTGCCTGTGAGAGCAAAAATCATTTCTTAGAGATTGGTGTTTTTAGACTTGTTTATATTCAGTTTAGCGCCGATACAGAATAATATTTAACCCAGTACCTCACTGTAGGCCGAGTCATGCTAAACTTGAATCATATTACACAGCATGTGTGTATGAATCAGGCCTATAAGTATTTCTGTAAGTCATTTCACTCATTTTAACATGATTTCCTGCTTTTATTCCCTTTAAACTGTTGGTTTAAATGGTTTTATTCAACACAATACACATTTTACATTTCACCAACTCCGATGCTAGCAAAAAGTAAACCATGATATACACAGCCCTGTCTTGAATCTGTGACAGACTATAAGCTTTCATGTGGGTCACAGACTTGGGCTTTTAAGGTCAAGGCTAATAGACATGTACCGCACTTTAAAGTTACTGCACACTGATAAAATGTGCTCACGCCTCAAACGCAATGATTTAACGTGCGTGTGTCTGCATTCGGCGAGCGGGCAGCGGGCCGCCTCATCCATCATACAGCTTAACTCCATATCTAAAATCATTCATTTAAAAAACATCCCTTGGAGCTAACTAAAAGTTGTTTTTCCTGGAGAGATATGATAGTCTATCTAAATAGAGGGAACCCAAACTTTCATTATGACTTCAGATAAGCAGGCGGCTGGGCCTGTAATGCAGTGTTGAGTTACAATGTGAGGGATGGTGGCTGTGGGAGCATTGTAAATAGCCTAGTAAATCACTAATATGTACTGCGCACTTTCTACACAGTCTGCTACAGCAGATAGCAGTGTATTGGCAAAGTCGATTTAGCCTTAGGCCAGATATACATCCAATATCAGTGGCGTTGCAACAGTAGAGCTTAATGGACTTACAGGTTGCAGACTTTGGCAGTGTAACTTGTGAAGCAAATAGAGTCTGAAAAGTGAAATAGTAAATCAGATTTAGGTGTCTGTTGCACTAGAAAGCTCAAACCTCTATCACTGTAAATAAATCTGCAACAGCAAAAAAACTGGATGTAGATGAAGAGCAGGGACATGGCAATGTAATGTATCACACACACACACACACACACACACACACAAAAATTAGACATTAAATGAAACCAGACAGGTACTTCTTCTAATGTGGAATCTGAACCTTTAATAGCTCCGGTGGAGCTCTCTAATGTTGTTCAGCTCCTACTGCGTGTTTACAGGCAGGTAATAATTTGAGTGTAACAGTCACTGGAAGTTTGGAGCAGTTATCCACCTGACTTCCTGTCTGGGGAGGAAGTGGGCTGTCAGGGCTGATCATCTTCATGACATTCCTTCTCTCTGAGGTCCCCGGTGTCCTGGATGTGACCCCGACCGCGGGGTCGAAAGTCGCATGTTTCCCACCAGTTCTCCACTTCGCAGCCGCACAGCCCTCGAGTTTTACAGCGAGCGTGTGTGCGCGCCATGTGGAATAAAGGGAGAACCAATTTCACTGTAGGAGTCGGGGACATGGCTGGGGCTGTCAGGCCAAGGTGAAAACAAGATTTTATGGAAAATCTGTTTCTGATTAAAAGACACTTTCTCTCCTCCAGCAGTTTTTCACCCCTTCTTTGTTTTCCGACGGGCTACGATGTAGCTGCGCAGGGGGAACTTAAACTTGTGAACTTGTGCAGGATGCATGCCTGTTTTTAGCAAACATGCACGCCGTGTCATTATACAGTTGATATACTTGATACTTTAATGTGTCTCCCTGGTCATGCAGCGGATTCTGCCATGTGGATCTTTAAAGAGCCCCTCCACTCAGGAAATGTGTTTAGGTCGTTATGTCTCTCCTGTCTGTCCTTTCTTGTGAATTATGATCATTCAAAGCTTTATAATAGAATACTACTTTCTCTGAGCTCTCCTTAAATCTGAATTAGGGCTGAATAAGGTGTTTACCAGCAAGTAGAATTTGCGACACCTAGTCAAAAAGTCAATGCTAGTCCAGTAGGCAACTTATGTAAGTGTCAGTTGCATACCATTTACGGCAAAAAATGACTTTTAATACTGCAGGAAGCATCATGTATGTCAAACATTTAAAATGCAATAATTGCTTAGTCAACATGTTAGGAGCCACATCATAAAAATGTCCCTCCAAGTATAACAACATCTGACAGGAAGGGGAATAAAAGCTGAAAGTCTGTCTTCTTGCTCGCTTGAAGTTGTAAAAAAGAAGAAGAAAATCCTTCAGAATCTCCACATATCATTGTCCATGTCAAAAGGTTTTTAGATTCAGCATTTAAGACGGAAGGAATTGAATGCAGCCACTCTCTCATCTCCCCATCACATTTGGATGAATTTGTGTTCTCTCCGGCTTCCTCCCACTGTCCAAAGACATGCTGGTTAGGTTCATTGGTGAACCTAACCAGCTGGTTAGGTTCATCCATCAGCCTCACTATCCCTCCTGCCCGCATGACCACCATGGGGTCCAGAGCCTTCAGCCGTTCCGCCCCCCGCCTCTGGAATTCCCTTCCACCCATCATCCGCAACATCGACACTTTGGCAATTTTCAAATCTCATCTCAAAACCCACCTTTTTCTCCAATCATACCCTCCTTGACTGTCACTCTCTCCAGTTTTTTATAATTTTTAAACCAAATCTTTTATCTTTTTATCGTATCTTTTAGTGTATTATAGTTTGTTAAATGCTTTTGATGTCTGTAATGTATTTTAAACCCTGTTTTACCTGTATGGTGACCTTGGGTGTTCTGAAAGGCGCCTAGAAATAAAATGTATTATTATTATTATTATTATTATAAATTGGCCGTAGGTGTGCATGTGAGTGTGAATGGTTCTCTGTCTCTGTGTGTTAGCCCTGCGATACACTGGCCCTTCACAGGACAAAGACAAGATGAATGGATAAATGAATGCTTATACTATTTTACAGTTTCATGGTCAACGCAAAGCATTCAAAACCTTCAGACTGTATGGAACTTCTGATAAGAGTAAGTTGCGAAAGAAAAGACTAGAGTCCACTCGTTCATGGGGCTCTAATTGGACAACATGTGGAAGTGTCATTCAACGATCCCTTCCAAGGTTTTTAATAAATCAAAATGAAACTCCTAAAATGTATGTAAAATACGAATGAGCATAAAAATGTGACCATCTTGAAAACAGGTCTGAACCGTAAAGTGTTTTTATCGAGACATAGACATACTGGATAAAAAAAACCTAACAGATGGTTTGACCCATTCAATCACAGAGAGCCATTTCCTGATCTGACCCCCTACCAGGATTACTTTTCCATTACCACCTCAAACCACTGTTGAAAAAAACACTTTTTTGTGATGACATGGTCATGGTTTAAGTTCACATAGCCACACCTTTCTCCACAACGCTCGAGAAAAATCTGGCATCACATCATTTTGGGAGAGTGGAAATGAGTAAAAGACGTAGTTTGTTGATTCCATGAATTTTTCCCAATCAGAGATACACAGAATTGATTATTTGTGCCCGAGAGGTGAGGCTTGACTGTACCGTGCTATTAAACCAATATCTTAGAGTATGTCTGTGAAGGTTCTCAGTCACCCAGGTCATGGTATATCCAAAAACTTGAAAGAAAGGCGACTGAACTGGAGTTTCTTGAAGACATTTCGCCACTCATCCGAGTAGTTCAGTTCTGAAGGACTGATGGGGAGTTGAGGTTAAAATAGCAACATCTGTGGGTGTAACCCATCAGACACTTGGTTGATGAGTGTCTGTTAGCGACCAGTTCATGCAAGTACAATATCTCATTTTTAGGTTTAGGAATGTATCCTGTTAGGAGAAAATTGTTGTTTAAAACAGCAAAATCTGGAGAAAACATCCTTATTAATTTCGCACAAGAGTTTCATCTGTTTTTTGAAAACCATGTGCTTTATGGGACATCAGGAACATTCAGCTGTACTGACCAGCTGTTTCAGTTTCTGAAGCGGAAGAGTTTCTCCCATGTGTATGACCAGTGTTTCGCTATGAATGTCATCCCTTGCTAGGGTTTTCCTTCTTCCCCTTTGCTTTCCTATACCTTCTTACATTGTCTCCGTCTCTTCCTCCCCTCCTTTGCTTTCCCATCCCTACCTACGTTGTCTCCGTCTCTTCCTCCCCTCCTTCCAGCTACACATCCAACAAGTATGCATTTCACTCAATCAGGTTCCCCCAGCTAAGTAAGCTGATCTGGTGAGAAGCCATAAAAGCATTGTTTATGAACTGAGCGGTAAGTGCATTGTTGGCAAGATAAACCAACCTGATTTATGTTAAAGAGAACTCTGGGAGTAATACACTGAGGCGAACGGCTCTCTCTATTTGTGTATGAATGCATGTGCCTGTCTTTGCCTCTTTCATCCTATTTCTCACTTCTTTCCTCTTCATTTGTTTTATGTCTCTCTCCTTTTACTTTTTAATGCAAAAGCACAGCCACTTCCCTTCTCATACTGTGTCCTGTCATTGTCAGTTAAACTCTCTCTCAGGGATCTATTGAAATGCCTTAACCATGTCGTATATTTTGCCTCCTACCTGACTTTTTTATGGCCACTTTAATTCATCCGCAGGAGGCAGTTTGAAGTTTGGAAATATGCTTTGCAACAGAATGGGTTGTACTGAATTACTCCAGTTCATGGAAATATTTTTTTTTTCTTTCACTGCCATAAATGTTTTTTTGTAATGAAACTACAGCTGTGGGCTATCTGGCAGCTGACTGACCTTATAACATCACCTATAATGCTGGTGTTGCACAGGTGCCAAAGACCGAGGACTTTGTACATTGGGGGGGACATATCCAGGTGCCCAGCAAAGACACTTCAGTGTAATGTTTTGAAAATAGAACTTGTGAATGAGTGCAGTCTTAGTGAAGTTTGTGAAAAAGTCACAAAACTGAAAGTGATTTGAGTCGTCAGACACAAATGGTCTGTCCTTTTCTATTTCTTACAGCAAGCACAACTTAAATTTCAATCAACTGTGTCTCAACCACCTCTTTGAAAGAGTGCATTTTATCCTGAAAAACCTGATCTTTTCCTAAACCTAATCAAGGAGCAACTGAACGCAAGAGAAAAATAAAGTTATGGACTCACGGTGGACTCGAATATCTGTCTTCCAGGTCTTTTGCATGGTACAGGAACCGCTTCCTCTGACCCATCCTCCTAAGATGGACTATTGTCTACTTGCTGGAAATGCCGATAAGGCATAACATTATGACCACTGACAGGAGAAGTACATAGTATTGTGACAATACAATGTTCTGCTGGGAAACTTTTGGACCTGGCATTCATGTGGATGTTACTTAGACATGTACCACCCACCTAGACCAGACCAGGCACCCCCACCCCATAGTAATGACACTCCTTGATGGCAGCAGCCATCCCTAGCAGGATGCAGCCTGACACAGACACACACACAAAACGTTTTTAAAAAAAAAAAAAAAAAAAAAAGCCCCGAAGAACAGCACAAAGTGTTGACCTGGCCTCCAAATTCATAGGACCCCAAAGCCCCCACTAACAACATTCTGTTTCCAGACACCACAGGACACCCTCAGAAGGCCCACGTCCATTTCCTGATGATGAGGTGGTCATAATATTATGCCTGATCAGTGCATGGACATGCACTTGAATCAGCATTACACCCAATTTTCCATGACTATTTCACAAGCTGCGGTGAAACTGTGCTGCCTTCAAAAGACCTGGTGCAGGCACAAATTATATACAGACAGTCTAAATACAATAATTTTAAAGTTGTGTTCTGCATCAAAAACACCCAGTTAATTTAGTGACTATTTCACAAACTGACAATAATGCTTAATTTCATACACAGAATTGCAATGTTCGAAATAAATGGTAAAATCAATAGCAACTAAAACACTCAAATACAAGCTGTCACGACGAATAATCAAATCCGCATTGTCTTCACAGTATGTCACTGTTAACGCCTACATGCACAGTTCTTTTATTGCAACTCATAGCGATGCAATTTGGAAACTAAACTGAATGTGTTTTTGCTTGAAAGCGCCACCAAAATGGGCTTCATTATATTCTCAGTGCTGACAACAGAATGACCCACACATCAACTGAATAAGAGAGGAGCCTAGATCCAAAACACTTACATAGTCGCCGGATAAAGTTAAAAATGTAAAGGTGAGAAGTTTCTTGCAGGCCTTGAGGCGGATAGTTGGGTTTATTGCAAAAAGCATATATTTATAACATAATTTAAAGTATATACACGTTGTAGTCTTAAACAAGCATTCGTGCCATGCTCTGCTCCCATGACACCTGCCACCCACACTGGCCATGTATTTGTTGGCAAAGCACATGACCTCTGCCCACTCTACATAAGGAACCAGCATGCTGAGATACTATACATTTAAATCAAGAACGTGTACAGTAAATTATCTTTTTGCAAAGTGCATGATAAAGAAGGAATGTCTTAGGAAAATGCTAATTCAAACCCTACAGATTGGAAGAGGCACAGACCTGTTGTTGGGTCAAATTATCAGTGAAGGACAGTGGAAGGAGAAGGAATCGCGGAAACAGTTGCATGTCGGAAGGTCAAATGCATCAGCAAGGTGGTAAAGGACAGCAGAGGGGATAAGTGAGGAACAGAGCAGAGCCGGGGGTGAAGGGGATGAGATGGGACGGGTGAGAAATGAGGGAAGGGAATTGAGGGGAGGGAGGGAGTGAAGGACGAACGTAAAAAGATCGTCGATAAATGAAGCTATGACAGGAGAGAAGTCAGGAAGGAGATTAATAATGCGAGGGTGCAGAAGCTAGGAAGAGATGGGGTATGTGGAAGTTAAAGGGATAATGGCACAAAAGAAGGACAGAAGAGAGACACAGTGGCAAGTCCTGGAGAATAAGGAAGGTGTTGGAGTGAGAGAAATGGAGTGACAAAAGTAGCAGATAATGAGACAGATCGAGGAAGCGGAGTGAAGGCGAGGAGCTCAACGAGAAGGGATGACCTGTGTGATGGAAGGAGAGGTGGGAGAAGAAGTGACACAGCGCTGAGAATAGTAACACATCTCAATCTGGGCCGTTTCCCCCAGCGCGAGTGTTCGCTCCAGCGGCATGTGGCGGATCGAGCCGCTGAACTTTGATCTCGCTGATGCTGTTGGACCGACTGACAAGCCGGACGTGCCAAAACTTGTGCGCACCGAGCAGCAGAAGCAGCGACGCGGACATTTTGTACCCCCGCCGCCGCAATAAAACACAAGATCATAGCGGATGAAATCAGCAGTAACGGACAACACAGCTCGCTAACAAGCGTATAAAAGAAACACGTAGAGAAGCAAGCGAGCAGGAAGAAAATCACCAACAGCTGAGAGCCAGTTGTCTTATGGTAACTCTTTCCATATTTCAGCCTTATAAAGTCAGGGATGGATAACATCAAAGACAGATGTGGTTTGTTGATCAAAGTTTTATTGTTTTTATTGTTACAATTATTCCGCTTTTTCAGATGGATGCATGGAGAGGTGAATAGACAAAGGAAAGCTTCAAAAAGAGCTGTGAAGGTGATGAAGGAATAACGGAGTGAGAATGAATAAATGGGAGCAAGTTAAATTAAATATTTGTGTATAAACAAAAGTGTATAGCTCACCGCAAAAAAAACATTTTTGCACAATAGAGTCTCAAGTGTGCTATTCCTCTCTTCTTCGTCCTTTTAACTGCCAAATACGCGATTTCGCTCTATTAAACTCCTTTGCTTTGAAGGAGGCCTGGAAGCCATCTGTTGGGCTCGTTTCACGAGGAGGGAGCATGCGATTCCTCGTGTTATCAGAATTTGTTTAACACTCACAAGACACGGCAGCGAGAGAGCCTTGAGGTGTCAGGCCGAGACCGGCGGAAAGGAGACCAACAACAACAACAACAAAAACAGCCATAAACAGGAAACAAAAACAGCGGGGCGGAGAGAATGAAACACTTGTGGTAAAGTGAGAGGGTGGGAAGCAGAGGGAAGGGGCGGATGGAGGCAGATGGACACAGATCAAGGGGAACAGGACATGGCAACAAATTAGGAGGAAGAAAAGGAATGAAAATTAAATGGTGTCTTTTATCTGTGTTATCTTCTTCATTCACTGTGGTTTCAGTTGGGCGAATGCTAACTTTAACGTTAATCAGATTTTTGCAGTGACAAAGCAAAAAGGATCATCTTCTTGTGTGCAAAATTCTTATGAGTTTATGTAAAAAAAAAAAAAAATGGTTTAAGCAAAGTGAGTCTTCGTTAATTAAAATCCCTACATTGCTGTGCTTGTCCACGACATGACAAAAGGTTCTGAGCACATGGATTTCTTCTTTTGTGTTCAAGAGGATATGCTTGACATCCTGGACTGCAATGTGGTCGTCTTACTGACGACCACATTCCAGTCTGTCCTAGAAACTCATCATGTTACCCGATGTTTGTCCCATGTCAGGCAAACATGGACAAAAACAATGTGTTCATACCACACCGAGAAATTATGGCATGTAGCGTTGTTACGACTGAGCAAGAGGGCCTCTCCAATAAGAGCAGACATGACATCAGAGTTACACAAATAAAGGGCTTTTTTATTTAAAAAAGGCACGACATGTTGAGCCTCTGCCCCTGAAAGGTGGCCCCTTCCTTGGGCTTAAAGGGTTAGATTAGTTAAGGCCATGCACTAGACATTTGTACTGCCACTTAAGACACACTACACACTACAAGAGATTTTGGACAGATTTTACCCACGTTTGCAGTTGGGCAAAGTCTGCACCGGTCTGCACTAGTTGGTGACAGTCTGCATGGGTAGTTGGGACAAATATCTGTTAGTGTGTGAGGGGAACATACCCGATTCGTTCTCTGTCACAGTCAATCTGTTTCAAATTTTGGAGACGATTCTGGACGTTGTCGCCTAGTGTGAAGTGATTACAGACCCAACTGCAAACAGGTTTAACCGACAGCCAATGAAAAAAGAGAGGCTGGGACACAGGAAATAGCGCCAGAAGATGACGGGTAGAAGCGGCAATATCAAAACAACAATGGCAAACAACGAGAGCGGGAGAATGTCGACAAAGCAAGCATGGACCACAGAAATGGAGGAGAGATTGATCGAGCTGTAATATAATGTTGGTTGCGGTGGATACCGCAACTGTCGCCCTCGCGTGAGAGTTTGTGCGGAGTTTTGGTAGGTTCAGTTGACTTTAGCTGGTTTGACAAATTATGTAGTCTGTGATCCCTCATCAGGCGCAGCTGTTAAGTGTGTGATCCCCAGTCTTTCAGTCGTCATACAACAATCTGCTAAAGCCACTCTGTTAGCGTGTGCTCCTAGTCTTTTCAAAATCTGTAAAGACTGTGAAAGTTGTATAGTGTGTCCCCAGCTTTAGACTACCAAAGCAGGGCAACTGATGCTGCAGTGTTTACTTGGTTATTAGGTGTCAATATTTTCCTTTTGAATGGATTTACCCAACCACTACCCAACAAATTTGCTTGAAAATTCCTTCCAATTGTGCTGGGCTGGTCTGTTCTGATTCAGATGGTTTCATTATTCAGACTACTCTAACTATTAGACTCTGGCTTCATTTACGTGGACACTAGCATTCTGTCAGTCGGTTTGGACCAAAGCTGGGCCTTTTGGCTACATCATAAACCTGATAAAGCCAGATGGTCTGTACAGTGGGCTATTACAGGTACCTAGATACGAATGCAGACACCAGTAGAGTAAAGGTTACAGGTTTTCTTCACAGCGCACTCACGCTGTCAGTTTTGTAATAGCTATACAGACAAAGCCTGATTAAGGAGTTGTTAAAGGGCTTCTCATACACACAGTGTCAGCTCCGAAGAATCGGTGACAAAGAAAGCTCGAGTATATATATAGACAAACACTAATTGGATTATAAAGTGCAGCTGGGGAGGCAGGCAGCAGGTCACAAGGGCCGATGAGGAGATGAGACACAGCTGTGAAGGGCACAAAAAAAAAAACTCTGGGTCAAAAAAGCAGGGGCAGCAAGGACTGTTTCTACTCCGTATGATTTACAATGGACAGGATCAATACATCTGCCGAGGACACCGAGAAGTGCTGCGTCACTGCAGAGGATGCCAGTCTGAATAAAAGGGCGCAGCGGTCACAGGAAGTGACTCTGAGTGGCGCTGCTAGAGAATTGGGTTCCTGCACAGGGACTCTTCAGGGTGGTATTTCCAAGAACTTTGATTCTTCAAGGGATGAGCTACTTATGATGCCAACTTGCACACATGATGAACCGCTAACCCATTATGCAGAGGACCCTTGATTTGTCTTTATCATGGGACTGTCTGCTACCACAAGCCCAGACAAAGGTCTCCATTCATTCAAACACACAAAAATAAATAAATAAATAAATTGGCAGTATTAAAAGTTTCGCAGTCTGCCACATAATGCTTTTCATCGTGTCATTATATTTGTTAGACTTAAAGTGTTCTTTAAATGTTCCTTTATCACAAGGGTATGTGCATATAGGCATCTACAAGTATTGTACATAGTGATTTTGAATTATTACTTTGGGAAAGCATGACAATAGTGAGGAAAAAATCTTGCTGTCTGCATCAGCTGCATTTAAAATACCTGAACAAAAAGTGACCTGGGATGAATGCTTATAGTTTGCTATAGCTACTTACCAAGTGAAGTAACAATCTGAATATTTTGTCTCGTCTATCCAGAAGAAGACTGATGTCTTGATGCTTTTCACACTTAATTTTCTACAGATGCCCGCTTTGTGTCCTTGGAATCATCTGGCTAGACTCTTCTTCTTCTTTTTTTTTCCATAGTAGTTTTGAAGTGGTGTAGCGTGCAGTAATTTTGAGGGCCAATCACCTAGCACCCAGCCGCTGACTCTGGCCTGCCATCAGCACGCCTCAGGATCGGCTGCCTTTTTGGATCCCGTCTGGACCGGTTTACATAATTAAATAATTCAGCGTGAGTGCAGAGGAAACGTTTCAAAGACCAGCTGAAGGATAGAGAATGCAGAATTAGATCTGAAAACACAACTGTTGACCATAACACCCACTGGCAGCAGTGCCTGAAAGAGGTTCAGAGGTTTCAGAAGGAGAAGGGTGCCACAGACATTGAATCTGACACATTAGAAACACGACCTGGGGCAGCGAGTTGGCACAGTGGGACAGTCTGACCTAAAGCCCAACACCCTGAGATCTAGCTTGAAGATTTAATTGTCTCCCCTATTGATGTCCAAGCGTATAACTTCTGTGGCACAACTAAATATGTATAGAAGACAGACGAGATGATGGTGTTTAACAGGCACAAGAGACCTGGGTTGTGTGTATGTATATATATATTTGGTGCACACATGCAGCGCGTCAAGAGGTTTGCAAATTCATGCTTCAGTATGGCTTTGTGCGTGTCTCTTTGTTTTGCAGAGAGAGACAGATCAGAAGCGAGGGAACATTTTGTTGTGTTCAGCCGTGTCTGCGTGTGGTGTGTGTGTCTGAGCTCAAATGTTCAAATTAAAAATTTAAATGAAGGAATTAAAACAGCAGCTATTCATGTGAGAGGTGATTAAATTCATAACACGGCCGCAGGGCTGAGAGGAGCAGCGAGAGGGAAATCATATGCCTTACACCATCACATCTGCTTAATCATTGTATACTACGTTGTCATCTTTCATTATAATGTCATGCAATACATTTCATCTGTTTTTCGCCGCAGATATTTGAATTGTTATAGCTGGGAAAGCACCACTGTCGTAATAATGGGTGCATCATTTTTTATTTATAATAAATGTATTCATTCTTGCCTAGAAACCAGTCTGACTTCATCTGCCCACAATGTTTTTGCAGTGGAAAGTTAGTCTATAATCACTCCTTTGAGAAATCATACTCTTATAAGATCTGAGGCTGAGGTCTTTTTGAAAAGATAGCACTTTTCAAAATAACCATCACAAAGGTATTCAAAAATAAATAAATAAATAAATAGCTTAGTGATAGCTCAGTGCCATGCCATGCTAGGCCTTAAAAGTCAAGAGTAAAACTTTGAAACCAGTTTTAAAGCTGACAGGTAGTGAAGTTATTTTCATTTTGGACATCCCAAACTTGTGCAGTCATTTTCTGGCCAAGGCGTGTAAATAAAACATTACAATAACTGACACAAAAAAAATGATAAAAGCACGAATCACTCTTTGAATATCATGAACTTAAACTAGTCTAATAGTAGATATATTTCTAAAGTGGAAAAAAAAAAACACAACTATGCCAGCCTCAAGAGTGAGGTCCTGTTCTTAGCAGTGGGCACCACATGTTGAGCAAGAGATCCAAGAGGAGGAGTTAAGACAAATAGAAGTTACTGCTATTCAATCCTTAACTTCTGCTACGCAATTATGTAGGAAAGCAGAGTTAACTCAGATGTTCTACAAGAAAAATATAGGAGTGTCATCAGCGTTGGAATGATATGAGATGTCAGTTTTTTGTATGTTTAAATTTACTGTAAGTGGTCCTAGAATAGAGCCCTGAGGTATTCCAGTTTTGAGAAGTCTTGCCTTTGTGCATTTTGGTTCACTATCATAATGGAACTGGGCAATCATTGAGCTCACCCGTGCTTCCCTTACAACTCAAAAATGCAATTAAACTGGAACACAACTGAAGTGTCAAAATAGAGTCTAATCAACAATGTCTGTTTGCATACTCTGCTTGATTTTCGAGTGTCCTATTGAAGGACCGTTTAGCCTGACAATACGTTGAAGAGAGGCTAAAGATTGCTTTATACAGGCTCGAAAGAACAGACCCTTAAAGACCTAAAAACAGAATTTAAAAATCAATTGCCATTTAAAGTATTTCAATCTTTCACTTTAATTATTGTCGCTCAGTGCACTACTCTGCCATTGTTTCCATTTCCACTCATTAAAGAAAGTGAACTGTCTCAAAACTTTTGAATTAAGGCTGTAATTTGTGCTGTAATTCTCTGTCTGTCTATCCATCCACCCAGCCAACGCCGGTTCAATATGTCTGTCCTTGTTAAAGGTTAAAAAATATTGGTTTTATTGTTGTTATTGTTATCAACAAATTAGTTTGGCAACAGCCACCAGCACTTCATGTAGAGTCGAACTGAAAATTAAATTTGAAATTGAGTGGTCCAGAAAGAGGTTTATGAAGAGAGAGGCAGGGAAAAACAGCGAGGGACATTTATTGTTCTGCTTTGGCAATTGTGTGTTGCTGCTTGCACCAAATAGAGCCAAGTGAAATGGGGACAAGAGGAAAGGATGGGCAGACCTTTCTCTGGAGAGAAAAAAACTCTCAGTGGATTCGTTAAGGGAAGAGTTTTCACTGGGACATAAATAAAGGAAGATGAGATTAAAGGATTAGAAACTGAAATACGTATGCAAATAAAATGACAGCAGGGTGGACAAACAGGGATTTATAAGCAGGGCACTTGATATTTTAAAAAAAGCAAATAATCTGGGGCTCGGCTAATTACAACAGAATACATGTCAAGCCCTTACACAAAGTGTCCCTCCAGACTGCCCTCGAATCATGTTAGAAACAAAGCTATCATCGTGCTGCTAGTACAGAGACTGGATCAGGAGAGAGGGGGAGTAAGAGAAAGGGGTCGCATTATCGATCAATATGTACGGTGAGATAAAAAAAAAAAAAAAGGTGAAGCCTGGAGAGGAAAGAGAGAAGAGGACGGAGCACAGAAAGGATGGATAAATAAAGGCAGAAGACTTAGAAACAGGTCCTTTGACATTTGCTGTGCCTGGGGTCACACACTCATTAAGTGTTTATATACGTCCATATATATGGTTACATTTAACTGAATGTGTAATATGCTGTAGGTGGCCTTGCAGAGTCTCTAAACCTCACCGGAGCTTGAGGCTGAGGTTGTATAAAAGTGAGGGC
Source organism: Chelon labrosus (assembly GCF_963514085.1). Lineage (NCBI taxonomy): Eukaryota > Metazoa > Chordata > Actinopteri > Mugiliformes > Mugilidae > Chelon > Chelon labrosus. Next base: position 7,546,340 of record NC_140355.1, on the reverse strand, counting down.
TTGTGTAATTATTTTGAGTGCGCTTGTAAATGTGTGCTTGTGTATGCACGCCTTAAGGCTGACATTTAGATCATTTGATTATGTGTGAGCGTTTGTAGACCAGAATTTGTGTAAGTCTGACTACTGTTACAGTTGTATGCGTGGGATTGCATGACCAATCCTTGATGCGCTGTGTCGGTCCTCTGCACTCTGTCGTGTGCACATAAAAGCACACAGACACATTTGGAGGTCCTTAAGGCGCTCACATGTCTGTAAGAGAGAATGTTCTGAGTTTCACGTCAGGGGCTTCTTGTACAGCTATCTTCCTGAGTTTTACACCATCGGAGTGAGGACATTTGTGCAAAGTGGGGACATTTTGGCCGGTTCTCACTTCTTTACAAGGCCATTTCAGGGTTAAGACTTGGTTTTAGGGTAAAGGTTACAATTAAGTTAGGGTAAGGGTAATGATTAGGGCACCTGAGATTGTTAGGATAAGGGGCCAGGGAATGCATTATGTCAATGAATGTCCACACAAAGATACAATACATGCCATTACATTGTGTGTGTGCAGCACAGACAAAAAGATGTGAAACATGTAACACTAATTTGTCAGTAAATGTTCTAAGTGTCTTTGACATTAGGGGCAATATCATGAATTCCTGTACTGTACATTTATTGAATTTCTGTGTGCGTATTTGTGTGCATTTGTGAGCAGCAAGCCCCAGCTGAAACAGATGGGTACAGCAGCTGCACTGCCAAGGCTATTTCATGACTGGATACCCAACAATAAATCTCCACTAAATACAAAAATGAACACCTTCATAGTGTTCCACAGGGGCCCTCGCACACTTCCTGGTATTACTTTACAGTGGTAAACAATGTTGAGGTATCCTGTTATCCATCAGGCCCGCATTGATTCTGCCTGACAGCAGCAGCAAACACTCAAAGCTGTTCTGAATCTATTCATCTAACTGAAGAAGACTTCCTAAAAGAAAAGAACACGAAAAATGTTTCTGGGCTGGCCGGTTGTTTGATTAGAACTGCAAGGCCACAGTTTACTTTATTTTGCCTCACTTTTATATGTAGCTGTTCCCAGTTAGAACAGCAGTGCCTTCTGAAAATGCAACAGTCAGATTTAAGATGAGAAGTTATTACAACTTAAGTTAAGGAACAAGACCAAGCCCCATGAAATTCCACACATAACTCTCGGTTCATATCAGTTATCAACCCCCACCCTCCTAAACCCTCTCTTTTCTTTCTTCCCCTTCCCTGGGTTTTTCTACCATCATCCATCTATGCATTCTGCCCATCTCTCCCCCTCCCTTCAACCCCTCTCATCCCGGCTCACAGCTCAAGTGGTCAGATGTGCTTAGGAAAGTCACGGGACCCAAAGTTGCTCCCAGTGGCAGGTGAGCACTTTTCACGTGAGTGTAAAGCAATTACCATCTAGAATGTATGTCTATACTGGATAGCATCCAAGCCTCACCAAAAAAAAAATAAAAAAATGACGTATCAGTTTTTTAAAGTCATTAAAAATAAACCAAGCGCCCTCCCCTGATCGTGTGAATGAAGTGTGTGTATAATCTCCTGTTCAGTTTGGAGCATAACATAATGTGCTCTGCATCTTAACCAAGTAGCTTTGGTGCTTAAACGTAACCAAACAGTGGCTGAAAAAACTAAATAATAATCATGAAAAGTGAATTTTAAGTCAAATACACGAAAAACCTAGCTCCCAGGCATTCTTGGCTTTGAAAGAAATTGGACAGCATTCTGTCAGGCTACAAGAACCTCTATTATGGACCATCCTCAAAGAGGTCAAGATTCTGTACTAATCCTGGAACTGGTGGAAATTCAGTAACTTGCTTGAGGACACTTAGACAGGAGAGTCACTTACTCTCTATGACACTCTCCAGCCTGGATATTTGTCCGTAATGTGGTGAGAAATTGGAATTCAGGGGCTGGGGAATGTGGAAAGACTACAAAACACTTTTTCCTTTTGTTTAGTTAAAGTAAAAAAAAAAAAAAAATGTACCTCACAGAAGGGCGACAGAAATTGTTTTTGTTGTTGTGCTACCTTCGCAGTGACCACTGTCTTGATTGCAGTGAGGCTGCTCCTGCTCAGAGTGTCTGCCAAATAAATTAACAGCTATTGTTAATCTTTGTTGTCACAGGCTGCCTGCTAATTATAAAATTGTGAATCTGAATACAAAATTATGCCAACATCATTTCCTCTTGTTTTGGATTCTGGTATTTTGTGTCAACACAATGACCATTTCACAGCTGTTCATACACATGTACACACTTCCTCACACACAAACACACATTCACACGCGAACTTACTTCTGTGTATTTATTCTGATAACCACTAACCAGTCTCTATTATCTTATCAGCCACATTCACAATTTTTTTTTTCTAGAATTGATTACAGGCATCTGCTTGATTTTCCAGCTCTTAGTAGATAACCACACACAAGAGTGAAGAATACAACAATTAAAAGGTTATTTGTAAGACATGGAAACAAAGGAATAAGACACAGCAATAGCCAAGAGCAGCTACAAATACTAATGCATTCATTTCCACATGTGAATATGCACAACACAATTCATTCAGTCATTCATTCTTCTTTTGTAACCGCTTGTCCTGTGAAGGGTCATGGAGGGGCTGGAGCCTATCCCAGCTGTCATCGGGCGAGAGGCGGGGTACACCCTGGACAGGTCGCCAGTCTATCGCAGGTCTAACACAGAGAGACAGACATTCACACTCACATGCACAGCTACGGCCAATTTAGAATCACCAATGAACCTAACGAGCATGTCTTTGGACAGTGGGAGGAAGCTGGAGTGCAACATTGCAAACTCCACACAGAAAAGGCCCCAGGGAAGAAGAGCATATCTTTCATTTTAATACACAGGCACCATCGAATAATTAAGAAAAAGCAGCATAGTGTACATGATTAAGCGGACATACTATATGTTTTTACATTACCACTATTTTTGTGTTAATGTGACCTGTACTGTATGTTGGCTGTGTGGGTAGTCACAAAGTTAAGAATAAATTATCATTGATTTTCATCTGTAATGCAATGTACTGTATATATACACGAACCCGGAACCTTCTTGCTGTGAGGCATCAGTGCTAACCACCACGCCACTGTGCTGCCCCGCACAACACACTTGTGTGTACTAAATGTACCATCATATATACACTGATCAGACATAACATTGTGCCTCCAAAACAGTTGACACGTCAGAAAGGACATGGGTCTTCTGAGGGTGTCCTGTGGTGTGGCAACGAAATGTTGTTAATGGGGGCCTTTGGGTCTTATGGGTTGAGGGGTGGGGTCTCTGTGGATCAGGCTTGTTCCAGTGCATCCCACAGATACTTGACCTGGCCTCCAAATTCACTAGATCCCAAACTGATCAACACCTTGTGCTGTTCTCCATGTTGTTTTTTTTTGTTTTTTTTTAGCTGTTCCTAAACCGTTTTTGTTTGTGTGCCCGGGGATGGCTGCTACCATCAAGGATAGTCATAGGTGGGTGGTACATGTCTAAGTAACATCCACATGAATGTCAGGTCCAAAACTTTCCCAGCAGAACATTGTATTGTCACAAGATGGTCATTGCCATTCCCTTCTCCTGCCAGTGGTCATAATGTTATACCTGGTTGGTGTATATATAAAAAATATCTGTAACGTAAAACCATATAGTATGTCTGCTTAATCATGTACACTATGCTACTTTTTATTTAAAAGTAAATGTTCTGTGGCTCAGATGTATTGAAATAAAACATATGTTCTTCTTCCCTTGTATTTGTTTAAATGAATAAAAGGAAATGAACAAACAGAATAACACTCTATTAACCTAATGTGCTGCCAAATCATGCCATCCACAATGTAAACTTTTTACTCCACAAACAAGTTCAACACTGCTGAACTTGCACTGCTGGTAAGTCTCATAAGCCTGCGGGAGGACGGGCAACAGACTTGACCCAGCCACGACACTCTTCTTCTCTCACTTCATCCATCCATCCCTTCCCATTCTTCTCATCTCCTCTGGACATGTGGTATTAGTCTTGACGCCACACACCACACTCCCATCCCACTCTCCTTCTCACGGTCCTACAGTCGCCTCCTCCTCTTCTTATGCTCTCTAATTTTGATTCCACTTTGTCTTGTTTTAAAACAGAAGATGGTCAGTGGGAGGATGGTGACAGAATTAACATGCTGCAAAAGTTTGGATCAGGAACGGATGTTAGCGTGTACACCAAGCATACCCTTGGGGCTCCATTTATTTCCATATTAACTTGTTTAGCTTTTCCCCATTCCTGTTTTCTTTCCTCTTTCTTCCAGGACTCTGTCACATTGATCATCTTCCTCTTTTTCTAAGACTTTTTCCTCACCTTGCCCTTTAGCCCCAGAAACCCTCAATTTGTTTGGTTTATGAGGAGATGAGTATTTAACAGGCTTACAGGCTTCCAAGGAAAGTCCCTGTCGCATCTTCTGAGTCGGCGAGCACTGAACTAAAAAAGTTATTTAGCAGCACACGCAAAGGCTAAATATCACTGCCTGACATCTTTGTTATACCGTGCAAAGCAGCAGACACTGCACATACTGAATGTGACCCTAAATGGCCCATTTGAAGACACTTAAGGACTGATAAGGAAAAAAATAGAATTAAAATTGTCACCATGGAAACCAGTGTGTTTGAGTCAGATCTCACCTTGCTGCTCAGCATTAGGTCTTCAATGCTAGTTCTTCAGACGGTTATTCCAGCACCTACAGTTATTTAGCCACAGGGCTGTTTGTGCAGTCCATGTTTATTCAACTCAGGAAACCAGTGCACCAACTGTGCAGACAATAACTGTAGCTCGGTAGCAAATACACAAACTGACCATGTGTGCACGGGGTGTTGTAGTATCTGTTTGTCTGATCGCAGAAACTCACCAAGAACTCTGGTTCTTTCGGTTATTTTTAGGCTGTTTCTATCCTTTTTCCTCAAATACTGTCCCCCAGATTCAGATTTATGTAGTGATAGAAGAGCCCCAGAGATTTGTGTGACATTATTGTAAATACGTCACATTCTCACTCAATAAGTTGTCACAATGCCAATTTAATTTGGACACAGATCTCAAACACAAACCCGAGGCAGTAGCTGTGGTTATTAAACCGGTTTATTGTAAGACAAAAAGATGCTGGCAGGTCTGAAGCAGGTTGTGAGGTTTCCAGGGAGAACCGGGGAAGAGGTGCAGGGGAGATGGCAGGCGAACTGGTGGAGCTGGTGAGGATCTCAAGGAGAAGGCAAAAAACTGGTGAGTGGGTCGATCCGGGAGCTAAAGACAAAAAAGACAAAAATGAGTTCGCTACACTTAAAGGAAATCGTTTGCACTAAAGCCAAGGCACTGTACCACTGAGGTAAGCAGACAATCTGGCGACGAGTGGAGGACTGAACCAGGATTTTATTGACAAGGAGAGTAGGTGGCTGATGAGGCTCCATTGCTTGCAGGTGTGTTTGCAGGTGGCTCCAAAGAGAAACAGACAGAAGTAATCCAACAGAGAAACATAGATCCTGACATAAGTATTTTTATTTATAGTAAATATTTCATTAAAATATTATATTAAATATAAGTGCAGGTATAATCTGCTGTCTAAACTTAAACAAGTTCCATATTTAAGCTCTTAACCCTTAGGGATCTTAGCCTATTTGGGCCATTTTTGAATACTCTTGATTTTGCCTTTTTATACCATAAAAAATGTTTACCATACCCATGTTTGGTATCTTTTTTTTAGCAGCTTCCCCTATATGATACAAAGCCTGCCCATCCCATAACGCACAGACTTTCACGGCCCGATAAATGTTTTTGTACTAACAAATTAAAACAATCATATCTCCGGTTTTACACGGTATATCAACGTGAAACAAAAACATGATCGTCCCACAATGGTCACATGATCGGATCAGGCCAGACCAGATCATAGACTAGCAAAGGTTGGTGAACCAAACATGAAACAGGTGGCAGTAGCACACCTAAACCTAGTGTACCTGAACAGCAAATTTCAACGCCAATGCAAGAAATTAGGCTCAGAGAATAAAAAAAACATACTTGCCAATCTTCCCCTATCGCCAATACAAAGCAGACAATAGCACTAATATTCATAAAAGTGTGCAAAGGCTCTAGCCAAAACATGTGATTAACAACCATATTGGAGGACAAACTGACACGGGGCAAGTTGTTCTCCACTCGCAACGAACCTTTTAAACAGGACTCCTGATGAGGACGCTGGATGAATGGTTGATGATTGAAGGCAGATCAGGAGTGGAACCAGGAAGTCAACCAATCTTGCATAGGATGCCTGACAGGAGGTTGTCCAGGTCCAATGACGTCAACAGGCAGATTAAACATACACACAGGCAAAACTGCTCTGGGCTGCAACAAATGTATGAATAATTAAATCTACTTGAACTTCCTGGGAAGTGACATATACTGTAATCCACAAAGTGATTTGGTCATGAGTACATATTAGAAATCCAAATGCATAAATGCAAGAATAAAAGTAGGGCAACACAAACATTACTGCAACGCAAAACATGACCCTGCAGTATTCTATTGGTATGTCATGATATATTCTGTTTTGTGTTTAATATTTTCATAGTTTCCTGCATTATTCTGTCCAGTGGGCCACATGTTATAGATTCCACTGCATTGTAAGCCTGCATATTGCAGCTAGAGAAGAGGAGAAAGGAAAGAAAAAAAAAAAAGGGAACAGCAAGTATCTTAACAGAAGGAAATGTGAGCAGAACGTACGGAGGTCTAGTATAGAGTGCCCGAGAGGAAGCACAGGTCATTGGGTGTGAAGGAGAGAGGAGAGAGATCGAAAAGGAAAGTGGGAAAGAAAGTGAGAGAGTCTTTGTTTAGTGTTGTCAAGGGAGAGAGAAGTCTTTGTAGGTCATTCTGTAGGACAGGAAAACTATTAATCTGTCATGGCAAAGGAAAGAGGGGAGGGGGCAAAAAGAATGTAGGGACGAATAGATAGAAACGCAAAGACCCTACACAGAGAAGAACAGGTGGGAAGAACTGATGTAGTGCAGGACAGACTTGAAGGGAAATGTGCAGGGGAGAAAGGAAAGGAGGTATGAAGTAAGAATGAATTCACAAAGGAAGCCAGGGAGAAATGGGAAGAACTGTGGGAAGGAGCAAGGCCTCGCTGACCAGAGCGAGGCTTCACTTCGGCACCATCAATCTGCCCCGAAACATCACCCTGAGGAGCAACAGATCACACAGGAGGACAAAAGAGACGCAGACTGGAAGCAGAGCGGAGGGAGGAGGATGTGAGATGGGATGACACAAGAGCGATGTGGAGGGAAAAGGAGTGGGAGAAAAGGAGAGACACCAAGGGAACAGAGAGGAGAGGCTTAGTCTAAGTCTCAGGAATTTTTAAGTGCTATGAACATAGCTGACAAACTTGAAGCAAACACGTGCATGGACAGCGAGAGAGACTGTTTCCCATGCAGGTGACTTCATAAACACATATATTCTTAGCAGTGGTACTGTGGTACAGTAATAATCCAAGCATTTATCAATCAAGTTGCAGTGCTTATCAGTGGAACCATGGGGTTCCAAGAGCAGGTGGGCTGTGCTTTTCTAAAAAAAAAAAAAAAATTTTTACCGCAGCGACTTGCACAAATTGAAGAGGGCTCTCACCTAGCTAGATGTTTGGATTGCTGTCAGCATTTGTGCACAGGGCAGGTATGGGTATAGCTCTCCAGGAGCAGCTGGCGAGAGTCACTTTATATGAAGAAGGCTCTTATCCTCCTCTGTCTCAAACGGTCAAGATGTTCTTTGGTCCTTCAGATCTTCTAATAGAGCCAGGATATGGTTTCAGGTTTTGGCAGCAGTTCTTCTTTTCGTACCTGGTCTGTGCTTCTTGTTACCGAAAGACAGCAGGGGAGAAAATGTGGCACGTGATCATGATATAAGTGTTAGGGCAAAAAGAGCTTTGTTACCCTGACATATACATTTTGATGTTTTTGATCAGCTTTAATCGGAGAAGATAGGAAGCAATGGAGAAAAGGGAAGCCACTAACTGGACTGAAATGGGGATCTAAACAAAACTAGTATTACCAGTCACAGAATGTAAGTCACATGAGTTGAGAAAAAAAGAAAGGCCACGGTGACATAGTCAGTGAATAAAAGAGTGTTACAGTTCAGAACTGTGAAGACAGGAGGCAGTCATCCATATCTCCTGAGCTGTGCTGCTACAACGATTGATGTGCACGTAAACACACCTGCAGACTTATTACATGCACACAGAGATGTGAACAAGCACATTCCCCAGACGGGGGGAGTGAATAACATTGACCATCTTGGAGGATGGAGGAGATTTCATTCAGTTTCTGTAACCGCTTGTCTTCTGGAGGGAAGCGGGGAGGCCGGAGCCTGTCCCAGCTGTCATTGGGCGAGAGGCGGGGTACACCCTGGACAGGTCGCCAGTCTATGGCAGGGCTAACACAGAGAAACAGACAACAATTCACACTTACAGCCAATATAGAATCACCAATTAACCTAATGAGCATGTCTTTGGACAGTGGGAGGAAGCCAGAGTACCCAGAGAGAATCCACGCAGACACAGGGAGAACATGCAAAGTCCACACAGAAAGGCCCAGTCGGCCCATGGATTTTATGAATCGACATCAGATCTTTTAAATCGAGATTGGTGCTTTTTGTTCAACAAGTTGTAAAATCTGTCAAACACATGCCCGTGCTGGTGCATATTGTCATGTCTCAGAGTTGATGTAAGAATGTTTTCACCAGCATGGTATTCCCTCCTTCACTAACAGTCTAAATTGTGCTCTTTCCCATTGCTGCACGCTGAATCCTTCCCAAAAAGGGTTTGTTTTTTACTGACACACAGCAAAAATAAATGGAACGGACCATGAGTCGAGTTCATACGGTGGTGAGTGGAAATGAGAAAGCAAGGAGCTGTGTTAACTATTAACAGAAAAATACAATCATCCAGTAGACACACAATGGATTTCCACATTATGTAGTAATAATACGTACTACAATACTACTGCTATTGCAACTATTGGGTTTCTCTCGGGACATTTCCTCCACAAATACTATTGGATGATATATCAAACTTGTGTAACTCTCAAAAAGTAATGCACATCTATTGCAGGCATATGAGATTAAAAAGTCTATACAAATTAAAAAGAAACATTTTCACCCACTCATGGAAACTTTAAGAGATAATGTGTAAAAGCTCACAGCATGGAACCTTAGCCTTTGCAAGATAATGAACTCCCATCCAGCAAATTTCCACATCCACAGCTTTTCCTAAGTGTAAAATTAAATGAGTGTTGCGATATTTAACACGTCTTGTCAGCTGTGCACCATTTAAGCCGAAATAAAACTTCCCCGGCACATGGACGACCGTGAAAATCTTTGAGTAGATTCAAAGAGGGATTTACTGATTTTTCCGCATCAGGCCTCTTTTACACTTCCTGAGTCTCTTAGAAAAACACACAAACTCAGCCGCGTTGCATTGGAATGACTCGGGGTTATAAAAGAGGGAGAACATCGGTTTTACATCTCAATCATGCCTGATTTACGATGGCTTCTCTCAGCGAGGGATTCTGCACCTGTGAGTAATATCCTTTAAGTGTGTCTGTGTCTGTGTGTGCGCGCACATATGGAGGCGTGCGATATCCAGTCGCAGTGGAGCAAGAGTGCAGAGTGAAAGGATACGGCAGTGTAAAACAAGCAGATTAGCTGTGAATCTGTCTCACTCGCTCTTTCCTTTGCACAGATGTGAAGAAGCATGCAGTCACTTGCACTTTTTTTTTTTTTTTTAATAAAAGTGTTTGAGCGAGCAGCCAGAGGATGCATTTCCCGGCCTATGAATCAGGCTGATGATGGAAAAGAGTTGCTTTCTGGAGAGCCGATGCACAAGTGGCCCGGACGATGCAGTTTGATTGGGCTGCATTCACTCGCCGCACAGTCAAAGCAGGAGGGAAGACAGAAATCAGCACTGCCTTTTGAAAAGGGCTGCATGATCCTGATGGCCTAGAGGCTCTTTATGGTGGGAGGACATGAACCGATCGGAGGAAGAATGGATGGACAGAGAATATACATGGGGACAAAGTTAAGAGAATCACAGTTTGGTGGTGCATTCAGGGATGCGCAAATGTGCAGTTGTGGACGGCGGGGAGCGAGAAAGAGTGGGAAAAAAATGTGAGGCATGGGAAAAAATATATGATGTATATGAATCTGTTCACTGATGGATAAATGAATGGGCAGAGCATGAATGGTCGGGACTCTGGGATGGATGAATAGACAGGCAGATTGACAGTTAAGCAAGTTACTCCATTATCCGTGCACTGCAAAAGCCAAACATTTCTTTTTACAAATTTCAAAACCATTTCATCGGTTATTTCAGCGGGAGAAAAGCTGCAACAGACAAAAAGAATGCTCTTTCTGTTTTGCATGATGGCTTTATTGTTAGTTTGTTTTTGGCTCCCGGGTAAGCTTTTCATAAATCTGTGCAGAGAAAAACAACAACAATAACAACAAAAAACACGTTTGTTGGAAATTTTGTCCACATTCTGTTAAACACAAAGCCTCCCTTTCTTCTCGTTATGCTTTTGCTTTGCAGCCATTTGCGCGTGATCCCTCTCAAAGGAGAAACCTTTGACATGTGGTGATGAGATGGAGCCGTGTATTATATTCGCTGGATACCCGACGACTCCTGATGCCGAGGCTAATATCCTGAGATTGGGCATACTTTGCTTTCTTTGTCTTAGATGGGCACAAACAGTATTTGTACCATCTTGATTTAATTTTCAAGTTTTGTTGATTCAATGTTTATGTCATGAAAACATGCTTATTTAGTTAATAGACAGTCGCCGAGCCATCCTGCAGAATGCTGTTCCCGATAAACAGACATTTTAGTCTAAACACATCATTCTTTTCACAAGATAAAGTGCCAACAAGTTGATGCTTGTTGCAAATGGGAGCACATTTGGTTTGTTACAAAGACTTCATTAAATCTCCAATATTGTGTTCTGCTCCTGACATCTTTGGCCGGGACTTTACAGAACATGAACATTTGTCTACTTGGCAAGCGTAAATCTTCTAAAACAAAATCTAATTACTCCTGCTGCCGTTAAGAATGAATCACAAACGGGGAGTAGGAAACTTCTGACATACTGCAGGACATAAACCCATTTCAAATCACTTTGGCAGTGCAGAAGACTTGCCCGCCATATCGTATTATTTTCCACGTGTAAGGGTTTATACCGCTCCAGCACATTAAAATCACATGATTGTGTTTTATGTTTGCTTTACTGGATCTCAGAAATAAATGAAGAACAGTTGAGAAGTTTGATTCGCCCTATAAAAATCAATTAAACTGTGAATGCACTTTTTTTTAAAACCGCCATCTGCACATATGGGCTGTGAGGGGAAGAAAACGAGCAGGTTGATGATCTGTTGCCAGCTGATGGAAATGAAGACTGAACCGGTTGGTTTGTGAGAGATTGTCTACACCGCAGTCTGCCGGCGGCAATCCTTGCCGTCGCTGTGAGCCGAACATTTGTCAGTTTGGCAGACTTTCTCTTGGGCCGCTTTCTTCCTGCACAGCATTGTTTTGGAGAATTATTTTTGACAGTTTTGCTTTAGTATGCATCGGGGAGTTTATGGGAGATGAGATACGGCAAAGGCAGTTTAGGGGAAGAGTGCAAACGTGATTAGGGATGCCATTGTTAAAATATAACGGCTTGATCCATAGCCCAAGTGCATTTGGACAAAGCAATACATTCCTAACAGTTTTGGTAATGCTGCTCAGCAACAGAGCAGACAAGCTGAGTGTTGACAACTCTGCATGACAGCTTCCCAGGTTTTATATTTGCAGACTTCCTAGACTGTTTTTTTTTTTTGTTTTTTTTTAAAAAGAAAACAAAAAAAGTCAGATAATGTGTTGAGAGATTGTAGAAAAGTTACGCTGGTCGTATCTCAATTTCTATAGGGTTCCACTTATGAAATTTACATGGGCATAAAACAGACAATCATGCAATTATATGGCAGCAATTCGATGCATAAAATCATATAGATACAGTTCAGTTTCACCACTGTTCACATCAAGGATCAGAATGAGAGGGTAAAGGGTGATCCCCTGATTTTGAATGTAGCATTAAATCTTGGTGGCACAGAGGCTGGTTGGAATATTTTTTGAAACTGCACATCTCCTGGAATTTTTATACACAACTATGTCTAGAGTTTACTCAGATTTGTGTGGAAACCAAATCAACAACAACAAAAAAAACATCCAGTGAGTGGCAGTTCTGGAAATGGAAAATATGGAAATAGCAAGTCAGATAACCAGTTTTACAACTTTTAAATATTCACATGAACCTCAAAGCCAGTGGGTTACAAACGTCAGCGGAACATGCCTGGTTCCACCTCCGTCAGATAAGAGTAGATTTCTGAAGGTGCCGTGGGCAGGAGGTCACTGAAAGACTGGAAAAACTGGAGCCTGGTCCGATAAAGCAACACTCCGGGCTGCTTGTGGTGTAATGGTGTGAGGAAGGATCAGTCTTCCAGTCCCGAGATGTGGCAGAACAGGAAATCCAAAGCATAAATGGGCATCAGATGTGTGGAAAATGTGGGACGCAATCACATCAACACCAGGAGAATGCTTCCAGTGCTTAGAATTAATGATGGATACCAGTAGTGTGGTGTTCCTAATTCAGTTCTCAGCAGGAGTTGTTGTCCAGTCAGTTAATATGACATGTAACTTTTTCCTTTTCTTTCTTTTTAACCCTCAATTGAATGTGTGCACGGTGTCCACTTGAGAAGGACATTGTACTGCACCTACTCACAGCTGTAGGCATGTTTTTGTCAGATGTTTCAGTGGCTGTTCTTTGACATTTCTGACGTATCTTAAGAATATGAGAACTTTGCATTTCAGCAACCAGTCGTATTGTCCTGTTATTTTCAGCCAGTGGAAAACGGAGCATTTCAAATGCCAAAGGTAGCTGTACCGAGACCATTATCTACTTGTTGGCCTTCCATCATTTGTATCCACAACGGGAGTCATATGTACAATTTCTGAATTAGTATCGTTCTACGTTAAATCAAAAAATTTAATAGTTTTCTTCGTGCAATATTCAGCTTTGCATAGCTTCCAAGTGGTTAGATAAGGTCAGGTTTTGTTGTTTGCTTACTTGTCATGTTTTTCAGAATAGTTCCAGCCCAGGCTTCTTCTGCGTCTTCGTCCAAGGTGAAGAGCCTCTGTCACCCAACAAAGATTGGACAAAGGCTATTGCTATAAGATACAGAACACTGGCCCTGTGCTTGAAGCAAGAAAAAGCACACAGAAGGGTCAGAATCTTCATTTCGACTGCTGAGCATGTCAAGAAACATTATGTGGACCCCGGGCCACTTTAACAGACGTAGAGATTCTGCAGATACAGTCCGTGCAATCTTATGAGATATTCAGCTGTGAATCACTGCCAAGCAATCTGCTCAGTCTAAATTGACCATGTTAAATTCATGACTGATATAAAGAGCTATGGTGTGTGTGTCTCATTAGAAATGAGTCTTCGAATCCTTGATGGGGTGGGAGAGTTTGGGCCAATTCAGACACAGACCTACATTAAGCTACTTGATGAGCCCGATCGTCTCTTTCTTGCTCATATTCTTACTTTTCCTCTCAGGCTTCAAGCTTTTTCCTCATAATTATCACCTCCAAGCCACATTTGAAGAGAAATGTTTTTAGCTGATTGCAACTGTGATTATGCACACTTGCAATTTACACAGGAGCTTTGCAGAATAGCTGTGGAGTAACATCGGCAATGGACTGTTTGTATACGAAAAACGGTACCCGCAGAGAAAAGTGCAGCATTGCAGCCTGACTTTTTGTAACATGTGTCAACATAGACCGATCAGGTGTATGACCAACAATATATTGTGCGTTGGTGGGGGGCCTTGGGGTAGAGGGGAGGGGCCTCTGTGGATCAGGCTTGTTCCAGTGCATCCCACAGATACTTGATCAGTTTGGGATCTAGTGAATGTGGAAGCCAGGTCAACACCTTGCGCTGTTTTTCATGTTTTTTTGAGTTGCTCCTAAACCGTTTTTGTTTGTGTGTCCGTGTCAGGCTGCGTCCAGCAACTCATCCCCCTCATCCCACCCTTTTTTCCCAGCATACCCTGATTTAATCGAATCCTGTAACCCGGTCAACACTGATGTCTTGCAGCACCCAAGCTACCTGTGGGAAATGGCATGCATTGATTTCATCTGCTGTAATCTTCCATCCATTTAACAGCTATTTACTATGTAACCAATTAAATGCTCAGTAGCATATGGGCCGTGCTGCCATGTTGTGGTCTGATCTCATGCTTGGGAAATACACAATTTAATTTTTTTTTTTTAATCTGCCGTCCAATCCAGTTGTTCAAACGCTCAGCTGGGAGGTAGCGGTCACAGCGGAACCATGTCAAGAAATAGCCCTCCCTCCCCTGTGAAGACTTAAAAATCAGAGCTGCAATTTTCTCATTACCCACTCAAGTATCAGAGACATCAAAGGGACTCCGCGGAATTTTGCAGAAGAAATACAAATTACACTTAACAGGGAAGAGAGCTGAAAGGTAGAAAATTAAACCTGTTCTATTTGAAATGTCAGACAGGATCATAGGTCTTTAATAAGAATTTAATGAAGGTCAAGGCAGATTTATGCTTCACCCAAAGGGTTAACAGGAGACCCGCTGTAAATGCACACAGCGCAGGATAAGAAGTTCAGTGCAGCATTGCACTTGCATTATAAATCAGATGTGTCACACGTCATAGAGTTGGGAATGCCATTCTTTAGTATATTCATGGATGACATTATGTATATTCAGCATCCCACCACTTCAACATTCCATTGTTTGTTTTTTACCAACTGTAGTTATTAGTAGTAATAGTTGGTTAGCTACTTTAAACTTGATACAATAGGAGGTCACGTGACCGGCAAGCGCAATGGTCGGAAGACTCTAGAGCTCTCGTTCGGTATCCCCATTTTTACTGTTAATTTGATCTCTAAGTCCTCGGCGGTGTTATATTTGGTAGTGAGAGCCATATAAGATGTCAAGCCAACAGAAATTGTTTAACTCGCCGACCAAAATCCCCCCGGCTAAGCGTAAGCAACAGGATGCTAACAGCTCGGCAGCTACCGAGGTTAGCATGGAAGCGGCTATCTCATTAGCCCTAGCCAAACAGCGCGACCAGTTGGAAATGGTTGTCACTCGTGCTATTAACAAGGCAGTGGGGAGTGTGGACGACTCTGTCAAGAAACTTCAGAAAGACTTAGACGCTCATATGGATGTTGTTCGGGGCTTGGTGACTAAAGTTGAGAGGGTCCAAACAGATACGCGGACCATGAAACGCCAGATATTAGACAACACCACCGGCCTCGAGAAGTTTCAACAGAAGCTCGCGCTGTTAGAGGACCACAACCGGAGAAACAACGTTCGGATCACAGGAATCACTGCAGGTCGAGAGGGTGACAACGCAACCAGTTTTCTCCAAGAAATGCTTCCCAAGTGGATACCCTCGCTCGGTAACAGAGTTGTTGAGATAGAGAGAGCTCATCGTATTTACAGCCCGCATGTGAAGGGGAGCATCCCGCAAACCATGATACTGAAGCTGCTTCGGCACGGAGACCGCAACGCTATACTGAACGGTGCCCGGGAGATGTCCAAGACTGCCCCCATACAAGATGCTGGCAAGTCGCTGCGTTTCTATGCTGACTACAGTGCCCATACTAGTCAGCGGCGGAAATCATTTGTGGGTGTACAGAAGTATCTACGCGAGAAGGGCATCCCATCCTTCATGATCTATCCTGCCACTCTGAAGATCACCCTGGGCGGCGAACAACGCAGCTTTACTACTCCGGAGGAAGCAGAGGAGTTTCTACGAGGGTCTCGGCATGGGGTCTCGACAACGCGCGCGGCAGCCCATCAACACGGGGAAGTGATGGAGCAGGAGTGTTCCGGCACTTGAAGATAAGGCGAGGAGTTTTTCATGACCCGGATTTCACCGTAAGATCTGTCCTGGTTACAATGGACATCTATCTGTCCCATACTAATTGTGACATTGAGGGCTATTGGTCCCCTCCCAGGTTATACTACTAGTTACTGTTTCTAAGAGAGAATATGGACCCTGTCACACAGTTATGTTCATGTTTCAGAGGGACAATTTCAGTTATTTTTCATGTAGCCTGGGTCTGTCAATAGTGGGCCTCACATTTTTGTTTCAACTGCTTATATTCCTGCCAGGTCAGTTATGTTTGTAAGTGGGATACAACCGAGTTTTGGAGTCTCAATGAGCTGCGTTATGCAGTGGTCAAGTTACACAGAAACACGGGTTTTGGGGTATGGGCATGGCAGCAATGGGGTGGGTGTGGGTCTCCTACTGGACCATATGCTTGGATACTTGGTTTACAGTAAGTTGTATAACTGGAATATAACTACAGTGATTTTTGATAATGGTTAAACTGACTATTCTGAGTCTAAATGTCCGGGGCTTAAATGTCAATATCAAGAGGGTTAAATGTCAGGAATTGATGCGTCGAGCAAATGCAGACATAGTACTAATTCAGGAATCCCACTTAAAACAAGGAGATGTCCAAAGGATGCAAAATAAACAATATATGGTGATATCCTCCTCCAGCAGTGGGTCTAGCTCAAAAGGAGTAATGATTATGTTTAAGAGGAATTTACCCGTGAAAATTGAAGGGACTAGTAACGATAAATGTGGGCGAGTAGCATATGTGTGCACATCAATTTACAATACGAAGGTTGCATTTGTATCGGTGTATGCACCAGCAGTCTTTGAAGATAATTTCTATCCTGACCTCACAGAGGAATTACTGAAACTCACAGAATATGAAATAGTTCTAGGAGGTGACATGAATGCGGTCTGTAACCTTGATTTAGACAGATCTACAAGCTCATTTACACACAGTCAGCAATCAGCCTCTACGGCTCTGAATACAATGATAAACAACTTGAACTTTTTTGATGTTTGGCGATTTCAAAACCCCGGTAGTCAAGATTACACTTGTTTCTCTGCATATCATAAAACATTTTCAAGGATTGATTATTTTCTACTGTCACGTAGTTTGAAGGATTGTGTAACACCTGTTAAATTTCTCCCAGCCACACTGGCTGATCACAACCCATTAGTTCTCAGTATTGATCTCAGTTTCAAATCCAAAAAATCTCAGAGATGGCGTTTCAACACCTCTCTTTTAAATGACACTGCATTTGTCTCTGAATTTAGAACTAAACTGTCCACATTTCTCCAAGACAATATGGGCTCCGTTGATGATGCTAGGTTAGTGTGGATGGCGACAAAGGGTTTTATCCGGGATTTTACAACGTCATACGCATCACATGTGAAAAAGCTTAGGAATCTTAAGATTAAGGAGTTGGAGGAGAAATGTTTATGCCTGGAGAGGGCTCTAAAGCAAAACTATTCTGACACAATTAATGACGAGTTACAGGTCGTTAGACAAGAGCTGAATGATTTATTACGCAAACGAGCGGAATTCATTATACATAGAACTAGGCAAAATTATTATTGCAACGGAAGTAAGCCCAGCAGGCTCTTGGCCCTAAAATTAAAACAGTGTGAATCAAAAGCGTCCATCGATTCAATACACCACCCTACTAAAGGCCTGGTTTCTAATCCAGCAGAGATAAATAACACCTTTCAGGCATATTACAAGGATTTATATACGTCGTCTGATAGCTTTGACCCAGAAGTGTGTAATAATTTTCTGGAAGGGTTGGATCTGCCCACCCTACAGGGAGAAGAGGCAGCAGACCTGGGCCGCCCGATAACTTTGCAGGAATTAAAAGTTGCACTGAGTAAAATGTTAAGAGGGAAATCTCCAGGCCCTGATGGGATTCCGCCTGAAGTGCTCTTGCATTTCTGGGACCTCCTCGGACCGGTTCTTCTGGACTCCATCCAGACTGCTTTAGAAAAAGGTGCCTTTCATGAACACACCAATGTAGCTTTAATCTCATTGTTACCAAAGAAGGGCAAGGACCCATTACAATGCTCTAACTACAGACCTGTATCTCTGATAAATTCGGATCTAAAAATTTACTCCAAATTGCTGGCACTACGCCTGGAGCGCTATATGGATAAACTAATTCACATCGACCAAACTGGGTTCATGAAGGGCCGTCTTGCTGCGGATAACATTAGGCGTTTAATGCATATAATAGAAGAATCTAAACAGCTTCAGGCACCGTGTGCTATTCTGTCACTTGATGCTGCCAAAGCTTTTGACAGGGTCGAGTGGCAGTATTTGTGGGCAGTACTGCGAAAATTTCAACTAGGTGAAGCTTTTATTAAGATGATACAAATTCTGTATGCAAACCCCTCGGCTATGGTCAACACAAACGGATTGAACTCCAGACCCTTTCCTATTTTCCGCGGTACGAGACAGGGCTGCGGCCTCTCCCCGAGCCTGTTCATTCTATCCCTCGAACCGTTTACGCAGCACCTTCGGCAAAATTCGGTCATGTCCCCTATCCAAATCAGACAGACTTCTCATACCCTGTCGGCCTTTGCGGACGACGTCCTTATTTATATGACAGACATAGAAAACTCTATTAACTCTTTATTAGTGGCTTTTGAGGATTTCAAACAGCAGTCAGGATTTATGATCAATTGGACAAAATCAGCTCTGATGTTGCTAAATGAAGCTGCTAAGAAAGTCAAAATATCAAGCCGGATTCCTATAGTAACTCAAATTACATACTTGGGTATACAGATACACCCCTCCATCCAGAAAATAGTGAAGAGCAACTATGAAAGAATTCTTAAGGAAGTTGAACGTGATCTTGCTAACTGGACCAGGCTACCTGCCTCATTGCAGACGCGTATATCTGTAGTTAAAATGAATATCTTGTCTCGTGTTAATTTCTTGAGTATGATGATTCCACTCTCTCCCTCTCCAGACTACTGGGTTAAAATTGATAAATTGTTACGTGGATATATTTGGAATAATGGCCATCCAAAACTTAAGCTTTCTGTTCTACAGAGACCCAAAGATCAGGGCGGGCTCGCCCTCCCAAATTTCAAAGTATACCACCAATCCTTCCAGCTACGTCCTGTCATGGCTTGGCTTGACGGTCGCTCATGTGTCTCATGGAAATCTTTAGAGAAAAACCTAGTTCACCCGAGGAGATTGGAGGACATTTTATTTTCTGGCATAAAAGATAAATACTGTAGGCTGCACTATGGCCCCATTATTGCCAACACAATAAAACATTTTAGGATAGTTGAGAGAGAACTGAAGGGGAACTTAAAGTGGCACAGTGATGCCCCTCTGTGGCACAACGTGAATGTACAGATTGGAAATAAGCCACTGGACTTTAAACCATGGTCTTTGAAAGGTATTAATGTTGTCGGGGACCTGTATGATAGAAATGGTATGCTTAGCTATCAGGATTTGAAGGACCGCTTTGATCTGCAGGACTCTTCTTTTTTTTATTATTTACAAATAAGATCGGCACTTAAGGCACATGGTGTGCCACTGAGGGCTAAACTTCCCATACATCCTCTGATAAATTGGATAAATTCCCTTCCCTGCAGGGGCTTTGTTTCGAAAGTCTACTCCAAACTATCCGGACAGCAAGAGACTCTACTGATGATCAGAGCATGGCTGAGAGACTTTGGTCAGAAGGATGACGACATTTCCTGGAACAATGTATGGGAGAACATTTTTCAAGCTTCCAAAAATCCAAATCACCAACTCATTCACTTCAAAGTGTGTCACAGACTCTATTATACACCTGTCACTAGGTTTCGCATGAAACTGATACCAAGTCCAAGCTGTACCATGTGCCAACTTAACGCAATAGGATGTTATAAACACATGATGTGGGAATG
This sequence comes from Chelon labrosus, assembly GCF_963514085.1. Lineage (NCBI taxonomy): Eukaryota > Metazoa > Chordata > Actinopteri > Mugiliformes > Mugilidae > Chelon > Chelon labrosus. The sequence continues at coordinate 7,526,418 of NC_140355.1, read as the reverse complement.
TCCCTCTGTTCAGGCCTTTTGGGGCCGGGTGTCCAAAGTCTTGTCTGAATTACTAGGTACTACTATAACATGCAATCCAATCTTACTTCTCCTTAATGATGATTCTCAAATACATATAAGTGAGAAACAACGTAAACTATTGCTGAGCGGCCTCACAGCTGCTAAAAAAATCCTAGTGCAAAGATGGCTACCACCTCATGATCTTAGTACTAGGAAATGGTTGATTTATTTTCACGATATAGTGTTACTTGAGTTGTCTACGGCACGGATTAATAATGCTAAAGCCTCCACTTTGGAGATGTGGTTAGGTGCAGCTACACAGATAAAGGATAAACTTCTTGGGTTGTGAACAAGAGGGACACCACTTACTACAATGTATTGTTGACACTTGATGATGTTTGAATCGTCCAGGGGAGACCGGGGAGGGAGGGATGCTGCCAGGGGGGTGGGAGGTGGGAGGGGGGTATTATGTCTCAAAAAAAAAAGAAAAAATGTACGGATGTTGCTGTATTCGCTATGCTTCAATAAAAAAAGTTCTTCACAAAAAAAAAAAAAAACTTGATACAATATGAAAATATTTTTTATACCTTTAACATATTTACTTTTATATTTTGTATTGTCTTTCCCTGCCGCTGTAACACCATTTTCTCACAGGGATCAATAAAGTCTTATCTTTAGTATTTCTATTATGCATCTTTGATTCATTTTGATAATATTTTGAAACTTTTAAGCTTTCATATTTCTTGAGCATTACATTTACCAAGAGTGTCACGCCTGCCGATAAGATTTGGACACTTTATCTCAGACACAAACCCAAAGCCAGTGGTTGTGGCGATTTAACCGGTTTATTGTAGAAAACAGAGGAAGCAGGTGGGAGCAGATTAGCAGGTCTATGGAGATGGATCAGAACCAGGTTGTGGGGTATCCAGGGAGAGCAGGGGTTGAAGTGCAGGGAGGAAGGCTGGCGGACTTGTGGAGCTGGTGAGGATTCCAAGGAGAAAACGACTGAACTGGTGAGTTGATGGGTCCGAGAGCTGAAGACAGGTAAACAAAAATAAGTAAAGCAGTAGTAGAATAAATAGCTAGAGACATAAGCCACACCACTATACCACAAAGGTAAGCAAACAATCTGGCGACGAGTGGAGGACTGAACCAGGATTATATGGACAAGGTGAGTAGATGGCTGATGAGGCTCTATTGTTTGCAGGTGTGTATGTAAGTGGCTCCAGCTCCGCCCAGCTCTAGACCAACCTCCAGTGAGAGAAAACAGACAGACAAACCCAACAACATGGGAGATCCTGACAAAGAGGGATCAAGACTTCAGCAGCACTTGGAAAAACTTCATTAGGCCGACCTGCTTCGGCCTGTGGCCTTCATGACCCTTCATTATATTTACCAAACAGAGATGTGCTGCTGTATTCTTTGCTCACGTCCACTCTCATATTCTGAATCAGATTTAGACTTGAACGTGTACGGACAGACTTCACAAATTTCTATTTCCAACAGACAATGAGAATTTATGATACTTTGTAGGTTTCCATTTTGCTCATGAGGCATCATCTCCTTGTATGGCCATTGTGGAGGTTCCAAAAATAAAGGCAGAAACGCTCATCTGAGGGGCTGTTTAACAAGCTATTTTTTTTCTTTTTTGAGATGATGGAACTGTCGATCATACAAGTTAGACAATTTAATTACATTCACCACGCCCAGGTAACTTCTCCTTTCACTAATATATTACTGTCGTGCAAGTGCACTGTTTACGTCCACTCTTACTACTCCAACATCAAAAACAAATACACCCAAGCCAAGCTGACCCATCACAATACCTCTGCTGAACAGGTAGTAGGATAGCCAGCCACCTTCAGTTATATTTTTGAGAAAAATCATGTCAACTATGGCGTAGCCTGTAGCATTGCTTCATGACCCTCTATATCTAACGACTAGAGGTACAACAAGGTCTTTAACACGCTGCCATGGTGCGTGCTTCATAATTAAAGTCTTAAATCTATAGTGAGACTGCAGTTGCCCTTTGCTGTAAGCCCAAACCCCTACTTTGTTTCCCTCGTAATATGCATAGCTGCAGCAGGAGACGACATGGGCCTACCTCAAACCCAGTGCAAAGAAGTCCAAAATAACATGACCATTAAATTAAAGAAAACCTATTGAAACTAAAGAAGGAAGAAAAAAAAAAAAAAGGTTTTGGTATTTCTCATGCTTTGTCTCCCACGCTTTTACACAAAAGCAATACTGCGGCGGTCCAGAAAATATATTAAGAACCAAAATAAAATAAACTCCTATAAATTCCTTAAGCCTTTTTTGGTACACAGAGAGGATGTGGGAGGCCATGAGAGGCGGGTGAAAAAAAGAGACGGAGGGAAGCTGAAAGAGGAAGGGAGTGACAGAGGTAGCGTAAACGTGCATGTGTGTGTTTGTGCGGAGGTGAGAGGAGGAGGAAAAACATTTCCTGTTCTTTACTGTCCAAAGACGGGAGGTAATAAACACACTTACAGGCTTTGGTTGTAGACTGTGAGTGTGTGTGGGGAGTTGGCATCTGGTATCCAGCACCAGGACATAAAAAATGTACAAAAGGGAGGTGTAATCTCTCTTGTGCGTGTGTGCTCACACACACACACACACACACACACACACAAACATGCATGGGAATATGCGCTCACCCGTGCACACTCATGATTGCACTTGAGGTCAGACTGTGGGGCGTAGAGAACAAGCAGTGTGGTAGGGCACTGCCTACTGAACTCTTGCTCCACACTTCAAAAGGACCATGCTGATGTTTTGCATTTTTTAGCCCATTTACTACAACTCACCCATACTTTATGATATGAGTGACTGATGGTTTTCCAAAGCCTCCCATGCTGTTTTAGAGCTTGATAAAGTTGTTTTTCAACCTTTCAGACAGCTACCGGTTGCAGGTCACGTCAGCACGATATTAACATATTCCTGCAGAGATGTGTAACTTGCTGCAGGTTAGCAATCCATCAAAGAAAAGACACCTATCTGTTCTGTCAAAATGACATTATTGTTGCATAACGCTGCAGATGAAAATGCTTGAAATCAGTTGCGCTCTGTATGCAAATCAACACCTTGGCTCTGCACGCACTGGGACGGAGTAGGATGTTGTACAAACGACTGTTGTCTAGAAACAATGTATCGCTATATACCGCCGTTCCAGAACCACGAACAGCACCGTTTGTTGTGTGTGTACACGTGGCATCAAAGTGTGCAATGGACTGAGCATGGATGTCTCTCACTGACTGAAGGCATGGTTAGGTTATTATATATAAATGTATTTGTCCCTGCTTGCTAGTAATGTTACACACCGACATATAGCTGTGATGATAACTCCAAACCAAACCCTGGAAGCATCCATACGCACAGCAATGTTACTGTTGCAGCGTAGCAGCAGTGAAAGGGACAAATCTCTGGTGATAAAGGTAAATAAAAGCTCTGGTTAGTATCGAGGAAACATGGGGACTTAACTCCATATGACTACTTTGCATACATCAACATGAACACATGTCTAATTAACCCAATCCTGATGCCACGTTTAGTTACACAGCCTTCTCATGTTCAATAACTGAATTTATTTTTTGCTTTATTTAGGCCTATAAGTCTTGTCAGTTAACGGCTTTACGGATATTGTATATGAAAAAACAGACTACACTTATAAAAGTTTTGTCCACAGTTTTAACAGTAGCTGTGTGTTTTCTCTGAAGGAATGTGGCAATACTTCCCTTACGCAAATTGCGTCAGTGGAGTGGTTATTGTTGCCAGGATGCATGAGTGTTCGCACTGCTTAAAGTATGTGGTCACAAGCAGCCCAGACCTAGACCAGAAGCCAGCGGTTGCAGGACTATCCAGTTACTTGCAAAGGTATTTTTATCTCTGTATGTGTTGAAATGCAAAGCCCATAATGACATCCAAATGGCGTGTTACCAGACTCATATTCTGACAGGAATTTAGTGTGGCTACGGCAGGCTAGCCCAGACCACCTCCAGTGTCTGAGCGTTCAGATCTCAAATGGCCCCTCAATCCATCATTGGTTTCTTCACACCTGTACCTTAAGCACTTGTGATCAGATCACCCAGAGAGCATGTTAATACCAGATGCGAACAGGGCCCTTTTTGTTGTGGTCTCCATTTTTGTTGGTTTGTCTTTTTTATTGAAAATAAACCACAGTAATAATATGAGAACTCCTCATCTAAATTCATCTGGCTCATTTAATTCAAACCGAAGCCGAAATACTGTATGATACTTAATACTTGACATGACTGTGACCGTTCCTGGTTTTGTCTCTTATGTTTTACTGTTCTGGTCCTTATAAATAAAACATCTACTCTCTCAGACTATATAACTACTGGAGTTTGACGGTCAAATGACAACTATGGCCTGTTCCGCTCAAAATTGTTCATTTGAATATGGACAAATTTTCTACAGAGAGAATATAACTTTAAAACCATTCGAGCATCATTTCTGCCTCCATAAATATAGCTTTTAAAAAAGACCATTACTGAAATAATGGTAGAATACACCCGTTTGTACATGTATATTAAGACATGTCATAAGAGATTATGTCCTCAGGCTTTCCTTCCAAATGCAAACACTTTTATACTGACTGAACATTCCAAATCAAATTCACTGGGACAGTATGAATTTGTCCCAGATGAACATCAAGAGCACCTTTGCCAATCTCAGAATTTTCCCTCCAGGGTCCGTTCCGACAGGCACTCCAAACCAAAACCTGGAGATGTAATCTGAATCAATCTAAAGTGTCCTCTCTCTTTTGGAGCACTTTCTATTTCTTTGGCCAGTGCAATAAAATATTTCTCCTCAACTCACATTCTTCCTTTCCTCAAGGGAACCCTGACCCTTGAATTGATTCTAAGTTAATTGAGGTGATTGTATAAAAGACAGTGGTCACATGATGACTCTGAAGGTGGAGCAGAGTGAGTAAAAACCCTGTTCTATGAGGTTGTTTTTTACATCAGCATTAAAGATGAATTGATTTCATTGTAGAGGTGGAGAGGGTGCTGTCTATTGGGAATTGCAAAGCTGTGTGGCAAGGAACAAAAGCTCAAGTATTTCAAACTATAACTCTAAGAACAGAGGACTACATGATAGAAGGAATTGTCTGTTACAAAAGTACACCAAAGATGGTGATTTGCGCTACTCTTTTGGTGTTTTTGTTAGTAAATTGCATTCTTAAACAAGCCAGTAATACTAATTCACAAGGTTATTATGTAACTGTATGGTGTGTCTGTATGGTAAATAAGCATCCAGGTCGAAGGTTCTAGCATTGAACTCATTGCACAAGGCTGTAGAAATCACCCATGGTAAGAGATTATTATTTTTTTTTTTACCATACACTGCATGACAGCGGTGGATGTAGTCATCCTGATGCCACTGATTTGTTTGTGGACTACTGTTGTGGAGTCTCAAGTTTGACATTTGAGACATGTGTCCGCACACCCTAAAAAATACTGTTTATATTGTCTATTTTACTCTACTCTATTTAAACCATGATCTGATAATTTAAACTCAACATAAAAATGTTTAATGAGTTCATAAATCAAGTGCAGTCTAGAATCATATTCTCATAGATGTAGAGTCGCCCCCATTCTGGCCATAAGTACATTCTCGAATAGTTGGCTGCGGTTTATTTGGTGACACAAAATGCACATTACAGGTCACAGAAAATAAGCTATTGGTATTTCAATAAATAAATAAGCCACGGTTGCCACTGCCACGTTGGAGATGTGCAGCTTGTTGCTTGCAGCGCTTCATCTAAACAGCTCAATGTGGCTGCTCTTTCTTGTTTTGTTGTAATTGCGTTGCCCTTAAGGCATTTTCTTTAAGTTTCACATTCTCTCATTGTTGATTATTAGTAGTTGTAAAGTGTAGATTAGTTTTTCATTAGATAACACATTTCATTAGGCAATGACATCATGTCCTGTGGCGTGACATCCCGTTAACCCTGTTTTACCATTTTACCTGCCTCTGAGAAGGTGTGCATGCTCTTGAAGCAACCTGCTTCCATACGCTTTGAATCACCATAGACACAATCCCGTGAGTTCATTGATTTGATTGTATATTATTTGTTTAACAGGTATATTTATAGTATATGTACACTATAGTGTTTTTGTATTCTTTTTATTTGCAGTTTTTACCAACACATTAATGACAAGTGTCATTGTAAATGCTTGAACTTGGCTCTGTCTTCACTGGCCATGGTTTAACTTAGTGTTTAGTCAGAACACATGAGTAATCATCGTATAGATTGACTCAGTAAATACATGACTGCTGTTTTGTTTTGTAGATTCTTTTTTGAAGTACATCAGCGTTAAATGCTAAGGTCAAACGCTAAATGCTAAAATGTTGACACAGACAATCAGTTTATAATACGTACAGTATATACAGTGTATGAATACTGCAGTACTTTTATCAGTGGACTATAGGCTCAGTCACCATTGTGTTGCCTCACTCGGCGATAGATTGTGAATTAACAGACCTGAAAATTGAACAGATTAGTTGAATAGTTTATTCAAATAATAATTTTTTACCATTGCATTGCTTCTGGTGCATAGGTCTTGGATGCCCGGGAACAGAGGATAGACCTGTAAACAAAGCTGTCCCACAACAATATTGATGGTGTACTGGAGATGTTATTGAAAATTAAAAAGATGTAGCTGAGCATGTAGAATGAAACTAAGCTTTGGGTAGAAACATGCAGCAACCTTTGTAAATAGACAAACACCACGACCTGAACTTGGAATGGTGGTGCTAAAAGTGCTCATCCAAGTCCAAATACAAATTCTTTGTTCCTGAGTATTAACATACGCCTTTCAGCGTAGCGTAACACCCTGCCATCAAGACGAATAATAGGGATTTTTGTAGAAACTGTAGCAACCCCCCACAATAGTAATTAACTGAAGAAGATTCTTGGTAGCTTTGATTCTAGGAATCTCCACAACATTTTTTTTTTTTTTTTTTTTTTAATTACACAGGGAGTCAGAATGAGGGGAAACGCTCTGTTTTGGTGTCCCTGCTGAGATTCTCCAGTACATTTTTCTGTGTCAAATAAATTGCTAAAAAGATCGCCCAGGGTGTCATTGCTCTGCCTGTCTTTGGCTCTGTAGCGGCCTGGCACTGTCTCACGGCGCTGCCGCTTCCTCTGTTCACTCCTGTCATTTTCACTCTGTTTGTTTCTCTCACTCTCATCCCTCTGCTGAAGTGTTTGTGAAGATTTGTCGCTCTCTCCTCTAATCAGTTTGACATCCAGCCTCTCGCTTTCTTCCTTTGCTCAGTAAAGTATGACACAAAACTCTATGAATAGTTTGCTTCATTCTCCAGTTTCATTAATTTTTTTCATATTCATGCAAGAATGTTGTATTGTCCTATTTTTTATTCACTGTAGTTAAACACTATTCAGTTGCTTATCTGTTACATGTTATGTACTAAATAGAGACTACAATTTTGAGAGAGAACACTTACATTTAGCCAGTTTGGATGAGAAGTAACAGAGTTATTTTCTTTTTGTCTTTTTAATCAACAAGCATATTGCTTTTTACCTCCTGCTTCCCCTCTGGAAAATCCTTGGATATATTAAACGGCACCGGCCAAAACCATTTGGCAAGGTACCGCAGACTCCACATGCAGCTGAAGGGTGCAGGCAGTGGACTTGTCTTTTTAGTTTCCTGTTCTTTTTTAACATTCTGTAATGTAGCTCCACGTCTTTATCACATTTTAAACAATACATATCAGAAACTGAAGTGGAAATGTGCAAAGCCTGAACACAAAGATTTTACTCTGCTGTCTGAAGCTAACACAATGAAGAGATTCCCTCTGCGTTCGCTGCACTCTGTGCCGTGACGTCTGTTTAGAGACATGCAGAAGAAATGCACGCGCACTGACTCACACAAACATGCGCAAACCTTATTACTCAAATGGATAGATCCTGACAGGCATATCTTTGTCCTCTCAACTCTCCAGAAAGCTGCTAATCTGCTCAAACTATCAGCTTGCAGTGGCTGTTAATTAGCTGCCTTTCCAGTATTCACTGATTATCTCGGCACCCTGCCAGCGGGTTTGATCCTCGATTGTCATCTTCTCTGGAACAGGTGTGTCCTTATGTGCTTGTGTGTGGATGTCGGAGAATGGGATGTGGCGTTTTAAAGCTTTGTGAGTGCTAAGTGGAAAGTGGCTACTTAAACTGTTGTGAAGACCAAGATTTCTCACAGTTTTTATCAGAATTTACCCAAGGGCCTCATTAGATGTGCATTTCTTTTGTTCTCTAGTCAACCTGTCATCTGTAGGTTTGTCATATCCTGCTTTTACAGCTCATCCTAATTGGTCATCTTCATTCTGGGCACCTTATTTGTCTTTTCAGCAGTCACCTGTCTGTCATTTTAACTATATCCTGACTCCCTTCCGCTTGAATTTTCTCACACCACCCAGTCCATCATTTACTGAGCATCACCTGTCATACCCAGGCAACACTGAAGATAGCCACCTCCAAAATGTCACTTTAGAGCACATTTCAGCATTTAGTGAAAGGCTTTCTCCACATATTACACACAGAAATAACAACATTGCAACAGATGGAAATATATTTGACGTGGCTAATTTAATTTACAGGTTTTACAAACATGTGTTCGTGAATATGCGTATATGCTGCAGTATTTGTGACAGTATTTCATTTCTAAAGTTTGAGGCAAATATTTTCAAGTTTAAATCGTGCCGTTTTTCATTTGTTTTTAGTTTTACGACATTAACTGCATACAAAGATGGACAAACGTTGCATCACCATGCAGACTGGTCAGTGCGGTGGCTCAGCCTGTTGCAGTCTGGTGGAGACAAAGGCCTATAACCCGGATTAGGCATGAAAAAAGCCTGGGTGGTTGTGTTACACTTAGCAACTTCTGATGACAGCTGCGCCCTTAACTATGCATAAGACTCAATAGTTTAAACGAATGAGTTCTATTTCAGTTCACTCTACTGTTGTTATGAATGGAGAATTTAGCTATAGAGACAAAAGCATATTTTGCTTGCTGCTGCTATAAAGCTGGGTGTTTGGTCTCGCATTTGGAGCCAGCCTCAAGTGCTTCATTGAAGAACTGCAGCTTCTTGGCACTTTCAGCAGAGGAAACTGCAACTTAGTTTGCAAAAAACAATGAGAAAACCAGTTCAGACGATCCACTAAAGCTACCATGCCTATGCTTGCACGCATTTACACAGTTATTTCATTAACTTTCTGACTAGTCAACTTCTTGGTGACTAGCAGAAACATACGCAGAACATTGCGGTCTCTACCTCTGTGTGAATGTGTGGTCATGACATAGTTGCAGGTTGGTCAGGCGACTCAGAACTTTTGCATTTACAATCATGCAACATTCTCTTGGTCTCTACAGTGATAAATGTGTGACTGAGTGTGTGAATGGACAGGTCTATGAACACAAAGTGGGATTCATGAGTCAGCAAGCTGTTAAAATGCTAATCTGATCATACGTCGGTGCATAACAAATTTGGGTAGTGACACTTGGCTGGTGCGTGGGCCTCGTCAGGGGACAGTGTCATCATGTAAATTGTAAAATTTAAATTTAAAGGCATGAAGAGCTGCATTCACCGTATTTATGTTTCATATTTTTAGCAAATCTGGGGCAAGAGCTATAGATATCCTGATGTAAATCTGCACATTTATGTTTGTGGCCTCAGGTTCTCTGGCTGACAGCTGTTGTCCTCCAATCTTGGTTATCTGTTCAGGACGTCAGTCACTGATCTTGCTTGCCAGGATAGATTTAAACTCCCCCACCCGATACATCTCATTCCTGTCACTCCAGTGTGTGCGCGCTGCTTCAAATTGTAACCACCCTGCAGTGGCATTACTGTTCTAAGCTCTTTTAAGATGAGGAAACGCAATATCTTTGACATGAGGCAACCTCATGTTTGCGCCGCAAAAACAGCGGTGTTAAAAAACAAAAAACAAAGTAATCATGGCATATCATCTGTAAACTGCACGCTGATGTTTTGCCACACAGTGATTGCTTTCTGAAAGATAAGCAAGGGATAAGAGGACAATGCAACGTGTTTGTAGCTTTTTTCCAAACTGAACATTCACGCACTGTTCTTGGACACTATGAATGATTAGAGGGCCCTGCTGGAGTTTATGATTTGATTAAGGAGGAATAATTTTAGATTAAAAAAAAAGAATAATCCTGCTTTTAGTGTCTTTTCTTTAGTGGGCGTTCATGATGAAATCACTGTGTAAAGCCTAGGCTCTGTATCCATCCATGCTGGTGGAGTTGGTAGGTACAGCAAGCCTGTTCATCTGTGAGGCTGTCCACCAGATTACCCCCACCGAGGCACCAGATGGTGTTTAGATTGGACACGTGAACATGTGTATAAAAGGTCTGCGAGTAGCTGCAGTGAGGAAACTCATTTTGCGATTCACCCTTAAGCTGTAATATCGCCCAAATCTCAAGTTAAATCACTTGAATTACCCTGTTAAGTTACAGCTGTGAGCACAAAATGGTTAATGCATCATAATTACCACGATCAAATGGCAAACAGCAGTCATATATAACCTAAGGTGAAGTTTAAACATTCTTGTTGTGCGATAAATTATTTTTTGGGGTGACACATTAAACAGAGGAAGCAATTCGAGTTGCAATCAATCAGCTTTGTCAGTTATAATCGCTACTGCGATTCAGTTATGTCCAAGTCATTTTCACTAAATGTGCGGCATTAAACATTCTGGCTAATATTATGTCGCAGTTATGTGGAATGTAAATCAGTGTAATGTCTCTCGCTGGGTCAATCTGTCAAGCCCGAGAGAGCCCTAAAGCTCGGAAGGTGTTTATTAGCAATACCTGCCTGGGTCTGAGTGCATCAGGAAGATGAGAGGGTAGAAGAGCAGATAGCAGGTAATGGAAGAAACCAGAAGAAAATAAAAACATTGAGGTAATTGAAATGCAATACAAGCAAATAATTACAGAAAGGAGACAATAAAGGAGCAAAATGATGAAATGAGTCTCTTGTTTATCATTAACAATGATGAGAAATTTATAATTGGGAATTGTAAGAACCATATTCTGGCATGCAATGACTAGCAGGATGCAATGGGTTCATTTAAGCTTCTATTCTTCTTATGCACTAAATGTAAACCTGGTGAGTCAGTATGTTTACTGTAAACTGATGTAGAGAGAGGGGAAAAAGTGGTATGCTTTGTCCACACATTAGATCAAAAGACGGTAATGCACATATCTGCCGTTCCTGGCTACCCCAAAGCGTGAGATCAGAGTTTTTATCCTTTCACGAAAGTAGTGTTTGCATTTGAGATTTGACAATGCATCCCGAGCAAAACAACAGCATCAGTCTGCATGGTCTGCAAAGTCTGCATGGATGAGAAAGCAAACTACAGATGGTAACACAGGTGAGTGGTGTTTGTTTCCCCTTTTCCACTTTTATGACTTCACAGCCACACATCTTATTTTAAATGTTAAGGCTGGTCTCTCAATCCCATTCTTGTGAACACATTATCTTAGAGATGCCTTGATAATATTTCTTTAGATTTGGCAAAAGCCTTTACTTCAGATAAAGGATGAATTCGATTTTGGTGGTCCACTGGGACCACTAGGACCTCACCATACATATTTTTGTCATATAGAATACAGTGATGAACCTATGGATTTTATGTCCTGAGGGTCAAAGGTCACTGTGACATTGTTTGTTTTGCAAAAAAAAAAAAAAAAAATAGAATATATTGTATGTTGTCAAGACTTTTACTTTGAAATAAAACTGTAATACACAGATCAGCCACAACATTATGACCACTGACAGGAGTAGTGAATAACATTGACAATCTTGTGACAACACAATACCACCTAGACCAGTCCAGGCACCCCCACTCCATGACACTCCTTGCATCAATGACACAGGCACACACACAAAAACGGTTTAGGAGCAACTAAAAAAACATGAAAAACAGCACAAGGTGTTGACCTGGTCTACAGAGGCCCCTCCCCTCAACCCATAGGACCCAAAGAGCCCCCATGAACAACATTCTGTTGCCAGACACCACAGGACACCCTCAGAAAGCCCATGTCCACTCTCTGATGAGTCACAACTGTTTTGGAGGCACAAGGGAGACCTACACAATATTAGGAAGGTGGTCATAATGTTATGCCTGATCGGTGTAAGTCTGCACAGACATGGAAGTAAACTGGCACTTGACCAATATGCAGATACATATAACTTCGAGGTGGGATTTAAGATTTCTTCCAAATATCATTCCTTCTCTAGAGTTTATTATTATACCAGTGATGACGAAGGTCTTCTGACTTCAACAAAATAGTCACTATAATTTAAATCACCATCTTTCTCTAAACCAGGCGCCTCCAAACTTATTTCCTCTGAGAGCAAATATGACAAAAATAAAGTGGCGGCGGGCTACACATGTCACATTGTGCTAGTTCAGCCAACACTGCACGAGTATTAAATGACACAACTCCTTGTGACTCACACTCCATACACTACATAGACTGAGGCTTGTGTGGATCCGGGCAGAGTGCTCCGCAGCAGGGCATCTGAGTCTGACTTTTTGAGGGGTCTCGATTCCTCCAGTCATAGGTGGAGTTGCAGCGGCGGTGGGTGGCCTGCGAGTCTGAGACGCAGAGACGGTGTTAAGAAGAGCAGTTTTTGAAAGAAATTAGATGTTACAGAAGTCTGAACGCGTGCAGCAAAGGGATGAATGTGACGTTCACTTAGTGGGCATCACAAAAATTCACGTATCAGCACTGATCTCAAAAACAGTTGAATAAGCTACTCTTTTGTGTTTCCCTAAACTTAAGTGTTAGTTACACTGATATGAAGTCCTATTGAGGCTGGTACTGACGTTATTAAGTGGACTGAGTATTGGCCAGAGGTGACAGATATCACTGTAAATACATTTCCTCATAGCCTCTGCCCACATATGGCGGAAGCTGAGACTACAGTGAATGTACTGTACTTACAGTGGGTGTAAAGGTAAATACAGTAAAAGAGAAGTGCACACTAGAAAGACTACTTAGACCTTATTTTTATCAGAAAGCATCAGTAAAAGTGTGGAGTGATATCAAAGCTAACAAAAACTGTGGCCTTTACCAATTTGGTGGTCATTTGTTCTTGTTGTAAGTCTGTTACATCTGGCAAATGGCCATCGTTGCAGACAGAAAATAAAGGAAGTTTTAATACAAGATTCACACATTCGTTGTATTTTTGTGATAAAATGTCATTTTTCTTTCTGGCAGTAAAAAAAAAATAAATAAAAAACCTTGAGAGAGACTTCATTGTTGTGTTGATGAGGGAGATTTGACCTAAACTCGTCTGCGGTCGGCTGCAAATTCAGCCACTGCATTTGAATAAAACTGAGAAATGGTCTTAAAATAATCAGATTCAGAACCAGACCGTTTTGGAATGAGCGCTCGGAGTGTGTCTTATGAAAGTCAGAAGCAACACCGTTTCCACACTATTAGAGCGAGAGACCGTGAGAGAGAATAAGCCGGCACCCCGGTCTTCTGACTGACACAAAGCAGTTTTTCCTTTGCATTTTCATGCCTTATGTGAACGGTGACAGGGAGAGAAAAAGAATGGCAGATCACATTACTTCAAAGAAAATCTCTTTGGGATGGATGACGTTAAACCATACAAAGAAAATCAAACGTTTCAAATGAAGTTATTCATAGCCATGATTTTATTGCAAGTATACCTCATTAACATAATTCATTTTTTTTTTGTACAAGTTGCAGGCAATTTGTTGCTTCACTTGTTGGCCGTGCCTTCTTAGACCTCGATTTTCCAGCACCTGCAGGTATCTCCAGCCAATTTGTCAGCTGTCCTTGACGCTGTAATATTCCCATTCCACTTGTCACCAAAGATGCTCTACTATGTTGAGACTTTAAGACTGTGCAGGTCATTGGAATAAATGAATGTCAGTGCCATGCTCATAGAAACAATCGTGAGAGGATACGCGTTTTCTGCCAAGTGCCTAATCTTATCAGAATAACTCATTTATAAAAGTATAGACTTGCCACTTAGGAACGCAGCTGGGGCCTGATACCTCGAATTTGCAGCGTGCAAATCTCATATTTCCAGTGTCATTTTCTCTCACTGTTTTTGGCACATTTAACATATTAACTGCGCCTCTCAATGCGCGTCCGGGGAGATTGCAATAGGCAGTCGTTCAGCAATTACTCTACATTCATTTCCTCTGCTCCGCCTTGTGATTTGATCGATCCCAGTGTAGAATGAATCTATTTGACTTAATTGTCGTAAATTGATAAACGGCGCTGCGGATGCCATGCCTTGTTTGAGGCCGTTCATTTCTGCAGGATTCATTTAAACTGAATGAGCCAAAATGATAAATTAATCACAAAACTTTAAGCCTGGGTAAGGTGTACGTGAAGCGGCAACACTAACAAATACAGCAAAGAATCAACAAGATTTTATTCTTGTTTTTACTAGTGGCAAACACATCTCTAGTGTAATAGAAGAAGCAACCCTTGGATTACCCAAACAAAACTAAGATGATTCATTACTCCACAATGTTAAAAACTTAAGTATATGTGCATGATTCCAATTACACAGAAACCTACAAGAAATTATAATATAAAAAGGGTGCTGATCTCATTTAAGTGTTGGGTAATTTGTATCTAAGGTTACTAATGTCTAATATTAGATATACAAGGTTTCTCAAGCCAAATTTTGAAAGAATTTAACAATTCAAGCAAGAGATTCTCTTAAAGTATACATTTAAGGCTTTAAGGCTATGTTGGCATTCCTACTGGTGGATGGCATACATGTTTTTGTACTCAAGCTGGAGAAGTCTCTCAAGATGTTTCTATTTCTCTCTGCACCTCTTACTGGATGGGATGCTGTTTTTTGACAAGTCATTTGTATGTGTGTGTATGTGTGTGTTTCCAGCTAAGTAATAGGCAAAGAGGCACTCTCACTGTCACACACAGCGATACCCTCTCTGCTCCACTTAACATGCAGATCTTAGGCTTCACAAATTGACAATGGAGGTTACAGCACACAGCGTACATCTCCCTTTATGCCCACTCGCAGACTTTCCTCTCCCACTCTCCCATTAGTAATTCCACTCACCCAAAACATAACTTACACATTAGTGCTAAAATACCCAAAGTAACCACGCTGTACATCGGGTGCATGCGCGTGCGTGATCATACAGCACCAATGCATATGTGCAACGCAGACTGTGCCGTTTGAATTTTGGAACGGAGACACAGCTGGGTGGCAGCCAGCATATCGCTGTGGAAACCCAGCAACTGATGGCAACACATTTACATATTTATTATTTCATTTCAGCTTTTCAGAGTTCCCGCTCCCCACACAAACCTGCTCTCTCGCGCGCGCACACACACGCGACGTGCACATCCAAATCATCAATTGTAGTCCTAAAGACATAATAAGGCTTTCATTGAGTTTTGGGGACAAGATTTGATGCACAACAGAAAAAAATGCAAATGAAAAATAGAAAGTAATATGGACTCGGTGTGAACCATAGAATAAAGGGTTTTGTTGGTGACCGAATCGGAGACAGTAATGGGAGAGTTGGCTTTAGCTTCTCATGCAGAGTCTAAGATTCTCATTTACATTCAACATCAAAGGAGCTATACAGTAAAAATGTCTGGCTTGCTTGAAGTCATACTGAAGCAATGGTTTAAGTATGTATGCTAAATGATATTGATTTGGGGTCAGGACACGGGGTGACAAGAAAAAGTCAGAAAAAAGAAATTGGAAAGTAAAAACAATAAGTAAGTATACTTCTTCAAAAAATGCTGTAATTACTTAAGCTTGGCTTATAGTTGTGTGTCACTTCTGCGCCATAGATAAGGTATAACTAAAGGCTCATTTAAGGTACTGCGGGACTATACAGCGTAACCCACGTATGTAGCCGATGCCGGTGCGAGCTATTTATACTTGTGTGTGCTAGAGTCTGGCTTGCTCTGTAAAAACACCACCCAAATGCTAGTTGGCGCTGTGTCTTTTTTGCCAGTTGGGTTAATTTTTGTTACTACTTCCTGCTTCACTTTCAACAATGGGGACTGAAAATTTCGCCGAAGACGAGTCATACAAATGTTTGTATCTCCGAACCTCCGCAGTTAACGACGTGTTCCATCTCCATCAGTTCAAAAATTGTGGAGATTGAGAAGCAGCCGGAAATACTAAGGCGGAAATATGCTACTACCAAGCGGACCAATGACAGCTCTTGTGGACTGCATCACTGCAGCGCATACTTCCATTTCTGGGGAGGTGCATGTCAGACTACGGCGTTAGGGTCTGAGCTGTTGCCGTAGCTACAGCGTCAAATTGAAGCAACAGTTTTTTAGATGTAGCTCCAGGCAACTCCAGGTATCGTAGCCCATGACGTAACCTGATGTGCATTTCCCCAGAAATGTAACTATGCATTGCGGCAACACAGACCCCAGTGGCTGCGATTGGTCCAAAATACATTTCCTTGATCACACGTGAGAGCAGCTGGACAAACACAGAAAACTCATGTCTACTCTGTGTTCGGAGCATTCTGAAAGTAACTGTATAGCCACATTTAACTTCATTCAGCTACAACATGAGCCATTCAGTTCCCCTTGCCAGTGTACGAAGCACAGAGTAAACCTTCTGAGGGGGTATAAACCAAACTTCGGACTTTGTTTTTCATACTTTTTAGTAATTAGCATCATGTTCCTTCAAAACTTTAATTAAAAAATCTAAAGGAAGAATTACTCTTTGGCAAGACGTTTACAAACCACTACTCTACCATAGGTTAATCATTCACACAAACATCTCATTTGTATGTTAATTTTTGCAAAATAATGATGGATTTGTAGACACTACTTTGTTAATGTACATGAAGCTAGCTTCTCAGTTTAATATTCCATTTCTGGTCAACAGCAATCCAGAACTAATTTATCTTCCTTTTTATTCCTGTTGTGGTGGAGCAGCAGTTCAGTGGGCATACAGTTTAACTGCGGTAAAAAATGTGCAGCTTCAATTAGGGCCGGGACTGTAAACAGTCATGCATAATCAGATACTTCCTCTTAGGCTTTTAGCTGATTAGGCCTCATGAAGCACTGTCTGTTTCCAGCTTTTAGAACACCTATCTGTTATAATGTTTAACTGACACTCTCTTAGCTCTGACAGAAGATCTATCACAGTTTTCTACCTGGGAAGAGCTGCAGGTGTGAGGACGTGTTTCCCTCCCGTACTCCCTATCTCTCGTGCTCCTCTCGCTCTCTCCCGAAACTTGGCAGGAGGATCGATTTCCTTCCTGAGGCAAAGTGTACAGATGAATGATGCTCGGAACGCCGTAGAGCATGGCGCTCCCATCAGTTCTAGCACCAAAGCACTGTTGACAGGATCCTAAGAACTGCAGCCTCAGAACTGATGAGGAAGCAGAAAGCAGGACAGGCGAGGAGTACGCCGTCAGGGGCGGGCAGGGAGAGCAGGAAAAGGGGTGGAAAAACAAAACGGCCTGCAATTATAATAGGCGGCTTTGGGGGGTTAGTGATTTAACAATTATTCACAAAGCATGGTAATGTACATTTCAATGTAAAAGTGGAGGCAGGAGGATGAAGGGTTGTAGAAAAAATCTAAAATAACAGAGGAGGTGTTGCTCCCATCTTCTCTTCTCTCTCTTCTTGTCTTCTCTCTTAATTATTTTAAAAGTAGGATCCTACTTCCTCATGGTATTACATGCAATCTGTACTGGATATATTATCTGTATAATGGAGCCTATACATGCTGTTAATATGTGCTTTCATTATGTTAGATTTTGTGATCAAATCTCAATTTGCAAATTAATAAGAAGGAACCGTGTCTTAACCCTAACCCAAGTTAGAGGATTCTTTCTCAAAAACTGTCCAGATCAGCAGCACTTTACCCACATTTAAATATGATATCCCACCAAGTATTTGAATGCCACTACCAGGTGTAAATGAAGCAAGCTAATGCTAGTAAATTGAAGTCAATAGGAATTTAATGTACACTTTATGGAAAAATGTCTTTGGCTTTAAACACACATTGTCAAGGAACTGAACGTGTACTTGGTTCTCCTGTGAGAGGTTAGCTCTCAAAGGATCTGGGCATCAATCAGGATTCTACTGGAGAACTAATCCCCCTCAATGGACACAGATCAATATTAGATCTTAGTTAAATCAACAATGCAAGCAAAGGTTTAATGGATTATTTAGAAACCAATCTCTGCACGTAAAAGAGCACATAGGAGGTTTAGGCGGTGGAGGGATGTGCAGCAATGTGATCGAAAAGCGACCGTTTGCACCGGCTGCACTGTTCTGTTGGCAGTCGGCTGGTAGCCAAGAATCTTAACTGAAAATGTTAGAAAACAAGTGAATGGATGATTATTTCTTTGACCAAAAGCACTGTGCCCCTCACCCAGAGCAATTCCATTTGGCGGAAACACTGAAGGATGCTGCAGATGAACATTAGACATCAAACATTAGAGGATTTCCAGAAATGTTTAACCCAGACCTTACAAGTTTCTACTATTATGTCTGCTGATTATGTTCAATGTTTCATCAGCTTCACCTCAAGGTTAAGATGAAGAAGCACTGCCAACAAATGCCTTGCAGGCCAGCACTTTCGTTTTCTACTTTACTTGCTGCTGATTTTCTGCTACATTTTTTTGTAATGTCTTAACAGTAAGAATTGTATTTTTTGACTCCAGCGTGCAAACTAATTTTGAAACCATTTATATTTATGAATGTGGTTTCCATTTGGGGGGTCTTTTTTATTCATGGTTGAATAATAGCGATGTTGCAGTATGTAAAGTGTCAAACACGCAAACAAAGGAGTGCGCATGGAAGCAAAACTACGACACAGCACAAAGTCCAAATACTGATGCTTTCTTGATTTTGCAGAGGCCTGTTGTCAGCGAGCAGGCGGTACAAGGAGTCACAAAAAGAGCATTTGTGTAAGCACAGTGAAAACCACAGTCACACGCGGCCTGGTGGTACCACATGGACAAGCGCTCCAGCCAGCACTAAAGTATAGTATGAGCAGCATAAGCAAAACATCTGATTGTAAGAAAAAAAAAAGAAAAAAAAAAGTACAGTCCAAAACTTTCAGCCCTGACAAGTGCTTCAGATAGGTATAATCTCAGTAATAGCAATCGGACATAATATGTCCAATATCCTGCCAGGTCTGCACATCTTTGTGCAGTTGTTATTTTATGAATCCTCACATGCCACATACGAGATGGTTTCTAAAGACTTCTTTAATAAAATCAGTCCTATGCTAAGATGTAAAGTCATGACAGAACATCTGAAATAATCGGAAGTTATCTTGCCTTTTACTGTATTTGACAGTTTATGAATGTTTTTTAATTTATTTTTGGAGTTGGGGTGTGATCAACTGATTTGGGCTACATATAGTGGCAAACTAACATGATCTCAATTTGCAGAGAATCCGTGTTAAGTGCAGAGGCCGCGCTATGAACAAGGATCGCTGATTTTCCACGTAGCATGTTGGCCGACAACACGTGCCCTGTCGGAATTAACTGACGACTGAGTCACGGTTCCTCACAAACGAGACTACGGTCAATTAACATGGCTGCTTCAGATCCTACAGCATACTATTGAGAAGACAGGGAATGTGGCGAGCCCAAAAAAGAGATGATAAATCACTTTGCTTGTATTATAAAAGGCCCTTTTTTAGACTTTATGTGTCAAAGCTTTTTAAAAGTCTATGTAAATGATCAATATTTTTATAATAGCAGTTGTGTTTAAGTTTTTTACTTGTGTGCATATGAGGTTTTCATTATAGTATACTGTATATTAGGTTGGGTTTCTTATGCAGAATTGTTTTTAGTAATGTCTATGAGCATAGTGTATGTGAAAGCTTTTCAATAGTCTTTGTAAAGTATGTAAGGCTGTTGTTAAAGCAGCAGGCGTATAATCCATGTAGTTGTACCGCATTCTAGATATTTCCAATATATGTTAAGAGACATGAACATATGTGGTGCAGGCACGACTCTGTGTGAAGCCATACAAACAATTGATTTCTGGACTCAATTGTCGGCTGTTATGTTAGGCCTTTTGTGTTTATCGGAGAGGAGCATTGACTGTGAACTGGAAGTACATAAAGCGCCACAGCAAAGCATACAATGACATTTTCAAAAGAATCGACTTGGCAAAATGCCACAGGCTTGGGTGAGAATGAATTGAAATGCCCTTTGATTTGGTTCTGTTTCTCAGATTTCCCTGTAGCTGCCAAGCCCGGCTGCAGTTTTTTTTTTTTTTTTAAAGCGGTTACAACTGTATCTGTCTATCTAGTAGATACATCCTGATAAGCATCAAGAGAGGCTCAACTAGGGAGATTTATGGAGGAGGAAATGTGAATATGTGCAGCTTGTTGACTTAGGACACTGATAAAGTTGCTTTTCCTTATCTGGGAAGCAATTCAAAACTGCGGTAATTTGTGTTTGAAAGAAACCTCTGTTCTCTGGAGCGCTGCTGGAAGAGGAAAGAAGGTGTCTTGAGAGCATCTGATAAACAGCTAAAACTTTAAATGGGAATGCTCAACACTAGTACTGTAACTTCAAAGCTTGATAATGGACTATATCCAGGTTTGTTCACTTTGGCAAGCTGGCTGACTCCGTGAGACAAGATTCTTGTCTCACTGTGTGTGTATGTGTGTCCTGTCCAGTCTTTCAAGTCTTTTTAAGCAACACCTGTGTGATATGTCTGCTGTGAAAGAGACTGTAAAAGGCTCATCCAGGTAGCCTCAGGTGAAACGTTGGAATATTAAATATAACTTGCGTCCTTCCAACGTAAGTTTGCGTTAGACTCAGTTGTACCCTGTTTCTATACAGACTCAGTGTCTTTGAAATGCCAGCACATCTGGAAGACACAATGTACACCGATGCCAACAGCGGAAGGTCTTGCACTCTACAGCAAGGGAGTTTCACAGACTGTCAAATCCTCTAGTTTGTCCCAGTGACGTTGTTTATGAAAAATATTGATTCTCATCTGAAGGAATTCAGTGTCTTTGCCAGGTTCCGGGGCCAGATGTCGCTCAGTGGAATAATGGCCTCATTGTTAAATAGACCATGTACCTTCTGCTGTTTTGCCAGCAGAATACACCTCATATTTCCCATCACAGTGATGGTGAATATCTTAAGAACAGATATGCCTGTGTGCCACTCAAGGCGGTGCTTGCTCTCACTAAACTGCTTGATGCATTTCTTGTGCACATTGGCTATTAAAGGTTTTAAGATTAAAAAGGCTTTAATTTATGTAATCTGTAATATTCCCGATTTAGGCCTGTAAACAGAACACACTTTATTTTCTCATATGGGATCCAATTGCTCAGGCCATTCTGAGGTGGTCTGGGTCGCATGTGACTGCATTCCTTTAGCAGTGTGAACACAGATGATTCCTGGGTCACATTCAAAGACTGACTATTCATCCTCCGGATGTTTGCGGAGACTTGCCACATTCACTTTGCTCTACAATTTTACATCTATTACAGGCCCGCGCTGGCATGAGCTGCTGACACAATTGAAAACTGCATTGCTAGAAATGTCTCAACACCAGTATACTTTTTTTTTTATTGTTTCCATTTTACATCCAAAGACTCGTGTCACAGGCTGAGCAACTCGAAGTAAATTTAATGACAATGTACAAAAACACGAACAAGAAGTGCTGCAGTTGTGAAGCAGGTTAAATCCAAAAAAAATAAAAAAAATAAAAATCCAAAAGCAAGACAAGAACCCAGGACCATGAGGACCTGAACAGGAACATAACGGAACAAAGGGAAAGGCAGGATTATATATACACCAGGGCAGAGGGGCTGATAAGATGCAGGTGAAACTAATGAGGGTGGAGCACACCAGGAGGAACCAATCAAACAATTAAAGAGGGAAAACACAGAACAGTAAAACAGGAAACACAAGAAAAACAATTTAAGATTACAGAAAACATTCAAAACCATAACACCCTGGGCGTAGTATGGAAACTCTTCAGATTATTGCAAACCTAAAAAACAAAAACAGATCTGAATGATGGGCCACCAAAAGGCTGTGTTTTCCACTCATTAGCTTTGGAATGTCTTCGGTCCCTGGAGCTGTGTTAGAGGCACGTCTACATTTCTAATTTGCTCTGTTTGAGCAGAAATATTTTTCATTTGAAATATTTTAATAAAGAGATTTTTCCCCTTTCAATACAACGTGAATAGATGCCTCCCAAGTGATGTATGTATTTTGCATTTGCATAAAGAGTGCAGCATTTGGAAGCAATCACCAGTAATCACTTGAGGTACTTATTCATGCCAGATATGAACTGGGCAATATAAACAATCAATAGGATGTTACCCTGTACATAGAGGGTGGACACGGAGCTTCCACCAGGGTCAGCCCCCTTCCTCTATTGTTTGCTGTGGCCAAATCCTCTGCCTGTGAAAATGTGGGAGGAGGCGGACCTCGTCCATTTTTTGCCGTCTTTGTAGTTTGCTGCTAAATAACGTAGCGACGATGAGATCTATTAATAAACACCGCTGGATCGATTTTAGTTTTTTATATATATATATATATTTCATCCTGACTTGTTGCTTGGCACACTTTCCACAGGAGTTTCAACTGTCCAACACAAATACATAAATTAATGATATGTAAAGGACGTTGAAAGTCCAAAACAAAGGTCCGTAATATGAAATGACTCTCACTTCATACAAGTACTGGAGGTCAGTAAGTGTAAAAGCAGTCGTTTTACAACACAGCCTGATCATTTTCTCCAGTTCATTCCTGTTTTTAAGACGGATATCGGAAAATCATAGAGAAAGAAAGGACAGACTCTGTAAAAGCAGCGTATAACATTTTCAGGGTCATTGCAACTTCCTTAAAAAGACCAACGAATGTTCCACAGACCTTTTTTTTTTTTTTTTTTTTACATACAGCTTTTGTACTTCCATCAACGACAAATTAAACTTCACATCTAGGAGAGTGCTGAGTACAATATTGCTGCACGGTTGCCAATGGCTCAACCATAATCACATACAGTGCAGGAGAGGGGAAGAACGGGGAAATCAATGAACATTTCCAGGGGCTTTGTGATCCATCATGGAACCACTGTTATTTTTCAAAAACTGAAAAATGACAGTTTTATGTCCGTTAAAGAAAATAAATAAAAAAATCTATTAAACATTAAAAACCAGTGTTCTGGTCTTGTGGTAATTGAAATCAATGGCAGCCATATTGACTTTCTCTCTGCCAATCATAGGCAGTTTAATTCCACCATGCGTGTTGAGTTGAGGCTGTAATATGGCAGATTGCAGGAGTTGTCCAAAGGATTTAGAAATCTAGAGCACGTAACCACCTTTTAGAGAGAAATTAACACCAGAGTAGTGACGGATCAGGCCTGTTTGTATTTAAGCATGATTCACTAGGACCTTTTTCCCAATGGTTACTGGTACATCTGTAAGACCAACAAAGAAAAGTCCCTCCAATAAAGCTATCGTCTTTTACATATTACAATCAACACTCGAAAAGGGTGTTACTGAATAGCATATGTTGAGTTAAAAAGCATTTTTAACTAAATAAAGCAGCACTTTGGGTAAAACTGGCTGCATGGTGTCGCCTGAGCCTGTAGTATGAGCAAGCTCGTTGTTCATGCACCAGATAACTAATCACAAACACAGACAGGTCTAGGCTCACATTCTTCTGACCTGAACTAGAATACTAAACAACTATAAAATATTTGAAAATATAATCCAGGCTAAATGCAGCACAGTAGGTCAATAATATCAGCGCACAATAATTGTGGCGTGAGTCGTACACAAAGTGGCAAGTAGGCTTGTCAACAAGACAAGTACAGTGTCTCCATCAGTCTCTGTTGTAACATGATATTGTTAATTGACTATAGCTAGCAGCCAATAGGAAAAAAATAAAAATCTTAAATGAAGA
Source organism: Chelon labrosus (assembly GCF_963514085.1). Taxonomy (NCBI): domain Eukaryota; kingdom Metazoa; phylum Chordata; class Actinopteri; order Mugiliformes; family Mugilidae; genus Chelon; species Chelon labrosus. The sequence goes on along the minus strand of NC_140355.1, from coordinate 7,502,429 downwards.
CCCAGGAGTACCATATGGCTAGGGTTAGGGTTAGAACTGCACTCTACTATAATCAGGGTAAGCCCCTGACGGTAGTGGTGCAAGGTTGTTTCACAGCAGATCCCAGTACAACCGGCAGCACAAGGCTCAAGAAGTTGACAGCGGTGCCATCCACTAATATTTTATACCTCTCAATTAGATGGTCATCAGAAAAAGACCTTCAGGTGGTCTCTAAAGACTCCCGCCTTCCTAAAAGACCTTCAAAGTTCTTTCAGGAATGGTGAGTCTTTTCCAATAGAGAAGGTGGTTTCATGGGGATGGATCTGTTAAATTGAACATTACCGGCTCCAGAGCAGGGTAGGCTTGCAGCAGAAGTTGCCAGTGCTAGGTACCTCTTTAAGTAGCAAACCACCTTTGTAACGCTGAAGGTGGTTTACCTTTTTAATGCACCAAATTAAATCCTCACCCCTGATGTCCCTGATGCCTTTCCCATAAAAATTCACCCAAGAAGGGTTAACTCATATTTGACGCCGGACTTTGCAAAACCAATTTCCACATCTCTTATTTATATATACCTTAAGTGCTGTAATACAGCTACAATTCTATTGCCTTAGTAGGCCCACACGTGGGTGTCTCATTGCTGCAGACTCCAGACAACTACTTATCACTGTGATTGCCTGTCTACGCACATCTCAGTATTGCAATTTAGACTTTTTGACATTGTCCACAAAAAATGAATAAATAAGACATAAGACATAAGACATGTTTATTAATCCCACGTATGGGAAATTTCCTTGTCACAGTAGCGTGGAATTTAAATACATTTCAATAAATAACAGTAATAATTAATTAAATATATTGCTCAGCCCTACCACAATCTGGTATGGTACAGTATGATGGCAATGTGGTAACAAAAACAATTTCTGTCTGTAGAAAACTAAAACTAACCAAAACGAACGGATGTTCAATCAAACTTGAAATTCACATGATTATTGTAGAACACTATCCTGATGCACGATCCTGATTTCCCTCTCTTGTTTTAAAACACTGGGCACTAGTTGCTCTTTTAACTTGTGGAGACAAACTGATGACTTATTCTGAGATAAGCATTCTTTTTGTCGACAGATTCACTTAGAAACCCACTTGCAGCATTTGAGGCATTTTAGACAAACACCAGAAACTGCTGACAAAATGATTTTGCTCTGCGCCTCGTCTGGTTTTATGTTGTGTGCATCTGCTCATTTCATGTTTTAACTTAAACATTTCACACAGTCTTCTCTTTTCCCATCTAGCTTTTCCATCTATTTTTCTATTCCATTTCCAACCTCCCTTGCAGCATTACACACTCCATCTATACTCCCCCTCACTCTTGTTTTTCTCTCTCACCTATATTCCTATTGCTGCTGCCTCTTATCAACCCCTCCCTTGAAGTTATTATTGATTGTTACATTTCTGCGATGGCATAAGGTTAACAGTGAAAAATAACTATTTATTATGCCACGGGCGCCTAGGTGTCCTGATGGGATTTTTGTTGTCGTGTCAGTTCTTGATGTGCAAAAATGTGTGTGTCTCGTGTGTGAAGGACCCACAGAGTGAGGAAAGTTGAGGTTTGCATGTACGGTTTCCCATGCAGTCTGTGAAGGTAGCTGTAGCTGACTGATTAAACCCTTTAGTGAGTGTACCCACCTCTCACCAGTCATCCTTCACTCTGACAGCTGGGCTGTGAATTCCTGCCAACTTGTGTGTCTGTGCTTCTATATTATCTGGTGGGCTTTTCAGTGTGCGGGTATCTTTTATGCCTCTGTGGCTTAAGTGGTTGGTATTTTTACATGCATTTTTGTAAATGTGAAATAGTGTGCATGTGTTTAATCTGAAACCCTCTTATAAACCAGACATGTTGTGATTTTAAGATAACTGTCAATAAGAGCATTACAATTATAATCCACCAACGAAAATGTCAACAGATATGGGATCAAGTTTATGCAACATTTCACCCATTTACCAATTGGATCAAGTACCAGAAAACAAATTACACAAACGTGTTTACCATCCCTTAAACGTCTCAGTGTACTCCCAGCTATTATTTTCCACTTCCACTTTTCAGCCAATTCAAAATGTTTAAGCAGAACAGCCAACCAGAGACATCTCTTTGACTGACTTTGTTCGATCTGAGAGCACAAGAAGAGAAGAAGAAGAAATGACAGAAAAGTACAGAACGAGTTCAAAAACGCACAATGAGGACTTTCCTTGTACTACATCTTTATTTAACATCAAATACACAACAACATGATCATCTACAGTTTATAACCTATTGACCAACTGATCAGCATGATTCGGGACCAGGAGTGGCCATGTATGACAATTTGCTGCTCTTCCTAACTTCATAGCCTCCCAGGTAATCTAAGCTCTTCCAGTTTCCTTTCACAAAAATATAGAATGTACACTGATCAGGCATAACATTATGACTACCTTCCTAATATTGTGTAGGTCTCCCTTGTGCCTCCAAAACAGTTGTGACTCTTCAGAGAATGGACATGGGCCTTCTGAGGGTGTCCTGTGGTGTCTGGCAACAGCATGTTGTTAGTGGGGGGCCTCTAGGTCCTATGGGTTGAGGGGAGGGGTCTCTGTGGAACATCCCACAGATACTTGATCAATTTGGGATCTAGTGAATTTGGAGGCCAGGTCAACACCTTGTGCTGTTTTTCATGTTTTTTGAGTTGGTCCTAAACCGTTTGTGTGTGCCTGTGTCAGGCTGCATCCTACTGGGGATGGCTGCTGCCATCAAGGAGTGTCAGTGCTATGGGGTGGGGGTGCCTGGTCTGGTCATGTGGTACATGTCTAAGTAACATCCACATGAATGCCAGGTCCAAACGTTTCCCAGCAGAACATTGTATTGTCACAAGATAGTCAATGTTTTCCTGTCAGTGGTCATAATGTTCTACCTGATCGGTTTATGCACCTTCTGGTCATTGCAGTGTGTTCAAGTGCAGTACAGATACATGTCACTCTTCTGATTGGAGACTTTGTTTTTAACTGGTAATTTAAACCTAAAACATCTTTGTTTGTATGTAGCATTGAAGGTTTTGTGGAAGATGCTGGCTTTCATAATGTACACTGGGAGGGTCATGTTGGCCTATTTTAAAAGAAGGAATATAAGGATGAACTTAAATTTTCAAGCATTGAAACTGAATATATTCAATACTTTTGCTTATCGGCATTTTGATGTATTCCTTACAAAAGAGATGACAGGGAATGGCAAATTGCCACTTGCGTTGGTGACGCCGCACTTCATGGCATCTCAGCCACAGAGCCGCCCAGGGTACAATAGTTTGAATAAAACATTTTTAAATATGTAAAAGCAAATATGTAAAATCTACATTTTTTCAACTATACATTTCTGGGATGGCTGACCTGCAGACTGGATCGTGTGTAAATATTAGCTGAACACTAAGCACAAAGCATTACCACAATAAACAAGTAAGGCTGCGTGTTTACGTTCCACTTACTTTGGCATTCATGTTTTTATCAATTGTCGAACCTGATGCAGTTTTTGAAATCCTGCATGCTGCTGAAAAAAACTTCAACCGTCTCTCTCCCTCTCATTTGTGTCTAAAGCAACTCTCATTCCTACTTTGCCAGATGAAACTTTGAACACCATCCTCCAGTTCATCCCAGAGTGCAGTCCATTTCACCTTCATGAATGCGATTCACATCATTATGACTGACTTTGACTGGTAGGAGTTACAGAGGAGCAGCTCAAAACTACAGCAGTTTGACGTTAGCTCTTTTTGTCTTGATATTGACTGGCTATTTCCATGCTGAGCGTATCTTTTTGACTTTTAATTAACTCTTCTTTTCATAACCTCCCAGTCCTTCTGACCAGTATATCAATGTTTCAGTTGCAGACAGTGTAACTTAACTTGTTTTTTAAATGGTGAAGATGAGTCTTTACGTAACAACAGCTGTGTCAGGGTAATAATAATCAAGACTGGCAAGCATGTGATTGAACATTTAGATTCATTCAAGACTTTTACTGAGAAACCCCCACCTCCCATAAACCCATGTTATTATGTCGCTGGTGTCATAATGACAGCAGGTTCACACTGAAGACTCTGTGGAAAGTAAAGTACTTGGTAAGGGACAAAACTGGGATTTTGTTGCGTCATGATGGACATTTTACAAATCATTGGAATAAATGCAGAAAAAAACAGACATCTTTTAGTCTTTTTTTAGTCTTTATAATGCATGTCCTGCCTCACCTCACAATGAAAGCACAACCACAGCACAACAGTATTTTTTTATTATTATTTCAAATGTATATTATCTCCAGAATTGTTTACTTGTACTTATTTGATCGTCTAATTCTTCCGCAAGTTTGACCCGGGGGGGAAAAACATGCCCTTGACCAACGATCAACTTCTCCCAATTAATAGAATCGCAAAAAACACTTATTTTTTGTTTGCCGAAGAACATTCAAGGACAAGCTTTCAAAGTCTAATTATCCACAAACAGACTCCAGATAAAATCCCTTAAAGACCACATATATATTAAACCACAAGAGCATTTGGCAGTGTGGCTGTAGGAATCATACTTTTAATTTGGCATGCAAAACTTGCTTAAAACATATCTCAGTCCATTAATAAAACCTTACTAATCTGCAATGCAATTGAGCACAGTGCCAGTACGAATCATACATAAACAACTTTGGCATTGATTGACAATAACACAGTTTACAGTCCATGGTGTTCCAATGCTGAGAGAAAAAATAGAGCACTCGGAAATTGTCAAAATGAACGAGGAAGAGAATCACTTTTGTTTGATAAGGCTTTCATTTTTTCTTCTTCTTCTTTTGATGTAGAGGATCCATTTAGCAATGGATTTTCTCCTCTTTTGTCTGCAAAGGCAAATGCGCCCTGTCACTTCTCATTCCGTCCCATTTTATGTCCCTGTGAGGGAGGCTTTTGCAGCGCGGCTGTTTTGCACATTGTCTGGTCATTTTTGTGAAAGACAATGGATGAATATGAGCTCAGCATAGCTGTCTTTATGCATGACGTGCCATGCTTTTAGCAGTGTTGAATTAAGTAAGTAGTAACATAAACTTACTTGCCAGTTCATTGGGTCCACTAGAGAAAACAAATGCATTAGAGCAGTAAATCTCAGCTTCATGGAGGTTATGGTATTCAGCATTTGTTTAAAATAACAGAGAGCTTTTGGTTTGACTGTATATTTTATTTATTTTTTTGGAGGCTGTGGTACTATTGAATTGTATTGTATTGCATTTTAGTCAGTCGGCTAGGCTAAATAACAGAAACACTACATCTTCCAAAATGGTCATACATTTGAATTACCACATAGCATAAACTAAACATAACAGTCATGAAGGGAGATATAGTGCAGGACTACATTAGAATGCATTCATTTTCTCCTGTGGTCAGTGTATGTTTCCATCCATTAGCGTGTGGATAATAGGAGCTGGTTCATTGGTCTAGTCTGGAGCCTTGACAACAGAAGAAATTGCAACAAGAGGATGCAACAAGATGATTAAGAGTGCCAGACAAAGCTTTATTAAAGCTTTATTAAATATAAAACAAATGGATCTCACTCCTTTTGTTTTTACACCCACATTTTCCATTTCGCACAAGTTTCACATGCCACTCTAGGTTGCAAATGAAACCACAATGAAAGGATTGGCACTGGACCGAGCCAATAGCGTCTACATTTCACTACAAGTCTGATAATAACTACTTCATATTTCTGTGAGCACAGGTAGTGTCCTCTTTCAGGAAGACTAAACAGATATCTGTTTAGTCTAAAAAGCATATGCTTTTTAGATGGATGCCAGCAAAGTTGCACATGCATATGAATATGAATTGCATACGAATAAAGTAAGTGGAGGGAAGGAATCATTAATTAAAGCTCCATTAAGTGTGCCACATAAGGTCAACAACAGCAATTCATGACACCCTCATGCATTAGTCATGTATTGGTAATGCTTCACCAGTGTGTACCTTAACTTAAGCTTTGAATTACTACACCATTTCAGTAATTAAGCCAATTTGCTTTCTGGTAGAGACACAAAAAAGACTGATACCTCAGCTGTTCCTGTCTGATCAGTATTCATTCATTCATTCATTCATCTTCAGTGCTATGTCATTCATTCATTCATCTTCTATACCCATTTAGTCCTGTTAAGGCTATCCCAGCTGTCATCGGCAAGAGGCAGGGGTACACCCTAGACAGGTCGCCAGTCCATCGCAGGGCTAACACAGAGAGACAGACAACACAAACCTACGGCCAATTTAGAATCACCAATTAACCTAGTGAGCATGTCTTTGGATGGTGGGAGGAAGCCGGAGTACCCGGAGAGAACCCATGCAGACACAGGGAGAACATGCAAACTCCACACAGGAAGGCCCAGCCAGCCCCCCCGATCAGTATTAAACTACAAAATCATTGTTTGATAGCTTACAGGTGAAAACAGCTATCCTGTCCATGAGTAACAAGACGCACCTCTAAAGTTCACATTCCATTTTATTTGCCTCATTCAACGATGACTAGAGAGTCAAACATGGGACATGATGATATCACTAGTGGATGTGATAAGCAATCAAACGTGTTCATCCGAATGAATGCACTTGTCCATCTTAAATGTAGTTTTTCACATTTATTTGAGCTGATTAACTCATCCGTCCCCAACAACAGGGCCGTGGACTGGTAAACATTGTGGGACATGTGGGAGATGGACGACAAGACGCATTTTTCGTAATTATTATTGGATTTCGGCCAGTCAATGTGACGATAGTTTCCGTCAGATCACGCTGTTCATTCACCATTGCACCCACATCTCTACCCAGGAGGGATTAGCGGTCACGCGAATATTAGCATCTGCAAGCTCACAGAGTGGCTGCTAGCATTTCTGCTTTTCCGCATTAACCACACCCACTCCAATTTCTGACCAATCACAGAATAGTTGCCAGACGCCCCATGGGGAGAGAGTTCTGCTCAGTTGATGGACAAACGAGGGCTTAAGACAGTGTTGGTGACGGAGCTGGTATAGTGGTAAGCATAGCACTGAATTTCTCATGTGATAAATAAAGCGTCTATCTAGAATATATACTTTAGATATAGATAGACTCAGATATCCCACCAAGACAATATGTACTGATTCTGATCCAAATCTTACCCCATCACTGAGTTACTCCGAGGCTGGCATCTTAAAAATAAATGTCAAAATGAGCCAGTCTTTTGGACAGCTCTTTGAAAGGAGACAGATCTTGTGGTTTCGTTCCTTTCAAAGAGCCATAAATCCCATCTCTACTTCTTGGAGTCTGTAGCTAAATACATGTGGAATCTTCTACTTGCTCAGTAAACTCAATTTGTCTCTTCAGGGGAGAATGACAATTGTCCTCAAATTGGCAGATAAAACAGACGGGTATATTTGACACATTTCCAACATCAACTGGGATTTCAGGGACAGACTGAGACTGTCATATGCATATTTTGTCTAATATCTCTCCTGACATTCATTAAAGTCAAGGCTGATGTCTTGCGGTAGCCACCAAAGCACTGAAAATTATGCCTTCGTTTCTATCATCATTTCTCTGTGAGGAGGGGTTTCCTGCTATGAATTCAATAAAAACTCAAATTGTGGGACAGGCTGAAACACGCTTCGGGTGTCACTGTCTCCAATCACCTTGGGATGGAACTGTCTTGTTGCAGAAAAACAAACCAAGGGCTCTCACTTCAGTGAGATTGGGAAGTTGCAGTGTTTTTACATGTTAATGGGAGGAAAATGTATGCTGTGTGCTAAATGTGCAAACAAAGTCTGCAATAGTTTTGTTAACATTGAAACAATACCCACAATTAAAGCATATAAACCAATTTTAAGGACTTGTTATGAGATACAGCAGGTTTGAGTGTCATGTGTTCAGTGTTCCTCACCACCAGAATACAGCTCAATTAGTGGCTCCAACACACAAATCTGTCACAGCTCCCCACAGCCCACAAAAAAAAAAAAAGATTCATGAAAATTGATCGTTCTGGCCCGCAGTTCTGCAAAAGAAAGCAATTATTGAATCTAACAGACGTAGACAAGGCAGCAGCGGATACTCTGCTGAAGCTTTTGAGTTGTCCGCTATCGCTGAAGCTCTTTGAGGTCAAACTTATTGTTACAGACTCTGACCGTGAGACTGCTTTTTGTTTAACAACTCTGTCTTGTTAAGTTTCTATTATTCATGAGAAGTTTTCAAAGCCTGCGCGCTCTTCAGGAACATCTTGCTTCACACAGTTCCATTAAAGTCGGAGTAAGAGCAATACAGGTTTGATTCCTCCCACTCGTAAATCCTCTAAATCTCATTAGTTGATGGAAGGAATTTGGAGTCTGGTCTATTTTTCATTCATTTTGATATTTTGTCCTGCTTACATTTTTAATTTCATGTTTAATTTCAACTTTTTTATTCATTGGCATTTGCTAATCCTGGTCATATTACATAAAATACCAGCCATATTGAGAGTTAACATGAACATGTGCTAGGCAATAAATTGTGTCCAGGGATACTTGCCTATTGACTCCTCTGAAGCACTGCTTCTGCATAATTCATTCATTCATTCATCTTCTGTAACCGCTTGTCCTGTGAAGGGTCACGGGGGCAAGAGCCTATCCCAGCTGTCATCGGGTATGAGGCAGGGTACACCCTGGACAGGTCGCCAGTCTATGGCAGGGCTAACACAGCTAACACAGCCAGTATAGAATCACCAATGAACCTAATGAGCATGTCTTTGGCTGGTGGGAGGAAACCAGGGTACCCAGAGAGAACCCACGCACTGCAGGAGAACATGCAAACTCCACACAGAAAGGCCCCAGTCGACCGGAAGATTCGAAACCAGAAACTTCTGGCTGTGAGGCATAGTGCTAACCACCACAACACCATGCCGCCCTTGCTTCTGCACACATGTAGGTGATTTTATAAAACTAAAATAATTCCTTTTCATCATGTCATCAATAGCCATGAGCTGAGGTGAATCAGAGTTTTTGTAAATTAGCACAAAACATCAGCTTGAACAGAAGCGGGGTTAAGGCCAAGCAGCACTTCAAGCTAGAAAAAGGGCCTTTGATGAACCAAAGCAATATTGTCCACGTGTCTCTGTTCCTGAAAGACATGTTTTATGGCAACAGGTTTATCTGTTCTATTCATTCAATATACTCTCTAACTTACATATATGTTTGGATGCTGACACATTTTTTTGTTATTTTAGCGACACATTCACCATCCTGCTAATAATAATCAATATGGGCTAAATAGTGGTGTGTCATTCACGAACGAGTCGGCTCTAAGAGACGATTCTTTGTAGCGAACGAGAAGAGCCGATTCCCGTCGGGGAGAGCCGAAGCTCCAGTGGCTCCTGTGAATCTATCCAGGGAGGGGCAGGACTATATTATGATGGACACCGCATGCGACAAATCATATGCGAGGACAGACTAGGCTCATACTATTGTGTAAGGAAGGAGGGCGGATGCTCCGAAGACAGGAAGTGTAGTTGTACAGGCTCGGTACACACAGAAAGGGCGGAGCCGGATTTATATGCAAGGGAGTCGAGAAAAAAAAAGAAGAAATTAGCGAAAACTGGACATCCAAACTGATGTATCTGGTATTTCTGAATGCCAACCTGCACTAAAGACTTTTATCTAAAGTGTCATAATGTTAAGACTTTGGCTAGTATTTATTTGATTTGTTTGCTGTGATTCAGCTGTTCATTAAAGCTTTGATTAAAATGTTAAACAATAGTAATTGTATTTTGTCTGTCTGTAAAAAATGAAAAAAAAAAATCATAAAAATAAGGCTTTAACCATTCGTAATCGCTAAATTAGAAAAAAATAGAAGGCTCCGAGTGAAACTAAATGAAGAGCCATTTGGGAGCCATAAGAACTGGCTCTTCTAGGGGAGCTAAGCCAAAGGAGCCAAATCTTTAAACTTTTTAGCCCTAGTGATAGGAAGTGCAGCTCTTTTCAGACTCTCAGCTTTAATTCAAGCAACTAAACAGACATAGCATGTTTAGGAATTGCAACCATTTTTATTAATTTCTGGGGGCTCAAATGTGATTGAACTAATTTACATAATTGTGAATTAAATGTTAATGTTTAATTCTTTTCAGAATATTTTTTTAACAACGACTGACCAGTAACTAGGTTTCCTCTTTTGTGATGCTTTGCCAGGCCTAAATAATAAAATACCAAAAAGTCTGTCACTGTCCAAAAATATATGGAGCTATCCGTATATCCCTGTCTCAGTAACACTACACTAACAAATCCTAAACACAAGTCTTCTTTCAGTCTAAGGGAATCTATTTCAAGCTCACAGAGGAAGCCTTTTTGAAAAGCCTTTTTTGTTGTTTCTCATGAACAGCCACACAAAACAAAATCCAAGCAAAAATTGCAGTGGCAAATATGTTACGTAACATTCATGGAATTCGTCAAAGAATGTTCAAAATAGAACTGCAGAGGACGTGGGCAAACAGATGGATGAAACACAACATTAAAACCAAGATGTAATGTAGATCTCAACCATTCCGCAGCTCGGTCTAAGCCCAACAATGATAATGCGGCATTTTGGCATCACTGATCAGGATGCCAGTGTTGGTCCGCCGGTCTCATCCAAGCTGAAATATCTTAACACTGCCAAAATATGTTCATGCAGACACTGACATTCACAGTGGCCAGATGAGGAAGCCGACTGACTTCGGGGATCTCCTGACTTTTCATCAGATCTTTTCCAGTTCAAACTCTGACCAATAGCACTGTAGACATTTAGCTCATTGTAGAAGCTTTCTCTTGTTTGTTTTAACCTTACAGTAAACAGCTATTTACAGTCCTCTATAAAGAAAAAGTGGAAACGGCTGCTTAGGAGTAATTTGATTAGTCAGTAGTGAGCAAGCATCCTGTTTGGAAAAACTTTTTAAATTACAAAGTATTCCTCCAACCTAAACAAAGCTGAAGCATTAAAAGGTGAGAATTTAAAACTTTAGAAAGGTCGCGAATCACTTTAGAATAACAATGTTGCTGCTGTCGGTATAGTGCCATTATGCTAAATTACCCTTCAAATGCTATACGTCTGTTTGGAGTCACTCTGTGGCCTTTCGTAGACATCGGCTTTAGTAGACACACTACAGTGATAATTGCTGTTGTTGAACCGTCAGGAAACAGAACAATATGTCTAAATATATTACAGTAAGGACTCCCAATGCTGATATTTCTAACAACCTCTTCCTTTTAGTATACCTTCGAATTTCCTACATTAATTTGTCTGTGTAATTTGTTCACCTCGTTTGTGGACGCCAACAGTTGCCTAGCAGCGGTGTTCTCAAAACTTACATCTGATGTTACCACTTGAATGGCAAGCATTTTGTGCACGCACCTTCCCATGTCATAAACACAAGCTCAGGAGTTGTTTTCTTTTTTGTTGTTGTTTTTTTGCATTTGAAGGCGCAGGAAATGCTCCTGGAAAGTCAGTCAGTGAATAAAGGTGGAATTGACAAGGTTGCAGCAGGTGGTCACACAAGTGGGTAACACATGAGGACAGCAAATTAAGATATAATGTCTTAGATTTAGATGACCATGAAGTAGTAATACTTATCTGATCTGTAATCTGTGCTCCTATATATTGCTATAAGCGCATTCCAATCAGTTGTGCAGCTTCAACACAAGAAGTGCATCTATCCTGTTGCATGTATATTCATTATCCATTGTATGTTTGTTGTATTTTTTCACATTTACACGCAAAATGCATAATTTTATATCATTTTACTTTTGACACAGGCTGGCTTGTAAAGGCCTGCAGCACAGAGATATCAGAGCAGTTCTAACTCTGTATGGCATTGATGCGTGTCAAATGCTTTTATCCTCAACATCTGTGAATCCCCATTTTGCTTGTTTTTCTCCATTTACACAGGCGCTATGGGGATGACTCCAGCTGCATTGTTTCTAGTGTTTCAGGGTCTGTGTTGTTTGACTTTTAAATTTACTCCGACAAAACAGTGCCGAGTAGCGCACGCACAAGAAAAGAGGCTCGGAGGGGATTGACAGCATGCGCACACCTACTGTCATAAGCACTTATCACACAGAACTGAGGAATGACACCAGCACAAAGGCTGACATGCCTGACTTAACCTTTTGTTGCAGGAGAGGATAAGGAAACTGCGGGATTTAGAGCAATGGTGTCACTGCAGCCAAGTATCGGCGAAACCTTCGACTTCTACCTCAAATTCTTTTCACTGGATTTGACATTTTGACCCTCACCACTGACACTCAACAGATTGTTATTCAAAATAACAACTGTGCACTTCAGGTTCGCAACATGGGCTTTTGAAGATAGAGCTCCATATATCCCCTCTCCAAACAATTTAGTCTATAAATTGAAGCTTGAATGGTGTTGCTTTTCCTGGGGATCTAGGTCTTTAGAAGTTCTAAAGCCTCTTGATTTTGTCCTCCAACACACCACACTCAAATTTAAAGGGAAAAATGAAGTATTTAAAAGACTGCACAGGCGTAAACAAGTCTTAATTAGCTCTGTACTGAAGCAGTTGTTTTATGTTACTCTTACAGCATTATAGCGTTTCGGAAAGGGGGAAAGGAATGCTTATAAAAAAAAACACTAGGAAAAAGTTAGAGAACAACATCTATGTCCTTGTTTGACACACTGAATTGGCCAATTAGAGAGTAACTTTCTGTGGTCCACTGTGCCACCATTGTCCAGTCACTGTTGTTTGAGAGGTTAATGGGGGACTTGTACACATGCACTCCTGAGATGTGAGACTATTTTTGCCATCTGGAAAGGCCTGTGAAGCTAAAAATATTTATTTACCAAGTACTGGTGAGACACTGATGGAAAGTTATTGTGTGTAGGGATCAACCAAATGGAGGTGTAAGTGAGGACCTTATATTGGGCAGTATCTGGCAAGTCGAACATTTCCAGAGTTCTTGTAAATGCTGGAGCTCGTCACACAATTTAGTAAATAATCACAGTTCATAGATTTCCATTTAATGGCTCTTTTTAAGCTCGAAGGTAGGTGCATTCCCTGCACAACAGAAACCTCGAATGACCAAAGGCCACAGTGATTGGTCCAGATATACATTATATTGCCAAAAGTATCCACTCACCCATCCAAATAATTGACTTCAGGTGTTCCAGTCACTTCCACAGCCACAAGTATATAAAGTCAAGCACCTAGGCATGCAGACTGCTTCTAAAAACATTTGTAAAAGAATCGGTCGCTCTCAGGAGCTCAGTGAATTCCAGCGTGGTACTGTGATAGGATGCAACCTGTGCAGCAAGTACAGTCGTGAAATTTCCTCGTATAGTGCGCAGAAGTCGCCAACTTTCTTTCTAGTCAATCCAGTCGCTACAGACCTCCAAACTTCATGTGGCCTTCAGATTAGCTCAAGATCAGTGCGCAGAGAGCTTCATGGAATGCGTTTCCATGGCCGAGCAGCTGCATCCAAGCCATGCAGCACCGAGTGCAATGCAAAGCGTCGGATGCAGTGGTGTGAAGCACGCTGCCACTGGTCTCTAGAGCAGTGGAGACACGTTCTCTGGAGTGATGAATCATGCTTCTCCATCTGGCAATCTGATGGACCAGTGAACGGGTGAACGGTACTTGTCTGACTCCATTGTGCCAAGTGTGCAGTTTGGTGGAGGGGGGATTATGGTGAGGTGTTGTTTTTCAGAAGCTGGGCTTGGCCCCTTAGTTCCAGTGAAAGGATCTCTGAATGCTTCAGCATACCAAGAGATTTTGGACAATTCCATGCTCCCAACTTTGTGGGAACAGTTTTAGGATGGGCCCTTCCTGTTCCAACATGACTGCGCACCACAAAGACACGGATGAGCGAGTTTTGTGTGGAAGAACTTGACTGGCCTGCACAGAGTCCTGACCTCAACCTGATAGAACACCTTTGGGAGGAATTAGAGCGAAGACTGCGAGCTAGGCCTTCTCGTCCAACATCAGTGTCTGACCTCACAAATGCGCTTCTGGAAGAATGGTCAAAAATTCCCATAAACACACTCCTAAACCTTGTGGAAAGCCTTCCCAGAAGAGTTGAAGCTGTTATAGCTGCAAAGGGTTAACCCCATGGATTAAGAATTGGATGTCACTTAAGTTCATATGTGTGTAAAGGCAGATGATGAATACTTTTGGCAATATAGCGTAAATGCACATCGGTGGAACAATTGGAAACACTTAAGTAAAACATTATCTGTGCGAATAATAACGCTTTACATCAGCCTTAAAAAATGACAGAGAAGACAAATGGATGGACAGTGATGCTCAGCCTTTCCTAGGTAGAACTAACTGACATTTCTATATAAAACCGTAGCTGGCTATCATGTCACATGAATGTGTCTAATGGGAATGTAAAAGCAAACCCAAAATAAAAAACCCTTGAAGTTATGCATTTCTCCCCTTGGAGCTGGGTCCAAAAGCACCGTTTCGGTCTCAACTGCTTCTCTGGCAACATCAAGGGAGGTAACTGCCTCACTTCACAGGTTTATTGGCTAAAGTATTTTCTTCTGGGTTGGTGAAGCACAAAAACAAACTTAGAGCCAAAGCCCTTCTTTTAATTCAGCCAATGAACGGAAAGCATGTAAAGTAAGTGTGTGCAGGGGCCTTGCGTGTGTTAATGTAGAATGTACACTGGGTTTTTGTGTTGGCATAATGTCATTTGGAGCTGGCTGAGTGTGGTTCCCTGTCCGTTTAAGTTTGGTAAACAGAATATCTCACACTGCTTATTCCAACTTGCAGCAAGTAAACAATACATACCACACATTAAAATTCAAACACGTACAATTTAAATCTTCCAGATCTAAAATCTAATAATCTCAGTTTGAGGATGTTAAATATCTTGAAATTGTTTTTATCTTTTTCATGTTACTACTGTCAAAGTTGCATTAACTAAGTCCTACTTCTAAATGTGCTTTTGGGGAAATAAGAAGAAGAAGATAAGAAGTTTTTGTGCTGTCATTGTCTGGTACAAAACAACAAAATACAGCTTATCAGCTCTCTGGTTCAGCAGCTGTAAAAATAAAAGCCATGGCAGCATACAAATAAAAGCTACTGCAGACAAGAAAATCTCTAATATATACAAGAAAAAGCACACAATAGAGCAGACATGAATGTAATTAGTAACCATGGTGGCTTAAAGTGACATTGATACAGAAGAGTAAACTGGTATGACATACAGTAGTAGCATTGTTGTGTCACCAGTATACAGCGTGTGTAAGAGAAAGCTTAAAGAGATCTGGCTCAATAACGGCATACAGTATATATCATTTGGCTGAAGCCTGTTGAAGCAGATTTGAGACCTGGTGAATCTTGTGCAGGAAAATGTTCAAAATAGGAATTTTGCATAGAAAGGCATTAACATAAACATAAAGCTGCCACAAGGGGGATTAAACATTATTAGCTGCACTAACATTGTTAAATCCTGCACCTCCTATAAGTGAATTCCGCACACAAAATAAGTCCTAATATGATCTGAAATGTCTTGTAATAAAATCTGACGATAGTCATTTTTATTTTGTCCTTTTGCAGACCTCGGTAAAGACTGATTCTGAAACATAGAGCATACACCAGGTACTGTGTCTCCACAGTTGTTTAATTTAATCAAAAACCTTTACAATGTACGATGTCTTTATCCCTTTATAATGATCTACATTTGAAGCTCAGTCTGTGTGCTTAGTTGCGTCATTGTACCATTTTCTAGCGATGCAAGAGCAACCTGCAACGAAATGGCACACTGAGCAAACTAGCACGCTCATCTCTTTACAGATGCTGCTGCTCCTTCCTTCCAATTCTGTTAACAAGGAAAGCAGCCTCTGCCTTTTCCTCTGTCAGTCTTGCATCAGTTGATGGATCCTCTACTAGTGCCTCTCTGTATGTGTTCTCCCTGTCCTTCCTATCGCCACTACGCACTGAAGCCATTTACCCCGCCATTAAGCTCAACTATCAAGCACTTCTGTATTGCTCTGTTAACTTCACTGGACCTGCAGATGAATGTCAAATAGAACTCCTCCATATATTACAGTGAGCTGAGTATATTCGTCTGAGAAAGACGACAATTTATAGATGTCACCTTGGGTTGTGATGGGCATTTATTTTATTATTTCTTTTTAGAATTTTAAATCTCCAAAAGATATCTGAGATTAGTCTGTCATTACAGTTATCATGAGTTGCAGTCCAGTAAATCTGCACCATTGAAGACTTTTTGTCATTTAATGGAAATTAAATCCATATTATGCCTTTTAGGTCCACTATCTCCATTAGCCATTATGAAAACATTACAGTATTGCAGTGAGCACTCAACATCTAAAATGCACTGAAGAGCAGATGAAGGCAGAGAGGGATAAAGGGGACAGAAGGACGAGGAAGAAGGATGAGATGAGGAACAGGAAGTGAAAGAGACTGAGTGTGAAGGCAGACAAACAATGAGAGTCGGAGACAGAGCGAGATAGAAAGAGCGGGCTACTTCTCCGCTCATCAGTGAAGGTCAACAGACTGGTGTCCCCACAGAAAGCACCACCGCTGCTCTCTGCACTTGTTTCTCAACATGAGCTTGGCTGAGTCGCTTTTTCTGTTTTGATGTTGCACAAAGACAAAAAGAAAGAAAAAAAAAAACACACAGGTGGCTGAAACCAAAGAGTTCTATCTTCTGAAAAGAGAGTGCTGTTGGAAGTGAGTCTGCTGAAGTCCCAAGACAGGCATTTGTTAAATGTCAGTGCTACGGCCAAGCCTGCGGACGTGTGCGCATGAGAGAGTTTGTGTTCGTGTTACAAAGGGAGACAAAGCGAAACAGAGAAAACTGCAGCTACTAGAATAACAGCGCTTCTTCTTTTTGACACGGAATGTGAAACCATGCATACATAATTTGCCTAAAGACACCGAGTAGGTACCAAAAAATAAAAAAGATTTATTCAGATTAGACAACAGATATGACAAGCAAGTTATTTGAATTTGTGTTGCTGCACTGCTGGCTGTGCATTATGGATGCCGCTTCCAAAATAATGAATTGCACTGTCTGCCCCTTGGGTTTTCTTGTAATTGGAAACTTTTGGGGGCTTGTCAGATTTCATCAGGAGAAATTTGGTTATTTTATTTTGCCTAAAACAAAAAGGTTATTCCAGAACAAGTCAAGTGATCAGACAGGTTGTAAACAGACAATAGGTTTGGCCCAAACCACTTTATTTGGAGACTTAAAAACGCAACCATGAGAGCATCCAAATGAACGATAAGTAATAACAGAAGAAACAGACCTACATACAATATGTAATATGGCTTATTTTGACCGCAGACTGCATATAAATATGGACCCCACTTCCTTGCGTTGCCAAACTGACGCTATTTTCCCAGGTATAAAGGCAGCACCATCTTGCGAGTTTGGAGCCTGCACAGTAAAGTCTGGGAGTGGAGCCACGCTGAGCCGCCCTCTAACCCACCCACACTTCCACCATCAATACTGCACTCTACTTTATCTCCACCAGTTACAAGCACATGTTGGATTATGTACATATTTTTAAATTTATTTTTTATAAAGCTTCATGCAGCAGTTGGCATGGCAACTTGTAGTCACATCCGATGACTACGATGTCACATCCTGTTTCTATGCTGTCAAATAACTAACTAAAACAAAACTTCTCAAAATGGATACTTGAATATGCATCATTAACTACCTAAAATGGCTGAAACCATCCTTGAAAAAAATGTATATATATTTGACGTGTACTTGTTTTAATTTGCCCCAAGTAGCATCCATTAACATGGAGTGGGTGGAGCTTATGACCAATACTGCAGCCAGTCACCAGGGGGAGCTCTACGTGTTTTAGCTTCACTTTTGAGGAGCTGTTCTACTGGCCATATATATATAAGTCTTTTGACCGTTCTCAGACTAAATATAGAGTATATAGTATATCGCTATCATCCAAATAAATAAATGTTTTTGTTTTTTGTTGCATAACAACTTTAAAACTTTTTAACGATCAACTACTAAAATGGAGGCACTTGTGCATTTGTGTATGTAAATAGGGACTAATTTTTCATGTCACAATTAATCAACCGTGATATTTATCATGACATTTACCCCAGCTACAGTTTTTCTCCACATCTTTGTGTTTTTTAAAGCAATGTTTCCAGATCGCAGTAATGAATCTGAACCAACCCTGTAAAAAACGAACGCTGCGATAAGCCGGAATTACTTTTCAATAAAAGAAATTGCAGATTTGTTTCCTGCGAGTCATAAAACTGCCAATTATTTGTCTGTTTGAATCTCAGGCTTCTATCTGCCTGATCACATTGCCTGGTCATCAAGTTTGCTCTGAGGGCCTGCTTAAACCCAGATTGATCTCCCAGGGTTGTTCAAGTCGTCCTAATTGCTTTCAGTTAACTGTTCGGCAGAGCAGCCTAAATTGTGCTTTCAAAGTCAATTTCAGGAGAGAGAGGTGCTTTCAGAACACAAATGTTACTGCCTGGTGAATGTTGAAAACAACATTACTGCATCACGAACTCCTCTGTGAGGTATCAACAGGCAACAGCTTCGAACTAAATTATTTTTTATCTGATATTATTGCATAAAATGGTGCTGCAATTACGTCTGTATTAGCCATTCATGTTGATGTTTGCCAGAAGTCTGCTAGCTAAATCTTTATTTTCTAGGGCAGCATCCCACATGAGGAGGTGGAGGCTGGGATTAGTATAGTACCACTTGTGAGAGACTTATTTGAGACACCAGTACGTGTTGATAAATTTCATAGATGTAGCACATCTATCATAATTTACATGATTTATTTAATATGATGCAAAGACGCTTGTAAGAAACAAACTAATGCCAGAATCAGGAGAACTTAGTCACTTAGTCACTGTGCCACCAATAGCATCTGACAACAATGGTAACTATGGCTACAGAAAAATCAGGATGCACTGCTTACACATGACTGACATGAATCAGTAAAATACTAGAGCAGATAAATAATCGGTTGCTTTACTGACACCGGGACATGGTGCAGGTATTATGATACTGAGAGAACATTTATTATGGGGCTTATAATTCAAAGCCTGCAATGTTCAACCACAGTGCAGCTCCTTTAATGCTGGAGATAAGAATGTAATCCAATTTGTACGGCAATGGACGTCAATTTGGGACATCTAGTGCTGTTTAGTTAAAGGAAACTGAACTTAGTTAAACTAGACTTAAATTACCTGAGATAATCTACACAGCTCTTGTTGTTATGTTCTTGTGTAATTTAATTCTGACCGGTACCAAAAGTTTGAAGCTAATAACCTTGTGGTATTTCTGTTTTGCTTGATCGAAAATTGCATGTCAGCACTGGCTGAGAAAACACTGACCTTTCTGCTTCCTCAGTCTCAAGGGCTTATCAGAATATGAGTCTGGTAACAAGCCTTTTGGATTTCATTATGGAGGGTGTTTCAACCGATACAGAGGAAAAAAAAACCCAAAAAAACCTCTGCACTCAAGTGCATAGTCGTACCCGTAACCAACCAGAGCTATTTTCTTTTAAACACATTCAAGTCCACTGTGCTGAGATGATGTGTTTGACTACATTGGTGTATCTTGTTTCTAAAAGTCCAGTTCACTTTCTTTAACATTTCTGGATATGCCATGACCCTGGATGACTGAGAACCTTCACAGTTACATCGCTGTTACTCTTCCATATAGGCCTGTCTAAACCATTTGATTGGCCAGGCTGATCTTTGAAGGGGCATCATCAGTTCCCAATGGAGCAACCCCAGATCAACTTTCCACGGCAAAAGATTTGGGATGGGGAAGTCTTGCTGATTTCCAAGCTAAAGCGACTTCTAAGACCAAGAGTGTTCATTAATTTTCTGTGTTCCACCGGGGTTTCAGTGCTGTGATTTTTTTATACATGTGATCCCGTGCGCAGTGCAGAAAGATTTCCTCAAGTTATTGTTCACCGCTTTCATTTTATAAACCAACTTTTAAATCAGGCTCGATAAATATGCCCTTGCTCCCAGACATTTTTGTATTTACTTATGCAAGGATCATAACAGCTTTACTGTAAATGAGGGTCCGAAAATGCTTCCAGTAACACAAAGTGAAAAGAAAATGCAAATGGGATATTGATCATGCACCTGCATCCACCTAATGTAATTGAAAACCACAACAAATAGCTAAAAGTTAAACTAAAGCTAAAGCTAAAATTTCTTGAATTGAAAGTGACCGAACCAGATTAGTTGTTTTTATTTTTTTGTATATGTAATGATTTTGTTGTTGTTGTTCCTACATACTGTATGATCTGTGCTCTACATGAATATGCAAAGCTGCTTTCATCAGTGAACACTTCAACTGCAGTGGCTGAAAGAGTTTTCAGTTTATATCTCGCACGGATGAGATGAAATACACCCCATAATTTGTGGCCTAACGCTAAATGCATCCTCAATACATGCTTGTGTTTATGGGGTGCATTTGCAAATTTTCAAGCGCAGTGTGTGTGGTGCCTGCCGGTCTTTACGCTCATATGAACATGTGTTGCATGGTCACAGGATGGAAGCCGCTCACTTCACAAATGCGTGTAGGTCCCCCGTGCTCTGGGAGTTCTCTGTGTGGTGCGGTTGCAGACGGCAAGCAGCTTTCTTTCGCATGTGTGTTTGAGTGTGTCTCTGTGTGGTGTGGTCGCAGGCTGAAAAAAAGAGCCTCAGTTCACATGGGAACAAATGACAGGATCTGGTTTAGTGCGCCTATCTGTAAAAAGATGAAAGAAACCAAACTAGTAAAAGCACACGTAGGAATTAAGAGTCCAGACCTTGCCAGACCTCCCACAGAGATCTCACTCCAGTGTCAGATGGTCAGTTGATGGTCACCGGTTTTAACTCTGCACCCCTTCGACTGTAATGAGCCACCGCAGCCATGTGAATGCCACCACTGCTTCAAAATATGTGAAACATAAGAGCTCGTTACAAACTGAATCCGGGACCGGTACCAA
This sequence comes from Chelon labrosus, assembly GCF_963514085.1. NCBI lineage: Eukaryota > Metazoa > Chordata > Actinopteri > Mugiliformes > Mugilidae > Chelon > Chelon labrosus. The sequence goes on along the minus strand of NC_140355.1, from coordinate 7,481,451 downwards.
ACAATACTGGGGAAATGTGGGAACAAACAGAAAACAACCAAATTACCCTCAATCACTACTGTTTCTGCCTAAATCATGAAATGACTAACACTACAAGAAGGACGCCAGATTAACATTTTGGGAGATTTTTTGTCAAGAGCACAATGAAACACAAACACTGCTCCAAATATAAAGTTCATTATAACTGCTCCATATAATGGCCCGTCATCATTTGGTGGGCAGTAATATTTATTCCTCTTTAGCCTTTGGTTCCACTCTTTCTGCCTCATTTAAACACACCATTTCACCCTGCCCTGGTAATATAACAGCAGCAGGACAAAACAGAATGAAACGGTAGAAATAAAGCAATACTTTACCCACGAAATTCTAGGGGAAGTAACACTAAATAATTTACTAGGGGGGAAGAACTATAAAAACAGCACAGTGAATTTTATTAACAAAAATATGAAAAAGAAAAAGGAACACCCTTAAAAATGGAGTAGGAAACAAAGACACACAAACCACTGCCTTGAACTTCTCCCTGAGTCTTGAGGAAGCAGGACTGGGTTTGTTCAAGAGGCACACAAGAAATGTGCAAGACATGGCATGGAACAATAAGGCTCTTATGTGTCGAGATCGCTCAGGTGACAAGATTTGGTTACTGGAAACTTTTGGTTCTGTTTGTATTCCAAGTACAATGGACCAATCATGCTTGAGCCGCCTTTAAATGCATGCAAGTAAACATTCCATGGCCATTCATCAATACCAAGTAGGCAAACTTGAAACTTCAAGTTCAACTCTTAAGTTCAAATGTGAGGACACAGTACGTACATTCTGTAACTGGAACAGTAGCTCACACAATGACGCCTTTTAAATGGTCCTTGAAGAAAACAGGCAACTGGGTTGCCAGATTGGGCGGTACCTACAGAAGATAGAAAAAAAGAGACACTAAACATGCAAGCAGCACTTTTGACACAAAACATAAATAATTTTTTTAAATATTTTTTTTTTCCCCATTTTGTTTAAGAAACTAAACACAAATATTAACAATTGCATTTTGATACATTTAATCAGTCTATCAGATATTACAAACAGGACTGAACGAAAACCATGTTTCTCAAAATTGAAAACTTCATAAAATATAACATACATACAATTTTATTAAATTGTATAAGGAAAAATCAAATAATTTTTTTTTTATTTTTTCCCCTGATGGTTTTCTGCTTACAATTGGAAGACTCACTTGCCTTGAGGCAGCTGCTTCTTTTCATCAATCCAGTGATAGGAACCTGTATGATCTTAATAACTTCCAAGCATAAGTGTTACATCCCCCGATCTCAAGTTTAGAGGATGAGGGGAGGCAATGTAAAAGCACCACAAGAGTCTACAAGGAAAAAAAAAAATTCACACATGCCAGAACACAGACTGATCTGACAACGTCTGCAGCTTAATTCCAAGTCTGCATCTCATCTCCAAGTTCTTGTCTGTATTTGTGTTATATCATCAGTTATTGCCAAAGTACTGATCCAATTTAAAGTAAATATCAGACCAATCCAAATACCCGGATGTGTTTTTGCCACAGCTATTTTATCAAGGATGCATTGGGAGATGAGTTATGTGGACTTGCTTCTGCAAAGTATCCGAGGATGCATTCTGCAGCCATCATCAAGTACACTTCTGTTCCAGTTTATAGAAAGACCATACTGCGTCCTCTCATCTGTGCTTGAGAGTTGAGCTTGTCAAATCTGAACTACCGTGTACGGAAGTCCAAAGTTCCCATATTTGATACTGATTTTGAGTTTGACAATTGCAATTGAAATTTGCAAGATACTATTTTAAATTTATCAGAACTGGCCTGCAGGTAAATCTGTTGAATTTGTGGGAAAAAAATCAAAAATAAATCAAAAATTCCTCTGAAAAAAGTCATTGGAAATGACTTAAGGGAACACAAGAGAAAAGAGACACTCAGAAGAAACAGGTATGACACTCATGGAAAGAAACAGTAAGACACTGGAGCTGAACCCAGCTAGAATGAGGGGATTCAGAGCTTTGAGTCGGTGCTGTAAGATTTAACCAGTATCCTTCACCAAAAGCCATCACTGGGCAATAGTGCCGTCAGCAATCTACCATCTAAATCAGTACGCAGCTTTTGTGAAGGGCTTTTAGATTGTTTGACCTTGCAGTTATACGGAGGAGAACTCAGAGAGGAGACAAAATAATGACAGTTTATTCCACAGCTCTTGGACCAGTAATTGTACTGACAAGTAGAAGTGCGGGTGAGTGATGAGGAAGATGCAGCCAAAGCAGTGATGAAACAAAATATTTGAAAGGGATTAAAGATAAAATATATAGGCACTCTGACTTCTGATTAGCTGTTTATTTATGGTGGAGAGAAGAAAACTAACAGTCCTTAAAATACAGAGTGCAGTGTCACCTCAAAGGAGCAATAGGGGAAATTCTTAGCTTGACATCCGGTGTCATACAGGTAAACCTCAACAGATACGTGAGTTTCAGACTCTAATCTTAAACATAACTCCGCTAATCCCTCTTGTTTTCCGCAGTCATCCATCGATTTACATTACTAGATTGTTTATTGTGCATTTTCCAGAGCCCATAATAAACTCCAGTTACTTGCCTTCCTCGTACTTTTGTCCTCCGTGTCCTGAAGAATTTTCCTCCGTGTCCTTGTACTATAACTCATCAATTTCAAACTCATTCTCATCACTCACAAAGTCCTCCACAGTCGCCAGACCTTGGGTGACAGGGTTTTTCTTACATATTCAGAACTGCACCCACCGGTCCACTTCAGAAAAATGATATAAAAGTCACTACTATACCACTATTATAGTCCTACTTAAACTGTTTAAGGTTGTATATAGTATATACTATATTGCCAAAAGTATTCACTCATCTGCCTTTACATGCATAATGAACTTAAGTGACCTCCCATTCTTAATCTGTAGGTTTTAATGTGACGTCGGCCCACCCTTTGCAGCTATAACTCTTCTGGGAAGGCTTTCCACAAGGTTTAGGAGTGTGTTTATGGGAAGTTTTGACCATTCTTCCAGAAGCACATTTGTGAAGTCAGACACTGATGTTGGACGAGGCCTGTCTCACAGTCTTCACTCTAATTCATCTCAAAGGTGTTCTATCGGGTTGAGGTCAGGACTCTGTGCAGGCCAGTCAAGTTCTTCCACACCAAACTCGCTCATCCATGTCTTTATGGACCTTGCTTTGTGCACTGGTGCGCAGTCATGTTGGATCAGGAAGGGGCCATCCCCAAACTGTTTCCACAAATTTGGGAGCATGGAATTGTCCAAAATCTCTTGGTATGCTGAAGAATTCAGAGTTCCTTTCACTGGAACTTAAGGGACCAAGCCCAGCTCCTGAAAAACAACCCCACACCATAATCCCCCTTCCACCAAACTTCACACTTGGGTCAGTGCAGTCAGACAAGTATCGTTCTCCTGGCAACCGCCAAACCCAAATTCGTCCTCCAGAGAACGTGTCTAAGCTGCTCTAGAGTCCAGTGGCGGCGTGCTTTCACTGAGCTGCTTGATTTTATACACCTGTGGCCATGGTAGTGATTGGAACACCTGAATTCAATTATTTGGATGGGCGAGTGAATACCATTGGCAATATAATGTATATATAGCACTAGTATATAAAATATTAAACACATTATATATAAATAGGCCAGCAGAGAGAGAACCATGTTACCGAAGATGCTCAGGAAAGGCAGATAAAGGGCTAATGCAAGGTTTTCAACCTGTGCTTGAGATTTTCGTTCAGTTCTAAGGAAACCTGATGAGTTTATGTGAAGTGCACAGGGTTTTTGTCGATCTGTTCTCTGTGCTTAAAGTGAAATATTATGAGAAGTTTATGGCAGAGCCTTAAGTTGAGGTAATTACCGCCTGGTTCATGGGTAAGAGTGATAGAGAAAATCTAAGCTGGATGAATCTCATACAATGAGATAAACCCTGCTGCTGACCATTGTTACCATAAATATGTTCTGCACAGGTAACCACTGTAATTAAATGTGTTGCACCAGTTTGGAACTGACACCGTATATATTGCCTGGGTTATGAAAGAATCTGGTTGTTACCTGAGTAAAATGCAGCACCATTGATTTGGCCATGTTTATGGGGTACAGAGCAAGTAAAAACATTGTTGCTTGCCCCCCTGTGTAGATTAATTGATTAAAACTAGCCTGTCAGACGTGTGAAAAAGATGACTGAAGAACATATGGGAAATAACCTGCATGTTGTGCGGCTTGAAAGCGTTTCTGTGTCCAACAACCATGTGACAGGACAAGTAGTGAGTCAAGAGATGCTATTTTGTCTTTATGTATTTTTCTATTTGTCCAAAAAAAAGGAAAAGTAAAAACTTTTGGGAATAAATAGTGTTACGTCCGGCCTAGGGGAACCAAACGCAACAAGAAAAAGGTATAAATGCTCCCCTCTTTTCCCCACTCCCAAGGACGAAGATTACTACAGAGCTGCAGTCCAACAAAAGTTCATTTATTTACAAATGATGGTAGTATGAAGCTTCAGGGTGAGCATGGCCCAAAACAACAAACAAAACAATCTGACCCAAAGCTAACTTACCTAACCAGGAAAACAAAGAAAAACAAAATACAGGTTTCTAACCTGACTCCCTATAAAATAAACAAGAGAAAACGGAGACAAACAAAAAGAGCTACTCACCCCTACTACTACCTGAACTGCTAAACTAACAATCAATACAACAATACAAATTCACAGGATAGAGTACAATATAGCCTGGTGCAGCTGGGAGTAGGGCCAAGAGAGAGAGAAAGAAGGTCTCAAGCGGCGGCCATTTATAGCTGGTCCATCCGTCCATTCGTCCAATCAGCCAGCACCTGGAGAGACCCAAGAGTGGTAGCACCACCACCCTCAGGCAGGGAGGAACAACAGCACAGAACAATTACACATCACGACCCACAGAAATACTAAATTATGACCCTGGGTCATAACACCCCCCCACCTAAGAACAAACATTTCCTCCACAGGAAATTTTTGATACACTAAGACCTAGACAGCGCATCGGCCATCACATTGTCTAAGCCCTTTTTGTAGCGAATGTCAACATTAAAATCCTGAAGCAGTAAGGACCAGCGCATGAGGCGCTGATTACTATTCTGCATCCGAGTTAGGAACACAAGCGGATTGTGATCAGAGAAAACGATGGTCGGCTCAGGGTTAGAACCAATGTATACCTCGAAGTGTTGCAACGCCAGTAGCAAGGCCAAAGCCTCTTTTTCAATGGTGCTGTAATGTAGCTGGTGCTTCTTGAGCTTCTTGGAAAAGTAGCAGACTGGATGGTCAATGCCACGCTCATCTTCCTGAAGAAGCACCGCACCTACACCAAGCGCACTGGCATCCACTTCCAGCTTAAAGGGACGAACAAAATCAGGGGCAGCGAGTACAGGCGCACTACAAAGAAGAGCTTTAGCGGCCTCAAAAGCAAATTGACACTTCTCTGACCACTGGAAAGGGATTTTTGGACTTGCTAAGCTCGTCAGTGAAGCCACTACGTCGGAAAAGTTCTTACAAAAACCACGATAATACCCAGCCATCCCCAGAAAACGGCGGAGCTCACGGCGCGTTTGGGGAGCTGGGAAATCTATGATGGCCTGCACCTTAGCAGTCACGGGACAGACACGACCTTGTCCCACCATCTTACCTAAATAGGTCACAACAGCCTTCCCAAACTCACATTTGGCCAGATTGAGGGTTAGGGAAGCCTTACACAGACGTTCAAAAATCTCAGAGAGGGTTTTCATATGTTCAGCCCAGTTGGAGGAATAAGCCACAATATCATCCAAGTAAACTTCACAGTTACTCACCCCACGAAGAACTGTGCTCATGAGCCTCTGGAAAGTGGCTGGGGCGTTTCTTAGACCGAATGGCATGACCGTATACTGTAAAAAATGGTCTGGAGTGACGAATGCACTTATCTCAGAGGCGCGTGGTGTCAGGGGAACCTGCCAATATCCTTTTAGGAGATCCAGTTTTGTGACATATTTGGCCGAACCCACCCGATCAACACAGTCATCCATACGAGGAAGCGGAAAAGAGTCTGGTTTAGTAATGGCATTTACCTTGCGATAATCATTACAGAAACGTGGAGTCTGGTCAGATTTCGGAACAAGGAGCGAAGGAGCGCTCCATGGGCTAGTACTCGGCACAGCAAAACCATTTTCAACAAGATATCTTGCTTCCTGTTGCATTATGGCACGTTTTGTCGGATGCACTCTGTAAGCGTGCTGTTTTATCGGGGGGTGATCACCCACATCAATATCATGACATAATACATTAGTTTGGGTGGGAATGTCGCCGAAGAGGGTTGGATAACTTTGTACAAGCTTGCCAATATCAGACCTGGCAGAGTCAGACAGGTGCGCCAAATGGGCATCTAGATTGGACAGAATTTCTGAATTTCTGAGGCGCGCACATGAAAAGGAACTGCTTCTGTCATTCAGGCCATCATCACTGGGATCATATGGGGACTGTGCAACAGACACTGTGGCAACAGGTGCAACTATGAGAGATGGAGCATTCTTCTCACGGTCAACATATGTCTTCAGCATGTTAATGTGACACACACGAGTTTTCTTCCTGCGATCGGGAGTGTGGATTACATAGTCAGTCTCGCTGATCTTACGGTCAACCACATATGGACCACAAAACTTTGCCTGTAGACTACAACCAACAAGAGGTAAGAGAACTAGTACGCGATCACCAGGCGTGAAGGTCCGCGCAACAGACTTTTTGTCAAAATTTGTTTTCATTTTTGACTGAGCAGTGGAGAGTGAATCACGGGCCAAATTGCAAGCGTGATGCAGTCTCTCCCTAAAAGAGCTAACGTAGTCCAGAATGTTTTCACCCAAACTAGTTTTGTTTGAGAGAAACTTCTCTCGCAACAGGCGTAGAGGGCCGCGAACAGTGTGGCCAAATACCAGATCGGCTGGACTGAAACCTAATGACTCCTGTAAGGTTTCCCTCACAGCAAACAACAACAAAGGCAATCCCTCATCCCACTCACGATTTGTCTCGGTACAATATTTGCGAAGCATACTTTTTAGAGTTTGGTGAAATCTCTCCAATGCACCCTGACTCTCGGGATGATAAGCGCTGGAAGTGTGGTGGTTCACATTTAGCTCCGACATGACCTGGGCAAAGATTTTGGACATAAAATTTGAACCTTGGTCACTTTGAATGCGCCTTGGAAGTCCAAATGTAGAGAAAAACTTGACAAGCGCTTTTACGATGGCACGAGCTTTTAATGAACGCAACGGGACAGCCTCAGGGTAACGAGTCGCAGCACACATCACAGTGAGAATGTACTGATTTCCAGACTTGGTTTTTGGCAGAGGACCCACACAGTCTACAATAACGTGTTCAAATGGCTCTCCAACGGCAGGGATTGGCTTTAATGGAGCTACTGGGATCACTTGATTTGGTTTACCTGCGACCTGGCAGGTGTGGCATGAACGGCAAAATTTCGCCACATCTGACTTAAGTCCAGGCCAAAAGAAATAACGGAGGATACGGCTGTAGGTTTTTCTAATACCTAGATGACCAGACATGCTATGGTCATGAGCCAAACCTAGCACCTGGAAACGAAACTGCTGTGGCACTACAACTTGAATCACAGAGTCATGTGCTAGACCAGAATGAGGGGACCAACGGCGCATCAGAACTCCATCGTCTATCAGGTAGGACCCAGACGCATTACATTTTGGATCTGTATGAAGAGAAAAACAAGGAGACAGAGTGGGATCAGTTTTCTGTGCCTTAACCAACTGATCTCTGTCTACTGAAAGTGTCAGAGATTTAACATCAGGCTGAAGCTCCACAACAACATTCTCTTTAACATCTGAGAGAGAATCTGTGGGATCAGAGGTAGTCATGAAAGAGTCACTAAGATCCACCAAATCTTCAAGTTTCCGGGCCTGAGCACGGGTTACAGCACACACAGGAAACAAAGGAGGTAAACCAGGCGCAACAGAATCGGAAACACACAAATCTGCAATTGGGGTTTCAATGACCTCAGGAGACGGGAAAACTTTTCCACCGGCCAAATCGTTTCCGAGGATCAAATCAATACCAGCTATTGGCAACTGGGGTCTCACAGCAATTTTGAACTTGCCTGACACAATCCTAGAGGTTAACTGAATGAAATGCAATGGGGCACGTACAGCACTTAGCTTAACCCCCCATGCTATAATGTCAGAACCACAGTAAGACTGAGCTGAAAACGGGAGAACACGTTCACACATGAGAGATTGTTTCGCACCGGTATCCCTTAGGATAGTGATTGGAACTGGCTTATCCATACCCTCAAGAGAAACAGAACCTTGTGTAACAAATGGTTTGAAATCCTTATCAATTTCATCTACCACATCTACACTTTGGTGGCGTTGTGGTTTAGTGTGTATGAAACCGATTGGGGACGGTGTTTTGACATTCTTAGATTGTGCTTTTTTCTTAAGAGTGGGACAGACGGCAATGAGGTGACCCTGTTCATGGCAATAGAAACACTCTCGTTTCTCAATGTCACCAGTAGCAGCAGTGGGGTTACGACGGGGGTTTTTGGGTGATCTAGGGCTCCGGCCAATGGAGACTGGATCACGGCACACTGGGGAAGAGAAAACACTTTTGTGCGTTAACAAAAACTCATCAGCAAGTACAGCGGCATCAGTGAAACAGGTGACTTTTTGCTCATTCAGATAAATGACAATTTTCTCTGGAAGTCGGTTTTTAAATTCCTCTAACAAAATGAGTTCTCTCAAGTGATCAAAAGTTGCTACCTTACTGGCCTGGCACCATTTGTCAAACAGAGTGCTCTTCTCCCTTGCAAACTCAACATATGTCTGATTGGCAGTTTTTCCACAATTTCGAAACTTTTGTCTGTAAGCCTCAGGCACTAATTCATAGGCTCTAAGGACAGTGGCTTTCACCGTGTCATAATTTAAACTGTCTTCAATGGACAGAGAATTGCACACTTCCTGTGCTTTCCCAACTAACTTACACTGGAGTAGAAGAGGCCACACACTCTTTGGCCAATGTAGAGTAGCGGCGATGCGCTCAAATGCACTAAAATATATATCCACTTCAGACTCCCTGAATGGAGGAACTAGCGCAATGTGCCTGCTCACATCAAAGCCATCATGAGGACTGGGTGTGGAGGTCTCCATGGATAAAGGACTGGCAGTTACAGCGGCTCCCCGCTCCAACTCCAGAGCCTTTAGTTTCAGGTGCATGGTTTCCACCTCCAACTCCCGTTGTCTCACCTCCACCTCCTTTATACGGAGGGTGAGCCTCAGCTCCTCGGCATTCATGCCAGTTTGGGACTGGGAGGTTGGGAGTGCGGCAGGAACACCAGCCAGATCACCCAGCTCAACTCCAACCGTGGGAGCTGGCTCAACTCCAACCCATCCCCTTTCACTCAACTTCGCATAGAGCAGATCATAGATCTCTTCTTTCTTTGCGCTAGATAACACATGCACATTAAATGAACTGGCGATAAGGCACAAATCAGCCTTTTTACACTTTTTTAATACTTCTTCAGTCGGATTGGCCACAAACTCTGCTAATTTGAACTCCATTTTACTTCTGCCACCACCACAGAAAAAACTGCCAAACAGACAAGCAGAAGCAGAGAAACAAATTCCCCCAACACAATGACACAGAAAAAGTATGACGAGCCCCCATTAAATGTTACGTCCGGCCTAGGGGAACCAAACGCAACAAGAAAAAGGTATAAATGCTCCCCTCTTTTCCCCACTCCCAAGGACGAAGATTACTACAGAGCTGCAGTCCAACAAAAGTTCATTTATTTACAAATGATGGTAGTATGAAGCTTCAGGGTGAGCATGGCCCAAAACAACAAACAAAACAATCTGACCCAAAGCTAACTTACCTAACCAGGAAAACAAAGAAAAACAAAATACAGGTTTCTAACCTGACTCCCTATAAAATAAACAAGAGAAAACGGAGACAAACAAAAAGAGCTACTCACCCCTACTACTACCTGAACTGCTAAACTAACAATCAATACAACAATACAAATTCACAGGATAGAGTACAATATAGCCTGGTGCAGCTGGGAGTAGGGCCAAGAGAGAGAGAAAGAAGGTCTCAAGCGGCGGCCATTTATAGCTGGTCCATCCGTCCATTCGTCCAATCAGCCAGCACCTGGAGAGACCCAAGAGTGGTAGCACCACCACCCTCAGGCAGGGAGGAACAACAGCACAGAACAATTACACATCACGACCCACAGAAATACTAAATTATGACCCTGGGTCATAACAATAGAGACCTTTGCAATCTTGCGACAATCTTGAAAAAGCATTTTGAATTTTGAACATGGCTCTCCTTTAAAACGGATCTTTTGAGTCTGAAGGGTCACAGCAAATATGCAACGATGCACTGACAGATTCACCGGTTTTAGTTTTACAAGATTGTCATCCAGCTGGATTACAAGTTAATTGCAGTCACATATTTTTTTAAGCCTTAAAAAAAGTCATGTTACACAGTTAATTTGGACCACTTGACACTTGCAGGCTCCTTCGACGATGGGGAAATCATTCCGCACCATGAATAATTAAGATGTAATGGACTCGGTGTGATTAATAATTTCTTCACATATCCACAGTCAAAGTCTGTTAGATCATTTTCCAAGCTGTTTAGTCACTTCCTGAGTCAGCTTTCTATGTGCTTGTGCTTCTGTGTGTTTGTGTGTATACACTAGTGCTATATATGTATATGTAGATACATATTTGTCGTCTCCATCCTCCAGGGTGAAAAGTTTCCAACTTTGGTATTAAGATGGAAATGTTGTCTCTCTTGTATGATGATTAAAAGAAGATTTTGATGCTAATGAATATATTTGTATGCTCAGTCTTCAGCTTTCTTGCTATTTCTGTCACGTCTCCCTTCCACTGCCAACTTGTCTTTCACATCTGTCCCTATAGCTCCAGCAACTATGAAGATGTTCACAGTCCAAAAATGTTGACAGAAGCTCAGACAGTGGATCGTAGAACAATGTGCAATGGTAATCTGATTTAGGGGTAGGGTTTTCCAGCTTTTGGTAGTTGAGCATAGATGGATTTAGCCCATTCACACAAAGCTTGGTTCAGTTATATCTCCCAGCCAGTACACGTTACCCCCTGCCAATGTCATGTTAATCTAAAAATTAAGTCCAGATTCATCTATGTAGTCCCCTTTAGGAAAGCACCAGGTTTTTACTTTTAAATGTACACAAGGCATCACGTCCTAAGAAATAGATTGAAATTGACAAAAGTATTTGGTCCGAATTGGCATTTTTTTCTGTACAGCTCTTAGTCAATAGCCGAACTGGAGCTGTTGTCGGAATCAGCTGCGTTTGTCCCGAGAACCCTACTGTTTTGACAAAATTACCAGATAAAGGGAGGTGAGAGGCATAATTTGGTCCTAAGTGGTAATGGTAGGTGGCATGTTTGACTCATCTGCTTCCTCCCACTGTCCAAAGACATGCTCATTAGGTTAATTGGTGATTCTAAATTGGCCGTGGGTGTGCATGTGAGTGTGAATGGTTGTCTGTCTCTCTGTGTTAGCCCTGCGATACACTGGCGACCTGTCCAGGGTGTACCCCAGGCTCCAGCCCCCCTGCGACCCTTCATAGGACAAGCAGTTACAGATGAATGAAAGAATGAAATTAAAGCTACATGTTATTTTGTACAATTCCAGCCAGATTACACATCTAGAATAATATTTTTTTCCAAAAGCCCGAAGTCTCTCATTCATTACAAGAAGGTAGTTTATGGACATCTATTATTTTCCAGTTACAGATCATGATAGAAACATGTCAAATGAGTAGCAAGGAAGGTAGGACCCAAATGCAGGACACTCACAGGCAAACAGGACTGGATGAAGTAATAAAGTTCAGTTTAATTTAAGGAGAAAACATAAAGCACTGCCATGTAAGAGCAGGTAGTCCAAAAGTGAGTCCAAACAAAAGAGCCATCCAATGAAAGGTGATCCAGAATAATCCAAAACACTAAAAGAAATCAAAAAATACCACAAGTCAGGAAACACTAGGAAACGCCAACAAAGAACAGGGAGGAAATAAACACGTATATTTGGCAGGACTGGGACAAAGACTGGGCTATATACTGTCGAAGGCTAATGAGGCACAGATGAGACAATGGATGGAGGAGCATACAAAGAGAAACCAATCATATAATCACAAAGGAGGGAAAACACAGACAGAAAAAAAAGCAAGACACAAAACACAAAGGAAGAAAGTTTCAAAATAAAACCAGGAAACATAAGGAAACCCAAAAGGGATTACAGAAAATATTCAAAACTTGATCTCACGAAGTAACAGAACAGGCTCAAATCGATACGACAAAAAGGAGAAAGGAAGGAAAAGGAAAAGAGAAAGACACACACACAATATAAAGACATGATGCATGTGAAAGGGGATATGAGAACCTCTTAAAAAGACAGTATATAAAATGAAGTGTGCTCAACATTCATAAAGAAATGGAAAGTGCAGGGGGATACAAGGGTTTTGGTGAGTGACCCCCATAATGTCATGCATCGGGATAAATTCTGTGTTACTTGGCAGGTTGTGTTTTGGCTCTCTTGAAATGTCTGCATATCAGTCTTTGTGTTTGGAAATACCACATTATCATGCGCTGAATGACAGCACGCCAAGCAAAACAGAAAACAAAAAATGGCTCCAAGACATCCTGGGAGTATTTCCCCCATAGTTAAGGCTGTTTTTGTAAGCAGCATATCAGAGTTGCATTTGACTGACAATTGATTTCTAGCCGTTGTATGTGATAGCATGAATCATTTCAGCAAATACTGCAATATGAAATTACTTGCAGTGGCATTAGTAATCAGGACAGGAGAAAAAAAAAGGTAGTGACATTAAGGAACCACAAAATCTGCATAGAAAGAAGGCTGGGGTTATCACGTACAAATCAGGTGGACACAAATGGAGGAGTCAGGGATCAAGCAGGCTCAGGGGTAGTTTAATCAAATGCAGGGTCAAAATCAGGAAATCAGGATTCAGGCTACAGTACAGAGGTCTGGCAGGCAAAAACTCAGGTAAAATAGAATAGCTAAAGTCACAACAAGAAATCACTCGAAGAAGAAACTGTCTGGAACACTTAAGGAAATCCTACAAGACGATCGGGCACAGGAGGAATGGGGAACACAGCTTAAATACATGAGGGAGAGGGAGACAATGAAACACAGGTGAAACACATGAGGGCGGGGAAAGCAATCACAGACAGAACTAGACAGACTTCAGCAGATTCAGACTACTAAATAAAACAGGAAGTGACGAAAAGAGGACAGAAAACTGAACTTAAAAATAACAGACACTATGTGGTCATGACAGGGGTGGATGGATGGGTTGATAAAAAACTGGATGGACACAGGATGCCGCTGTGAGTGATTTTTTCCACATTTATATCAGTTAAAGGGGAACTACCGTTTTTCACAACCTGGACCTTATTTCTGGCATAAAATACGATCGTTTACTCACCCATATAACTTTGGCGTCATTTATAGTCAATCGGGAGATATTTAGATCAGCGTATATCCATATAGCGGGGGTGGTCAGGGCATCGAAACGCAGCCTCTAAATAACGTATTATCTGCAGCGAAACTCGTTAATTTCGCCAATATTTTGCTAATGCTATTCCCCATTGAGTCCGGAGTTATGTGTTATCATCATCCATTGTCTGCAGATTGACCTACAGACCCCGGATGATGTCTTCTGACTTAGGCGATGTCATCTCTGAGGGGCGCACGCACTCGGCTGAAAATATTCAGCCATGTTGCAAAAAACTAGCAGTAGCAAATTACAGATTACAAATACGGTAACAGCGGGTGCGCGCGCTGCTCAGAGACAACATCGTCCAGGTCAGAAGACATCATTCGGGGTCTGTAGGTCAATCTACAGACCCCGGATGATGATAACACGTAACTCCGGACTCAAAGGGGAATAGCATTAGCTTATCATAACAAAATATTGGCAAAATGAACGAGTTTCGTTGCAGATAATGCGTTATTTAGAGGCTGCGTTTCGACGCCCTGACCACCCCCACTATATGGACATACGCTGATCTAATTATCTCCTGAACAAGTGCAAATGAAACAAAAGTGATACTGGTGAATAAACGATGGTATTTTACGCTAGAAATAAGGTCCAGGTTGTAAACAACAGTAGTTCCCCTTTAAGTCAGCCACAATCTAGCCACTATCTAATCTTACAATAATATTTTGAAATGTTTGTTTCTCCTACACCTTCTTTACCAAGGAAATCTGTGCATAAACCTTACCAGACCTTTACAAAAGCATTCACACCTCTTATTTATTTTTGAACCGTGACTTTACATCTGCTGCAGATATGCTCCAGTGGATCGCATCAGTGAGTAGAGACAAATAACCTAGAAGTTTAAGGGCTAGAGGAAACGATGGGCTGTCCGTCTGTTTACACTGGTGTGCAACGTTGGATATTTTTAATTGTAATAGTTTTATCTCGTCATTTTACTCTGCAATCGATATCTTCTAGACACTGTAATTGCTTATTATGACAAGTACAAGTATACACACATGCACTTTTAATTAGAATACTGTATGCTAATCAGATACAGTTAATTCTGTTAAATTCCTGACATTAGATGATAATTTACATAATACTGCAAAAATGTTCAATTATGATAAAACTCTATATTTGAATGTATTACAATGCAGAACATAAGTGGCAGACCCCTTAATGTAAAATTATGTTATATATATATATATATATATATATATATATATATATTATATTTTTTTCCTTAATCTTCCAACACATACCAATTCAGCTGAGGTCAATGCAGTTAAATTAAACCAGTTAGTTAGCTTAGATAAAGATCTTAAATTACTTACGGCATGTTCTCTATTCCCTACTGTATGCCGTTACAGTAGAGCAATGTGATTCAGAATTCAGCTGCAGAAATAAGTTTTGGCCAAGAGTTTCATTAATTTATTTATTTGGCTACAAGGGAGACTTGCCAAGAAAACTCATGTAAAATGAATGGAAACAGGTGGAGAACAACAGGAGAGGGTCTGGCAAGTAAGACGTCCCTGATTGAAGCTTAGAGATGACCACACACTCACATGAACATGCTTACATTCCTACGACAATCACATGAAAGAACGCACCACTCTCTCTGGTCATTTTAAAGAAACAAAAATGAAACAGAAATTTTCATGTGCATTTTTAATGTCAATTAAAATTTAATTTCCACAATGGGACTGACAACCTGATGGGCGCCTCCAAAACAGTTTGGGCTCATCAAAGAAAGGGCATGGGTCTTCTGAGGGTGTCCTGTGGTGTCTGGCAACAGAATGTTGTTAGTGGGGGCCTTTGGGTCTTATGGGTTGAGGGGAGGGGCTTGTGGGGATCAGGCTTGTTCTAGTGCATCCCACAGATACTTGATCAGTTTGGGATCTAGTGAATTTGGAGGCCAGGTCAACACCTTGTGCTGTTTTTCATGTTTTCTGAGTTGTCCCTAAAGTGATTTTGTTTGTGTGCCTGTGTCAGGCTGCATCCTGCTGGGGATGGCTGCTGCCATCAAAGAGTGTCATTGCTATGGGGTGGGGGTGCCTAGTCTGGTCTAGGTGGGTGGTACTGATACTCAGAGAGGAGAAGGTTTTAAGCAGACAGAAAATATGCCTAAACTATTGATCAACGATTAAGGGGACTTGTCGCCAAAAGGGAAGCAGGTCTCAACGACTTTAATAAATGTCTCCACAATACAGGCAATGCAAGTATACACCAACACAGACACACATTCACACAAACATCCTCAGCTCTATGAGCGGGATCGCATGTAACAATGTCCTTTTTAATTAAATTTGTGGCATTCATTTCATTTTGATGATGAGTGCACACAGTCAGCAGTGACATTAAAGATGAGAAGCACAGAGGAGTTCATGGTAAGTGCCTTTCTAGCAAAAATAAAAGCACCAAATTGAGTGTTTCAGTAATGCAAATGCCTCCAAACAGTTTGAAACCCTTGTTTATAATTGTGACAAATTTTTGCAGAAAAAAATCCTTTCAGCAAATACCTGCCTGGCATACTGGAGTTAAGGGGGAAGAGCGAGTTTTAAAAAGCAGTGAGGACGTGTTGCGGAAACATAAAAACATGAATTATTTCTCATAAAAATGCATTTGATTTTCAATCTCTCTTGGTGGGCATGACCAGGAAGGCACTTGCTGTCTTATCTCGTGTCTCCAGTCATTAGACCATACCAAGATGGAATTCATTATTTGAGCACTTGCACTTCAACAAAGCCATCAGGTCCAAACACAGAATAAAATCTCCCCTTTTTCCTGTACTTGTTTTGACAGCGGTAAATATTCATGGATGTGTCATGATGGGGATGTTTTTGTATTTTATATATAGTTTCTATATTTATTTTATTTTATTTTATTTTATTTTATTTTATTTTATGCGTACCAACACCAAAGCAAATTCCTTGTATGTACAAACATGCTTGGCAATAAAGTCTTTTCTGATTCTGATTCTGATTCTATATGACTGACTGTGCTGAGGCTGTGAGTTAGGGCTGTTACAATAGTCCAAAAGACTAACAAGATAACAG
This sequence comes from Chelon labrosus, assembly GCF_963514085.1. Lineage (NCBI taxonomy): Eukaryota > Metazoa > Chordata > Actinopteri > Mugiliformes > Mugilidae > Chelon > Chelon labrosus. The sequence continues at coordinate 7,464,790 of NC_140355.1, read as the reverse complement.
GAGCGCCAAATGCAGCATGTCATCTTCGGACACTGGGGGAGCTCAAAGTCTGGGACAAAGTCTGGCTTTCATTAAAAATGTAGACCATTTAAAGTTTATATTGTTTGCCTGTGAAGCAACAAATCAGTGGAGTTACCCAAGCAAACACACAAACAATCAGGAGAAATTTGCATGACTTACCATTATCCGTCCCTTCGTTTTTCTATTCCCATCCACTGGAAGTCTAACTGACTATTTATTAACAAATATGGCAAGGCAAATACTGTTCCAATCATAATATGTTGCTGTTAATATAATGAGGACATTTTAATGAACGCATCTGGCGCACAAGACTGTTGTATTATGTTCTGTGGAAGTGCAGATGAAGGGATTAGCAATCATAATTGGACACAGTAAAAAAAAGATTACAGGCAGTAAAGTTAAAAACAACTCCAGAATTGAGTTACAGGAAAATGAAAAATAAGATATAGATAGCACACTCCAAAAAGAGAAGGCAACACCACGGAAACACTGACTCACTGGCCACAGCTGCAGCTTCTCTTCAAGTGCTTCCCGCCTTCAATTGGAAGCAGGTGGACTCAGTCACCTGCTGCGAAATGACGGAATGACATCAATCAGACAATATAATTCATTCGTTTCCTGCCAGAATATTCAATATTGTAATGCAATATCTCAGTGACTACATTAGAATTAATTAAAAGGCATTTGATTTTATTTAATACAGAAAACAATCTGAGGTTGACTTCAAAGACAAGGTCTTTTTCCCCGAACTGTGAACAGGATTTCTTGTTTTGCTAGAAAATCTGTCTTTTGATCAGGTGATGGGTTACTGAGAGCCACGGGATCTTTCACCTACTTTTCCGGTGTATTTACAGTATCCGTGGTTGTTGTTCCTTCACCGGGATGAAATGTGGCACAGCGCTGGGATAACTTTTCTTTTCAACCTTTTAAACTTGTCCAAAAGTTGACATATGATCTTTACCTTCCGCTGACATCTGTTTCACTAGCTTTCACTACAGAGAACAACAGAAAGAAACCAAAGAATACATTTCTTCTCTGCATGGCAGTTTCTTTAAACCTACAGAAAGACTTTGATACAGCCAAAATTAAAAGCTACTCTGATTGAGATGAATGAGTTCGTAAGGACAGGAGGAGTCTTGGGTTTTGTGAGTCTGTGTCTCAGCTAAAATTAAAGGACCTATTATAGTGGTGGGCTTCGGGTCACTTCCTTTTCTTTGGTAAAGTGCATTTGGAGATTGGGAGGACCAGTGACACGTTTGTCATGTTTTTGGCACCAGACTCCAGCCCACTGGATTTGAAATGAAACGATGATTTGTGTGCTGACTTCAGCTTTGAGGGCGTTCACATCCATACTGGGTGAACAGTGTAGGAACTGTAGAAGTCTTCCTATTGTAAGGTAATGCATGGAGACGCAGGCAAAGACAAAAGAAATGTTCTTTAGATATGTCAGTTCAATCAATTATATAATTTACTGGAACAGCCTTTTGATTATTGATATTTTACCAGTTCATTGTTGTGCCCCTCATCTCCTATCCCTGAGGATATGGAAACTAAACGTAAGGGGCACATTTCAGTATATTTTGACAAAATCCAACACTGCAGCAATCTCAAATCAATTGTGTTTTCATTGTCCTAGTGTAGGCGATAAACACTGTGCAAACTTTCACTTTTTGCCTCCTGCCTCACCCAAAATTTGAGGAATTGAACTTCAATACAGTTATTTTTTTCAGTTTAGGCCAGTTCAAACTCAGACCTCTGGGATGATATTAATGACTGAACTCACAGAACTCTTATAAAGATTTAAAAAAACAACAAAAAAAAACAAAAAACATGTGTCTTTCCATTTATCAAGGACTTAAAAGCAAACATGAAAAAGAAAACTCAACCGTCAAGGAGAGAGCCTGATTTTGATCTGAGTGTGTCTTTGAAGCTAGCTGCATGTTCTGAAACTTCTCATCACTCAGTACTCTGCAGAGTGGCTCTTTAGCCTGGGCAAATGGCACCTGTGCCATAAAAAAAAGAAAAGATTGACACTATAGATGAAAAGAGCTTGATCTGATGATGGCATGGCACGTTCAATGCGTGTCTGGGATGATATTTTGTTTGTATGTTTGTCGCTGGTGCATTTCCTGCAATATCCTGTCTGCTGGATGGTTCTGAAGCGTCTCTACTTGTATTGACGCAATTACAGATTTTTCCTTTGCTACTACAACTGACATTTCATGCAGATTGTCGTGAGATTAAGAATTGAATTTGAGGTATTGTTGATTAAGTTGCCCTTTTCAGCTAGTGGATGATGATTTCTGAAGGTCATTCCTAATGCTCTCTCACCTGCTTGCTCTCTCTCCATTTCTCTTAGTCTTCCCATCTTTCAGGTTCAGGTTTTATCATTGTACCATTTACAACTATTTTCAACATGAATCCGCTTCAATTATGTGGTGACCGAATGTTGGGAAACAGGGTTGCATCACACACTTAAGTAGAAACTTGATCTCAGAACGGTTTCAATATGATAGGACAGCACACACTACAGGATATTATTTAAAGGATCCTGCCAGATCAGGGAGCATTAAATGCACAAACCCATGTGATCTTATGGGAAAATGGATGTGAACATAACTGTGGTGGAACAACTTGTAAGTCTACTGATCCACACTCGAGTCTCCAGAGAGGCAGACTCAGCAGGGAAACTTGCTGTAACATCATATACTTTTGATGGAGATCTAAAAGGCAGAGGCCTAAATGAGCGTGATAAAAAAAAAAATACTTGTGGGGGAAGCGGTCAGCATGGGGTGTCAGTTTTTCAGAGAGAATGGAGATGAGATTTGCCAGTTTCAATATATGTCAACAGTAGCCTGCTGGCTAACATCAGCCTTCATGATTAGACCGCTGCTCTATGTTCTTGTATACTTTTATTTCTCTTTTGCTATTCTAAAAGTTATGCCACAATGAAATCCCAATTAACAATGGAGATGGTCCCGGCCCCGGCCTGTGTTCAAGAGAGGATCTGTAAACCTTGGTGCCAAGCAAGAACTGTTACCGCTTATCCTCAGAGAGTCACAGGGAAGGGCTGGGGCATATATCAGCTCTCACTGAGCGAGAGGCAGGGTGCACACCATGGACCAGTCAGCAGTCTATCACAGGGCTAACACAGAAAGACGCAGAACTATCATCCCAAACTGATCTGTGGGATGCACTGGAACAAGTCTGATCCAGAGTGGCCCCTCCCCTCAACCCATAGGACCCAAAGGTCCCCACTAACAACAATCTGCTGCCAGACACCACAGGACACCCTCAAAAGGCCCATGTCCATTCTCTGATGAGTCACAGCAGCTTTGGAGGCACAAGGGAGAACTACAGAATATTAGGAAGGTGATCATAATGTTATGCCTGATCGGTGAATGTGCAATGCCTGATTCATGGGTATAGTCTGTATTTTACTTTAGTTGTCCTTGCTTTTAATTGGAGAAAAAAAAATACTGAAATAAAACAGGTTTTAACGAAAAATAAGCAAAGGGAACTATTGTGAGTTTTCCTTCCCTTTATTTAACATTAACAAGCAGAATATTGTGGCATCCCTACTTACCATCCGTGAACTCACTGCCTACTCTCGACCCAGATGATTACTCCACCACAGGTAAAATGGCACTTATATTACACCCCGAGTACATCATACCATTGATCTGTTGGGTGATCGCGCCACAGTTTCTGTGTTCACATGTCACAAACAAGTGCAAATGAAAGCCAAGGTTCAAACACACTCTGGTGAAGTGAAGAGCGAGTGACTGGCTAAAATATGCACATAATCAAGGGCTAAAACACTACTTTTTATGGCGATGGTAACATTTTTCATATGGCCCGGCACAAAATGAGGTAAATTACATCAGCAAAGACAGCTCATTAGTCTTAGTGAATGACGAGAGTACTGCTGAAGGCAATAGCTAAAAATAAATAAATAAATTTAACTGGTTCCGCTAAGTGACGAACAGTATTGAAACCGAGTGATAATAACCCCATCCTGAGCTGTTCGGTAGCTGGTGACATAGCTCAGCAACAACAACATCAAAAAAAATATTTTTTTTTTCAGGGCTCATTCACATTCCATAATTCATTTACAGCTTTTATTGAGCATCCAGCAGCTCACATTACTCCTGAATTTCTCATTTTTTAAATTGGCCGAAGCCAGCAGGGTGTGCCAATAATGGATTACTAGCCATTCCCTTCCCCTGAGTCTGTCATTAGGCTCCTTTTCCAGCCACATCAACAGAAAGGATAACACAACCCTGCAACCTCTTACTGAATATGTCCAACAGGTACAACCACAAACCTGGAGTTTAGCCCAAGACCTACTTCCATCCATCCATCCCTCCCTCCATCCAGGTTACACCACTTATTCAGGTCTGTTCCATTGAAAGAAGACAGAATGCTGAAGAAAGTGTCCAGATGTGCTTCTCCCCATGATATGTCCAACAGCTAAGGGTATCTCTAGGCATGCCAAGACGCTCGCCAAAGGAAGAACATCCTAGAAAATGTTTGATTAGATACTGGCCCAACTTTAAGGGTTAATTTCAATGCAATGAACATACAGTTCTACTCTGATCTCCTTCTGGACCATCAACTCAGACATGGCCTTAGGAGCCACTCTTTATCATATATACAGTATCTATCATACAACCTGCTCTACAATTTTCTAACAAATTCTCCTAGATATAAAGTTTTAGAAACACCTTTCTGGATCGTGGCGAAACTCCATGTTTCGTGTTTGTTTTACTTACAGGTACACCTCATATCATTCCAAACAATTTCCAAACATGGGTCCACAGAATTTAAGAATTCAACCACTGCTGCTCAGTGATGGTTATTAAGTGGTACGCACTGATGACATGGATCTTTGCGGAAAAGACGGCAAAAAGGGAACTCGCCTGTGACTGTCAGGGAGAGAAAAGGGAGCAGATTAAATGTAAAACTAAAGACTGCAATCAACCCAAAGGGCATCCATCAATTAACAAATGAACGCAGGTGAATGGGAAGTAAATGTATTCAAATTTATTCACCGACTGTAATTGCCTGTACCAGGACTTTGACATGGTGCCTGGTGTAGAAAATAATCACTCTCAAAAGGGTTCTTCAGAACATTGTGCGGTGTCACTCGCTAAATGGTGGATGTGTGTGTTGCATTTATTTCCTTATCTTCTCTGTGGCAGCATCTCCTGTCCTCATTTCCTGTCTTTTTTTCCACCATTTATCTACCTGTGTAATGTGATCTTTGTTAAGAGATATAAACATTAAGGCAGAACATGAGTTGAAAAGAGACGAAGACAGCTTCTGAATGAGGGAAAGAGAATAAGAAGGAAATGATGCACCAAATGGGGTAAAAGAGAGCAGGTATTTAAATAAGGTAATGTTTGAGGAGCTGTCTGCTTTTTGAGAGCTTCTGAACGTGCAGTCAAGGAAATGAATGGGTACAAAGCACAGGAGGAATGAGGGAAGTTTATTTGGGAAGAAAAGGAAGGGGGACGAGGATGTATGGTGCATAACAAAGTCAGAAAAGCATACAATAAAAGGATGAGGGAATGAGTCAAGTAAGAAAAAGAAAGAGAACAACAATAGGAGACAAAGAATAAAAAGGCAAAGCAAAACCAAGCCTCTGGACAAGAGTATAAGCTAAGAAAGATGAGCACAATTTGCAAACAGAATAACAGAAGACTGATGAGTAGACATATAGCTTTAGCCTGGTCTGAATCTTGTTAGTGTTAATTGGGCTGAGTCTATCACCTAGACAGAAGGGCTTGGACACAGCTATCGCTTGGACATATGGCCAACAGCATGATGGAGAGTGCTGCCAAAAGAGAGATTACCTTCACAGTGAGTATGGGTGATCAACAGAGAATTCTCTCATAATAACAATACAGGCATTCTACAGATAAGGACTTACAGGACAGGGAAATGTTGTATCTGTGAACAAAACTGCATTGTTGCACATTCAGAATCAGAATAGATAGACAAGAATAGTGAGGGGGGAAAAAAATAACAGGTTATAGAACTCCAAGGCAGGGTAAAACAATACATACTATCTCTACTTATGGTAGCAAGCTCACAGCAATTGTAAGACTCCAGTAAGTCACTGTAGACATGTAAAGCCACCCCTGTATCCTAGAAATTCCATTCCTTTATACCTAATCTGCAGTAGGAAATAGTAGCTGTAGGAATTGGAGGAGCAATTTAGTTGAATCGGATGTTTTCGAGACTGAGTGGGCAAGGCCAAACATTGTATTGATTGATGAAGGTGGGCAGTGGTATCTGGCACCAAGATGTTAGCAGCAGATCCTTTCAGACAGACCGGACTTGTTTGTCCAGCACATCCCACAGATGCTCGATTGGATTGAAATGGAGGCCAAGTCAACGCCTCAGACTTACTGTTGCGCTCTTCAAACCATCCCTGAACCATTTTTGCTTTGAAGCACACACACCTGGCCATCCATGTGATGTAAAAGAAAACGTGATTCACCAGATCAAGCCACCTTGTTCCATTGCTCCATGGTCCAGTTCTGATGCCCATTGTTGGGGCTTTCTGCGGTAGACAGGGGTCAGCATGGGCACCCTGACTGATCTGCGTCTCTCAAGCCCCATACGCAACAAACTGTGATGCACTGTGTATCCTAACACCTTTCTATCAGAACCAGCATTAACTTCTTCAGCAATTTGAGCTACAGTAGCTCGTCTGTTGGGCACACGCAGGCCAACCGTCACTCCCCACATGCATCAAAGAGCCTTGGCCATGACCCCGTCGCTGGTTCACCACTGTTTCTTCCTTGGACCACTTTAAGTAGACACTAGACACCGCAGACTGGGAACACCCCACAAGAGCTGCAGTTTTGGAGATGCTCTGATCCAGTCGTCAAGCCATCACAATTTGGCCGTTGTCAAACTCGCTTATATCCTTATGCTTTCATGCTTCTAACACATCAATACAACAACAAAATGTTCACTTAATGCTTATTATATCTTTTCCACTAACAGGGGCCATGATGACGAGGTAATCAGTGTTCACCAGTCCTAATGTTATGCCTGATCGGTGTAAATAGGCCTGCAATATGAATACATAATTATTATTATTATTATTAGTAGTAGTAGTAGTAGTAATAGCAGTAGTAGTAGTAGGAGGAGGAGGAGGAGGAGGAGGAAGAGGAGAACAAAATGGAGCTAAATATTGTGCTTAGATGATGATGTTATTAGTACTTGTTGTCATCTGCCTTCTGCCTACTGGACTGTCTACCTTAGTGAAGCCCTGTTTTTTTTTTGTTTTTTTTCAACCTGCTCTGCCTTAATATCTGTGACCCGGTCGTGTCGTACACTTGCATGACAATGCATTAGACACGGCTTGTTCTCCTTATTGACCCGGGTCAAAGCAATTACGGGACATCTTTTCTGATAAGGAACACCAATGAGGGTGTAGTTTAGTATGTCATTTAAATGTCATCATTCTACTTTCATCAGGGTTTTGACCTGGTTAGGGTCACCCAAAGCTGTTCCCTCCCTCCGCGCTGTTTCAGTGTCAGCTTGTTTCTGCTGCTTCATGTAATCTTAGGTGTTTGTTATCTGGACATGGGAAACACTTTTCGAGTAATTATGTTGTGTTGGTTGCAATGTGAAAACTTTGGGAGGATTAGGGGCGGATTTGTTCTGGTCAATATCTCCAGCTCCGCAACATCAGAAGTGTTCTCTATCACTACACCCACATGTTTCCATTTCTATCCTGTTTGTTGCACAGCAAAGGCTTAATATGCTACCAGAACACTGTCTAGAGATACATATATATCGAAACTTTAGCCTGCTTTTAATTAATTTACATTATAAATGACTTTTGCACAGTTCTGGCCTCTCTTGTGGACCATATCCAGAGGAGATGCTTAATTACAGAGAATAAAAAATGGCCACTTTTCTTGGTTTATGGGAGAAACATGGGGTGGCCCATCATGACACTCCAAGAGAGGAGGTGGGTTGTTTACCAACCAGATGCCGCGCCCACGATTACTGTGGTGGTCCTTGGTGGCCATGTGACAATCTGCTTGAGTGCGTGTTCCTGGCATGTGGTTCTCTTACTTTGTAGGGTACATGTCACCGATTGCTCGTTTGAAAATCCAGGACCACACAAGATTAACGAGTATTCACAGTTGTGGAAATCTCTGCTGTGTCTACTGTATGTTTGTGTGTATGTGCTCCACGTACAGTATATTAATCAAGTGCAAAGTGACAGCGGCATAAATTTAACACCAAATAGCTGATAAAGACCTTCCTCGCCTGTTGACGTGTTAAAAATACCTCTAGATTGGGTTCTCCCTCTAGCAAGCGTTTAAAAGAATGAGCGGAACCGACAGAAACAGAGTTCTTCTTTAGCTTCTCAGTAGGTGTCAACTCTGTTATCAGCTCATTATTTTGGCTGAGCTTTGAAGAAAGGGAAACGAACATGAGAAGGGAGAAGAGCAAGGAAAGAGACAATTTTGGTTTCACAAGCTATTTTCCCAGCTAATGAATTCTGACCTTTTGAATGTTTACTTATCCCTTCTTCGAGGATGAGCTTGGCTTGGTGTATATAAAAAAAAAAAAAAAAAAGCCTTTTTATAAACTTTCACACAAGTCATGTTTGCTTCTTTAATTAAAATGTATCATTAACAGGAGATTTTGCACCAATGATCCTCACTCTCCCTCTTTTTTTATATCTATCCTCTACATCTTTACTCTTCATCTTTTCATTTGCTCCATATTTCGCTCAACCTTTTTTCCCCCTCTTTTTCTAAGCCTGGCCTGCAGATGGGAGGAACTTATCTGTCTGGCAGCGACTGAAAGGAAACATTAAACACACATGCTGCTGCACACCATAATCTTCTTTTAACACTAATTAATCACCTCACCCAAAAAGATAATTTGCTCTTCACGTCAAACCGTGCCACAACACTTTTCCTTAATTCACAGTTTTCATTCACACTTAACGCTCTTTCCTACCTTATAGTTAACCTGCAATTGTGGTGTTTCTTTCAACAGTGAAGACGTTACATAAGAGCTGCAATTAGGTGTAAATTCCAGGGTTTCTTTTCTGGAAAGCTTTGGTCTGTGTTTAGATGCAGGTCCAACCCTTCAGAGGAACACTAACAAGTTACTTTTAGCTCTTCTTAATGAAGAGTTCTGCTCCCAGGTGATAAAAGTAAATGCTGCACTGAGACGAAGGCAGATTTACTGTTAAGCTCGATATGTGGAAGCGATCCAATATATCTTAATGGAATTACTCTTTTCTGAATACCAGAATATGAATGATGAGGTGCAGTCTGTTCCGTGCTGGGACCTTTTTAACTTTACTGCCCATTGATTTTTAAACAGTGACGCTTCACATTTAGACTGCCCACTCAGGCAAACTCGACTTTCATATTGAGCACGGCTCAAGCGTAACAACTGTCTTCTTCTTACTGGAATACCTACACACACAAGTAAAGAGGGACATTTCTTGAAGTGACGAGAGCTTGTGAGATTAGAGTAGTAAGAGTTGCAGGAGACGGGCCGATAGTCTTTGGTTGAGACATCCTAGACAACCAGGATTAGGCAGCTATCACAGAGATTAAATTTAAAGTATGCGGACTTGGGACTGATTGGCCTGGATAACGTGGGCAAACAAATCACTGGACAAGAGTAGTGACACTGAAAATGAGGTCATTCTGACAGCATGGGAGTGTGGAAGAGATGAAGATAATGGAGCAGAAGAAATATCCCATGTTGACTGCAGAGGAACATATATAGATTCTTGGACTTTTATCTTCATATCCAAGCCAAAAACAAACTCACTTTCAACATAGATGTGGGTTTAAAGGTGCAGAAACCTTGAACCAAGTGATATGTGAAGATTCGTGTTTAACCCTCTCAAAAACCTTTCAGTCCTGTGAGCAATTCCTCTATGAAATGAGGATGACGTGTGTTATTGTTCTGCAGTGTGTTTGTCTCTCCGAGGAACATCTGTTTGCATGCGTAGATCAAACACCACAGAGAGGAAGTACTGTTGATGAAAAATGATGTGGCAACGCGTCCATTCAGAACTTTAATGACAGTATGTTTTCTGTGTCGTCTGTGTTGTTGACTTTCATCCACCTCCCTTTTCTTCTCATGCACTGGTTTGCTAAGCTGAACGGCCAGTCACAATCAGTGTTTCACCGCCGATTCGGCATGCTGAATCGGCTGAAAAGTCGCTGACAGGGGTCCGACTAGTGGCAATGGAGCGGGACGCACCACAAAAACTAGGGTCGACTAATAAATGAGCATTTGATTGCTGTTGTTTTACAACCTGGACCTTATTTCTGGCCTAAAATACCATCGTTCACTCACCCATATAACTTTGGTGTCAGTTGGAGTCGTTAGATCTGCGTATATCCATATAGTGGGAGTGACTGGGGCACCGAAACGCAGCCTCTAAATAACGCATTATCTGCCGCGAAACTCATTAATTTCACCAATATTTTGTTATGATACGCTAGTGCTATTCCCCGTTGAGTCCGGAGTTACCTGTTATCATCATCTGGGGTCTGTAGATTGACCTACTGACCTCTGACCTGGATGATGTCATCTCTGAGCACCTCGCGCACCCTGAGCACTAGCTCAGGTGAGCTGTAGATAGGACATGTGGATGTAACTCAGTACTTTCATGAAAAAGGCTTGAAAAAGCTTCTGAAATCAATCTGTTTGTGTGAACATAAATAGGCTAACCCACTGAAATAGAACTGCACGTGTGATACTCTGAACAGGTAACGATGGCAAAACTGCATCAAACACATCTCTGCTTTGTTTTCCCCTCCCACTGAAGGCCTTTACATATCAACGTACAGGCACCAAAAAGCAAGGTCTACAGGCAGTTGGCTTTATTATTAAAACTGTATCTGTGAGGATTAACTGTAAGTACTAAAAACCATTATTTCCCACAATATTTGTGCATGCTGTGCTGCTTCGGTTCACTCTAAAATATGGCGTGGTGTGAAACTGGCACCACCAGATCATGCTGAGTTCAGCTTAGTCTCACTTCGTCAACTCAAAGCCCCACCATCTGCTAAGTCATCTCACACTAACATTATGGCCCATTAACTTGTGTTCTTTTAGTGTTGCTCTATTTATATATGTGTGTGTGTGTACAGTAAGCGTGTGTGTTGTGTGTTTATTCTTTGTGGTTCATCCTCAGATCTTTATATTTCGTACCAAGTGTTTGTCTTTTATTCCAAATCCCTAAGGATCTGAAAGCTCAGTTTGTTGACCAGTGTGGATCCGGGAAAAAGCCCTCAGGCTGCGTATACCAAGCAGGTGTATACCATGTCAAAAAAAGGAAACCTTTCCATTTGATTCAAGATCAAGCGCAAGCCAGTCAGACAGTCAGCCTGCCAGGCATGCATGTGGGTGTCAGTGGAAGAAAAACAAAGAGAAAAGGAGCTGCTGTTGCAGCTTTTCCCTAAAAGCTCGTTAATCCCAATTTAGCTGTCACAGGGATGAGGTAGGTGTGAGTTTGTGTGGCTGGGTGTGTGTGTGTGTGTGAGGGAGAGAGAGAGAGAGAGAGAGAGAGAGAGAGAGAAATAGAGGGAAGCAACAGAAAGAAAATGTGAAGCAGAGAATAAAGTCTTCTTGCAGCCTTACACCCTCACTTCATGAGCTGTCACATCAACCAGCCAATTAGCCCGATGGCCAATGAAAAGTTAATTTCCTCAGCCTACCAGCAGTACTGTGTGTTTGCTAGGGTTGGGGTGAATGAGTGTTTAAAATGCATTCATTTTAATTGTACGGAACGGTGCTTAGGGATGTTAAATATCCGGGTGCATGACTGTTTAGCTAGGCAAAACACTTCCAACCAGATATCGATCTTGTCACTGGCAAGAACAAAGCAAATAAGCAGATTTCTGGAATTGAAAATGTATACCAAGCCAACACACGTAAACATCCTGTGCACCATCAGGATAGCAAGTTTAGTACCGCTTCTAACAGTAAAACTGCATTTACACGTCAGCAAAATCCTCCCATATCACAAACACTGAATGACAAGATGTGAAATTTCCCGTTTAATCCCTTTGTGCTCACATGCTTTTATGCAAAGTGTTGTGCTGAATCCTTTTGCATCACATGCCGTGACGCGGGAAAACTGTTGGTCTGATTGTTCTCCTTGTTTCCGGCCGCACTGCAGGCCAGAAATTAAATATCATGAGATATTCAAGAGAATCGTCACGAGAGCATTAAATCCCGAGCGTGTCTGGCAGCGAGACGGCTGCAGCATGTCGATGATGATTAAAAGATGGTGGAAGACTGTTCATGTTCGTGCTGGCTAAAGTATCTATCAAGATGCAATGTCTTCTGAATGCCAGGACCAATTATAGTGTGCATATACTTTATGCGTGTCTCCACGAGAAGCATAGAGAGAGAGAGTTGCTTGGTTTCCTCATCATAATTAGCGGTGTTGCCAAGAGACTCAAACCTGCAAGGATTTAACCCAAACAACCTTCCTTACTTTCAACACCTATTTCTGTGGTTTGAGGTGAGGGGTACGGACGGATGGTGGCTAGATAGTTCTACAGATTTATCCAGTCCTTCTCCAGCATTCCTAGACATTTATTTTTCCACTTGTTCCTACCCAGTCTCCTAACATTGCTTAAAGGAAGAGAGGAATAAAATTAAACGCCCAGTTCAAAATTTAAACTGTGTGTAATGTACAAGCTAATGCACGAGAGAATAGTCTGCACAGAACGTGTCAAACAGCGTATGACACATACAAGAAGTTGCACTTGGTTCATCTTCTCATGCCTATTGCTGCCGTGAGACACTGTCAGAAATTCACATGCACTCCTGCCATTGTCAACTGTCCTTGTTCAACCCTGTCTGCAATTAATACCTCCCACATGGAGCTATTCTGAATTAATGATTTCCATTCTTGCACAGCGCTCAGTATAACGGCATGAGAGAGAGTGATATCCATAGGTAACGCAAGGAAAGCATAAGCCTTGCGATGGCATTTCATTTAATTTGAAGGTTTTCATGCACCAGCTTAAGCTTTAAACCTCTCGACTAGATTTTAAACACTGATGTAGGAACAGTCAGGCCAGGTAAGTGAGAGATGTTTGTGGAATATGATGGTTAAGTCCAACCTTGAGGCCTGAAATGTCCAACTTTATTGCAGAAATAAACATATTTACAGTCTGGTACAATAAAAATTGTAGCTAATTTATAACGACTTCCATAACAACAGTACATGGGTGGAATTTATTTTATAGCCCATCCCTTTAAATTGTATTAAACATTGATGATATGCATAATTAACCACTCCTCTTATTTCTTCGCTAGGTGAAGCCTCAGATTCACTCATGTTTAGAAAGCCTTTTACTGGGGGTTTGGCAGGGTTAGACACTTCCAAGATGGTGACAACTGGGACCAACCACACTTTAAAACCACTCTTTTGGGGCCCTATGGGTGATGTCCATGCATCGTTATACTCTACACTGATCAGCCATAACATTATGAACACTGACAGGAGACATAAATAACATTGACCATCTTGTGACAATACAATGTTCTGCTGGGAACCTTTTGGACCAGGCATTCATGTGGATGTTACTTAGACATGTAGCACCCACCTAGACCAGACCAGGCACCCCCACCCCATAGCTCCTTGATGGCAGCAGCAATCCCCAGCAGGATGCAGCCTGACACAGGCACACACACATAAATGGTTAAAAACAACTAAAAAAACATGAGAAACATCACAAGGTGTTGACCTGGCCTCCAAATTCACTAGATCCCAAACTGATCAAGTATCTGTGGGATGATCCACAGAGGCCCCTCCCTTTTACCCATAGGTCCCAAAGCCACCTACTGACAACAATCTGTTGCCAGACACCACAGGACACCCTCAGAAGGCCCATGTCCATTCTCTGATGAGTCACAACTATTTTGGAGGCACAAGGGAGACCAACACAATATTAATGAAGGTGGCCATAATGTTATGCCTGATTGGTGTATGTAGTCTATATAAACACTGACTACCAGTGTTCTGTATGGTATTAGATTTCTATCAAAATATGATTTGCTGATGAAAAACAGCAAAGGAGGACCTACTTAGATAATGCACAGATCTGTATCTTAGTGTCGAATCTGGTTAGATATTGCTAGCCCTAACCTTTTATCCAAACGTCCCACACTGCCCGGTAACTGCCAAGGAAAGCACTGAACTACAGAGAAGATGCGAAAATTGAAAAGTGCTTATTGATATTCATGCACAGAAATGTATGCTTGGTGGGAGAACCTGTCACATCCACAGCACAGGCTCCTTGTTAGGATAGAATTTATTGGCACTGTCAAACAGGGCAGGTGCTACCCGAGAGGCTAATTACCATTTCCCAGTCGCACAGGATGGAGAGTCTCCTCGGGAGTGGAAATCATCCACCATTTTGACGGATGTTTAGTACTACATCATGACCAATGCCAGCGTTCAAGGCAGGTGATGTATGTACCGTTGACTTCAGAAACACTTATACTCAGCCCTTCACACCGCGCCCACATTAATTCAGTTTTGCTTGGATTCTACAGATGGGGGGATATTCTACGTTAGCCACAATTTTAGACTGAGGGCACTTTTAATTTAATTGCAGCATAATTTACTTTGGAAACCGCTGTACTCCTTGACTGAGAAACAGGTTCCTTTCTACTGGTCCTCTGACGTGACTGATCAGTCCTGCACTTTCTCGCTAATTAAAGCTGAAACAGTAAACTTGAAAGGTTCATTATAAGTGACAAGATCAAAACTGTGGAAAAATATTTCAGCACTTATTTAGCATCACAAGAGAAAAACAACTACAGTCTCTTGGGGTTTTAAAACAGCACACAGCAGTGAAAAACAATCAACTTTTTCCCTCAATATTTGCATGTAAAATATATTTTCCGTCTGGGTTTAGTCACGTCTCAGCTGGATTTATGCTTTTTTTTTTTCCCCCAAACCTTTCCCAATTGATTTTTCGCTCTCATTTTTATGCCTTCCCTCTTCCCCCCACCCAGATCTGTCCATCATTACTCAAACCTACTTTATCGCAGCCTCTTTATCAAGAGACTTCTTCTCTGTGTCCCGAAAGCTGAATGCTCAGTGGTTCAACTAATATTTCCATCAGTCATTAAATATTAAGGGAATGACACAAGTGTCCCGAGTTGTAAAAAGTGATAAAGGAGTGGAGCAGAGTACCTCTAGGAGTCTCTAATGAAAATTTAATACTTCTGTAATAGTTTTTTGAGTGATATTTTCATTATTCCATAATGACACTGGAGAAAGTCTCTGGAGTTGGTAATTAGCCCCCTACTCGTATAAGAATCTTGTCTCTCCTTTTTTTTCCCTCCCCCACCCCGCCGTCTCTCTCCTCTATCAAATGTCATCATTCAGCACATCATTCTTACTTTGGGAAATTAAAACCCCTTTAAGCAATTCTTTTCCTCCGCATCGCTACGGCATCTGTGGCTCTTGGCAAGCCTGTCGTCGAGCGCGCTCGTGAACTGCCAGCCAGTAATGTTTCCTGATCTGACTGCCTGGATAGAAAGACTCCTTGAGACACATGTTCCATGAGTCATGTCAAGGCGATGCTGCTTCAAATCTGAAACACTGATCTCCAACCCCACATTTTAATTTAAAGGCGAAAGAATGCCTTCTTTAAGATAAACAGAGTTTCAGTATTGCACAGCTGATATACTAAAATATATATATAAATGGAGGATGCAAGCTGGATTTTGACGTAGGCATGAAAAGGATGTTTAGATTATAGATTTGTTTTCCTTGGTGTAATCCCTGCGATTGATTTCTTCCTTCGTGTAACTAGAGGGCAGTGGGCACACAGCCCTGATGGTGACATCCAAGAGTTTTTTTAAAAATACTGGCTGATTAATAGCATGTTGCGCAGCATGTGTCAACCCTGTGTTCAAGAAAACGCAATAATAAACAACCAGTTTGCAGAGGAAAACTAATTTTGAATGAAACACAACTGTGTCCAGATTATGCGGTCTATTAACCTAAAGATAACGTTTTGTTAAGTATTTGGCAAGTCATAAATGAAATGAAAATGTCAGTCAGGCATTCCCACTAAAAGACTAAAGTATTATTAAGCATTCATTTTTTATGATTCTGTTTAGACACTGGCAGATTAGGGAATGGCTGTGGTCTGTTTGCAGTGACTTGAGACTCAGTGTGTTCATTTACATCGAGCAAAGTGGTTTTAAAGTGGATCCCAACTTGTATGCCATCCAGCCCATCTAACAAAACATGTTGTTTGTCAGTGGTTCCCCAAAAATATATGACTGGTTGCAGAAACAACGCATAAAAGGCATATGTTGATGAGGAATGAAGAAAATCCACCCTCATTCACAGCTTCTCTTATCTGCCGGCTATGAGAGTTTCTGCCTAAACCACTTAGATTTTACCATGACCTGAATCAGCCGATCATGTCACTGCTGTCAAACTTAAATATATGTCCTCATCTGTTGCTGTGATTTCAGTTCAAAATTGGTGCCACCCTCCTCCACCCTACACCATTTACCTGCAGTCTTCACATCCAGAGCCCAGTTACAACTCATCAGAGTCCACTCCCCATCATTCTCTTGTCCCACCACCACCTCAGATATGATGGCTTCATGATGGGGTGTCTAATCACCAAAGATTCTCCCATTTGTCCTGTGCATGTTAATAAATAAAGTGTCTCTTAAGTGAAATATAAGCGTTTTTTCAAGCAGGAGAGGTCTTATAAAGAGCGAAAGGTGGAGAGCATGGTGGTGAAATAAACCAACCACGAAGATCAATAACAGGATTTTCACACAGGAGACTGGGCTTGTGTCCCGTGCTGGACCAGATCTGACTTTTCCTTTGTTTTGTGTGTGTTATTTTCATTTTTGTACCTTTTTGTTAAGGTTTAGGCAACTTAGCTACTGTTTTGGGTTTACAAAAGCACAACGTTTCAGATCTACAAGAAGCCTCTGCTCCATTTTCTTGGCTACTAGATTAATAAGCTCTGGACTGGATGCAGGAAATTCGCATGATTGCATGAGGTTGAACATGTGGTTTTAAACCCCTTTAACAACAATCCTTTTTCTGGTGAGATCAACTTGATGTATTTACTACTTACTAGTTACCACAAGAACATATTTGAGCACGTAGTATTTAGTTTTACTTGTAAGCTATGGAAATCCTTTCCCTGATGCATGGTCAGCCTGTAAACACTGGGAATTTGTGGGTCACTGGATTCGCCGTCAAATGGTCCAACCTAGGTCAGCCATGCTGGATATCAGCTACTGGTGGATGTTCTCTCTGGTCAAAAGGACCACGCACCAGCTGGCGAGGCGACCAACTGAACAACCTAACATCCGCTCCTGGCTGAGCCCACCTCTCAACCAACCACTTCACACCTCGGTTGCAGCCATCTGCCCACCCTCACGATCTGTGTGAGGGCGAGAGGTATGCACGATATTCAACTGATTTAACACCAGGCGGGCTCTGAGGCTACACTAGGCCTGTCCACTATCATGCGCCTTTGTTGCACTTTTCAATGCTATTATCAGAATGTTTCCTTGCATGTACAGTGTATAACCAGCTTACCACTGACTTCTGATTTGTAAAATGCCATGGCAACAAGTCTCCTAGTGTATACATGGTGTACTGCCTCACTTTTCCCAATGCCCTTCTCTGCTGCAAAACAAGAAAGTAAACATGAATCTGAATCCTCAAAGAATGAAGCCACCCCGACATCTTCAATCATTCAAAGGCTCAAGCTGGCCCACCTCAAAACAGTCAGCTGGCTCCCCTGCATTCACTAACCACACCAGCAGCCTGTGGATCACACAGCCAGCATGAGGCTGTGCTTCACCCTCCAGCATCCACAGTCTGTGTGGATAGCACTCACTCTCCAGGCTTTCTATGCGTACGGTACGAGTATCTCTGCTGGTGGATCACCGTTACTGATAGACAGAAAACAACGTGTAATGCCAGAGGAGCACCTCTCTGACTCACTGGCTCTGAGCGCAGAGGTAGCACTGCTTCAGCTTGAAACAACTGTGGAGCTGTTTAAGTGGAGCTAGTGTTGTGTGTGTGGGTGTGGGTGTGTGTGTGTGTGTGTCTGAGCTAGTGTTTGCAACATAAATAAAATGGTTTTCAAGTTACTGTGCAATGTGTCCTCCACATATTCCCTCTCTATAAGAATAAAGCAGTGCATTTTAACACATTTTCCATTTCATTTGGTGAAATACGTTCAAACAACAGCCATAAATTCTAACAGTAGAACCAAAGTACCAAAGTGGTACTATGGATTCTACTTGGTTGGGGATATTTCCAGTGCTTTGTGAAATTAAACGTCATCCTTATTGTTAATGTTAACAGAACCTCTCGGTTGTAATGTAGCAAAAGTCTACTGATTATTAAAACAAATGAAATACACAGACGAAGGCAAAAAGAGCAGTGCACCAAAACAAACTTTCAGCTGTTTTCATCGAAGACAATGCCTGGAAGATTTCATATTTTTAACATGCTGAATAATTTCAATTATAATCAATGAGACATGAGGAAAAAAGTCACTCAGATGTTCTGATCTGATTGTACAAACTCGCACATCTGAGATGAGACGCTGCTTGCGAATTCTGTCTTCTCCACCTTTGATTACGGAGAGACGCTTTTCTTAATTGCTCAAACACATACTAATGACGCCAATGTTATTTACAGCTTAGTGATCCACTGCTTGTAATTACCGAATATACGACCTCCCCTTGTCCTTCACGGAAAATCGATGGGTACAGTGTGGTGCGCTGGAGAGAGAGAATGGGAGAGAACACTGTGGAGAACAGGGGATGCTGGGGTTGCTTGGTCACAGACTGATCAATATTTCAGTTAGAGATATTTATGATACACTGAGCTCATCTGCATTCTCTTTAATTGTCACTAACTCACTGATGTCAAATCAAGATAAGACAGGAAGACAGGTAGTGGTGTACAGGCAAATCTACAAGTTACACAAAACCCTGTGCAGTCACATTATCTGCATGTATCGATATGTTTTACAAGCCATAGTAGAATGTCATTGACTTGTATTAGGTTTGAGATATTTTACTAGTTATATTTTATTTCAAATTAAACTGCAGTTCTTAGTTTTTGTCAGGTTGTTGAAAAGCTTTTAGAGTTTTTTTAAAATAAATCCTTATATATTGCACCCTACCT
This sequence comes from Chelon labrosus, assembly GCF_963514085.1. Lineage (NCBI taxonomy): Eukaryota > Metazoa > Chordata > Actinopteri > Mugiliformes > Mugilidae > Chelon > Chelon labrosus. The sequence goes on along the minus strand of NC_140355.1, from coordinate 7,445,532 downwards.
CCCACAAGCCTTCATATGGTGAGCGATGATTCCTATACTGCACATGGGAGAGAATCCAAAATAGAAAATCAATTTTTTTACATAAGTTTCACACCTTTTACTTCAGCATGGTTGCCAGACCAGATATTGCTGTTCAGACAGGGGACGATGGAACAGTTTGGCTGACATGTGCATGGGTCAATAAGCAATGAATTACGAAGACGTGCTCATGCCACAGTTTTTTTCTTCCCCCAGTGTTTCCTCCCTGGCTTCTCTCTTTCCAGAAGTGGCAATCAAATCATTGTTTTTAACCTGCAACTGCAACGCTTATATGCTTCAAAACCACTGCCAAATTTCCCCTCAGACAAGCAAAAGGGACACACATCTGACTCAGAACAGGTACTTATCCACCTTTTTCTAGATTATTTGGAAGATATTAGTGCTGATAATAGATTAAAATAATGAATAACACTTGAATGCACCTGGAAGGTAGCCAGGCAGATCAGTGGAAACAGAGAAAAGAATACCTTTGCACACAATTGGATAGTCCTACAACCAATCAGAGCCATTTGCAAGATGTAAACTTTACAGCACTCAGATGACATGTATGACTACATCACTTTTTCTCTATCACCCCAATCGAGCCTGTCCATAGAAATTGATTGGTCCAGCAGATCTTTTCCGCAGCATAATTAGTTCCAAACTTTCCATCATGGTTTTGCTTCCAGGCAAACTGGGAGGGATATTTTTCAAATTTCTTCTGTTACTCTTATCAACATTTAAGCTGTTCAGAAAGTTCCTTACTCAGTTCTTAACTCACACTTCAGATTCTGCTTGCTTTCTACAGCATTACTGCTGCTTTGATCTCTTCCTGAATTCCCCAACGACAGTCGGGCTAAGATCATATCGTGCTGTCTATGGTGAAGATCATAATAACATAACGTTAATTGTGCACTAAAAAAAACTTTACGTTAACTTTGACAGTCCTAGATTTGATTAGTTTTTTCATTTAAAGTTTAACTGTGGAACTGTTTGAGGTTGTTTTAATTGCATCATTTATCAATATCAGATCAACTGTTATGTTACTTTGTGTACTCTGTAAGATGCTATTTAAATGTGTGTAGGTGTGTGTGTGTGTGTGTGTGTGTCTGTGCACATTGCCGTTTAGCAAAAAGAACAATAAACAGAGTAACAGAAATAGAAGAGAACACAAGATTGAAAAACAACTTTATGAATCCTGTTCTATATAATTGCCTTAAAAGCAATTTAGGAGACAACAGTGGCTTTTTTTTTTTCACCTTAAAGTCTCATAACTAACCGTTACACAATGCAGACGCTCTGTTGACCGATTACTTCTTGTTCCTCTTATTTAGAGCAAGGATGAGCTCCACTATGATGATGTGTTTCAAACAAGGCAACGGCTGATACAAAACAGCTACAAATTAAATATGCTCAAAATAGTTTGAAAAGGTATAATTTGAAGACTTGATTGTGTCTAAGTTCATAAAATGTTAGGGTTACAACATGTCGTAAAACAAAGCCACTAAAAAAAGCATCAAAGCTGAAGGCAACCTATTGAAATCAAGGTTCAAGCGTGTTGATCCAGTCCAGGGTCTAAGAAAGTAAGGTATAACTGGACGACTCTGGAGATAAGTGAGTCTGAACATTCGCTGATAATCAATCTGTGCAAAAACAAATGTGTGTTCTGCACACTTTGCAAAAAATGTGCTGCCATATTGCTCCAAAAACTAAAGCTACAACCTTCCTTAATGAGGTGCAGATGCGCCTCATTGAGAAAAAATGTCCCAGAGGAAAAACCGAATAATGAATCTAAGAGTATGGCGGTGTACTCTGAAAAGCAAACATGCTAATGCATTGAGATCATTTCACTTAAAGCAAAACATTTGAGAGTTGAATTAATTTCGCCTTTCACATATACTTTCAAAGTAATATCTGAAACCAAGATAGAATAAATTAGTCTCGCATGAACATGTAATGTAACGCATGGAGACCACAGAACACAAAGCTGTGTATCAGCAATCTTTATGGACTAAATTAGCCATTTCAAGAATCAAGTTATATGGCAGCCCAAAGAACCAGAGAGGTGTTGCAACAAAGTATAACAGACAAGCATGACAGCGCAGGTAAATAACATAAAACATTACTGAATTACATGTAAGTGAACTTATTCCCTGGCCTTGGAGTTCAGAATCAGAAAAAAAGTTCTCCTCTGGGAAATTGCTTTGTAACGTTTGCTCAAGATTATAGTTAGTAGAATCATTTACAGTGAATAGGTAGTCGCTTTGCTGGTGTTGGGCCGTTGATGAGCATCGGTGACCCTAGTTTTTGCTGTGTTTTTAAGTGTAGAGTAACTCGAAATAATAGGTCTAAATAACAGTGTGTGGAGGTGTACGAGTCTGTGGTCGATGTGTTTACATGTGCATGTGTCATCAGTCTGACCCTCACTACTTTAATGACACCAATTAACACAATTAAAACGGCTTTAATTATTTCTGCCTCGATTTTGCCTGCCTCGGAAGCCTTGCCTGCTTGATCCCCTGCAGGTAGAAAAGTGTGTAAATGCAAAACACACACACAAACAGGGAAAATACACACACATGAATGCACGCTCTTCACACAGATAAATAGTCTAAGATCAAGTCAAGTCAAAGAGCGAACAGGCCAGAATGTCCTCACATTCCACAAATGTCATCACATCTATAGTCTGAAACATCTAATAGCTCACAAAACACACATATACACACACACACAACCTGTGTTCTGATCATTATAAGGCCTTACAGGGCTTTAAGGGGCTCATTAGGTTGACAGGGCACCAGCATTTATATGCGCGAGACTGGGTGCATTTGTCATGTGTGTGGTTTAGCAGTCAGATAATCACTGTGTATGTATTCACACTTTCACTGGTTCATTAGTGCGGACGTCGCATCCTCTTGTTCAAAAGGGAGTTGAATTTTGAGCACATTCATGTGTAGTGAAGTAAAACCTTTTTTTTTTTCATTAGTATAATATGTGAATCTGAGATGAACCATCTTTGCTTCTCAGATGAGCCTACGAGCTTTGCGCAAAACAGCCTAATAATGTCCTTATCCTTGAATTTCCCAAGTACCTACAGTGTATGTATAAGGCAACATTCGATATCGATGAAGGATTTCTCCTGATAAACCTCCCTGCTGTTTTCAATTAAATCACACACTATTTTGTCTTCTTGCTCCTTTAACCTGTTACCGTAGAAGGCGTCTATCGCCTTCTTGACTCCATTCAGTGTGTCATAATTTTCTTTTCTTTGCTGCCTTGAGTCTATTCAGAACCTGCATTGGTTTGATTGCTTGCCCGTACTGCTGGTGAAGGAGAGACTCAGAGTACCATGTCTATTGACTTTTATGTCAATGTCAGGACATATGCTGGTGTATTATCCAGTAGGACATATCATATATTGTATAATACACTTGAATATCAATTATGAGTTCACAAAGACTCCAAAGGTAAAGTAGATATCCCTAAGATGGAAAACACAACACTGAAATGAGTGTTTTCTGTTTAAGAGTGTCCTTTTACTACCATGAATGAAAAAAAGTCTGGAGATAGTACAGTGCTGACCTGAGGTTATTACTTAAGGCGGTAGTAGGGAAGGACAGTCAGCAACATGCAGCAGTTTCAATATGTTGTTATGGTGGTTTGAAAGGAATTTTCTGTCATGTTTAACCTCAGTGCTTTAATATGAGTTGTCGATGGACGCACTCTTGTCTGATTAAATAATTTGGTGTGCAGTCTTTGCAATCCACTGTGGCACTGTAGCTTTATGTTAAAAATGTCATGGTGCAACGACAGTGCTAACGAGTATTGTTTCACTTGTTCACCATATTAGTTTACCAGACACAATGACACAATGAGCTGACAGGGTTCTCGCTAGTTTTGTAGAAGAATTTGGTCAAAACACTGAGACAAATAGCAGTTTGTACTTGATGGCACTACATAAAATATAAGGTGTACAAAAAGATTTATTCTCTGCGAACAATAAATGTGAAAATGATACTCCAATAGTTGTAATAGATTACTTTGGAAGTGGCGAGCAGACGTAACTTGAGCTTTGTCTCTGCAAACCTTCTAAGAAAAGGCGAACGAAGATTTTTCAATGGCCTGACAAAGTTTCCTGACAAGGATCCTAATTCTGTTCTAACCCCATTCAGCCTTTATCCATTACTGCTTATCTTTGGAGGGTCACAGGGGACTGGCCCTATCCCAGCTGACATTGGGCGAAAGGCGGGGTACACCCTGGATAAGTCGGCAGTCTATCGTAGGGCTATCACAGAAAGACAAACAACTCCACCCTCAACTCTCAGGAGAAATCAATGGCCAAAATATTTTATGGCATAGAATATTCCTGCTGTCTTTATGCCAGAGTTGGTGGTCATTAACAGCTATGTGGGCTGAGACCCTTGGTCAAAACAATCTAATTCAAAACAGATTTTACAGCAAATAATAATATGCCAATGACAACCCTTTTACCAGCCACAATGACACAGATGATTCTAGTCGGAGGTGAGTATGTGAGTAAGTACTGCACCATGTGCTTGACAATTTTGAAAGGTCACTTTCATTTTCTGTATTCACAATAAAATGGGACACATGGTGAATTTTTTAAATTGGTGTTTTCACTATTTTTGGCAGAAAAGCAATAAAAACAGAAAGAAAACTTAACAGGCCACTAAGCCATTTTGCTATTCTCTATCTGTAGTTGTCCCATCTTCTATCTCTGTCGACCCATTTGATGATCAGCTAGTGATACCAGCTCCTTCTGTCTTGCAAGTCAATATTTTCTAATACTTGCTCTCACTATCTGCATCTCCACTCCCTCCCTCATCGCTTCCTCTTCTTCTGTTTGTGCATGCCTTTTACTCTAATCCTCATTTACATCCTCATCCTTCACCGCCATCCTTCCAGTCTCCCCCCCACCCTGCGCAACTTTTTGCTCACAGAGTTGTTCTCCCTCATTTTGGAAAGGCGCCACACTCTCTCCCTCTGGCCCGAACACACAGCCATTAATTCTGCTAATGACAGATAAATGAAGCATGGATATGAGGAGGCCAGCGCACACGCAGAAACACACCCACGCGCAAGAATGCACACCAAGCAGAATATACATTCAAACGTACACACAGATCACACCCTTTTAGCCGCTTATTGACACTGATTGAGGACGAGCCTCTGAAAACCTCGTTCATCCCGCCCGCGTGAGAGGGTGAGAGGCTCGTCTGCCGCGGCACACGGCGTGCTGCTGCTTGTGTGTTGTTGTCTGAGAGTGAATGGAAGACTGATGAGAGACATTCTCAAGTTTGGGTTTACAGTTACTTCATAAGAGGATTATCTGACACCCGGGGAATAGAGAATCTAACCCGTGTTTTGATTAAGCTCGGTACGGAGAGAGAGCAGCAGAGGAATAACAGGCATTGTTGCCGCATCCTGACATCTAGAAGAATCAGCTGCTATTTTTGAGGAAGCAAGAGGGAAGAATTCTTTGGAACCAGCAAATAAATACAGCAAAAAAATCGGAACATACAGTACGTGTATTCCATATGTAGGTATATTTTAGATGTTAGAATTCGTGTCAAAAGACAACAGAATACTTTAAAATAACCATTAATTTTCTTCTTATGCCCTAAAGAAACATTTATATCCGGCCTTATTCGATTAGCCTCCAAATTATAAAGCAATACACATTATTTAGCATTCACAGCCAGCATAAATCAAACTCTACAGTTTTCTTCTCTCATTAACATACATTACATTAATGAAGTATATAACAGCGCAGAGTGCTTTGCACATAATGGATAATTTATTGTCTGCGTGTTCTTAATTGGGCTAATGACTGTTCCACCATAAAGCAGATGAATAGGTCAACGCTCCGCTTCGACTTTAAAACTCCGCGCAGCTATTTCAAACAGCCGCCCAGCTAAGTGTGAAATATATTCAGCCTGTAGATTATCATTTTAATTAATCTTGCTTACTTGGTCGTGTAATTTAAACATTTGCTTGGTTTGCTGCGCGGAGAGGGGAGGAGGGCGGCAGAGGACGGTGGGATCCGCCCTGTGGCGGGGAGAGAAAAGGAAGGGAGCTGTATGTGTCAGTGGATTTGCCTGTGCATGCAGGTGGCCGACTGTGTATGCAAATTGGTATCACCTTCACAGAAATAACGCTATTCTCTGCCTTAATAAGCCCGGAAATCGCTAAAGAGTTCAATTTTCAACGAGCTTTGAAGAGAAAATGGGCAAACTGAGGTTGTAACAGGATCACAGCAAACAGTAGGAGCATTTAATAGCAGCAGAAGAGAACTGGAATTACTGTTTATTGTTTTTGAAACAAGAGAAGAACACCGGGATTGTGTTCAGTAATTAAAATGTTTAATTCTCGCATTCTACAATATTTTTTGAGGACAACTACACTGTGTTCAAGGTTGACAGAAGGAGTTGAGTGGTTGTGAGAATACCTTTTGAATATTAGGAGGGTTTTTTTTTTGTACTTTTAATATGTTTTAACAAAATTATTTTGATGACCCACTTAGGAACTCTTTTTGTGCTTCATTTTGTCACTTTTCACTTTTTTGTGTCAATCACCCCCCTGTATGTTTACCAAATGGCAACCGACGCTGAAGTGCCAACTAAATACGGTTTTAGATTAATTTCCTCATACAGGAGGTGAATTTCTTGCTTAAATTGCATGAGGGTACAGTTAAGCATAGCCTAATTAAGGACGTGACCACTTTGAGTGACAGTTATGTGTCAGCCAATCAGGTTTTCTCACGCTCTCATGTCCATTTTTATTCAGGAGTTAGGCAAAGACGAGCACAGCCAAGATGGCAATGGCCAGCGTCACTTTCTTTGAGCTTCAAAACTTTTTGTTCAAGAGTTTGTCCATCTTTCAGTGATATACATTATACTCCTTGTTGCTCATTGCCCATTTGCCAGACTGCCTTCATGCCTTGTTGAGCATTCCAGCGTTACTTTGCCTTGATGAGTCCTTGTGTTGAAACTTGAACCTGACTTTGATCATCTTGCCTTAGCCCTTGTAAGTGTTCCCTCTCGTCTTTTTTCGCGGAAAGATTTCGAAGTGTTTCTTGTCTGATCTCTGCATTTCAGTCATTACTCACGATTGGTCTTTCATGGATAAAGAAGTTCCATTAGAGAATAATGAGGATCTTGTGGCAGAATCTTAAAACAGCACTTATTAAATTTATCTCCATCTCAACCAATTATACTGGTTTCAAGTTAATGAATAATCAACATATCGTATATATAGCTATATGTGAACCATTCCCATAATTATACCTAACAATAACAATTTAAGTCACACATTGTACAGAAGTACTTTAAAATAATGATGCCCATATAGTATTTATATAAATTTTCAGTTCAGAACTTTTACTTTATACAATGAGTAAATTATTGAAATCCTTCTTTCAGACAGCCATCTACCTTTTCTAGGAACATCTCACTCTCCATCTTTGCAGACCTGTTTTCCAGCGTCCACTCGTCCATTACAAATGACACCCTGACCACCCTGTATTCCTCGCCCCATTTTCTGTGTGCATTTCATGTCAGCCCTCGATCTCGTTCAGTCAAAAGCGTCATTGTCACAGCTGTCTGTCATGCCGAAGTGAAGAACCATCACCTCCTTTACACATTCCTCTTGTTGCATTTTCAAAACCGTAGGTGGGGGAAAAAATAAATATGCAGGTAATAAAACTCGAATGTGATGCAAAAACGGGAGCCTCTGAACGTATGCATGTACAGGTACTGTATATTAATTTGTGTTTTGTAATAGGGTCTTTTAGCTGCACATTTAGACTTGCTGTGTGATTTATGAGTCCCTCCTTCTATGGCTGTTGCTATCATTTACAGTTACTCTTCACAGCCCGAGACCTGAAGTCATTACTAGGTTCACTGGTGACTGGTGCATGTTCAAAAATAGATCCTAAATATGATTGATTGATCAGCATCAGGCAATGAGTTGCTGAGAGAGGGTCATAAACACACTTACACAAATTTATTTCATTTTATATTTAGATACGTTACACCTGAAAAACTAAATGTGAACAAATCATAGGTATCACTTTCTTTCTTTTTACTCTTTTTTTATTTTTTATTTTACATATCCATGTGTCATATTCTAACACTGTAATCAGCAGAGTCATGTATTTATCAGATATTCAACAGATGATTCATGACCCAGGATAATTAACATCCGTGCAAATTTCCATTCCGTCATGGAAACCTGCTGGAGGGTTCGCTTATATGTATTTGCAAAATTGAGAAAGTGCCAATTGCATGACCTCGTCCACAGTGACAGCTAATGATTAAAGTCACTTTTCTCTCTCTTCTTCTTCTTCTTCTACCCAGGTAGCTACATAATAACGTGTGCTTGTGCCAGAAGCAAGACTTAATTCGGTGTTGAAATAGGCTCTCATGAAAAACGCAACATTTTGGACTAATAAAAAAAATCCCTCGCAGAATATTTCAGGAGAGGGTTTTTGTGTCACCCTGGAGCTGCCAATATTGTGTCTGTCTTCTAACTATGAAACCTTACTTTCCCCTTTCTGAATAGTTTTCACCTTCACAGCGGGGCTGAGATAGAAATGTCAACACATTCGTTTTTCTGTTCCCGTGTAGGTGCCACCATTGGCACGAGCCCGGCGTGTTGACATATGCAACCTTATTCCAGATGACTGCTGTGTATAATAAACATAGCCATATTTATCCAAAGTCTACAGTGCCAAACTCATGCTCGCTGGTGTTTTGTGACGGATGCTACAATGTGCGTGCTGCCATGCAGCTTTGATCAGCTCATGCTCTCTGTATCCTGTTGCCGCAGTCTGATAGCAAATACATCCCAGCTGGAAATCACTCAGTGTCATGGCTCCCCAGACAGTACAGTTATGGATAAAAGTCCGAGTTCAGGAGTTCAGCAAGAGAACAACTATGTGGAGAAAAAAAAAAGTTATTATTAACGTGGTGTGGTTGTTTGGTTGCCTGTAAGTCTCGCCAGGTGGTAGGAGGGCATACAGTCAGTGGATATGAGTCTTTACAGTTGGTGAGTTGGCTTTCAGCGGTGTACCAGTATAAGTTCACCAGAATCTTGACGGCGCTTCACAAAGTCTAGTTTTTGCTGTTAAGGAGTTGAGGGTCAAGGACACACTTTGAAATAGAAACACGTTCCACCTCCAACAAATGATGGTGTGGAATTGATGTGTCCACAGGAGAGTTTGTATGTTCAATTTCCTCTAACCTTGAGCTTCATTATGTCCGATAATGTCTCCAGCATCAATTGTCCTTCCAGCAACATACTTATATATGGCAGAAAGCGAAAGGTTATACCAACAACAGGCAAACACGGGCCCTGTTCGCACCTGGTATTAACACGTATACTGAGCGAATGGATCATAAGTATCCAGTTTCAAGTGTGGTATTAAAATGCGTTCAGGGCAATTAACAGAACTGGTTGCATGCGTCCCAACATGGGCTTAAGATGCAAGTTGTTGGACGCCATGAACTGAAAACACACACATTGACATTTGTTATTTATTTCTCCACCCTGATGTTAGTTATTTTACAGGCCCACACAAAGTTCAGATTATACCTCGAGCTCTTGAAGTGCACCATGCGCCGTGCTACTTGAGGGTTGCTCCACTGTTTTCAGCAGTGACAGAAAATATCTTTGGTATTGTGGTACACATTGCATCACATGATGCCTTATTGCATACATTATGAATGGATGTAGCCATGGCCTGGAGGAAAGTTTACCAAGTGGTACCCAGTCATCACTGAGTGGTTCGAACCTTAACTTCACAACTCTCCAGCTGGTGGGTTAGCAGTGGTGGCCACTGTGACTTGTGACTTGTCTCTCCAAAACTGCACTTCCACAGGGAATAATCAAGTAGTCCACCCTTTACCCTGGACCAGCTGTTCATACTTTCTTCCTCTCTGCTGCTTCTTCACAGTTCTCCTCCCATGGGACAGATAGCTCTACCAGGAGGGCTTTCTTTCCCCCGTGGGACCACAAGACTATGTCCGGTCTTAGAGCTGTGGACAGGATTACCTCTGGGAACTGGAGGTCCTTGTCAAGGTTTGCCTTCGTTTCCAACCCTTGAGGTTGAAAGCAAAAGGTTTTGTTCTGCCTCACTCTTGACCTCTGGCTGTTGCTACTTCCTTACCAAAAGTAAAAGTGCTCAGCGGTTTGTTTAATTTTGAGTGGCTGTTTCTTTTGTCTTTGCTGCTCCAAGATGTCTGCAAGAGTCATTAAAACCTCGTCGTGGCGCCACCTCTATCTCCCTTGCTGTTTTACAACCCGATAAGATGTGCACCATGGTCTTTTGAGCTCCACACAATCTCCACAGGTTCTTCCCTCCTTACCTACCTTTGCAGGTTTGTTGGTGTTGTAAACATCTCTGGTGCATGAAGAGATACGAAACAACTCCAGACGCCACATCTCTGCCCATGTGATTAACCGTTTTGGAAGATCCCATCTGGTCTAAGCTCGATGGCCTACCTATTAAAGACACCAGTCATTATTGAGGAAATACAGTGACGTAGCTCCAAATGAACCACACGCTGATTCATTTTTATGGTGGAATTATTACCCTTAATTTGTTCATTTTTGTTCAGATTAACTGATTATTTATTTAAATATGAATTACAGAGTTGGATCTTTCTCCTTTGTCAAGCTTTGTATTATAATGATAATGATGATTTAATTATTTGCAGAGTCATTCATCTAGAAAGACAGGTTCTGTTTTTGTTTTTTTTGTTTTAATGCAAGCAACATCTTTATTTCCTCATTCCATTACTCATGTAATCCTATAACACCCAGTTCAGACCATACATCACTCTTCCTGTGGTTGCCCTCTCACTTTTATGCCACAGATTAATCTTCTTTTTGGAGTGTGGTGTTAATGATGATCATTTAAAAACCCTGTTCCACCATCAGGACAGAATTCTTATAATTAACTTGCATCAAGACTTGCATGTGTGCTTGTAATTTTTTTATTTTTATAATGGGTTGGTGATTTGGGCTGCTACAGATGTCTATTGAAAGAGGAATTTTATCTCATGGGGGGAGCCTGACAGAACAGAGATGGAATTAAAATTAAATTCTGTGTGCAGTCTATTAGGAGGAGGCCTTGTGAGCCAGACAGTCTTCAGAGAGGAGAATGTCCAGATTAGGCGTCTGATAGGAGACTTGGGATATGGCCATTTTAGGTCAGTCGGCTTAAAGAATCTTATCTGCATTTTTCAATTTTCTTGATTTCCCTGGTCACTCTGCTGTGGACAGACATTAGGTTCAATACCTTAAATATTTGTTTCAAGCGCATGGTGTCACACAGTAAAAAAAATGTACACTAGATTACCAAAAGTATTGGCTCATCTGCCTTTACACGCATATGAACTGAAGTGACATCCCATTCTTAATCCATAGGATTAAATATGGCGTCAGCCCACCCTTTGCAGCTGTAACAGTTTCAACTCTTCTGGTAAGGCTTCCCACAAGGTTTAGGAGTGTGTTTATGGGAATTTTTGACCATTCTTCCAAAGGTGTTCTATCAGGTTGAGGTCAGGACTCTGTGCAGGCCAATCAAGTTCTTCCACACCAAACTCGCTCATCCATGTCTTTACGGACCTTGCTTTGTGCACTGGTGCGCAGTCATGTTGGAACAGGAACCAAACCCATATTCGTCCATCAGTTTGCCAGATGGAGAAGCGTGAGTCGTCACTCCAGAGAACGTGTCTCCACTGCTCTAGAGTCCAGTGGTGGCGGCATTTACACCACTGCATCTGACGCTTTGCATTGCACTTGGTGATGTATGCTTGGATGCAGCATATGCAACATCAATTTTATTTTTACTAATGCAGTATTCCAAACGTAATCTTGCACATGTTTAAATGGAAATTTACCCTGTAATGAAAATAAGGACATACCCCACAATGCAGAGATTGTCAAATGTTACCATGTAGGCCAAGAAACTGACAGATTTAAATTTTCACTTGCATTTCCATTTCATAAAATCTGATGAGACTATTATTCTCACTATCATATTGTAGACAAAATGTTTGACGCCACAAAGTTCAAGAGGAGGATCGGAAACACATGAGCACCAGTGTCCCAGGTATGAAGTTTATCCCAGTGACTGATTACTGTGTGGTGTTCTGTAAATGAAGGAATGAAAAGCACTGAGGATACATGTACAGAATACAGTATGTGCTAATGCTAGCAAACAATCTACGCTGGTGAGGATTAGCACAAGGGAAGCCAGTGACAACACCACTGTCTTCTGCAGTAGTCAGTGGATGGTGACCAAGCATGTTGTCCAAAATTTTGTATTATGTTATTTATTTATTTTTTTTTGGTTTGGCTTTGACTTAACTTCAGTTTTTTCCAGACCTGAGTTGGCACTGCTGGTGCCACCACACACTGAGCTTCAAAACTGCTCTTCAGGTAAACTATGGTGTTACGGAGGGTCTGTTCATGTTTATATACAGTCAATTCTTCAAAGACACTTTCATTATCAAGATATTTTGTATTTCAGTTATGTCACTTTGCTAAGTCATGGCTATTCAGGTAGTCGGCAGCGGTCAAAAACCATGATATGATATGTGGCATACATGCAACAGTAACCTGGTTTCTTTTGGAGAACACTAGCTAGTGTAAACAACTCTCTCAGTGCTCATCCAGATTCTGAAATTGGTATATGACGTCTACATGCTTAAAAAAGTGGATTATAACCACGATACTCAAGTCCATTAAAGAGCACCAACCATCACTGTTTTTCTTTTTTTTCCCCCCTCTTCATCCTTTATATGCAGTAATTCTAACTTTTGACAGGGAGTAGGATTTTATGCGACATCTAATTTCTGCAGGGGGAAGATGTACTGCCAATGTTCCACAGTAGCGGAACGAGTCTAGTAACAGGGCAGCAAGCAAACTTTTATCTCGTGTAGTGTCACGCAGCCCATAAAGACGTAGGAGGTTAAGACCATAACTGAGTCTTATATGTCATGAATACAGGTGGCTCAATTTCTCTGCCCGAACGCAAGAAAGAGACAAGCACAAAACATCACTGCCTGATCATTTTGCTGATGTATGTGGAGAAAAATACCTGCATTCATGTTGGTGTGCAGGTTTGTTACCATGGTTACCAATTTATCCTCCAGGCATCGATAGCTCATATAGATTTCTTGTGAGCCTTGACAGCGCCTAAGGTCACTGTGTGGATTGTGCAACTTTATTGTTTATCTTTTGAATTAATGCTGAGATCACAAATCAAACTGCTGATGTGTCTGGTTTGCATTTGCATCGCGTACAGAGGTTGGTGCAACTGAGGCTTGAAGAATACTATACACTCAGAGGCTACGGTTTGACAGCGTGTCCACTTCTACAGTCATTGCAACACAATACTACAAACGGCCATAAAATCTTATCTTTGCGTAACTTACGTAACTTAGGTACAGCTACTTTGTGAGAAATTTGTATATTCAGTTATTGCTGAGGTCCTTGTTTAAAATGGTGTTAGACTGTTTGGGTTTTATGAAGATTTTTTTGTCTTCCCCATTTGCACAAATAATATATAGAGACTTTTCAGTAAAGGCATCATAAAAGTAGACCTTATGGCCAAACATTTGTATCGGATTAGAATGAACAAGTGTGCATAATGAAGTTACCACTGAGTGTACAGTGGCTGTTAGAATGGCCTAGAAGCAGCTGGATTAAAGCAAGAGGCTTGAGGCCCAGATGATACGCAAATCAAACAAGTGTTTATTCACCAAACCAACATATGAGGCAAAGCCAAAAAATATTTAAAACAAAAATAAAAAATCACTGTAGCACATTGGTGGCATAAGGTCTGAGCATCGCTGATGACGTCACTAATAAAAACCCAGTAGAAAGTAATGCTTTGCAACAGTGAAACCTATATTCTTGATCTGAACACTCAAGCTGAGAGCACACAGCTCATGCAATGCATTCTGTGTGCTGCAGATATGTATAGCCTGTATAAAAACAGGCAGCAACTCAGCACCATCAATAGCATTTAGTATAGTGTAGCCACGTGAAAAATGTGCAGTATTTGTCTTAAGTTCTATTTAGATGACTGCATTGCAGTAGAACTTTTCTTGTATTTCAGGTGCCATGGTATGGACTTCATCTTTAGTAAAGTATTTGCACACACTTGATGACCCGCCGCTAGTTTGCTGCAGTGACCCACTGGGCTGCTCACCTGTCTTCACTGAGGTGTCAATGTTGTTACTGTCATGTGATCAGTCGACATGGTGCTTAAAGAGTCATGGCACAGCAGTGAAGTTGACAAACTGACAAGTTGACTAGTGTGTACAATCCCTAGCATGCACTGGCTCCCATTTTATAGGCTGCCGCTAGTCAAACCACAAGTCCCACCAATCCACAGAAGGACTCCTTCCACAAATCAATGATACAATTCTAAGTAACTTACAAACTCGCATGATTATTATCATTGTCACATTTACCACTACATTAATAACTTCAATTAAAACTAATACATGCATCACATTCTATCCTATCGGTTCCTGTTTAGCATTTGAGCATGTGCTAATCCCCCTCTTCTACCAAACACTTGTTTTCTCCCGGGACCTTTAAAAGGTGAACAGGCTTTCTCAGGACTCTTTTAGCCCAAACACATGAGAAAGGACGCACAGCAGAATTTAGAAACTCACTGTTCTAAGACATATTCTTTCACTTTACTCTAACCATATACATATACAGTCTTTAAATGATCAGGTTCAAAGAGACAGCATCATTAAAGTATTTTAACATTTTCCTAAGAATGTAATCAAACCTCCTCAACCAATGTGTGTTTCTTTACTGGATTGGCCTTCATCGGAATCAGCTGAGAGGCAACCATCAAGAAAGCACACAAAAAAAACACAAAATAGTCTCAGTGTTTGTTTGTGAAAGTATTTCTTACATGTTCTGTTCATAAATTGCCAAAGAAATACTACTGTGCTGTGTTTTAATAAATTATAATTAAGATGACATTCATTGCATTGGTCCTTGCTTTTTGGGTTAAATTTACCAACTCTGACATCGCCCGTCTTAACAAAAGTGGAAAAAAAAATGTGTGTCAATCCAGAGGACATAAAAAATAAGTGATCTGTCAAAATGTGACGCAATTTGAATTTTTGCTGTCATGCATCACATTGGAAATAACATATCTCGGACAACATAGTTCCCTTTCAGCAGATGCTGGATGGCAGATAAGTCATTATGTGTAAATTACAGAATTTCCACTTGTGATTTTGATCGGGATTTGCCAAGATTTTCAGTGATGTGACGTGTATGAAATGTGTTACATAGCCCTGGAGTAATTCTGCCTCTCAGTTCGAACTTGAGTGTATACAGACTCCCTCTCTCCAGCACACACACACAAACCTAAGTCAGCGGCATTTCCCGCTTTATCTCATTTTCACAAACACAGCCGTCTCTTCTGCTTTCGCTCCTTCTCAAATCATATTCATTGCTCTATAAGAACAATCACAAGAACACTTTTGTCACTGTGTGTTTCTTTTTAAATGCAAGCCCTCTTTCCCCCATTTAACGCAAATTTATGATAAGTAAAAGCATACACCCGCATGCAGTGAAAAAATAAATCCCCCCATCTGTGCTCATTTTAGACTAAATATGAAATGGCCAAAGAGTGTGCCATTTGAAGCGTTTTTAGTGTCCGCTGTGCTGGGCTATTTGATTTGGACACCAGCTCTTGGCAGGATAGAGTTTATACAGTAAATGAGAGTTTTGGCTGCAACGGCCAGCAAACAAAAATTGGATAGGTTTCCTTCTTTCCCCTCGTTCTCTCCCTCTTGGCACCCTGGCTAATGTTGGGTTTAGTTTTCAGCGCAGGTTTCATCTTGTTTTGAGGACATGTTAACTCTTGCGGGGCAGCCTGCAAACAAGGAAAAGAAAGATGGCATTAGAGACACAGGTGTTTGATGATGCCTTTTGTACAGGGGGTTCGTGGGTACAGTGTGGGATGATACTGAAAATGAACAATTCAGAAGTGAATCTCAATGATCTCAATCAGACAAAGATCAGGAATTAGAAAGACAATTTTTTGTGTGTGTGTGATCTATGTGCTTGCACACAAACATGATTCATAGTTTAAATGTGTAAACTTTAATATCCAGCCAAGTTTAACTCCCTCATAGCATTTTTTAAGATAAATATTATAATAAATACACTGCCTGGCCAAAAAAAAAAAAAAAAGGTCACACATTCTAATATTTCATTGGACTGCCTTTAGCTTTGATTACAGCACACGTTCGCTGTGGCTTTGTTTCAATAAGCTTCTCCAACATCACAAGATTTATTTCCATCCAGTGTTGCATTAATCTGTCTTGTATTGATGATGGAAGAGTCTGACCACTGCGCAGTCTTCTCCAGTACATCCCAAAGATTTCTCAGAGGGGTTTAAGGTCTGGACTCAAGCTCCCTGAACCACCTGTCTTTCACAATCTGAGCCCAATTAATCCTGGCATTGTCATCTTGGAATATGCCCATGCCATCAGGGAAGAAGAAATCCATTGCTGGAATAACCTGGTCATTCAGTATATTCAGGTAGTCAGCTGACCTCATTCTTTGGGCACATAATGTTGTTGTACCTAGACCTGACCAACTGCAGCAACCCCAGATCATAGCACTGCCCCCACAGGCTTATACAGTAGGCACTAGGCATGATGGGTGCATCACTTCATCTGCCTCTCTTCTTACCCTGATGCATCTGGACTCATCAGACCACATGACCTTCTTCCATTGCTCCAGAGTCCAATCTTTATGCTCCCTAGCAAATTGAAGCCTTTTTTTTCCTGTTAGCCTCACTGATTAGTGGTTTTCTTAAGACTACACAGCTGTTCAGTCCCAATCCCTTGAGTTCCCTTCACATTGTACGTTTGGAAATACTCTTACTTTCACTATTAAAAATAGCCCTGAGTTCTACTGTTGTTTTTCTTTTGATTTCATTTCACCAAACGTTTAAGTGATCGCCGATTATGATCAAGTAGGATTTTTTCCGACCACATTTCTTCCTCAAAGACGATGGTTCCTCACTATCCGTCCAGTTTTTATTAATGCGTTGGGCCCAATTTTAGTAGTTTCTGCAATCTCACTAGATGTTTTCTCTGCTTGATGCATGCCAATGATTTGACCCTTCTCAAACACACTAACATGTGGGATGTGTCTGTCGACATGGTTGTTTAAGAAATGAGAAGCTACTCATTGCATCAGCTGGGGTTAACTAACTTGTTGCCAGCTGAAAGATAATCACCTATGCAGTAATTATCCAATAGGAGGCTTGTACCTATTTGCTTAGTTAAATCCAGGTGGCGACTTTTTTTTTTTTTTTGCCAAGGCAGTGTAATAGAAGATAATTATTTCAGTTTACCATTTCTCAACTGGAACCATTCTTTTTACTTAATCTTCAACAATTTCAAATGAATCCTAGGAGACTAAAACAAAAAAAAAAAAAAAAACTGAAAATGAAAATGAAAACTAAAATCCCAGTTTACATTTGTGCGCTGTTGTCAGTGGAGCTGAGGTGAAAGTTCTTAATCAATGCCAAGCAGTCCATTCTTTATAACAAAGTCTATTCTTTTCTTCTGTTCTTTTCAACAACCAAACTTTTCAACTTGCCAAACTTTGTCACAAGTACATTGATACAGTAAGTATTCCTCTTTGTCTTCAAATCTTTGTTGATGTGCTAACCAAGCTTAGACCTTTGTATAGCATTGGTGGTATAGTGGTGAGCATAGCTGCCTTCCAAGCAGCTGACCCGTGTTCGGTTCCTGGCCAGTGCAGCTTCCTTTTGGTTGCTTCTGTGACCTAGAGGTGAGGGAAACAGGCTTCAGGCCTGTGGTTTGAATCAGTCATCAAACCCACATGGGTGGAGAGAATAAGCAGCGCTCTTCCCTCAACATCCGTGATTTCAGCAACCGTTAACCCTGAACTGTTCCGTGGGCTGCCATTGAGCAAGGTTTTGGTTTCTCTACATACAACTCCTGTCACCAAGTTATGGAAACAACTCAACTTTGTTGAGAAATGTGATAGCAAGGAATCAGTTGGGTATCTTCAACGCACAAAGAGTTGAAAAGGGTTATGTAAAAAAAAAAAAATGCATTCACACAGGAAACAGCAACCACGCTCCTTTCCAGCATTTCAGTGTAAACACAGTGACAGTCAGTCACAGTGCAACACAAAATAGCAATGAATGCAGCATCAGCAAAAGCTTTGGCATCGCTTACCTTTTCCTTGCTGATTAGTAAGGCAATGATGGAACATTGGTCAGCAGCAGACAGTCATTAGTGGAGACAGCTGCTAAACTGAACTGAACCGCAAACTTGTAACACACAGTATGGGGGGGTTGCATAACGTGGCAGATGATTTGTTTTTCTAAAATCTCTCAGTACATCATCTCACAGGTTGATATAGTTCTGATATTTTTTGGTTATTGTTTTGTTTGCTTTATTTGTGTGTGTGTGTGTGTGTGTGTGTGGCGGGGTGCCTTTGATCATTTATGGCACCGTACAGCTGATTCACTCACTGGCTTATACAGTGTGATTAATGGTGGCGTTACATGATTTTTTTTTCTGGGTAATATTGCTTTCCTTTCTTTGATCTCTGTAATCTTTATGACACAAGGCTTGTCCTGAGGAAAGCAACTTATCACAAAGTTAATCCAGACCCACATTTTCTCCCAACTTCCCGCTGCTGACGAGGTCTGAGCCCACAAGGCAAATGATTTGAAAGTGGAGTTCTTATTCATCATGATAGGCTCTCTGGAGCTGAGTCACAAACAAATGTGAAATCTTCTTACTTTAACATCAAACACTCTCGTATTTATATTCGCTTACTATCTCTGATTGCTGTCAGCTCATTCTGGGTCCAGTGAAGTCTTGACTCATTATGGGTGATGACTTTATATCCTACAGAACGAGGACGATTTAAAACCCAGGATTCAAAGTTGTTTGTCATGTCCAACATTTGGCCAATTAAAGCACTTTTAGTGGCAAAGCTAAAGAAGCGTTCTAGCACCTGTGGTGCCTGGACCTTTGAAGAAAATGTAAAATGTAACTGCACAACTCCAGATCAATTTACATCAGGCTTATGACGGTCGACCCTGTTGGCTCACAGCAGTTCACAAAATACCATGTACCAATAATTAGAGACTAATGGCACAACAGATGTTGTCGCCTCTCACCATTTCCAGATTGTTGTGTGTGAGTGCTCCAGTGAATTTGGACTGCACTTCCTCTTTGAAAACACACCAATCAGGCATAGCCCCCTTGACCCCCTTCCTAATATTGTGTAGGTCTCCCTTGTGCCTCCAAAACAGTCGTGACTCATCAGAGAATGGACATGGGCCTTCTGAGGGTGTCCTGTGGTGTCTGGCAACAGAATGTTGTTAGTGGGGGCCCCTGGGTCCTATGGGTTGAGGGGAGGGGCCTCTGTGGATCAGGCTTGTTCCAGTTCATCTCACAGATACTTGATCAGTTTGAGATCTAGTGAATTTGGAGGCCAGGTCAACACCTTGTGCTGTTCTTCATGTTTTTTTAGTTGTTCCTAAACTGTTTTTGTGTGTGTGCCTGTGTCAGGCTGCATCCTGCTGGGGGTGGCTGCTGCCATCAAGGAGTGGGTGGTACGTGTCTAAGTAACATCCACATGAATGCCAGGTCCAAAAGTTTCCCAGCAGAACATTATCGCAAGATGGTCAATGTTATTTACTTCTCCTATCAGTAGTTTTAATGATGTGGCTGATCGGCGTAAAAGGCAATTTGACAGTGGATGGTTGGGTCAGAGATCTGAGAGTGTTATGGTAAAAGAAGCTAATGTAGCCTGAAGCAGAGATGAGAAGGGCTGACAGAGGTCCGGTAAACTCACTCGTTTCTAATTCCACATCCATACATTTTTATTTATCATCAAACTTCACTAGTGGCATCACTTGAGATGATTTAGCAAGCTTTACACGGCTATTTAAGCCACACGAGACCTTATACAAGCCCATTTAAATTGACAGTGAATTTCCCTTTAAGAGATTACGATTAGGCTACTTTGTCATAGCAGGAACACAGTATGAGAACAAAGAATAAATACAAACTAAATTTTTACACCTTTTCTTGACACAAATGTCACTTTAATTACAGCCTCAGATATAATGTAATTACGTAAATGCATTCTACATTTTCATGTTTAATGATTTTGTACAAAAAGTCTCCGTATGTCTCTTTTTGTGTGTCTTGTATTCTCACACTAAATCACATAAATGTCCAAATGTCAGCTTTGTTGTTGTTTTGTTGACTTTATTTCGGTTCCTCCCAACTCCTCCTAGCAACACAACTGAGTATTAAAAGCTAAAAGTGGAACCATAAACATATGGCACTGGTTTCCAAGTGCGACACAACCAACATTTTGAAACTTTTTTCTTTTCAAAAAAGGCCACTTCACAGCTCTAAATCTAATCCAGCTAACATGTGGCCAGGAATGTGTTTTTGGGGCCAAGCTATGTGTAATGACGCACATGTGTGAAAGGCCAAATGCAAGCATGGGGAGCTAAACGAGCGAGCTTTAGGTGGCTTGACCTTTGATCCGAACCAAAGGCTGGTGCAAGGGAGCCACCTCCTAATGAAGGGCTCCAGAGTGGAAACCGATGTACCTCCTGTCATTTACAGAAATCACTGTTAAAATGAAAAACTGTCCGAGGAGAAAATTCTTTCTAAGCTTTTATTTACTCGGAGGAAGCTGACCGAACACAGCTGCTCTTTTTCAGCAAAGCCACACTGACAGCACTCACAATGACACTTGGGAGCTGCCCAGTCTTCTACTGTTGGTCCTTAAGCAACTCTGCAAAAATAGTTGTGGATGAAGAAGTGGAGCTGCTGAAAGTGCACAGAGTAGACTTTCTGGTATTTGAATATTTTGTCAAACATAAACCTTTCCCTAGTTATTAATTACTGAGGGGTTCATTTCAGTAATATTTGAATCTAGTAAGCAGTCTGTATTGGTGTTAGATGGCTGAAGTCCTATATGAGAAGAAAGGATTTGATGGCTGATGGATCCAATGGCAGATGAACCTGCTGATGGATGTAAGGTCACACCACATTGTGAATAGATGAGTGCATAAATGGAAACCATTAAATGACCAGAGGATGACTGAATGTGTGAGTTCTGGGGTCTTTCTGAGCAGCTGTGCACTAATGCATCCAAGTGAAGAGTTGAAATTTTGCATGAATAACTCTTTTGACTGTGCCTCTGAAAATGTACTGGGCGCCTGCTGTGAAAAGATGAGTGAGATGGATTGGCATAAAAGTATCAGACATTAATGGTTCCCAGGCGATGACTCACATGACTTTGGAAATACCCTGACTCTTTCTCCAGCGCCACCATGAGGTTGACATTTATGTTTTTGGAGTGAATTATCTCCTTTAATTGTCAGATGGACTGCCAAGATATTTGGTCCAGCCATTTACATCCTCTTTGAGATGGATTTTAATAACGCTGATGTTCCCCTGACCTTTCATCTAGTGCCATCAGGTCAAAGTGTTAATTGCTTCAATACTCTGGTTTATGACCTAATATCTTAAAACCCAGTGCCATTCCCATCAGCCTCAGCTGTATGTTGTTAGCATTAGCATACCAAAACACTAAATTAGATGGCACAATGGTAAATAGTATCCATTGTGCCATATAATCACATCATTAGCATATTGTTATAGTTAGCATGTGTACTAAAAAGATACTGAGCATGTTTGTTGGAAAATGTTTGTAAAAATTGTTCAGAGTGGTGTTTTGAGTCGGTTTTGGAAGACATAAAATTGTGCCATTCCTTTCTTTCTGACTTCTAAAAATATACAAGCAACAAGTAAGTAAGTACAAGTGATCAACTCTTGATCATGATTGCTGGAGTTTTTGACTTTTTTAGGTTTCAGTTTTTCACACTAGAAGTTGCCACACTAAAACTTAAAGCGCTTTTAAAACCTCATTGCACTGACTTACCATCATTTGATAGAATCCTTGAACTAGCAATACATGCCTGACCCCAGTTGTAAAACTGCTCTTGAGTCTATTTGAAGTTTACAGTGTGGGGAGCAGCTTGATTTGGACAACATCTACAATCTCACTATGTGAAAAAGGTTTGTGTGTGCCATAATAACCAGAGGAGACTAATGATTGGTCAACAGTCGAGGGTTTACCCTGACAGGAGGAGCACTTATAGGTAATGCATGGATTGATTGAGGCTTTCTTCTGAGTGACCAAATAAAAAGATCATTTAACACCATGTGCACAGTCAAGATGAGGAACGTGAGAGTACTTGTCAACGGGATCCAATCGTGATATTGACAAATTTGAGGAGGTGGTGATGCTTTGTTTGGTATAAGAACCCCCCTGAGTTTAGTCACCGGTATAGGTGGTGATGGGAGGAAGAGAATGCTGAAGATCTGGACACCCTCATCATGATTGGCTAATAGAGATTCTGTTCAAATGTGAATGCTAAAAAAGGGAAAAAAGAATTGGCAATAAAGACAATCTTCCTAATTTAACTGATGCTGAGCTTCACATGCAATTGATAGCTGGTACACAGGCACAAACACACATGCACAGTTTACAATCTAATTTATCATCTCATCTGCTTCTGTGCTTTTTGACCCAGCAAGGGCACAAAAGAGGCTCTGACACTTCTCACTTCTGTGTGCCAGCATACTAACAGAGTGATTATACAGTAAGAGTACTCAAGATGTGGGGACATCAATCTGTTTGCACAGTCACATTGTGGGCTCCCGCCAGCCTGTTGGTGACAAAAAACAAGTCTGCATAATGTAAATCATTAAGGGTGAAGACTTAGGGTAAGGGTTGGACTGGGGCTAGTAGAAGTAATGCTTGGAATTAGGGCAAGTCTCAGGCATGTAAATCAATGCCTCAGTGTTCTCTGTAGGGGTGAAACCATGACTGCGTGCATGTGTGCACGAGTGTGTGTGTGTACCATGCCAGTTGATGATTTTATCTTTGTTGACATTGTCGTTTGTTTCGGCCAGCTATGTCAACCAGTCTCATTTTACCAAATGGCTGCTGAAATTAGAAGCAAATTTGGACTCCTGTTTCATTTAATTAACATTTTATAACCTTTTGTACTAACCTTTTGGTGAAATCATTGGAGCGGATTAATAAATATCAGGTGACCTTCTTTTTTTTGTTTCCCAAAATGACACATTTCCAATTCAAAAGTATTGTGCTGCCATCTGCTCGCTACAGAAACAATAGCCTCTGGCTCAATGGGACCTGATGAACTATGATGACCTGTGTAATTAAAGGGAGTAGAAGACATTTGAGTTGATACAATTTTAACCCTTTTATTTTAAAGTTACAGATTTTACTATGAGTTACATGATGTAAGTATTGACTTGACTTAACAAGACCTCATATCTGATGTTTAGGGTTCTCCTCACATTAAACTATATCAGTGAATTAAGATTTGAAGAGATTGATGCATCACATAGCTGCCTCTGATATACAAGTGGAATCCAAGAATAGGCAGCATTCATGAATTAAATCCTATGTGAACAAACCGTACCAGTTTGTATAGTTTAGTTAAAGTTAGTTTCAAAAAACTAAAATGTATGTGCGATGCATTTAAAAGCCAACAACAGTCTCAAGGCTGATGATAAATGCCTCAAGGTGTGCCCAAAGAATTGACTGTAGGTGTGTGTCTGTGCTTTTATATAGCTATCTTTCTGAGGACTAGTTTGTGCTTGTGCAAAGTGAGGACAATTTGGCTGGTCCTCATTTCTTTACAATAATGTATGAGGGACTTGGTTCTAGGTAAACCAAGGTTGGGTTAGGCACTTAGTTGAGATGGTTAGGGTAAGGGGCTTGGGAATGCATAATGTCAATGGATGTCCTCACAAAGATAGCCATACAAGCACATGTGTGTTTGTATAAGAGAGCTGGCGACAATGACTCAACTGTTTCCTAATGGTTCACTTCTTTCAAATGAAATGAATGCATGGATTCTTGCTTTGCTAGCTTCTCATGACTACCCATAAAATATGCAAGACTCTGAGAGACAAAGGAAACTGAACAAGAACCAAGACTTTTCATGTGTATAAAAAATTTTGATAGAAAAAGTACCAGATGAACTTAGATTAGGTTAAAGGCAGTAATTAGGATCACATGGGGGTGGGGTGGGGGGTTAAAAAGTGAGTGACAGCTACTCATCAGTACAGAACTGTGATCCCTCTCTTCTGTTCCTCTCTTCTCTTTGATGTTCCTTGCTCTCTGTCGATAC
This sequence comes from Chelon labrosus, assembly GCF_963514085.1. Taxonomy (NCBI): domain Eukaryota; kingdom Metazoa; phylum Chordata; class Actinopteri; order Mugiliformes; family Mugilidae; genus Chelon; species Chelon labrosus. The sequence goes on along the minus strand of NC_140355.1, from coordinate 7,421,186 downwards.
TGAAGAAACAAATCTCCAAAAACACTTTATGGTTTGAAAGGATAATTTGTCTTATTTCCAACTTTAAAACCTGGTGTACCTCAAAAAACTGAAAAAATAGATGAACATCAGTATATTGTCGGTAGCATATACTGTATATTGTACATACTGTTCTACAGATATGTCTCCAATTTGTAAAAATGTTCCAAACACATCTTGAAATATGTTATATAAAGCCCAGTCTCCTTAGTGAGTTCAATTCCTTTATGTGTGCTCCATGAAAGACCTTCTGTCCACCAGGACAGGCTGCTTAAAGCCTGATTAATTTCCTGTACCTCCCAGGCACAGCTTTTTCCTGAAATATCCAAGACGGGACAAATGCGCATACTTTGCTCAATGTGGTTTCACTACTAAAAGCATTCAATTATCCCACAACAGGGGAGCTGATTAACATCAAAGGGGTCATCTGCTCCGATCCCATAAATCTGATCTCCATGATGATGTGCTCATGCGGGGAAGCACATGTGAGTAAAACACAGCCCACTTCCAAACGGGAAATGAAAACAGAAGCTTCATTCACAATTATTATTATTATTTTTCTCAGAATTCAGTGGCAAGAGAAGAAAAGTTTTGAATTCACTGTTGTGACACTTCAGTGCACCCACTTCACCTTAAACTACAGTCATTAGGTGTCCTGTTTCTGTAGCCAAGCATTCATTTACAGTTTTATACATATGCATAATATGTGTCCTCCCCTCTACTGTGGAAACTCCAAGCAGATCAAAAGAGATCAAAATAATCTTGGGAGGTGAACATCCTGCTGCATCTCAGATGTGCAATATGTGCAATATCAGCAGTCAGAGCTCCAGAGGAGTTAACGTTAGCTTGTTAATGTTGCTTAGGTTTAATAACCTCTTCACTAAAGTCAAAACCCATATGTCTCATTTGTTCTCGTACATTAACAAGGAGTAATTTGACCCATAGAATAACATTAACTTCAGATGTTGAATCATTTTATAGTTTGGTAATCTAGATTGTAATGTTGGATGGGTTAAAGTCTAAATAAATCCTTTATTACAACGCTCAGATTTATCTACTTTGATTCAGTGATTATTTTCCATATTATATAAACACCTACAGAATGACTTATCTGTTACTTTTAGACTTTATGTGGGCAGGGAGCAAAGAATACTTTTCTCCTCTCTCTTCTCTATGACAAAGCACTAAAGTCAGTCCTCAAATAGTCAGTCCACCTCCACACCTTCCTCCTCCTCTGAAGGGGCAGTTCACGTTTCTCTGCTCATCATCCGGCCAGTATCCTTTCTGTTCACACGAGTCAGCATCAAAATTTTACTCATCCTTCTCCTCCGCCATGCAAACTGGCCAGTCTGTATCTCTCTTATCCATGTCCATCTTTGCATCCCTCCTTCATACAAATCTATATTTGTCTCAAAATGACCAGAAGTGGTCTTTCCTTTTTTTTAATGTGAGGTATCGGGAAGTGTTCCTTCCCACTATTACTTAAAGACCTTGTCGAGTGTCCTCACCGCTGCTCAGGGGCTGACTAAAGGTGCGCAGGGAGGCACGCTTTACATAATTCCTTTAATTGATTAATGTAAATTTTGTCAAATGAATAATCAATCCTGATTAAGGGGCATTCCATTAAGGTGCACCAAAAAATCCAAGTACAGTAATGCAAGTGGTAATTATTAGCCAATCAATATTCCAGACTTGAAGAAAGAGTGTTCAATGATAGTGGTAGCCTCAGAGACTCTGTTTGTTTCCATATGATGGATAGCCTAACATTTCAGATATAATGTAATAGAAAGACTAGGATAGGTTAAAAACCTGAGACCTTAAAACAATAGTCAAGTTCCCAAAACCACCTATCAGGCATCTCCACTGACAGGAGAAGTGAATAACATTGACCATCTTGTGACTATACAGTGTTCTGCTGGGAAACTTTTGGACCTGGCATTGATGTGGAAGCTACTTAGGCATGTACCACCCACCTAAACCAGACGAGGCACCCCCACCCCATAGCAATGACACTCCTTGATGGCAGCAGCCATCCCCAGCAGGATGTAGGACATACACAAATACTGTTTAGGAAGAACCCAAACACTGGAACAAGTCTGATCCACAAAGGCCCCTCCCCTAAACCATCAGACAGAAATTACGAGATCAAGCGTCTACATGGTTAGTAGGCACTAATCATTTTGTACACACAAAAACGGTTTAGGAACAGATCAACATGAAAAACAGTACAAGGTGTTAACCTGGCCTACATATTCACTAGATCTCAAACTGATCAAGTATCTGTAGGATGATCCACAGAGACCCCTCCCCTCAAACCATAGGACCCAAAGGCCCCCACTAACAACATTGTATTGCCAGACACCACAAGACACCATCAGAAGGCCCATGTCCATTCTCTGATGAGTCACAACTGTTTTGGAGGAACAAGGGATACTTACGCAATATTAGGCAGGTGGTCATAATGTTGTGCTGGTGATCGGTGTAGCCTGCAATAGAGACATGAAAGCAGACAGAATTGTTTAGAAAGTAAAGCAAACTGGATCACCAGGCTAACTGTAGTCAATCACAGATGTTTGTTTCTAGGTGGTCTCCTTGTAGAACCTGGTTTGTTATTTGGCATTAGGATGAGCCAAACAGTTATCACTATCAACATGGCTATTTTACAAATCAGGAAACAAATGCAGAAATTCCAGTCTGAACTGGAAATTCCGACCCCACACCTGCCTGTATGAATCACTGTTTTGTCAGTTACTGGTCGTAAAGGAATTACGCCAAATGAAAGTCATTTGTGATCAAGTCCTGGAGTGGTCTCAAGTGACTGCCCGTCCAACCCTTTGAACAGTTGTTTAACCGTCTGCCATTTCTGCCACTCGGGAAAAGCTAGGCATAGCTACCGGGGGCAGCGCAATTGATATCTGCTTTCCGTTACGCTGCCTTGAATCAACCCTTCATTACAGGAGACCTTGTTGTCAGTGCCAGATATGATTGCACAGTCAAGGCAAAGCTTACAGAGAACCAATCTAAATGCAGACTGTCAATATTCCACAGACATTAACTGCTGTTCATTCATTCATTCATTCATTTTCTGTAACCGCTTATTCCTGTGAAGGGTCGCGGGGTCTGCTGGAGCCTAACCCAGCTGTCATCGGGCGAGTAACTGCTGTGTTAAACTTGAATAAAATAAAAAGATTGCTTTTTTTTACAGCAATTGGTATAAAAGTGGATACCACAAATACATGACTGAGAATTAAGTAGCTCCAATTTTTTATTCTGCTCTGCACAACCAAATACTCTACAGCAACCAACCCAGGCAGTTGGTGCTCAGCAGGAGTTTGAAGCAAAGACAAAAGAAGAGGAGAGCCAGGCTGAGCTGAACCACACTCAAATTCTGGGATGTGGTTTTAAAATTCATAACCAGCTACAAAAGTTAGGAAAGGCTCATGGCAAAATCTGGTCAGGGCAACATGGAATCTCACAAACAGCTTTTTTAATTTCTTTTGAATTCAGTATTGCTTTAAGCAGCAGCAGCAGCAGCAGCAGACAAATCTGTCTTTTCCATTTAATTGGGACTAGCGAGAGAGAGTAGTTTGCCTTTTTATGTCACAGTGGAGGTCAAACTTAGAGGATTTTTAAATCTCCCTTTAACGTTAAACTCATAATCAATATTCAGAGAGCTGCAGACACTCACAGGCTGCCTTCGTGAAGCAACTATTGTGTCAACTAGACAGGCTAAAGCATGTAGATGAATACCTTATTGTGAAGAACAGACAATACAATGCCCCTCGTATTACTCATCTAGGACTTTTTTAGGCTTCTGGGTGTCTGGTGAGAGAAATTAAATCGACCTGAAGCATATCCAAATATTTTCACTTATTTTTTCAATTAATGAAACAGTTTTCTGAAAAGAAACTGGCAAAAATGAAACATTTTTGTGGAGACGTTTTCTCTGCCTTTGCAGATATTCAGAAAGAGACGAACGCGAGTAATGGCAAAAGAATTAACATGCATCAACTGTACATTTAGACAGCAAGGCTAATAGAAATAATACTTCACTGAGTTCTGATACATCATGGATCTCACAAGAAACTAAATGGAGAGGTGTTGGTTTGTTTTATTTGTCTCTATTCCTACTCTACACCATTACAGTAGAAAATACAGGCTTACCCCCTCCTCACCGTCCCCTTCTTTAAAACTGAGTATTTCAGGAAAGAAGTATCAAGAGGTTTTCTGCATAAATTGTGGTTGGACATGGACTCGTGAGATGAAGCTTATTAGACACTGGTAAAACATTTGGTTTCCAAAGCAAATACAGGCTGATAATCTCCTCTCCAGTATTCCGTCCTAACAGCACAGAGAGGGAAAGAAAAATAATCAAGATTTGCTGAACTGTATCGATTCAAACCAATGCGGACAGCTCAGTCTGCGCAGGATGTACCATCATCACTGCTGCTTCACGGGAACGTATTTGGAAAGAAGAGGACGTGTGGTTCAAGAGGGAATCCAAGCAATACAGAGACGGAGAAGAACCAAGAAGCAAAGATGAAAGAGGTAAAGGAATAAAAAAAGGAGCAAGGGAAGAGGGTCTACCACCTCCTGCTGAGTATTTCATTTACATTTCAGACTTTTGGTAGATCCCACTCCCCCATGAGTGTAACCCACAATTCTGCATTCAGTTTGAGGAATCGTGGAGGTGTCTCAACTTTCCAACAAGGAAGTAGCTAGCCAGCAACAAAACATTTACATTGACAGAGCTGCTTGATCCTTTAGTCAGCAGCACATCTCTCTGTCATCTATTTACCTTTGTTTCCATTCTTCTTTACATCTCCTGCTCTTTTTTTGCTTCTGTCCTTCTGTGCATTCTTCCTTCTCATCAAACCCAATTTTTCTCTGCATCACAACATCCTCCTCCATTCCATCTTGCCTCTCCTACCCTTTTCTTCTCCCTAAATATTTCATCCCACTCTTCCAGGTTTAACAGTTCTTCTAATACTGTTGTACCTCCTCCTCCTCCTCCTCCTCCTCTCTCGCAGTATGCCACAATACTGTATCCGGTCTATAATTTCATCAAGCAGTGACCCAAACATCCCAAAGATGATTTGTTCTGTGTTTCAGTCTGAGCTTTGCAGTGGAGTTTATAAGAGAGTATTCAGAGAGAGAAAAAAAAAAAAGAGATGGATATGAGATAATCCTGGAGAGAGTAAAGAAATGTCCTTGCACAGACAGCAAGGGCACATGCAGCTACTGTCCCTATTGACCACAAATTCTATCGCTTTAAAAAACATGAAAGTGTGGAATTCCTGTTGCTGATGTTGCTGTGGCTGTGAGTTACTATTATATTACAACATATATACTGTATATTTAGAACACGTATATACACATTGTGCATGCACAAGTTATTGTGTCTGAAATAACATTACCTACTGTGCAAATAGTCAAACAAAGACATACGTGGAATAACACTACATACCTTTGCCCTGCTGGGAAGACTATATCCTTAGATTAGAAAGTATGCCCAAAGAAAGAGGTCAGCTGACTACCTGAATATACTGAGTGACCAGGTTATTCCATCAATGGGCTTTTTCTTACCTGATGACACGGGCATATTCCAAGATGACAATGCCAGGATTCATCGGGCTCAAATTGTGAATGCGTGGTTCAGGTAACATGAGACATCATTTTCACACACGGATTGGCCACCACAGAGTCCAGACCTTAACCCCATTGGGAATCTGGGATTGGGATATGCTGGAGAAGGCTTTGCTCACTGGTCAGACTCTCCCATCATCAATACAAGATCTTGGTGAAAAATGAATGCAACACTGGATGGAAATAAATCGTGTGACATTGCAGAAGCTTATTGAAACAATGCCACAGAGAATGCATGCTGTAATCAAAGATAAATGCGGTTCAACGAAATATTAGAGTGTGTGACGTTTTATTTTGATGGCGACTTTTTTTTGGTGGCGACTATCCTGTGGCTAATATTTTGTTGGCCAAACAAAGTGTTAAAAACAACATTTTTCAGTCAGTGGTCACCTGCCCTCTTGGCCTTGCTGCTATTCCCAGTAGGATTCCGTTTCTGGTGGCATTAAAGAGCAAATTAAGTTTAGGTACTGCCAGTTCCTATTTACTCTCAGCAGCTCCTTTTCTGAATGGTCCCCACCAACCATATCCTCTTCTGTAAGAATTTTGCAGCTGTAACCTCGAGCGGTCTCCACTCCAATCAAAACATAAGTACCCTGGCTGTCCATCCAAGTCAGTCAATACACAAAAAGTATCATTATCCACAACACCCTGTGCACTCATGTTAAAAAATTTAATTTTCGCTGATTTAGAGGCAGTTAGATTCCATCTAGAGCGCCACTCCATTGTCCGCGCTTCCAGGAACTACAACCGATTTGAGACTATCAATCCCTAATTTCGATAAATAGAGATAAAATCAAAACCTGGCAGGCAGTGAGGTGACTGACTTCATCCCGTGGGATTCATTCAGATACAGTACAGTTGTGCAGTTGTGTCTGGATGCAAAAAACGCAGTTTTTCGATAAATTATTGACTAAATTTAGAGTTTTTACTTGTTCGTCTGCATCTGTAAGCACATGTCTGGATTACTGCCTTTTCACACGCTGTAATTTGTATCCTCTCTCTCACACACACAGAAACATCTGTATCATTTTGGAGGATATTGCATGGAAGTCTATCCATAACAACTAGAACCAACCGAACTGTAGAAACTGTACCTAATTGTCCTTATTTCACTTTTTTTTTTACATCAACACACTCACATTACCTTCTTTTTCTTCCTCCTGTCGTCCGCCACTACCCACTTCCCTGATTTGACTGCTTCTTCCCTCCTTTTCCAGGACTTCTCCTCTGCGTCCCCTCCCCTTCCCTGCTCTGTGGTCAGGAAAACTGAAGAAAACCATTGCAGTTGGAAACCGCTGCCACATAAAAAAAAAAAAAAAAACAACTTGTTACTTTCAGAGTTTAAGCCCCTGCCAAATAAAAGCCCCTGCTCACAGGCCTGCAGGCCGTAAAATGCGGTAACAGAAACCAAGACTTGTAAATCACATCTTGATTGAAGGCTTACTAAGTATGGGATGTGACGCACCGGCACGCACGCACTTAAACACAGATGTATGTCCCTGCTTTTTATATCTGTCATATTTTTTAATATTGATCTTTCATATTTTCAATTATTTCTTATTAGGTAGATTCTTTTGTTTCATAAAGTTTCTTGCAGTCATTTGTTTTGCACCTAGAGTTACTCTTATGTGATGCTGTGTATCCATGGATACAACTCTGTGCCTCTACTTCATTCTCATTTTCTTTATTTGCAGTATCTGTCTCAAGAATTCCACGTTACTTAAAGGTAGATTGTTTTCAATGTGTAAGTCAGACTAGGCCATTCTGATCATCTTTTTATATCTGGAAGTGAACAAAGTCAGTGTTTGTTCAGTGAGAAATATAACTGAAGCCATACCTGCCAGAAGAAGTGGATGCGAAGTTACATACCATCTATGTGGGTACAAGGGATGAGCAGAAAACCAAGTACCGTGGCGATACGTAACTAACCCTGAGACAGGAGGGCAGTGTTAAAGAGTGATATGGTATCCCACCACAAATCATTACAGCTGCATCCACTGAGCTGAGGATGATAATTGTAGCCAGACTAAAAACATCCAACCCGTTGGATGTGACAGAATGGAAGACATACATGCAGATGGCAACAATTTCCTGCTCACTTTACACGCTACTCATACTGTATGTGCCACTGCAACAGTAATCCCGGAGTCACTTGGGCATAACATAAAGAATGCAACATGAAAAGTACCCTCCATGGAGAGGAGGGTTGGAAGCTGAGATCAAGAAAGCCTGGAGGGATGTTAGTCAGCTAACAGAGGTCACTGAAGGCGTCACAAGAGACAGGTCCTGGATGGATAAGAAGTACAACAAGATGTCCATAAATAAGGCTCTAGAGACTGTCAAACAAAGACCCACAGCTGCTTAGCTGAAGAGATACGCATGAAAAACAAAGGAATACAGAAAAAATAGCTGCAGCACAAAAGACGGGGCTGGTACTCAGTCAACGCAGGAGCGTGCGAAAGGAGGTCATAAAGAGTCAGATATCTCCAGAGAGTAAGATAGGTACAGTAGATGGTCATCATATCAGTATCACAGGGTAAGGGTTAAGTTTACGACAGATGTTATCCATGCCAAGAACCGTGCACTGCACGATGCATGGAGGGATCCACCCGAAATCCAGCTCACAGCGACTCCATTAACAAAAAGTACCACGATTAGTGCTTTTCAGGATGGGATACAGGACAGGGCACGTCCACGACCCTGGTGACTATGGGTTAGAAGTCCCAGTGGGACACATCATCAGAAGTGGTTAAGAATAACAGAGCTAAGATCTTGTAGGACATCAAGTTCCAGACTGTAAAGCAGCTCCTGGCTTGACACACAGCAGAAAAGGGAAGATTGTGGTAGATGTGGCAATCCCTGCTGACAGTAACATCAGAAGGAAGGAGCATGGATGGACTGAGAAGAACCAGGCCCAGAAGGAACAACTTGAACTAATGCTAAAGGTGAAGTCCACAGTGGTGTGGGTGCTAATTGGAGCATTATGGTCTGTGAGATAAGTGGCTGTCCAGAAGACTGCAAGTCAAGGATCTGCTAAGACACAGCGCAGAACCGTTAAACATGCAGGCCTCTGGACCCAAACTTAAGTAACACACACAAACGGACACTCACGCACACATGCACGCACATAGTGTGGGTTATCATTATGTCCCAGCAAAGGAGAGCACATGTCAATCATTTCTTGTACAATCTGTTTGAAATTAAGGCTGTTAATAGAATGCCTGTTGAGCCTTGCCAGACCACAATGAGGGAGTATCTGCGGCCTGGCTTGGTAAGGCTAGAAAGGATGGAGATGTGTGCTCCGCTTTGTAGGAGTGAAAGTTTGGCTCAGGCCAGACACGAGCCAATTCGTTGGCGGTGTCTGACAGCTAACAAAAGGTTTTAGCTTGAACTTGCTCACAGACCAAAGCCAATACAAGACCATTAGATGACAGCAGTGGAGACTGCGTTGCATCAGCTCATATCAAGATCAACATGCCTGCTTTAGAGGATTAATAATAGGCTGCTCTGCATATTAGTCATTTTAAAGTTTCTCATTAAGCTCAAGTTATTCTTCTAGTTGTGTTGCCTAATGTTTATCAGAAATTCTTGTCAAACCTGGGCTTTGTTCCCAACATAGGAACCTTTCTAACAAGACATTGAATATTCACTTTAAAACACAGGTTTCCTTGAACTATCGTTCCAGTACAGGCTTTTTTTTTTGCTACACTTTCTCTGACACAGAAGGACATACGAGGGAAAAGGGGAAAAAATGGGCTTATGAGAAGCTGGACACAATCTCTAATCCATTGAGTGACTGAGGGAATCTGGAAATAAGGGGAGAGAGTCAGGGGAGAGAAAGTTCTTTCTTCCTTCATTTTACCAGTGAGCTGCTCTTGGGGGAGGTGCTGAATCCCTAACCGCTCCAAGTGGAGCCATTCAAAGCCGACAGCATAATACTGCAGTTGTACTCTGTAGCTCCCAGGTGTGAAAAGTGTATAACTGAGTGATTCTGAAGGAGCTGCTGAAACGAAGCATATGAACTCGGCTCATCTTCTCAGGGCGAAATAAAATAAAATAATAAAAAAAAAAAAAACAGACACATTACACACATCTTCTCGCATGCAGACAGTCTGCTCTCACTTTACCTGAAGCCTTTTCCTGTTGCTGCCACACACATATCTGCAGACACTGGTTTTCTGCTCACGCTAAACGTTCCAGAATTCTAATATCATGTATCGTCTTAAGCTTCCCCGATGATGATATGATGCTAACCTATTTGGATTAGATGGAAGATTTGATTCAGAAAACCAAGCACTCCTAATTTCTCCCTAATTTGCATCAAGAAATGACACACACATATTTAAACAGTTTTTTAAAAAAATAAAAAATGTCGTGCTCGTGCTGAAGAAAGGGGTCTGATGTTGATGACTTTTAGGAATAACACATGCTTTAAGGATAACTCTTTCTAATTTACAGTATTTGTGAACTTTAACTAAAGTCCTAAAACATAATGAGAGTGAAAATCAACATAAGGTAAAAGCACTGTTTTCTCTTCCAGTGGAAAACACAAGGGGATAAGTAAGTATAGGCAGCGGGTATAGTGCTTCATATCATTAATGCTGAAGATGAGTATTTGCATATAGCACACCTGCAGTACTTCCATCTATTATAAACCACAATGGCACATTTTCGTCATCTCTCCAAAGTGTTTTTTGTTGTATACTGCAGCAGATCCGAAGTAAAACACTATAAAAGGTGAGATGGGAAAACCAAAACCTTGTAACGACACATCTCAGGGTTCTGCACAATCATCCGACGTCAATGTTCCTGTCTGCTGGTCGGGTTGATGTATCGCCGCACTTGGCAAGCTTTCCTAGACATGATGGAGGCAAAATCTTTAAACCACCTCTAAGTCATTAATAAAGCCTTGGGTGAAGAAAATCTTATTCTTATTTTATACAAAACCTTGCAGACTTGCTTATTCCCCGAGGAATATTCCAGCAGTCCGACACGAATCACTCTGTCTTTCTGCAATTAGAGACTTTTGTATTAAGTTGCAAACTGGGACAATTTTGTTGAAGTGCAAGGTCACGGTTGTTCAAACAATTCATAATACATCATCAGGTCCGTGAGGAGCGTGCTATTTTTATTGATGTGGCTGGTTAGAGGCAATGCTCAGCCTGGATGTGAGCCGGAGAAGATGACACGGGGAAAAGTTTTCACCTGTAAGAATTTCAGTTTTGAACGCTTATTTTAACTGAGCTTTGAAGAAATGTTCAGAATCACTTTATCTGCAGAAATATTTCTGAAATTAGTTTTGAAAAAGAGGAGAACCAATGCGGCACATTGTTTGAACTTCCTTTAATTGCTGCCGGGGAAAGATTGAGAATTCCTAAAGGGGCTGCCATGCTTTCATCTACACAGTAATAATAAGTAAACCCCTTTTTCAACACATATCCATGGCAGTCGTACGCTCCTTCCATCGCTATATCACACTCCAGTCGAGCCGAGGCCCTCTTTCTTTACATCCTGGTGGCAGTAACCAAAATATTGACGTTCATTAGTCAGATGCATGTCAAAGGAAGCCAAAGGATTAGATTCAGATGGCGGAGGGGAAGCTGGAGGGCAGATAATGAAATCTGGACCGCAGAACCCAGGCTGAGGGATCTGAGGGAGGAAAGTGTGGTTAGATGCACACACACACACGTACACACAGAACTCCCATGCTGGATGATTCACACACACACACACACACACACACACATGAAAGAATCTGCAGACGAACATGCACACTTAAGGGGTTCGTCCATACATCCACACGATGGACTCACGCATGCATACACACATTATGGTAGCTTCCCTGAGACACGTAGTTAACACACAAGCAGACACACACATTCACACACTCGGGAGTGAGGCAGAACGACCGCAAGGCTCTGTGCTGAGGTTAGGCTACGTTTCATCTCAGTCTGAGGCCTAAATTTCCTCAGACAGGGGCCTCGCTTTGACACATTCCCCCAGCAGCCAAGCTCTCACCCTGGCATGTGTGAAGCTCTGAAGTTGTGGTTGACTCTGGGTTTTTTCTCCATTTTTTTTCCCCCATCCTTTCTTTTTATAATCTTTTCTATAATGAAAGGGCTTTTTTTTTTTTTTTTCAAGCATTTCATCTGCATGTGTCTGGTGTATCTCATTGTGTGTCTTTATGTGTGCTTGGGGCTGTATGTACAGCATGCATGCATCTGAGCGTGCACATCTCTTTGCGCGAGCGATGTATAACGTTTCTCTCTCATTGTTCTTTCGTGCTGGCTCAGTCTCTGATTTGTCCCTCAACACACAGCAGGATATTGAACTGTGTTGCTGGCTTAGAGAGCAGGCAAACCGATATTCATCTGGGATAAATATAGAAAACAGACACTTTCTTGGGCCTTAAACTATGAAAGTTTAGAAGAACAAGAGGGCTTTGAAGGAGCCGGGCTTTGATTTTGACAACTGATAGCACTGTGCTGTTGTGTTTTGTTTATGCCTTAAAATTGCACGCTCTTTTCTTTTTTCTTTGCATTTTGCACAACTATTTAGACTGCAGAGTTTTAAGAGCACTCATATGAAATATGTTACCCTTTTTTGCATCATGTTGTGCCATCGCAAAAGACACGGCCGTGCAATCCACCACTGAAATCCAGTAAACATTTGTTGGAGGAGCATACTTAAAGGGATAGTTCACCGAAACAGAAACCCAATTCAGCTATGTGTATTTGAGCGGAAGAAGAAATCTTACGACTTAGCAAATAAAACCCAAAAATCCACCTCACAGGAATAGCTGGTCAACATTTTAGAATAAAGCAAGCAGAATTTGACATAATTTGCGGCACAGAAGAATATTGTAACAGCTGTTGTCTCCATTGATTTGCTACTGCTGTTTCAGAACCAGGAACAACGCTGATTAGCCTGAAATGGGGACATGATACAAAGTGTGCTGGCTAATTAAACACATGTTGTTTAGATTGAATATTTTTTTCAGTTACCAAATGACAAAATGGCGCCTATACGTACGAGGACGGCAGTTGAGTAAGCGGTCCATCAGTGTGGCCGAGGACACATGTGTGTTCACGGTACTTCAAATGTGGCCCTCAATGCACGTTGACTGGGTTCACACCTGTTCTTTAAGCTGGTTGGTTGCGATTGGATCATTCAGAACGCATTTTAATAACAGGTCTGATCAAGACCTGACATTATGGAGCTAGCTGTTTAAAAAAAGCTTACTGTCCATCTGGGTTCACACCATAAATATTTGGGGAACTGTGTCATTTGCTCCCATTCCTCATAGGCATAGGCTTAAACACATCACCTCAAATTTTTATTTTTTTTTTCATCAAGACTTGTTACATCTCTCCACATCTCACCACCACAGCTCTGTCCTGTACTCTTAAGTATACTCAGATATTACCAGAGCTGAGGGAGAAATTAGGCCTTTTTAATTTGCAAGAAACCACGCTGCTACAGTTGATGAAGAACAAACCAAATCTGGTTGTAGTTTAGATTAAAGCAGTTACAGCTGGATGATAGAGGACCTCTGCAAACTCTAAAGAAATGAAAGATCATTAGTGGTATTCCAAGGTAAATGCCGAGCTTTTTCTGTGTGACTCTGTTGCATGTAAGCATAGACTTAATTTTGAATCAAGCTTCATACATGTGTTAATAAGATTAGTTTATTCGAAAATAAATAGCATTCACTGTTTCTATATTAGATTTGTTATCAGTGTCTGATAATGAAATGAAAATGAATCTTGCAGTGATAGCTTTGCTTTCTAAAATATGCTAATGCAATCATCCTTATCCAATTACTTCATTTGTGAAATCAATGTACTCGTATTTATCCAACATTATGCTGTTAATGGCTATTGCATATGCATTGAGCATTTTTTATTCCAAGACGATTCCCCCAGCTATTGTACACACCATTTTACTGTATGTCCTCCGACTGCAACCCAGAGTGTTGACACAGTGGTAGGCCAATATTTACCAAGCCCTCCTCCCGCTCTGTGCGTCTGGGTATGTTTTTCCGATTCTAATTGGAATTTTAATTGCAACGAGGATTAAGGCTGACTGCTATGGGTAATTGAAACTGACAAACAAAGCATGTCGTATGCAACTCACAGTGGACTAATCTCATCCTCTGTTTTGCTTTAAGATCAATGGGCCTTCTCTCCGGAGGCATATTCAGCGTTTTGGGCTAGTAAGTGGTTTATTGGTGTCGGGGATGGAGATTGTGGAGGGGCTCCTTTGTCTAACTGCTGATTCAAATTTGGACTTTGAGGATCCATCCTGAGGAACACAGGAATAATTAGGTGTGAAGAGGATGTTGTGGTGAAATGGAATAATAATAAATCCATGAAGAGTTTTGGGGGCGGCAGAGTGGCGTGTAGGTTAGCACTGATGCCTCACAGCAAGAAGGTTCTGGGTTTGAACTCTCCGGGTACTCCGGCTTCCTTCCACTGTCCAAAGACATGTTCGTTAGGTTAATTAGTGATTCTAAATTGGCCAGTGGTTTATTGGTGTCAGGGATGGAGATTGTGGCCCCTCCTTTGTTTAACTGCTGATTCAAATTTGGACTTTGAGGTTGGGGTGTACCCCGCCCAATGACAGCTGGAATAGGCTCCAGGATGCCACCTGTGCAACAAGTACAGTCGTGAATTTCCTCACTACTAGATATTCCACAGTCAACTGTCTGGTATTATAACAAAGTGGAAGCGACTGGGAATGACAACAACTCAGCTACGAATTGGCAGTCCATGTAAAATGACAGAGCGGGGTCAGCAGATACTGAGGGCAGAAAGTTCGCCAACTTTTTGCAGAGTCAATCGCTACAGACCTCCAAACTTCATGTGGCCTTCAGATCAGCTCAAGAACAGTGCGTAGAGAGCTTCATGGAATGGGGTTTCATGGCCGAGCAGCTGCATCCAAGCCATACATCACCAAGTGCAATGCCAAGTGTCGGATGCAGTGGTGTAAAGCACGCTGGCCACTGGACTCTAGAGCAGTGGAGACATGTTCTCTGGAGTGACGAATCACACTTCTCCATCTGGCAATCTGATGGACAAATCTGGGTTTGGCAGTTGCCAGGAGAACAGTATTTGTCGGACTGCACTGACCCAAGTGTGAAGTTTGGTGGAGGGGGGATTATGGTGTGGGGTTGGCCCCTTCCTGTTCCAACATGACTGCACACCAGTGCACAGAGCAAGGTCCATAAAGACATGGATGGGCGAGTTTGGTGTCGAAGAACTTGACTGGCCTGCACAGAGTCCTGACCTCAACCCCACTGAACACCTATGGTATGAATTAGAGCAAAGACTGTGAGCCAGGCCTTCTCGTCCAACATCAGTGTCTGACCTCACAAATGTGCTTCTGGGAGAATGGTCAAAAATTCCCATAAACACACTCTGATACTTGTGTGTCAGCATTGTTCCATTACACCCTAAAACACCGGGTGGTGAGTGATCAGCTGAGTTTCAATTCACACAATGGTGAGCAGAATTGAGCGGCTAATGCTGGAGTTGAATCTAAGAAACTTGGATCCACAGTTGCTTTCCCTGAAATCACTGCAGCACAGAACATAGAGAAGACGTCTGAGTAGATGGTGTGTAGGAGGCTGAACAAGGACAAATCTTTCTGTCTGTGTTTGTCCAGTCTCTGAGGCACGGGAACAAGGAAACACATTTCAGAGCAATTACAGGCGTTAATGTTTGGGTTGGAGTATGCATACATTTCTAGGGAGGTGCACGTCAGGTCATAGTGTCAGGTTCGGGTCCAAAGCAACTATAAATTAGCTTTAGAGTCGGCTGCAAGAGTATGATTTGGTGTTGACCATGCTGAATGAGACAATTAGCGAAAACAGAAACTTTAATTTGCAGCAATGATTTTATTTTGGCTGATGGCACAAGTTAATATCACACTTAGCTGCATCAGCTGCCTCATTCCTCACAGCAGTCATTATAACCTCACTTTCCTAACTGACTGTTCTGTCCATCCTACTCCTTATGCTTTCAAATCTAACATTCATATAGTCTAAAGGACTATGACAAAATAGTGGCTATACAAAATACTTTTTCCTCACCTCACTTTGCAATGTAATATACACTATATTACCAAAAGTATTCGCTCACCTGCCTTTACTCATTCTATGAACTGAAGTGCCATCCCATTCCTAACTCATAGAATTCAATATGATGTCGGTCCACCTTTTGCAGCTATTACAGCTTCAACTCTTCTGGGAAGACTGTCCACAAGGTTGAGGAGAGTGTTTATAGGAATTTTTGACCATTCTTCCAAAAGCGCATTGGTGAGGTCACACACTGATGTTGGTCGAGAAGGCCTGGCTCTCAGTCTCCGCTCTAATTCATCCCAAAGGTGTTCTATCGGGTTCAGGTCAGGACTCTGTGCAGGCCAGTCAAGTTCATCCACACCAGACTCTGTCATCCACGTCTTTATGGACCTTGCTTTGTGCACTGGTGCACAGTCATGTTGGAAGAGGAAGGGGCCCGCTCCAAACTGTTCCCACAAGGTTGGGAGCATGGAATTGTCCAAAATGTTTTGGTATCCTGAAGCATTCAATGTTCCTTTCACTGGAACTAAGGGGCCAAGCCCAGCTCCTGAAAAACAACCCCATACCATAATTCCTCCTCCACCAAATTTCACAGTTGGCACAATGCAATCTGAAATGTACCGTTCTCCTGGCAACCTCCAAACCCAGACTCGTCCATCAGATTGCCAGATGGAAAAGCGTGATTCATCACTCCAGAGAACGCGTCTCCACTGCTCTAGAGGCCAGTGGCGGCGTGCTTTACACCATTGCATCCGACGCCTTGCATTGCACTTGGTGATGTGTGGCTTGGCTGCAGCTGCTCGGCCATGGAAACCCATTCCATGAAGCTCTCTGCGTACTGTACTTGGGCTAATCTGAAGGTCACATGAAGTTTGTAGCTCTGTAGCAATTGACTGTGCAGAAAGTCGGCGACCTCTTTGCACTATGCGCTTCAGCATCCGCTGACCCCTCTCCGTCACTTTACGTGGCCTACCACTTCGTGGCTGAGTTGCTGTTTTTCCCAAACGCTTCCATTTTGTTATAATAGAGCTGACAGTTGACTGTGGAATATTTAGGAGCGAGGAAATTTCACGACTGGATTTGTTGCACAAGTGGCATCCTATGACAGTTCCACGCTGGAATTCACTGAGCTCCTGAGAGCGGCCCATTCTTTCACAAATGTCTTGTTTCACAGTCTGCATGCCTGAGTGCTTGAATTTATACACCTGGGGCCAGGCCAAGTGATTAGAACACCTGATTCTGATCATTTGAATGGGTGAGCGAATACTTTTGGTAATATAGTGTATCTATATTTTAATATTTTAGAGTAGTTTAAGTTATAAAGATCAAATGGAAGGATGTCTTAGGCAACTATAAATGCTGTCAGACCACATATTTTGGCTCTCACTGAATAATTAATTAATACCCTTTTAAACAAGCTGCTGTAAGACATCTCACTCACATGGAATCAACAAACCACACAAAAAAAAAGTGTCATATGATTTGTTTTTTGTCAGCTTGTCATGCTGCTGGACAGATGACAGAGAGGAAATTGAATAAGCTGTTGTTTTGGTTCAGCAAATAGACCTTCTGTGAGCAGAAAGTGACAGTTAGACACTAAACAACAGAGCAGATAGTTGAAACAGTGAAGATGAAGGTAGTGCTTTGATGGCACTGAAGAAAGGTCACTTCACTGTCATTTTAGAGCTTGATGTGCTACGTCACTTAGATGACTCACATGATATTTATCTTTGGGTAAATATGACATCGCCTTCACGGCGGCTGTGGAATCTCCGACTGCGCACCTGCGCCTGTCTTCTGTTTGATTGGCAGTAATCATCTTAGTCATCACGAGGATTAGTGTAGACGAAAATATTCTTTCAGGAATATTCTGTTGGATGCACAGTTAGCTACATCCTCAGCGTTTCTGTCACTCAGATCAAGTTTGCAAAAGACATCTGTGCGTAAGTCAAAGCCATCTGCCCTGTTAGCGGCTTCCTGTTTTTAAAAAGACACACAAACACTAGGGTGTCTGATATGCTGCCAAATTGCACAGCAGTGGCACATGACGTTAATATTTCCAGGCCTTACATGAGGATTTCACCTTACTGATAAGCCTATGACCATGCTGGCAGGTTTCGAACACTCTAATGTGAAGCATTGGTCTGGTCTGGTCTTGCCAGAGGAGAGACAAATTGATTGCATGTCAATCCTCTTGGTGTTGGACCGCACTGATGGTTTCTGTGTGGGAATCGAGTCACGCTGGGTATAATGAAGGTTTATAAAAAGGCACCGGGTGAAAGCAGTCAAAAATGGCCCTTAATCCAGTTAGTATTTTACACACTGGTGATTAGACTGGTGTCAAATTGGGAACATCGCTGCATGTGGCCATCACAACACGTCAACTTTATGAAAATAGGAGAAGCCGCCATGGGAGACGGATTGTTAAGCAGAAAACCCAAAACTAGCAAACATGTTGCGTCACCTTAAGGCAAATATTCTTACATGGCTAAAAAAAGGATTGCTTTATTCAGTAAGCTTACAATGTGCTCGGCTTATTTTTATCCACCCGCTGGTTTAAACTGAGTCCTTTTATTTTCATATTTCAGTTCTGAAACTCACTTAGATGTGTGTTTATGATCACATTTTGGGTTTTAGACTTCGGACGTTTGCGGCGAGTGAGAATTCTTGGCCGGCCTTCGCTTGAAGCTGGAATATGCTGTTCTCATCAAAGCCTCCAGACTCCATTTACAAAAATGGAAGTCAGGGATTGCTTGTTTACCGCTGTGCGAGTTTCTTTTTTCAACATGTCAGTTTGGATTTGTACTAATGTTCTTCCATTTTTATGAGTATCAGTTTGGGTCCTGGTATTAGGGCACTTTGGGAAAGTGAGGAAGCTTGCTTCAAGCCGCTATACTGCTTCCTGCAAACCCACCAGACTCCATAGCCAAAACAGCCATTTTATCTCACAGAATATAACTCTACTGCTGTAATTTTCATGTTTTTTTTCCAAGTAAATTTTTTAACACATCAAAATCAATCAATAAAAGTAAGGAAGCTAACAAATTGAGGCAGCTGCAGACCAGCACCCTCCGAGTTCTGCCAGGCCAAATGTCAGAGCCTGTGGGTTTGAAGACGGTTTGGCAAGGTAAAGCACAGTTCTTCTAAACTGGGGGGCATGCCAACAACATCTACAGTAGGTATTATACTGACTATGAATAAATACCTCATACATCCCCACTTAAAAAGAAACAATCCCTTTAACACCAGGTTAAAGTTAGACTTGGGTTTTAGGGTAAATGTTACAGAGGGCTCTAGGCTATTTTAATTAGGGTCCCCTAAAGTACAAGCATTGCCAAATCAAATTAGCATAGTAAAAGAGAGCCTACTGTACCACGCTATCTCACTTTGTCAGATTGTGGGAACTCAGCTCCCATCTGTACACAAAAGCTGGTCCAGGCAAGTTTTGCAAAAGGTTTTTGTGTGAATGCAATTGTGTTTTAGTTAAAATTAAGCAAGTTCAAGTCTAGCAATGTTGATTAGCTTTCTTTTAAGGGTGTCTACAATGCCCAATTCGAGTTCCAAATTTACAAGTATTCATCTTTAGTTTTAAGCCTGTTCAGTGAGGCTAGAGTAGCTTAGCGGTTCTGAGAGTTATCTGATAGAAGAGATCACGGGAATGTTGAATTGGATTGGGAATTTGACAGGAATCCAAGATGATGAGACACTTATTGCAAGGGTTTACAGTTATTTTGTTCACCCTGTGTACCTGCCATCCGGATTGTTTCCCTCTTATTCTGCACCATTTTTATAATGAGCCCTCGACTTGTCGAATATACCATTAAAATATGCGAACACATAAAAACATTTAGATAGTCTCTGACACCTTCCGCAGCATTCCTCATCAGATAAGACGTTAAATGTTTCAAAGAGAATCTCCCTGCTGACAAAAGCAGCAGGGAGCAACAGAGGGGCCAACAGAGGGTGAAGAAGGCAGAGCAAGAGGAACAGAATATGAGAGGGAAAGAAAGAGAGTCAAAGAGAGGAGGGAGGACAGTAATGATAAGGAGGGAGCGAAAGAAAGCTGACGAAAGGGAGGAGAGAAATAAAACAGGGTAAGGAGGAAATGATGACACTGCAAAGGGAAGCAAGAGACTGAACTAGAAAGCATTGTTTCTGACTGACTGAGTGATAGTCAAGAGCCACCATTAAATTTTAATAGACAAGGGAAATGTCAAGCATGTGGCATTTGGCGAATAATATTTGTTGGTGATGTAAAAGAAAAAGAAAAGGTTTCATTACAGCCTCTGTATGATTAATGTAACCTGGCACCGTTCAGTGTAGGCTCTCTGGGACAAAAATAAAGAGATGTCAGCACAGCGGCAGATTTAGAAGACCATATTTATTTCAGCTTAAGAGTTTCCAGAGTTTAATTGTGTGTATCTTGACAAGAAAATAACCGCAAAGAATTGTATTAGTTCATTATACAACATGTATTTAAAATGTATACATATAAAAAAAGAAAACATCTATCAAGGTTTATAAATGTTAATTCTTTCATGTGAACTCTAGATTAAAAGTACTTTTTATTGTGACTTTTTGTTACCTTTAAAGGTGTCTAGTTGTGTTTCTGGCCACTAGGGGCGCTATTTAGCAGCTTTTTATTTTATTTTATATTTTATACGTGTCACTTCTAGAATCGTAATATGACAATACACTTTCTGTCACGATTTTTACACTCTTTTACTCAACAAATTCACCAATACTAGCAAACAAAAAATTAATAAATCAGCCTCAGTGCACTGTTTTTATCATATTTGCCTCAAAGAAAGACCAAATGCATTTTGGTGGTGAAACAAACAAGAGTAGGACAGGAGGGCTTTTTATGCATTTTCTAATGAACAAGTGACCTAGAAAGTAATAATGGGTTACATATGGCCATTAGTTGAAACTGCAAAAGATTTCTCTCATCATAAATACCCAAGTTGAGTTACACATGGCAGAAGAAAGCAACACTGCTTACAGTGTATTAGACCCCAATGAGAAAACTGGTCTGTTTTTAATTTTAAAATGTTTCAAATGTAATATATTTACAACGTTGCATGACCCTAGTTTGCTCAAGCAAGTGTTGGGCAGCCTCTAAAACAAGTAATTCACATATACTACAAACTGTAAATATCATGTAATTATTTTTTTTTTATTATTTTTAGAAAGCGTTTGATTGTCTGGTTAGAAATCTTTAAACATATGTACGACACCTATCTCAGTGTATGCCAATGAATAAATGGTTTCAGGTTTCTGCCGACAATGGATTCATAGAACCTAGGTTACATTTGTAACTGTTCTATTTCTCCCATTGGCTGTTTAACACTCCTCATTTTAAGCTACTCCACCTCTTCCCCTCTTCCCCTCTTCTTGATTTTATTTTATTTCAGATTTAATACAACAGTTACTGACATTGATTGAATATTTTGTGTAAATACTGTATATTGTAATGAAGCATTCACTCAGAAGGATTGCAGGACTTTGAAACAAACAAATAATCTCACCATATCACCTATTTCCCTGCATTGCCTCTGTGGGTTAACTTGTAAGCTGATAGGACAATGTGGACAGACATTTGGCGTAATGACACCAGCACAGCCTGCAGTGATATCACTGCTAAAGAGTTCCAATTTTCGGAGGGCAAACAATCCAACAGACAAACAAACCCTGCATGGTGAACAATGACATTTTGTGTTCGTCTTATCAGAGCAAATAAATATTGGCTCGGCACTGATGGAGGCTTGTAGGCCGGATGCTGTTTGTGATTCTGGGAATCAAGGGCCGCGGGGCCCAAAGGCAAGATGTTGCTTTCCATGCACAGTCTTCCAATGAGGAGGAATCTATCTCTCTGACCCCAGCTAACACCCCCAGACACGCTGATAAACACTGAATATTTATCATACACTCTCTCACTCTTTCTCGTACACATACATGCAGGGACACGCGTTCTCCCTCTATATTAAGAAAAACCGATTGCATGTGTGCACTTAGCCACATATATATATCGTCAGAGCAAATCACACAGGAATTGTTATCCATGCACATATAGGCTCTCACTCCCAAACAAAGGTTCACACCAGGAAAATGTAATATTTAGCAGAAGATGATGCAAGTGTGTGGAAACCTTTAAGGACTAAAGGACCAAAAACAAAAAGATGGACATTAGTTGGTTTTATTTTTGTGGTGAACTTTCAGCAACACTGTGTTCCAAGATGTCTTCTGCCGTGTGCTGACGAAACCCCACGGCCCCATTACAAGACTGCAGCTGGTGCTCACACCAAATTTAATTGTTATGGGGGCTACTAGCCGTCACAAACTGGGAGCACAACACAAAACAAGTAGCACATAGGATGGCACACATCAACATCAGTGCAGAAACAACTCCAGAAAAGTAATTCACAGGTGTTGAGTGTAAACTTGTTTGTTTTGTTTTCTGGAGCATAGGTTAGCGGCTCACTATCAAATATCTTGACGTCCAACTTTCTTCCATTGAAAACGCCTTCATGTAATTTTAAATATTGCAATGTAAAGCCACTTGTTAAGCTGAAGACACAGTACAAGATTTTTTGCCAGATTTTATCACCAATTCGCAGTTGGGCAAAGTCTGCACCAGTCTGCACCAGTTGGGGACAGTCTGCATGGGTATTTGGCACGGAAATCTGTTAGTGTGTGAGGGGAACTGACCTGACCCGACCTCAGCCGCAGTCGATCAAACATTCGAGCCGAATCTGGACGCAGTCGGTTAGTGTGAACTGATTGCCGACCCAACAGTCAGTGAGAAACAGAGGTTGGGACACAGGAAATGACGCAGGAAGACGACGGGAAGTAACAGGAATATCAATACAACTATGGTGAACAATGAGAGTGGTGACAAAGCGAATCTGGACCACAGAAATAGAGGAGAGATTAACTGAGCTGTGGCAGGAGCATGAGTACCTATATAATGTTCAGTTGATGCCCTCCCCCCATGGAGCAGTAGGTGACTGAAGACACCTGATGCCACTTGCTCATCAAAGAAGAGAACATCAAGACCGAGGTAGCCTTCAAATCTTGGTTGCTGTTTTGTGCACAGCAAGTGTAATGTTGGTTGCTGTTGCAAACTGCAATTTCCCCATTGTGGGACGAATAAAGGTTTTCTTATCTTATCTTATACCACAGCTATCACCCTAGCGAGAGTTAGCATGAGAGTTTGATGCGTTCAGCTGGCTTTAGTTGGTCTGACAAATCATGCAGTCTGTGATCCCACATGTGCACTTGTTAAATGTGTAATCCCCAGTCAGTTGTCATTCACAAATATGCCGAAGCAGGTTTGTTAGTGGGTTCTCCTAGTCTTTTCGAAATCTTTAAAGACAGTGAAAGTTGTGTAGTGTGTCCCCAGCTTTAGATGTCAAGTGTTTCTGCATGTTTCATCTGTGTCTTTTCAGTTGCTGCCCTTCCCCCACAGAGCAGTAGGTGACTGAATACACCTGATGCCACTTGCTCATCAAAGAAGAGAACATGAAGACCGAGGTGGCCTTCAAATCTTGGTTGCTGTTTACTACACAGCAAGTGTTTCTTCCTCTGGTCATTTCATTTGGGCTGGTGTGAACTGAGCAATGGTACTCCCCTCTGGAACAAATCGTCCCATTTTTGATTTGATTACTTCTTGACTTCCTGAAATCCAATTTTCTAGGGAAATTATGACAAAAGTATGTATTGTTGGTGGGGTGTCAGAACTTTGTGTCCACTTACTTGTCTCGATTGAATTGCCTGTATGAATATTTCCCAAAACAGGAACAAAAAACAGGTGTTTGCCAGTGGGTTACTCTAGTTTTTTGGTTTTTCAGTTTCTGCTGTTTTTTTGGTTATGTTAAACACTGAATATTAATGCAATACACTGGACCAATTTCTTGGCTTTTTTAAAAATTTATTGCTAACTTTTTATTGTTCGTCTCTGGGTACGTAACAGCCGGGGTGATCATGAAGTGTTTTCTAAATCAGAAACTAATACGTTGCACTGAAAGTGGGTGTGGTTGATATCTATACAGCTTGTTAACAATGCGTAATGTGTAAATAAAGAGACAATGTTGAATGCTACATAGAAAGTTGACCATGTTTTTGACCATTTTCTGCATTTTACATGCACGAATAAACAGACTGCGTATTGAGATCTGAGTGCCTCCATAACACAGGGGGCCTACAGCTCAGTACTGTGCTTGAGCACCTACTGTGTAGACACAGAAAGAGCATCTGAGTTGCTGGTGCTGCTCTTCTGATGTACTGTTCATGCTATGCCTTCTGTGCAGACATGATGCGGCTGTTTTGGGTTTCTCTCGCTGTTTTCACCGTGTCTTTTTTGGATGCAGCAGGAAGCTGTTTTCAGTGACTAATGTACACTGTACAATACATGCTCACTACCGAACAGCAGACTGTCACGGTTAACAACTAGCTGGTGAACATAGTGGGGCAAAAAGAATCTAAAGAGAAAGTGTTTTTCTCAGAAGCTGGTTAAGGAATTGATCGTTGGATTCACCAGGTGGCCGGAGACATCCCAATGAGTGATAACGCTTTTCTGGATCTGCCGTTGCCATGGGAACTTAAAAGGTAATGATGTGATCACTTGTTTCACTGCACCCCTGCAGCGAACAAAATAAATAAATAAACAGGTTATTGTAGGCTTGCCACTAAACAATAAGGTGTTCTTAATGTATTTACAACCTGTAAAAATAGTAATGCATACATACACATAACTGGAATCATTGTTTGATCCAGGCTTTGACACACATCAGGGTCTATAAACTCAAAATGTCATTACTGTGTCTCCAGTCTGCAAATTTCATTGTGATTTTTAAGTGTAGATTTTGTATAATTCTGCAAAATGGGTATTGACTGAAACGATAAGGCAATAATTGGAGTCATTAAGCTCACCTTCTCTACAAAAGACAGAAAGAGAGAACGCTTCCAATAAGGAGAGGTGAAAAGGAGACGCCGATGAGAAGCGACATCTTAGAGACTTAGGACTCCCAGATGGAGGTACAAGACCCCCGGGGTCTAGAGCACTGTGGTGGAGGAGCACACATGCTGATGGGGGCTTTGGTTAAGACGCCCCAGACAACCAGGATGAGCCTGTTGTGGAAAATATGCATTTGTTATGCTGTTACTACTGTCTAGAGGGTCACATCCACATGTGACCTTAGTAACATAACATAACTAAACAGTGCTAGCAGTTATCATCAAAAGCATTGTGCTCTCATGCAGTTATATGGCTACATGTCAATCGACAAGTGTAAAAATAAATAAATAAAATACATTAATTGATTAAAAAAAGGGAAGAGTTGTTGCTAAAGGGGAGTTCAGCATATACAGAGGAGCTCAATCCTGATCCAATATTTTAAGAGGGTTTACCAGTTCCAAAGAAAGGGCTCAATATGTCTTGAAATGTTTTAACTGAACTGGTCTATGGCTAAGTTTCTCAGCTTTCAAGTTAAAGAGGACATCCTTGATCTAATGATCACGTGCTGGGGGGCGGGGAAGCCTCCAGTCAAACAAGACCAGCCTCTGGGCTAGCAAAGTGGTAAAAGCCAATGCTCGCTTTGTCGCTGTGGGGAGGTTAGTTTCAGGAGGGTGCCAAAAATAGCTGATAAAGGATAAGGGAAATTATTTGACTTCAGGCTATGCACAGGAGATCAAAATACTTTCCCAAAAAGTCACCAATTTCGGGCAAGACCAAAACATATCAGTGTGATTAGCTGGGGACTGTTTACATCTATTACAAACATCACTAACAGAAGTGTAGATTCTGCTTAATTTAGCATTTGTGTAATGAATTTCATGAAGGATTTTGAATTGAATTAAAACATGCTGCGCACATATAGAAGAAGAGTTTAGGCAGTATCCCATTGCTGTTCTGTTTCATATTCAGCTCATCCTCCCACATGCTCCTTATCGACGTATGCTGACTCGAGGTAGCTGGCCACAAAGAGTTATACAATATAGAGATGCGCTTCCTTTGATTAAGGCCTATTGATTAGAGGGTGTTTATCAAAGTTTCAGGAGGATGGAAAGAGAGGGAAGAGTGTTTTTTTAACAAAACCCCTAACTTGAAAGAAGCGAAAGAGATAAGAGTTTGGCAAGTGATACTTCTGAGACAATTCCGAAAAAACAAACAGATGCCGTTATTATGTAACTCACTGATACTGGTGATGCCGTTATCCTGCCAGATTTTCAACAAGGGGTCTTTGTTGGAAGGTTTAAAAGTGTGATATTTGAACACTGGGGTCAGGACAGAGGGACCCTGTAGTCCAAACTTCCTTCGAATCTGCATCCAAATTCTTAAGATAACGTTCCTTTTGTTGACCTTTATCAATCTGGTACTTTGCCAGGGTTCTGTGTGGGCTTACCTTCCCGGACCCATGCTTTGTGTCTGTGAGCTCACCATATACAGGTGTACCAATAAACAGCCCACTACATGGAATACTTTGGCAAAAGGACGCTTTCACAACCTACAACTAAACCGTCCAAGGTTGTGAAAGAAATTACTCAGGAATTACTCACTCGGTAGAACAAGAGTGAACAAATCAGTGCACAAGAGTAGTGATGCTGAAATTGAAAATCAAATGATTTCTACAGCGTGGGAAAGCAGAAGTGATCAAGGCGTGGGAACAAGTCTACCTTATTGAACTTTCACCTAAGCTTCCTGTGTTGTTGAGTTCGGAGCCCTATGTGGATCTTCCGGACTGATGAGAGAAAATGTCATGACTGGTTGACTCATGGATCCTCATGAATTGATTTATTGTATTTTATCGGCTGTTGCAGTTGTCATGGAGTCACTGAACTGAATTGGTAAATTGAAATTGTTCAGTGTCATATCTCTCCATCCCTTCCTGTGCATCTATACAATCCACAAAGAACACAGTACATAGTATGGTAAGATTCATTTTCTGTGCAAGTCTGGGTCATATTTTTACCACGGTGAAGGATTAAATAGTTTTTGTGTGGCAGGAACTCCCCACTGTTGAGCTTGAAGAACTGCATCCCAAGGTCAGTAGTCCCGGTAGTACCTTTCTCTGGCTTCCAGCAGGAATAAGCGGTGATTCATGGCGTCTTCAAATTGCTACCTGGTGAAAGGGCTGCTCAGTGGTGTAGTGAGTGGTGTAGTGGTTAGGGTTCTGGGTTCATACCATTATACAGTCTATGGTTCAACCCCACAGGGAGGCACGGACCTTTCTGCGTGGAGCTTTTGCATGTTCTCCTGTATTTACGTGGGTTTTCTCCACATGCTCCGTCTTCCTCCAGCAGGCCAAAAACATGCTTGTTGAGTTAATTGATCATTCCTAATTGCCCATAGGTGTGAATGGTTGTTGGCCTCGTGATAGTCTGACAAGGGTGCACCCCGCCTCTCATCCGGGGACAGTCGGGATAGGCTCCGGAATGCCTATGAACATTAAGATTACTGTATTAGCGGCTGGTAAAAAGGCTTACAAGGAAATGGTTATCACAAGAGAATCCCACTCTGAATGGCTGGATGAACAGATGCCAACACAATAATAATAATAATAAAAAAGATTAAAGTTGGTTAAAAGTGTATAAAGCCCCATATTTAGTGCTGCATCAGTCTAAAGAGGCTCAACCCTTAGAACAGTCATAGAACTGGGTTGTAGTTATTTACCCATAAATATAGATAATATGAAAAATCCTTTGATACTAGCAGTCAGTTTGTCAGATTACACTTTTGTGGAATTTCATTATTTCCTTCTACTTCAACAGTGAGCCTTAATGAGCCCATTTTCATGTAATAATGTCCATCTATTCTTTACGCATATCCACTGTGCTTTCATTAAGGTGATTACATTCAATGAGATACCAAGCCCGAGGCACAGTTTGGCATCTGCTGAGAATTAACACCTTGCCGAGAATGACTGAATCGCTTTGCTCAAACATTCATTTTACTGTCCTATCTGCGGGCAGGATAAGTGCATGCAGGGAATACATCCCTGACCTGTAATTCACATCGCTGAATTTCAAACTCGAGATTTCTCCGCAAACGGTCGCGGGCGACGTTGCAAGGATTGCAACTTGTATGGCACAGCTGGAAGGTGACTGACATTTTGAATACCCTATCATCGGGGGTTTATCAGAGGGGAGCAGGCCCTGACTAATCCCTGGCTCTGACCTGACATTTTTCCTGTTATTATTTTGAACTATCCTGGTATGGAGGGGTTGCCATGACAATGGTGATACTCTCAACTCAAAAAAACTGTTGAGAAATGCGCAAAACGGCATGAATCACATTAGAATTTGATTCACTCTACTAATAATTCAAGTAAATTACTGGCTGTCAGTCAGGGGGCTGCTCCTTAAACAAATAGGTTTAGCACTCAGTTAACCACTGAGTGGAGAATTTTATTTTTTCTCATAATGGTGACTCAAAAATTAAAATCCATCAGACCTCCAGTGGTGGAAAAAATTGTCCAATACAGCTCTGAAGCTTAAAATAAAAATAGAGTGTGTCAATTAAATTGAAATCAGGATTGTTTTTGCCAAAACTTGCTGCATTTTGCTTCAGTTAGGTGGCATTTCTCTATATTATTGTTTTGTGGAAATCGATGTGCCATCTGATGTGAAGTGTCTCTGCCCCTTTAAAACAAGTGGTCAATTTTGCTCCAAACTTCCAACTTCAGTTAAATGGAAGCATACAGCATATTGGTTTTCTATATTTACCTAGTGTCCGGGAGAGAAGGTTTATTTGCCTCTGTTTTCAGGTACAACCGGTACCGTCTGTCAGCTCAAAGTAGCTCAAATAACACAGGTATAAATGGCTTGAAGGGATAAAACATGAAAGAGTGAGAAATGCAGATGACGAAAACAACCTCAACATATTTTATGCATTCAGCGGAGAGGGTTTGCATTCCTCATTCACATAGTTAGACGTCATTAAAAATAATAACACCTGCTGCTGCCTTGCTTTGCCTCAACTTGCCTTATGAAAAACTTCCAAGGCTGAGTCTCAAGGGTGAGTGATACAGTCTGCATTTCTCTTGGAACACCTACATGCACTGCAAACACCATTGTGCGTCGATGGTTGCCAATCTGCACCTCCATTAGGAGAGCAACTGACTCATTCAGTCTCCCGAGGATACTAATACCCTCAAAAGGAAGGGGGATATCTTCAAAATAATCAATAGGCGCTAGTGGATGTTCGTCTTTCAGACATCAGGGTCAATAGCTCACAGCAAATCACGGGTTATTTTCATTGATCAGCGGTAAAAAGAAAAAAAAATGCTTTCCCTTACTGAAGCAGCCTATTCCAATGATAGCTTGAACATTTAGTTTGACTGGCTGAAAGGCAGATGAAAAGATTGATCCATTAAAGTCCAATTTCCTGACCACCGTGTTGACCACTGAGATCATGGACCATATTCGCACAACATGCTCAGGCTAAAAGTAGATTCTGACTGCCTCAGTTAAAAGAAGCTCCCAAAAATAAGGGCCATGTCATGCACTTTTTTTTGGCCTGAGAGAAATTCACAAAGCATTCAGCACTAAAATCTCCTCCATCAGAGTGAAGACTCTAGAGGTAGTCCAGATTCCAAACTCCACTGATCAAATCCAGTGCTGGTAAGGCTGGAGGTGGATTTAGTTATAGGTGACATTGGCAGCCGCCCATGGTGGCATGTTATCAGTGGTAGCACTGACACTCGTAAAAAAGAAAACCAAACATCCCTTATATTTGTGTGATCGGTTTTCGATCGCCCTTCACACCGCATCCTGTTACTTTGATATGATTTCACTTTGTGGGTTAAAGTGGGCACACTTGAACTTTCTGATAAGTAGGCAGCCTTCTGCTTGCTGACCAAAAGATCTCAGTCACAGACCTGGTGGGAGAAGTGGACGGGGTCGGGTTGATTTCTCACGTGGGGAGTGTGGGACTGGGGAATTCATTCATTCATTAATTATACTGTTAATATAGGCCCATCTTCATTATTTCACAGACTGGTTTGTGTTAAATAATGAAGTCAATACTAAAGCAATCAACATCATCTACATGAAGTGGTTTGGACTGATTCTTGACTGACGGGGTAATGTATCGATTATCCACTGCCACATTAACGCCATGGAGAAGAAGAGGTCAAAGCCATCAGGTGCCCAGTTTAGAAGAAAAAGAAAAAAAAGAAGAGGAGAAACATTACAGAAGCCCATCCAGGGTGCTAAACAGGCTAGAACCGCCTCTGGGTGAAGCAAATTATATTTCGATGGTGGAAAGTCAGATGGTTCACCGAGGTTCTTTGCAGCTCAAATGATTTAACTCATGCCATTAGCTCACATTTAAAAATAAAGAAACTGACATTACAGCGCAGCAATAATGGTCCAGTTAACCTAATTCTTCAGCATTTTTCTCAACAGTCACTGCCCTATATTCAGTAGCTAATCCTGCAATGACACACTGTATCTGCATGCACACATTCTATGTATTATTTATATTAAATAACAACAAAATGTATCTAAAACTAATCCTAATCATGTTTTGTACCAAGCACAGTGCTATAATGGAGGTAGGCTGTGCTGCAGCCATGTCACAAATCTCGGGTCCCCCCGTTTAAGCACCCTCATGTCATTGTGATGGACGTATTCTGATCAAGAAGAGTGGTGGTAGAAAATGAAAGCACAGACGAGTCATCCAAGCCCCTCATCTCCTTCTTCAAAGCATGATAAAAGACAGATGAGTGGGGAGAGAGAAACTCGCAAGCCACAACATAAGATACAACCCAGGCACTTTGCTGCTGCTTGCTGCCAGCTCCAGCCACCTTTAGGTGCATTGTCAGCACAGCCACGGCTCCTTCTGATTTAAACCAATCACCTGTTGGAGAACAAAGACGGCCCCTCTTCTGCATTAGCCGCCCAGGAACAGTGTTGCCAGATACAGCTGACGGTTTCCAGCCCAAAAACCGTGACAAAAAACACCCAAAATATTTGATCGATACTTTGCTGAGTACACCCAGATTGCTTAGTCTAGTGTAGCCTATGATAAAAAGCAATGAATTTAAAGCACAGAAATCATACAGCAACAAACTCTGGATGCCAAACACCACAACTACTTACATGGCTACTATGAAGCCATTTGATGGCGACATGTAATCCACTGATAGGACTATGGAGCATTAAACTTCTTCTCATTTATTTTTATTAAAAGAATAATAATAATACGTACAGGAGGCCGTACCACTCACATTTACTGTCAGATTTTTGCAAGCACACACACAAAAGTCATTTGACAAAAATGCCTAAATTATCCCAGACCTGCTGAGACTTTGTTCCCCTGCCCAACTCTGCTATTACCTGCAAAAAAGAAAAAAATAGATAAATAAAAATAATTCAAAAAACAACTGTGAAACCTGATCTGGCAACACTGCCCAAAAAAAGATGGACAGCAGCAGCAGTCTTAATTATTCAGATCGGTCGAATATTTCACATGCTGACATTTGGATTTATCTCATTTATCATTTCCAGTGTTGCGATAGAAATTAAACCCAAATATCACTGAAGCACATTGGTCTGATTATGTATATGGAAGAAATTAATGGACCTCTTGTTGCTGTATGAACGAGTGCTTCACAAGTGCTTTTCATTGCTTTGTTGTTTAGGCTTATAGCTGTTTTGTTGCACATTCTTTGACCAGTTTCAATTAAAAGACATGCAGTTATGTATATTGAATGTGCTGTATGCCATAGTAGCTTCCTTATGAAGTAACCTTGAATCACCCCCATGTACTGATCAAGATCCTGTATAGGTAGGAATACTGTACTGTGAGGTCTGAATGTCACTGCTTTATTCGTTGTGAATTCACAATGTGCTAGTTAGCATCAATGCATACTTGTTACTGGACTGAATATAACTCTCTTAAATCTCTTTTTTTACTATATGACAAACTTCATTTATACTAAAGAAATGTTTTTTTAGACCCTTATTTGAATTTTTCTTAGCAACAATTACTCTCCCTGAGTTCCACATTAAAGACATGATAGACGTTACGGCAGCTCTGAAATGGTAATTTAATGGCAATAGCAATCAAAAGTATTATTTTATTTTATTTAGTTCAATAGGCTAATCACGTTTTTATAGGGTCATTCAGCCATGTGCAATTCAGAATCGAATCATAGCTGCAGGCAAGCATACGTAGTCAATGTAGTTCCCAACCGGAAATATCCATCTTAAACAGCTACCTTTCTCTCTATGCAATCTCTGGGGATGTGTGATACTTGGCGTGTGTGTGTGGGCACAGAACATGTTATTTGCATCTGCACACACAGGAAGATGGTAATTACTATAGTGTGAATGATGATGTGAAACTTAAAATTGTATTTTTGCCGGACTTGAGGGAGGTCACGGACAGCTACCTCAGGAAATGTTAGCGAGATGGTCCCAGCCTCGAGGATCCTTATTTTGGGTCTGTGTCCTTAAACTTAGACTCTCTAAAATGATGCATCCTTGTGGCCTCACTATCCCCTCCCAAATCTAGCAGAAGCAGGTCAAATGGTAAAACAAGCAGGTCACCAACAGTCTAATAAATGTGGGAGACTGATGGGCACATTTCACTCCTGCAGTAAATCAAAAGGCTGAAGCTTGTAATGCATCATTTATCCTGCCTTTAACCAAATGATTTCTGACTGTGTTTTCACAAGGGCAATGTAACTAACATTTAACCTGCTTTACAGACCCAAATATAACACATGGGTGGCTGTCTGGTATTTAGAAGTATGTCTGTGGAGACCATCTGACCTACTTCTCTAAATGGACCCTGACGGTGGCAACTTTTATTTGATGCCTTCCATCACAGAACTGTGCGGCGGATACTATCAAATTTGAGTGGAGGTGTT
The DNA here is from genome assembly GCF_963514085.1 of Chelon labrosus. Taxonomy (NCBI): domain Eukaryota; kingdom Metazoa; phylum Chordata; class Actinopteri; order Mugiliformes; family Mugilidae; genus Chelon; species Chelon labrosus. Next base: position 7,388,564 of record NC_140355.1, on the reverse strand, counting down.
TGTATGTCAGGTGGGGCCTATGATAATTTGTTGATGTTCACCGTAGAGTGCATTTGAAATCAGTCAATCCACTTAGGCTGGGCCTCGGGGAAGAGCTGTGTGTCTGGGATCAAAGCAGCAAAACTATCACCTTGGTGTTGAGCTGCTCTATTTTTTTACTGTCACTCAGTGTATCTGACAGGATTCTGGGTCGCTCTCCCCAGCAACTGTAAATTGCCATTTCCAAAACTGTAGCCTCAAGCACCACAGATCTAATGAATTCCGCCTGGAATAGGTTGATTCTTTCTTTCATTATTTTACTCACATTTTGGATTTGGCATAGAGTAACTCCCAGGAACTTCAGTGGCAGTACTATAGCAGTATACTGTAAATACTAGGCACTAGGGTGCAGGCTGGCCCCTCAGCGAACCCTATTACCATTTTAGGTATTAAAATTCCCATCCATCAAACAGTACCATTGTGGAGGCGTCTGACAACTAGAGTCATAGGCTTGGTTTATAGACCGATCAAGCATAACATTATGACCACTGACAGGCGAAGTAACACTGATTATCTCTTCATCGTGGCACCTGTTAGTGGGCAGGATATAATAGGCACTATGTGAACACTTTGTCAAGCTGATGTGTTAGAAGCAGGAAAAATGGGCAAGCCTAAAGATTTAAGCGAGTTTGACAAGTGCCAAATAGTGATGGCTTGACGACTCGGTCAGAGCATCTCCAAAACTGCATCTCTTGTGGGGTGTTCCCAGCAACAGAGTCATGGGCGGCCAAGGCTCAATGATGCATGTGGGGAGTGAAGGCTGACTGTGTGGTCCAATCCATGAAACGAGCTACTGTAGCTCAAACTGCTGAAGAAATTAATGTTGGTTCTGATAGAAATGTGTCAGATCACACAATGCATCACAGTTTGCTGTGCATGGGGCTGCATAGCGGCAGACCAGTCAGAGTGCCCATGCTGATCCCTGTCCAAAGCTACATTTAGCTAGCATAGGAGCGATGCACAGCTATATAGAACTGTCCTCCTCAATAAGAAGAATAAGGAGTTGAGCAACAGATGGTACAATCCTGAGAGAGGTATGGTTCCCAGACAGCCCTGATTAAAATATCATCATGCGAGAAGGAACCGAGTCAGCCTGACTTAGCAAGTTCTCCAAGATGACACGAACAACCTCTCTGGAAGGTATCTTGAAAAAATGTAAGCGAGTGTACCAAGGAGAACTGGTACAATTTTAATGACCTGTTCAGTATAGTTGTGATTCCTTATTTGAGTGCTCAGATAATGCCGGGATGAGTCATGGCAGGGCCAGTAGAGATCTTTGGAAGAATGGCCCTGATTATATGGCATGGTTTGCAGTGCTCAATTTACCAACAAGCACAAACAGCGATTTTAAAAATCAAATTGGTTTATTGGATTGTTACAGTTTCTGCATGTGTTTTTGCCTTATACCTGTTTTTAGGTTGTTAAACAGCCGTGAATAACATGATGCAAGTTGGAGTAGCGCTTGATGAGCTGTCAGTTTCTGAAAATACAAAAGAGATCCATGAATTTTTTTTTTTTTTTTTACAAGAGATGAAGTGAGGGAAGACAGAACAGGGGGAGAAATTCAAGAAGCAACTACAAAGACTGAAGCAAAGAAGGTGCAGAGAAAGATCAAGAAATATCAAAAGAAACAGAAACCGATTCAGGACCAGTCAAAGAGACATGTGGTTGAAAAAAGAAAGATATCTTGGTTACGATCTCTTAGATGTAGTCTAATCTAAATAAAATCACATTCAAAACACCAGAACTGAGTCTGCTGCTTTTAATTTGAAAAGACAAATTTGGAAAACAGGCTTTTTTTTTAAAAAAAATTAAAAAAATAAAATTAAGAAATGTTTACAATGAACACTTGCAGACATTATCTTTATTTAAAATGTATAACAGTAAAAAAAAAAAAAAAGTTTAGACTTAAGTTTTTTTTTTTATTTTATTTTATTTTTTTGACCGGAAGTGGTGGCAGTCAGCCATTGTGCCAGTTTAACCCAACATGGAAACATTGACATTCCCCGTTAGACAACGCTTTTTCTCGTCACCGAAAGTGTACAGCGGCAGCGTAACTAAGACAGAAAATATCCGGGCTCCACAGACACTACAACAATAACTGTGGGACAGTTCCCGAGTGCAAGCGTAGCAGGACATTGTATATGCAGATAGCTAACTTCTGAGTAGCTAACACCTCCGTTGCTAACGTCGATGGTCAGGTGCATCCTTTAGCCGCGCCGACGCCGAGTAATTTTGCTGCGTCACCCTCCATCTCTTAAGCTAAGTTGTTTAGAACGTCATAATTAGTAAATAGTGCAATGTTGTTTTATTTTTTTAGTTTTATGTTATTGTTTTGTGAACGTATATATATATACAGTATATTGTTAGTTACACACGCTATGCTAGGTTAGCTTTAGTTACGTAAGCCGCAATGCTAGCGGCTTGTGGCACTGCCGGAGTTCGGACATTTTCACGGAGTGTGGAAGACATTCACACCCAGAGCTCCTTACTCCAGCCCTACCTTCAGGAAAGACTGACGGAAAGCCACCAACTTTGGTGAGTAACTGTTACTGCGTTAACTTTAAAGGAATGGGATCATTGTGCTTTTGTTTTGTTGGACTTGAACTTAGCCTTAGATAGACTTTTACTGAGCCACAATGGAACCTGAACAATAATAATAATAATAAGTTTATATAGTAAATTAAATAAAAGTAATGAAATAAATAAAACACAGTAATACAAGCGAAAAAATAAATATACATGTGTGTGTCTCAGTAATGTACAGATGTGTTGTAGACCAGGTTAAGTGCAGGTTAACAGTGAACTAGTAAGTGATGCTTCATTTTACTCACTTTCTACTTCATTAGGTACACAAGTGAAAATGAATGCATTCTAATATAGCAGTCCTGCACAAAATGTTTCGCTTCGTGAAGGTTATGGTATTCAGCATTTGTTTAAAATGACTGAGATAGATGTTGATTCAATTGAGTTTTGTAGTACTATTGAACTGTACTGTGTTGTGCTGACACATTTAGTCAGTGGGCTGGGCTAAATAATAATAATAATATATGTCTCTTTGTAGTTGTGAGTTGAACTGTAGAGTTGGTTCACGACTTTGGAAATGCATGCCCCTGCATCTCAATGTCAGCCTCCTTGTTCACCCGGTAGCACAGAAATATGTAGCAGTACTACAGACTTTTTTTTTACTTTTAAAATACGACTAAAAGAGATTTCACTGATTAAACCATCTGCAGCCACAGTCAATTTAATTAATCAGTGAAATCATGTTGGGTGGTAATATCCATCCCTCTCACAGAGCCTATGCAACAAGTATAGTGTAATATTTAGCAATCATTCTCCAAAACGGTAAATAAATACATAGCATGATTACATGTTCAGTTGTCGCTGTGCGTGGCTGTAAAGCTCTATTTTATGCCTGTCTTTGTGCTATAGAGGACTGAAAGCTCTGTTGTGCAGTTGTGGAATAGAAGAACAGAATAGAAGGATTGTTGTGCATGAGACAAAGTATTGATATGATGCCACTTCTGGACAAGATCCCAGAGTTTGCAGTCATGCCAGAGGTGATACATCGTATCACACACTTCACTGATTATTGAAATAATTTATATTGTACCAGCATCATACCGTATAATTATTAAACATGCAGTTAGTTTTGAAGCCTAACATGAGAGAATACACATGCATACGAGAACATGGACATGGAAGCTAAATAAACGACAACTTATATAATTATAGTCTTTAGTTATTTTAAAAGCTGTTGTCAAGAGTTGAGTACTGTAATTTTAGGGACATACCACAATCTATATAATGGCAAAGCAGGATTATCCATGCATTGTTTTATGGTGTTGACTTTAATATGCTTTTTTTCTCTGTCTGAATAAGACCTCTGAGAATGATTGCATCTTATTCCCCCAGTAATTTGAAACCCTTTTGTAGTTTTGCACAAAACACATGTACATTGTACTCTTTATTATGATTAAGCCTCCATTGTAGAATATTATTAATACATCTTTGACTCATGGGGAACACTTGCTTCCCCAAATAATTTCACCTAAGTTAAATTTTATTTATTTATCCATATTGTCTCGAGGTTTTATAGAAGCTTATCACTTAGCTGATGGTGGCAAGAAAAAAATTTGATTTAACTGGAGGACACCTTGCGCAGAACCCAACTCCGGGTTGCTGGCAGGGTTGAAAGACACCGAATTAATGACATACAATATTACAAATGAAGCCTCATGAGTAGATACAGTACATGATATGCCATATCAACAGAATGACGAAATATTATAAAGAATACTTAACCTATGTAAAGTATGTTAAGCAGATGATTACTGGTATATTTTTTCTCTACATGAACTAATAAGAATGACTCGCACAAACAAGTGTTTACATGGTCACTGATATCCAACTAATATCAGAACAGTAGCTTATTCAGAACAAAATGCCTCATATAACGACCTTAGTCAGCAAAGGCTGACCCAATCTGGCCTGATTAGAGGAAATTCAGTCGATTGAGAGGAGTGATATAAACCTGTGACAATCCATTCAGTACAAAATGATTAGCGCCAACTAACCACGTAAATGCTTGATCTAGTCGTTTCTGTCTGATGGTTTAGGGCAGTGTTTTTCAACCTTTCTTGAGCCAAGGTACATGTTTTTCATTGAAAAAATCACAAGGCACACCACCAACCGAAAACGTTAAAAAAAAAAAATGAAACTCTGTTGCCTTTATTAACAATATAAAGTCATTCTTGTCAAATTGTCTTGAAAAGAAATCAAATAAACACAGAGAAATAAGTCATATACACAGCAGGGGTCGCGTTAACCGAATAGCTTTCATCATTGACCGTTTTTTTTTTTTTCAATGTGATGGAAAAATCTGAAGGCCATCAGTCATTTTGACAGATTGCAATTCACACCCTGACCACTTGGTGGCGAGTGACCTTATTAATTGGCTCTTGGCTCTTGTCTCTCATTGCAGTTTGCATTCCAAACATCGCAGAACTTTTGTCGGTGCATGATTTCCTGGTACACCGATTATACTGATGCACACGTCAGAGCTTGGCTGTCGGCTAACCATATGTCTACGTCTAGTATATACAGTCTATGGTCTACGTCTATGCAGCTACGGCTACCAAAATGGAATTTGCATGCCACCGAAACCCTACGGTACCGTCTAAGAGCTGTTTACGCTAGCAGTCCCGTTCCGAGTACGGACAAGACGTGTCGGCAGCCGAAACTTTTGTTGTTATTGTTGTTGTTGTTTTTGTTACCATTTAAAGTTAATACTGTTCTGAAAAAAGTATTGAAAGTTAATTAAACTTTAATGAAAATTAAATGCTATTGAATATGTCTTTATTATCATTTTAAAAATTTAAAGTGACGGGTAAAAATAGATTATGACGGGATTTTTATGACCCTGTCAGTCAAAATGACAGACAACGAAAAAGTCTAGCGCAACCTCTGATACCCAGATAGATATACACAGGCACTTGACAATGGCATATTATTTGCAGGTAATTAATTTGTTTTCAAAAAATGTTTTTTAGATCAATTAGGTGAAATTGGATAATTTCCCACGGCACACCTGACGATCTCTCACGGCACACTAGTGTGCCGCGGCACAGTGGTTGAAAAACACTGGTTTAGGGGAGGGGCCTTTGTGGATCAGACTTGTTCCAGTGTTTTTTGGGTTCTTCCTAAACAGTTTTTTGTGTATGTGCCTGTGTCAGGCTGCATCCTGCTGGGGATGGCTGCTACCATCAAGGAGTGTCATTGCTATGAGGTGGGGGTGCCTGGTCTGGTCTGGTCTAGGTGGGTGGTACACGTCTAAGTAACATCCACATGAATGCCAGGTCCAAAAGTTTCCCAGCAGAACATTGAATTGTCACAAGATGGTCAATGATATTTACTTCTCCTGTCAGTGTTTCTAATATTATGCCTGGTCAGTATAGGCACACATACTGTGATAGCCAATTCAAATTATAAATATAATAAATTAATGTGAATTGTGCTTGTGATAACAGTAAAGACTTAATCTTGGGTATCAATACAATACTAAATGACATTCAGTAGATTTACATTTCAGTTCAAGGTTCTCAATAGCAGCAGTATTGTGCTTGAATGTCCTGAATGCTACATGATAAATGTGTCAGGAGCGATCCATTGGTATGGATGCACTGTGAATATTGGACTGCCTGTATTTGTTAGAAAGAATAATGATGCATCTGTGGTGTTTTGTAGCCTGTGCAATCTATCGGATGTGTTTCCACGAGGGAGAATGTATCATCTTCTCAGTTCACACTGTCAAGTGAAATCTTTAAACATCCGAGACTGGGCACTGCTTTTTGAAAATGTACCTTTTTGCAGCTTACACCTACATGTTTCACTTGAAACACTCCATCTGTGGTGTTTTCCATTGTTGTTCCTTAAGGTATAATAGCTGTAATGCAATTGTATCAGCCTTGCAACAGAAGGTCAGCTTTAAAAGGTTTCCATTACCGAAAAGGTCAGAGCTTCCAGGTGTGAAGCACCGTCACAGCACAGAAGGAAAAGTCAGAAACACCGAAAAAAACATTTAATTGGATGAATTGTTTCTAATTGTATTCGATGCACTTATTTTTTGTTTGTTGTGTAAATGTGTGTCTTCTGGGATGCTCTTCAAGTTTGCCGTCGACACTGTCCAAACAAACTATTAGTGTTCGTGTGTGTGCCTGCGTATTACACACACATGAATGCTGTAAACTTTATTTGTGCCACATTTCTTCCTGCGTGTCATTGTACGTAGTGTATATCTTTTTTGTGCATGTGTGCACATGCTGTGTGTGAGGGCTGTTCCCTCCACTACCGTGAGCGGTGGCTAGGGGGTGCACTGTGGACACGGTGTGTGTATGGGCGAGAGAGAGTGAGCGAAGGGGGGAGAGAGAGAGAGAGAGTGAGAGTGTGTGTGTCTCAGTAATGTATTCCTGCCTGTGGCTGGGCTGGTCACATGGGGAGAGCAGCCTGTTTAAAACAGCCTCAGCTCGCTCAGTCAGAGCAGTGCGAGACACAGAGACAGACGCGCACATTCTCTCTCTCTCTCTCTTCACGCACACACACGCATGCTCATGCACGCCGACTGCAACTTTCCTCTATCGGACTGACACAACACACTCGCCGGGATAGACACACTCCCCTTGCTACAGTGGAGAAGAGGATAAGGAGTGACAGATCAGGAAAAAAAAAAGAAATACAGAAAAAGAAAGAAATTTCCAGTGAGTAACTGATTTTGATTTTCATGCGTTATTTTTAATTCAATTTCTGGACTTCTTCAGCGCTGTCTGACCAGGACCTGACAGGGACTAAGACAGAGGGAAAGAGAGTTGGATGGAGGGGTCTGTGAGGGAAAGAGATGGCAGGATAGCCAAAAACAAAGGGAAGGTGACAGGAGAGAGCGGAGATGTGGTGCTAGTTCAACACTGGATTACCTCTCCATCAATCTCTGCCTCTGTCTGTGGGATCTAATGCTGTTAATTAGCAGCGTGCGCTTGGAATGAGAGGAATGCCATTGCGCGGAGCCGGAGAGTGGGTTTGTTTCGGACTTGTGCTTTGCTGTGTGTGTGTGTGTGTGTGTGTGTCTGCGCTTGTCCTCTCTGTCTTTTGTATGCCATCTGCGTTGTGATGGTCAGTCATATTGATGTTGAGCAGATTCCCTGAGACACACGCTGCTGTGGCTGTGACTAATAGAAACCTATTGATATGCAGATGGAAGTGGATAGACCCGTCACCGCACTCTAGTGATATGAGTGATGTGTTGGGGAGAGAGGCGACAGTCTCACTTCCTCTCCTCTTTCTTATCTCCTCTGTCCAACTCACTCTGTATCCGCCAGTCCCTCTCTGTCCCATTGCTTCGCTGTCTTCAGCTCTTCCATCCTCCATTCTCACTTTCCTCCCCGCTCATTTGCGCTGCCAGCACTGATCTCTTTCTCTGACATGCTCTTGTACTTCCAACTATCCTTTCTCACTTATTTCATTAACTTTTCTCCATGTCTTCAGCCCCTTGTATTTGTCTCTGTCGCTTCAGCTCTAAATGGTCCTTTTTCACTCAACTCCTCGTTTTCTGTCTCATTCTCTCCCCCACGCTGGTACATGCTGGTATACTTAGTAGATTCCTCAGTTGCGCAGAAAGAGAGAGGATCGCGGAGTTGTGAGGAGGGAAGGAGGGGAGGGAAGGCGAGAAGAAAGAGAGAGGAATGAAGGAGAAAGTGGAAGGAGGGGGGTGGGTTGGGGGGGGGGGGGGGGGGCATTGAAAAGACTGACACTGGCTTGGACAATTAGCCTGGGGAGTCCGTCCTGGGGTGCTATTCTGAGAGGGGCTTTGGCCCCTGGGCCCTGGGCGCTGGGTCACGGGATGCCTTGACCCTTCCAGTCGACAGCTAGGCATGGGAGCCATTATCACGGCCTGATTGATTAGCACTGAGCGGAAATCCCTTTTCTCTTCACTTCTTGGGAGCAAAAGACGGGAGGTTTTTGTCCTTTTGCTGCTGCTGGTTTAGTATCTGCCTGCCTGAATGTTGAAAGCTCTGCCTCCTTTTTTACTGTTGTGTCTTATGGAGGTCTGGTCTCTATATATCGCTCTGTGGGCTTGTCTTTTTTCTCTCAGAAAGTGTGTGCGTGCATGAGTGTTGGAGTGGGTACAATATTTATTTAACTAACAAGACAGACATGATTTGTTGGTGCGCTTGCTAATATTCAGCGATCTGATCTGACTGTGTTTTTCGATTTGTTTTTTTACTCTCGCTGTTCTCTGAACTTCTATGAGCCGTGCACCTGCAGAGATTGTTAGCGATGTGTTTGGATGCTACCTGGATGTTGGGCAGAAAAACGGGAGTGAAGGAAAGAGAGGGAAAAGTAAGGGATAAAAAAAAGATGTGAAGGAAAATTTCATAAAAGAGAAGAGTAGTGGGGGGGGGGGGGGGCATATACTGTGGGACAGCTTGTGAAATTGAGCTTCTCTCCTTAGTTTGTTTGTTTCCGTTTTATTGTGTCACCATCTCCATCTCATTTCTGTGTTTTGATCTTCCCGGTCCCATCTCTCACTAACTCTCGCTACTTCTGCTCTCCCTCGACACTCCCCCTCCTCAGACTGGGAGTTTAGTGGGGTGTTTAGCCCAGCTCACGGCTGATCAAAGCAGTATGTGTCAGGCTGGGCTTAGCCCAGGCACTCCTAATGGAGCACCGTTTTCATGCCTAGTTGGTGGTGGAGCGGGAGGGAGTGATACGAGGCTGGGGGGAGAAGAAGAGGAGGGTTTGAAAATAGAAAGACTGACAGAAAGAGTTCAAGGGAGGGAAGGACAACGAGACAGGCAGGCAGAGAAAGGCTACAAATAACAATGACACAGGCAAGCTGATTAGAGCAGACAGACAAGTGGACAATAATGATTAACAAGCAACATAGGCAAAAGATGAACAAGAAAGAATTAAACGACACTTGTCAAGAGCGCACACAGACACATGAAGTGGGAAGCAGGGACATAGTCAGAAAGGGCAGTGACACGGGCAGTAAACGTCTTTTCAGTCCTTTTTTACTTGAGGGACCGTGCACCAACAGAGAATTCAGTTTAGGCCAGCACAGGATAGCTCCCACACATGGTTTGGTTTTAGGCTGAAAGCAACACCAGACGGGACGAGGCCTGTGTGTGTGTGTGCGAGTGTGTGTGTGTAAGAAAGAAAGAGATAACGCAGAAAAAAGAGAACTGCTTGTGTGTGCCTGTGTGCATGGTAAGCATCTGTGTGCCCGTCTGTATACCCGAATGCCAAGCAACACACAGACAGGCATTTAGACATACACTAATTTTTTTAACATTGTAAAATACCGCCAACAATTTTGGACACAGATTCTGAACATGAAAGTTTTACTCCTTCTTATTAAGACTTTTTTTTTTGTGGAGAAAAGGATTTTAGAATTTAAAGAAAAAATAATTGAAATAAAAAGTCGGTGGTTGATGAATGGTGGTTATTAAAGGTTTTGTAGACAGATGGTTTCAACTAAATCTCATGAAACTGTGAGACTTCAAAGTGATATTGAGGTTGATTAACTGTTTCTGTAGTAGCTCCAATTGTCCTTTAGATATTTTTGAAGTTCTCTTCTTCTATCTCCTGTCATTGTTTCCTCTTTATTTCTTTACTCCTGATTTCTCTGTGTTCTCCGTCTCTCATCTTTTTTTCCTGATTTTTTCCCGATCCATTTAATTCTCATTTCTTTTACTCCTCACATTCAACTTCTATTGCTAATGTTTTTCAGTTTCCCCTCATCCTTCTCTTTTACCTTTGTTCTTAATATCTCACTCTCTGTCTTACATCCAGTACGCTCATTTTTTTCTCTCCTTGCCTCTCCTCACCCATCCCCACTTTGCAATGCTGATGTTTATGCTTCACACAGAAGAAAGGTAAGGTAAAACTAGGATAATATTTCCCCTAACATACTTACAGCCTGGGTAAACATCCTCAGACAGATGTCCGAGCACAGTTCTGATCAGAGGAGGGCAGGGGGGCTGCGAATCGGTGCTGTAACGTATACAAAGGCTACAAATTGGAAGCCGCTGTGGAGAAAGTTGGAGGGAGCGGTAGGGAGGTAAAGAGAGACATCATCTTGAAAACGTACACATTTTGAAGATGACTGAAGGACTTCTTATTAGCAAAGCACAGTGTAAAAAAAACATTTATAGTGAGCAGCCGTCTTATTTTTAGCTGCCACTTAGCATCACTATAATTTATTGGAGTGACTCACATGGTGCCTCACCAAAAAAGCTGTATGCTCCCTGGTTAATGTGCTCTCAGTAAGCAGGTGTTTCCACTTGGGCAAAGTTTGTTAGCGGAAGGAACACCATGCAACAATCATACATGTGTTGTTGCAGTTCAGCAAGACCAGATTCTTCTCTGGTCTAGTCCAATGTCAGTTTGAGAAGTTTGGGTCTCACTTTCAGCTTTTACTTATATGCGAGTGCTTTCATTTACATGGACACCTGTATTTTGCCTCATGTAACCACCTCCATCAGATCAGACTAGCTCCATCGCAGGGAATTAATTAATTTTCAATTAAGAGGGGTGTGAAACTTTGATAATGCGTTGAACGGGAACATAATAACCATGTTAACGATTTGATCCGATCGTTTTGCTCTGTCTGGAATGATTGCTTTCTTTCTGCACATGTTCGCATCGGATGTTTGTATCAGGTGATGTGACAAAAACATATTTCTGGCAGTGTGGATGTTCCACTGGGTTATGTAAAAACATAAACAGATATATTACTTGATCATGTTATTTAGTGTCCTTGTAAATGGTTGACTTTAGGGATGTCCCGATCAGGTTTTTTTGGCCCCGAGTCCAAGTCCGAGTCATTTGATTTTGAGTATCTGCCGATACCGAGTCCCGATCCGATCCAAAGTGACGTCATGCCGCATACGTTGTTTCTGTGTGGAGTTGAGACGGTCTGACTCTGTACCACCACATAACAGCAAATACTAAGCTGTTATTTTTCCCATTTGTTTTGAAATATTATAGATCTGATAAAAAAAATAATGAGAATAAATATAAATATATATATATATATATATATTCGATCCCTGATCGGGATGTAACGTCCGATTCCGATCGAGTCTGAAACCACGTGATCGACCCCGATTTCCGATCACGTGATCGGATCGGGACATCCCTAGTTGACTTGAAATATTTTAGCAGTTTAATTTCTATTGGGTGAAAGAAACCAATGTAAAAATACCAGTTATAAAAGGTCTGTGATAAATATCCAGCAAGTAGGATTGAGGATTGCGGATGTGAGCAGGGTATACAGGTATTTATTGTTTCGGATAAATATTTAATCCATCTGCCGCTCTTCTGATTTTCTGGCTGTAAATTAATTAAGATGAAACTGTATTAGACTTCACAGCCAGCATAAAGAAGATTAGAGACTCATGTCAACCTTTCAGTTTAAGATGTTTGCAACTTTATTTACGTGTAAATGTGTAAAGCTGAACGTAATTAGATTTATTAAGGGATTTGAAAGGATTCAGATTTGGCAAAATGCTTTAGAGCCCCAACCCACAAGAGGGAGAGAGAGAGAGCGAGCAACCAAGACAGTGCTCCACTCTCGCACTGCACAGCTCCCACGCTTTCCTTTTCCTTCTCTCTCTCCCGTTTTAGTTAGATATGCCACTTGCTGTGTGCTTTTATCTAACTGCACCTAAGGGTGTGAAAACATGACAAGATTTTGTTAAGATTTGGCCCCAATTAAGGCGCCTCACAAGCATTTCAGAGATCTGCATTTTATGAAGGTTGCCTCTCTGTACCCTGAGCAGGAAGATTTGGCTTGTAGGGGGACTGGGTGCGTAATTATTTCGGTAATCCGAAAGAACTCTTGTGCTTTCTTCGTAAGTTTTTAATGTGGAGAGGACATGCTGATATTAATCCACTGTCCATTGCCTTTCTAAGTATAGATTGGGGATTTAAATGATGAAAAGTTGTTCTAAGTTTGTCTTCTTGTGTGTGGCATTTTTGGTATTTAAACCTTTCGGTGTGTATTCTTCCTTTTTCTTCTATTTTGTTTCTTTGCTTTTGAGAAACAGTCCTTGCGTCTGTCAGTTTGCTGTATGTGTTCGCTAGTGGGTCATTGTGCGTGTCACATTGTGCATATCTGCTTTGCTCTGCTGTGTTCTAATCCTTAGACAGCACTCCCATTCAGCCCCTGTAGCATTTTCTCAGCCCAGGCGATATAATAGTTTGACTTCTATAACTTTCTGATCAAAGCAAACGAGGGATGAAAGGAGGGAAAGTGAGAAAACCGTTCATGAATATGCATCACTCACCCACCCTCTCAACATGAGCTCATGCCATTCTACACATATGCAGACACACTAAAACACACTAAACTTTCCCTTCCTCCAGTAGGGGGCAAACACCATTAAGTGTATTTACCTTGCAACATTCGAAGGGCGTACACATTCTGCGAGCATGCCAATGGAACAACATGCTACATGGCGGCAGCAGCAGAGGCATCACTCTTTACATATGGCAGAAACATGCACCCACTTAATTTTGAATTCTGACACAGTATAAAACCAATTTCCTAAGACACACTCACACAGTGTATATAATTGCATCTTGAGGATAAACAGATGGGAGTAAATGTTCCTCCAGGCATAGATATAATACAGTACAATATGTACGCAGCACAAGAATATATGATGTGAGAGAATCATTAGCTATTCAGGGGAAGTAGTTGTGGCGTGTGTATTCCTTCCTATCACCGATTCTGTCAATATGGTGAATGTGTTAAATGCTCAGTAGTGTAGACTCACCTGTTCACTCCTGTGCACTTAGACCAAATAGGAAGAACAGAAAAGACTATGCTTGCCTTTTTTATTCTAAGATGGTTTATTTTGGTTCTAACGCGTGACCTTGCCATGTAGATGCAAATTTAGCCGCTTCTAGCCCATGTGTTGACAGGCGTTGATAATAGTATATAGAGCCTTTTTAATTGGGAGAATACATTATATTAGATGTGGGGCATATTTCCAGTCTGTATACTTGGACGTGGACACAGCACTAGCATGTGTACAGTCGGTACTAACATTAGTTATTCCTGCTATCAATAGCTCCTTCAAAGAAATGCATGGCTTTAAAACAGGAGATATGCATTGTCTGTTTAATACATTTATTTATTTATTTATTTTTTTATTGCATTAATACAACCACACACAGCTTTGGTACAAAGGTCATGACAGTCAACATGTGTGTTATACTGTGTTTTTGTTTTGCTAACTTATAAAGATGGCGTTCTTTGCCAGCATACCTATGATATATTCTGCTACTTATTAGCATTGTTCTTATTTATTCCAAACTAAAACCAATTGTATCATATTTGATGGCCCTGATTATGAAATGATCAGTCATTCTGTCTTGATACTGTGTAATTTTGCCTCACAAGTAGAGTGTCACTGTCAGGGATAGTCACAGGACTTAAGAGAAAAACTGATAAATGAAGAAGGGAAACGAGGAGAGGTCAGCTGTGAAAGTGAACGGAAAAGTTGAGTTTAACAGGAGGCACGAATCCTCTCACCTGAGGCAGAATAGGAGAATGCTACAGAAGCTGAAGACCAGGCAGAATAGAGGTGAACCTAGGCGTAGTTTACAGCGTATGTGACTTCTTGAGGGAGGGATTAAAAGAGACAAGAGGACTGGAAAGACATCTCAAGAGGTGAGGACGAGGTTAACAACAAAAGTGATTGTGGTCAGAGGAGGAGAGCAAGAAAAGTATAAGAACATGTGGGATTCAATTATGGAGCCGAAGACAGTTTACCATCAGGCATGATTGGGACTAAGGAAGGTGGCAGGAAAGAGGAGGGTAGGAGAAGAGTGGACAGACCTCACAGAAGCTAACAACAAGCATGATTGTGGTCAAACGTGGGAGAGGAAGACTTAAAGAAATGGGAGGGTGTGTGGAGGGAAGGGGAGGAAATTAGAGGTTAGGGTAGACCATCAACAGACACAGCTGTGATGAGTGTAAACCTAGACCCAAAGAAAGGATGGAAGTAAGGAAAAAGGAAGACGGTGAGCACATAGCAGGCTAACACCATTATGGTCACTTGCGCGATTGAGGTCAGACGAGGAAGAGGTGCAAAGATTAGAGAAAATGAAAGGGGACATGTAGGATCGGCTGGGAGTCGAGGTGATTCTTAGAGGTAAGACGTGACTGTGGTCACTGCATAGAAGACAAATGCTCAGAGAAAAGACGGAGATGAGAACAAAGATAGAGGACACAGTTTAAGTTTACTTCACAGAAGTAATGCTTGATGTGATCCTGTGTTATCAAACACATGAAAATGGCAGGTTTGGAGCTAAAGGCAAGTGTTTGCAAATGGAAATTCATCAGCTTGTTAAAAGTGCTGCATGTGCAGTGCAGTTTCCGGTAGATTTTTTTCTTCTTTTTTTAAACAAAATAACTCCTACAGCTGCTGTGTTTTGGTTGTGGTACTATAATATATTCTGGTCTGGTCTCATAGTGCATCAGCAGTGGGATGCTGCCAACACTGCCATCCTCATTCATTTTTATGTTTTATTTTTATTTATTTTTTTTACTCAGACTGAAATCTGACATCACCACCCCATGTGTAGAAAATGTTCACCAGTCTGAGACCGTTTCACAATATTAATAATGCACTGCGTTAAAAATGCATGAATTTTCCATCAGTTGGAAAGTCATCACTGGGGTGTTCACTTTATAATAGCAGGCAAATATCTTCATCCTTGTTTTGTGGATATTATAGATATATTGTCATAGCTATAAACGATATATAGCTGCTAGGAGCTTTGGGTTCTGTCTTAGTTTCTAGAAGAGTGTGTAGTTTTGCAGGTTTGTGAATGAATCTGCTTTCTGTACGAATGTGTTACTGCTTATGTCTATCTCTTTCCATATCTGTCCATAGATTTGCACGTTGGTGTGTGCAAAAGCTTGCCTTTCTGCAGAAGCGTGTGCATGCGTGCAAGAGTGAGTGCCTCTCTCGGAGCTGGGGGCTTTTAATCTATTAAAGCCTGATCCTTAAACACTAATCAATGTACCCTTTTATATTTCCATTACAGTGCAGAGGGAAAGGGATAAATAAAGCATGACAGTGGAGCTCAGTAGGGGCCGCGCAGCACTGAAAATTCCCAACGGTTGTCTGTGCACATGAAGATGCCTGACTTATTTGGGTATAAAGACTGATTCATTGTATTTATACTTTACTTTTATTATTGTTACACAGTAATGCGTTCAGGTCTTTGGGAGTAAAAACGGTGACATCACAACTGTCGATGGGTAATTTCGCATGTCACTTCAATGTTGAATTTAATTCACTTTTACTTGTAAAGCGTCAGTAACAATACAAATTGTCTCAAAACGCTTGAAATACTAAGGGGTAATTCCAGAATACAACTATTTTATTTTCATACATTTTACAGTTTTCCCCATTATTTCTATTGTCGTCAAGTGCACACCTAAGTTATTGTTGAGGTCAAAGAACATAACATCATTAAGTTAGAAGGGGGGAAAAAGGGAGCATGGAGACAGTGAGATTTGTTTAAAACTGGTTTCTTAACTCTTTTGGCTTTAAGGGTGATTTTTGTCTGTCTTCAGTTCTCAGCAGTTAAACTAAGTGAGAGTATTTTCTATCAGAAACAATGTTAAATCCCACAAAATAAGCTTTAATAAACCACGATTATTATTTGACACTCCAAAGAAACTCCTGTTTTACCCATCCAGGCAGTATTTCTCTTTAAAAAAGGAAACGTCTTCTTGGCTTTAATCAGAAAGTTCAAAGTATGCAGTCAAAGCGCTGTATGAAAGGTGAATTGAAACTGATGCGTAAAACTGAGACTGTTTCATCTGTTGCTCTACAATTAACAGGATGGATACTGTGCATACGTAACGCCTCCTTTCATTTAGACAAGTAATCGCCGGTACGTCCTTAAGAATCTGTGCATTTTGTGCAGCCTGTGGTATTAGCAGCCTCATCTTATTGGCCTCCTAGACCTTTATTTGTACCGTTACTGCATCATGTAGTCCCTGTAGACCATATTTAACTGGTGATATATGCACTGTAGCATTCAGATGTCAGGAGAGAACACTTATGAGCACTACCACTTTATGGATGATTTACATCAAATGACTGCAGTGCTACAGGAGGGCACTGGTGGCTATGGTGGGCCCCGCCCCGTTCAGAGCTACTAAACTGACAGTATTTGCATCTTCTCAGAGCACACTTTATTAGCCATGCCCGCGTATGTACATGTCCCTCAACCCCAATTAATTTAGTACACTTAAGTGGCAGATTTGCATTAGACTGTGCTTCCCGCTTGGAGTATACTTTATTAGTGTTGTCTGGGTAACCCACACCCCCATCCCCAGCCAGCCTGCACACGCACACATTTATTTTGCCGCGCTCAGCCAACAGTATTTTCTCTGCAGGAGTGTACATGTGTGTTTTTCCGCTCCACTGTGGTAGTTTATTAGCAGTGTCTCCTTTGATAGTTAGTGTGCACGCTTGATTATGGCTGAAAGGGAGTGGGCCGGGCGCTTGGCCGGAGAGGAAGTCTGCCTAATGATATTAACAACATCCTTTATTGGGTAGCTACTGCAGGCAGAGGAGGGAGAGGAGTAAAGGGAAAGAGAGGGGAGGAGGGGGGAATTAAAAGAGTGGGTAGTAGGAAAGAAAAAGGGGAAATGGGGAAAGAAAATTTCGGGTGAATCAAAGAGACAGTGTGTGTAGCAGTAGGGGACTACCCTGTCTATGAGGTTTAGCCAGAAAATGAGAGAAGGCTACACAGATGTAGGCCAAGTAAAAATAAACAGAACACAATTATGAGAGAGGGATAATGTCAAAGCAGTCGACCCTGTCCCAGTACTATAATGGTGGGTATTCTCATATTCTCCTGAGATACATAACTGTCAGTCCCTCTGAGGTCCTCTAATAGAAACTTTGTAGCTGTATCCCAAATTGCCTAGCAACCCTTTTTGGTTCCATCATAAGGGTCGACTGGGGGATGTGTCTGTAACAGCTGGGCAGGGAAAACAAAAAATAACTAAATAAATAAATAATAAAATTTAGGTAATCATTTAAATGAATAAATTTTACTCGTCACAAGTATACAGTAACATTTTATTTAATTAAAAATAAATACAACCGGCCTTTGTAGAACTTTTGCAGCATTTTCAAAATGCTCTTCAGCCACATTGAATTGCTGCATTCCTTTGTCTGAATACTGCTTTACACTGTTTACATGCTCCATTCAGTATTGTCCTGTCTGGTACTTGTCAAAAAGCTTCCACAATATCCCCTTGCAGGGATGGAGCTGCTGCTGCTGCAGTGCTTTCCAGTCTTGGTAAATTGGGTGAGTTGTAGATAATTTTTGTGATTTGTGGAATTAGCTCCAACTTTTTGCTCCAAATCTGACAAATCGCCTCCTCCAAGTTATTTGGCTCTCTATTTTAATTTGGCTTAACATCAAAATGTGCCCACAGTGGTGCCATGGTGTGTGGTTTTGCAACTAAAGCTGTGATGTTAATGTCAGGTGGTCCTCATTGAAGTGTGGCCTGTAGAATATTAGATATCGAACGATAAAGATAATAAGCTCAAGGCACAAATCAAAAGGTGCCATAAAACCATAGCAGAAGAAGGTGACTCAACAAAGGTCAAAGATCAAGAGTTCAAAAACTTTTTTTTATTGTCATTTCAACCATATATAACAGGTGCAGTACATAGAGAGACGAGAGAACGCTCTTCCAGGACCATGGAAAGACATAGGACTAAGTACAATACAAGGGACTGAGCATAAAGTGCGTGTGGGCAAGCTTATGCAGACAGTACAAAACAGTGCCAACAGTACGAACAGGGCAAACGATGCAGACGGGCAATTCCGACCGCGCAAAGACAAATAGTACAATACAGACGGTACACAACACTTGGGAGACAATGCATTTAGAAAATAGACACTACACAACAACAGAGAGCAGCGCTGACTAATAAGCAGACTGAGTATGAGTAGGGGGAGGTTGTAAACATAGATTGACATAAGAAGGTGATTTGAGTGATTAGCAGTGTAGTGTGTGCAAAAGATGCAAAGGGCTGAGTACAGGTTATGATGTGACTCTGACTGTGAGTAAGTGAGTGAGTCTGTTTGTTGTGAATGTTCAGTCCAGTTTCAGTGAGGTCAAGAATCTGATGGCCTGAGGGAGGAAACTGTTACACAGTCTGGTTATATGTGCCCAAATTTCTCCGGTACCTTTTTCCCAGATGGAAGGAGGGAGACGAGTGTGTGTGATGGGTGTCCTTTGTTGTCCACAATGCTGTTGGCTTCGCTGGTGTAGTGTTTGGTGTAAATGTTCATGATGGAGGGAAGAGGGACTCTGATGATCTTCTCAGCTGTCCTCACGGTCAGCTGCAGGTCAGTGATGCAGCTGCTCGGGATGCTTTCTCTGAAGATCATGTTCTTCCAAGAGCGCCAGTCTAACCACAAATCGTGAAAAAAAAATAAAAAAAATTGTAAATGCTTATCATGCAACTGTTTTCATACAGGAATTGATTATGCAAAATATCATGATGAGTTCAAACTGTCGTGATCAGGTCATTGTGTATTAGTTGTGACAGCCCTAATCTGAAAGTGTTTGAGTGCTTTTTACTCTTACCATTTATTCAGCTAAAAATGTTTTAAACGTGTTTGTGGTCAACATGTTTGTTAGAATATCATTCATCTATGATGTTCCTTGAAAGTACTGGCAGCTACTTTGATCAACTGAAGCAAATAGCCTTTTTCAAACTATCAGGAGGCAAGAGTCTCATGGCAGATAAAGGTTTCATACAGACATCTCTTATTGAACCTGACAACTGAATCTGAGAAGAAGAGAACTATGGTTTGAACGCTGTCAAGGAATATGAGGTTGGTTGACCGCAGCGGTCGAAGAAAATAATGAACTGAGGTGGTCAGTCTGTATTGGTAGCCGTTTTAACCAATCAACGTTTTTAGGAAATGTTACCTCCCGAGTGTTTAACCAGCTGTTTAAATATGTAAAATGTTGTTGTTATGTCTATGAGTTTGGTCACATAGGTATCCAGAAATGTGCTTGTTCTTCTTCTTCCCCAGTGAGGTGTATAGTACATCTTTATGCAAAAGCAAGCTGAGTCTGAAGTCTGGGTGCTGGGATGTTACTTGGCGTCTTACATACACACGTGCACTCTAAATTCACTGCTGCGGACAAAAGAATGGAGGAGGATAATTTACATACACATTAATACATTATGTCCTTTTTGTGTTACAAGACACATTTCACATGATAAGACAGAATGTGAGATCGTGGATCCTATATTAACTGGTATTGCATGACACAGAGACTCAACAACACACTTCAGTTTTAGTTTCGATACAAAGGCATAGAAAAAACAGAAAATATATATTTGAAGGTCATCTGCAAAGGAAGCCTAAATACTCTATTAAACTTAGAGATAATTGGTTCCATAGTTATAGTCTCAATCTTCTTGCCGTTTTACTTTTATAAATCAGTCTTTATGGGCTGAATACTACTTTGATGTATTCCACTAAGTCACCCATGTTCTCATTGTCATTGATTAGTAATTTTGGACTTATCTAAAATCTTGTATGACTTAAAAAAACACATCTACAACTAAAACATCACGTTAAAGCCACAGCCCGATCAAAAAAAAATTCTTAACCACCAACACTCACGTAAACCCATACAAGACCTGTCACACATGCATGGTTCCTTACACGCGTAAACGCTCGCACGCAGATATCCAATGATAGTGTTGATTGTTAAACAACACCAGTCCTCCACTCCTCAACACCTAAAGAGAGCTGTCACCTTGCAGAGGCCCTTCCCAACACAAAAAAAAAAAATGTTAAAGGCTGGCATTTTCCTCTGTTTACCTTGGCGATGTGCCTAAGATCCCGTACCCCTCCCAGATGTGTGCGTGTGAATGTGTGGAGACTTGTTTATTTGTTTGTGGGCATGTTGGTCTCTGTACAACTGACTGTTTGTGTGTCTGCGCAACTGTGTGCGATTTTTCGTTTTTCTATATGAATTCCTTTGCGCTTGTGTGGGGGGGTGTGTGTGTGTGTGTGAGAGACATAGACACAGACAAATAAACTCATTTTCCGACACTGTGTCTCTCTGTAAGCGGTGTCAGCATCTCTCTGCACCTGTGGCTAAAGAGACATATCAAACACACGCCGAGCTGACAGTCGCGCACACACTTGATGTAACGCAGTGCAGGAGCAAACGCACAAATACGTAAAACCCCACATGTGCTGAGTGCAAACAGATTGTTACATGTAGACAAGTGGATACACACAGCAGAGTCGCATGCAGTGACAGCTACTGATGGAATGGCACCCGCACATGCAAGCACACCGATTCACCTCTGCACATGTAGACACCCGCTGCTATGTGGGAGCTGAGATAGCATTTGTCTTTTCTCAGGATCTTCTCCCAGGTTTTTGCCTTCATTTTCTGTGTGCATGTCTCTGTATGTCTGAGAAAGAGCGATACCTCCAGAAAGAGGAGACGCATGCTGACTTACGCTTATCAGGCATGATTTCAAAATTGAAATACCCTCACATACTGTACTTGAAATTACTTCAGCTTCCATCAGTGGATGAGCAGGGCAATATAAACCAAATATCATATTGGGTATGTTTAGGCTTTCCTACAAAGTTGGTTACATTTTCAGTAAAAGTAAAAGCCCCCATGTGTGATATGTCACAAGCACTTCATTAACACAGATTATGATCAGTAAAATGCAAAGACAGGTTTCGCACCTCCCTCTACAATGCAGAGGTCTTATATTCCACTTATGCACTTGTCTGAAATCTTTGCTTCGTTTACTCATCTCCTTCTCTCTTGTGCAGTCATATTATGTATTCTAATACCAGCAAATTTCTAAAGCTGTTTCTGACAATTGAAAGAGAATGAAACAATGACTGAATCATGCCTAATTAAGACACTTTTCAAGTTATTTTCGAAGCTGCTACTTTGCTCTGATTGTCTTGCCATCTGACAAAATCATCATATGCATAAGTTAAAGACAATGACTGTGCTAGAATTTTGGCTTTATTTACATATAAAAAGATTCAGAGAGAAAGTTCACACAAGTTCAACTGAAGGTGCTGTTGACTCTGAATAGATCAAACTCATGTGTGCCTACAAAGAAAAGCAAGACCTTGCACTGAAGACGCTCTTCCGCGGAAAGTAGCTCAAGTTTATCCAAAAAGTGTCTAGATCTGTCTGGCCATCTCCAGTTATTGCCAAGTCCCTTTGTGATCTACAAAAAAAGGTAAAGCTAGCTTAACTTGATTTGTCACTAAGCTTATCTTCTGATATCACTGGTTTCTGTGTGTATGTGTGTGTGTGTGTGTGTGTGTGTGTGTAGATATATATATATTATATAAAAAAATATTTTTTGCATTTGAAAATACTTCATACAGTTGATGTACTGTCTTACCCTTCTATATCTATGTTACAGTATACTCTTTATATATGCTGTATACACTTTTAATGCATCCAACTTTATTGTGTGACAGAAACATTCGACATAGATTCAGTGCTGAATACATAACATCCGGTGGAAAAAAAAAAAAGAATCTAAAAGGTCACCTTGGAGAGATGCCGCTCACATTGATGTCCTCCATCCATCCGACACTGTTAATATGGAAGCAGCCCTGGCAAAAACAAAACTGGACCGAGCATGTAAACTGGCTGCCTGAAGCACCACAGTTCTTCGGCCAACAAATTGATGTCTGGTGGATAAAAACCCTGGTCCAAACACCAGCTGAACACACCATCTGCTTCTCTGCGATTCCACTCATTAGGGATACATATTTTAATTTATTTTTTATTTCCCTTGTCATTTCATGGGCCTTGCTGTCATCCTGCTATTTCCTACCTTCGTTTTCCTGTTGTCATTTCATGTTTTTTATTCAGAATTTGACTTCTTGTTGTTTTGTCTTTTATAAATCCCCTGTGCTTTTTCTTATCTCTTTCACAGATTAATTATTTTTTCAGCATATGCCTATTTTTAATCAGTTAAATTAACCTTTACTGATATATAGTGCATTTTGAAAATGTTTGCCAAGTCACAAAAGGTAATTACAAATAGAAATACGACGCCGCAATTTCAACCACATTTTCATAAACATCACCGCATACAAAACGGAAATAAAAACCTTCAGGTGATTTTTTTCTCCCCATGCTGTGTTCATTATGTTTTTTCTGGAGAAGCCACATTTGAAAACCAATGGACCCATCATCAACATGAAGCCCAGCGGCTGCAGTCATGCTAGCCTGCTGCCATCTCTCCCTCCAGATCAAACCTTTACATGCTCCATCTGTGGCTCTATGATTGCTCTCAACAGCCACCTGCAGCGGAGCCATCGCTAACAGGCACAACCAGAACTATTTACACTCGTCTACTCCAATTTTAGTAACGTTAACTTTCTTTGTTGATGAGGGGCTCTTGTTTTCGTTTGCCTGTGTGACACAGTTTCTTTTCATTTTGTTGCATTCTTCCGTTAAAATGAAAGCTTTGTCTTCTTGTGATCTTAAATTGTGGCTGCCAGTCGGTAAACCCGTACAGCTGTTCAAGTCAACGTACACATGTGCTTGTGTGAACGAATGAGCACAGAGCTCATAATCTGTATATGTTTGAGAAAAGGGAATGTCTGTTCTCGTATATGAATGCGCGTGCGTGAGAGGATTCGATTTCACTGCAAAGGCATGTTGAACAGTCGGTCAATTTCCTGCCACACGTTCAGTTTTCCCTCCCCATGACAAATTCCTCGATTTCCTCACAACACATTCCTGATGGATTATTGGTCATGGACATTATATGGTCCCACATACTCTGTCCCTCGGAGTCTGGGAAGTATCGGATTGCTTCTGGGTTTCCCGTGAGCAAGCAGAACAGACGGAAAGAACGACTCAGAATTGGGGAAAACATAGCATCTTGTTAAACAAGTTTTCAAAGAATTAAGAGTGTTGGCTTTCTTCATTTAAATTTCATGGCTTTTTATTGTTCATATTTAGAACTGGAACAAATTTGTAATAGGAAATCACTGTTTATCTAATACATATACTTAGTGTTGCTTGTTTTACAAGTTTGCCATGCTACCACTGTCCCAAAAAGGAAGAATATTCAACAAACAACATAACAAAAATGTTATTTAATGTCAGTCATTTCACGTCTCGTCTCAACCCATTAAAGCAGATACATGATGCCACATAATGGCATTAAAATATTCCACAGACCATCCTCCATAAACAACCTGCTAAATTAGGTTTTAAACCAGAGGGAGAATGTTGTCTCTGGAGGATGAGTGAATGTTTGTAGTGGCAGTGGGGGAACTGACATGGCTTGAGGCCTCCATATTGTTGAGGAAAGTTAAGGAGGTTTAGCTCAAGTGTGAAATCCATATTGAAGCCCTTCGGTTATGCTCGACTTGACGAGTTGCATGTGTGAATGTGTGAGTGTGTGCACCTGCTCGTCTGTGTGCATGCACATGCCTTCCATCGTGTGTCTTTCGTGTGTGTGTGCGTGTGTGTGTGTGTGTGTGTGTTATGTCTGTTATGTCTGTAATGCTATGGCTCTGTGAATTAGTATGAGTGTATCGTACTGGTATTTCCATTTAAATGCAATTGAGTCTGTGGTATAATTCACAACCCTCCACTGCTGCATAAATCAATGAAGTGGTAGCTCAGAAAGACAGAAATGTCAAAAAAAAGTCCATATGGAACTTATCATAAGCAGCCATATTTCCCCATCACTAGAAGCAATTTGTTTTAATTGCCTACTTAGAAGTAATACGGCCTCAAACTAGATTTTTTTTTCATGAAAAACCAAATTGAAATTGGAGAATGCCCATTAACTGCCACGATTATGTTATAATAATCAGAAAATTGAGTTGTCAAGTCTGGAAAGCCTTTTTAAGATGGTAGTTACACAGCATAGGCTGTGTGCGGCTGCACATATGTGGGTGTATGACTTGGGAAGAAAGGCTAGGCGGAAACTGTCTACTGTTAGACCTAATAATTGTTGTTGATTGTATTTTCCTGTTTGGAAATTTTAACAGAAATCCGTGGAAATGAATCATCATAGACGGGTTGCTTTTTAAATGATTAACATGAATTGCAGGTAAAAAGTAAGCTAATTGCTGGAGCTTTATTTTACTTTCAAAAAGAAATATACATTCACTCTCAAGGTAGGTACACACCGCTCCACTAAATGTAACCTTCATGAAGGTTTTGGTATACAGGGTTTGTTTAAAATAACTGGGAGAGATCCACTTTAACAGCACCACAAACTACATCCTCCAGAATGACCACCCAGTTGAATTACCACCTTTCTGACACTGTTTCTGCATAAACTGATGTCTGAGTCATGAAGGCTGATGAAGTGCAGTACTGATATATTAGAATGCATTTGCTTTCACTAGTGTACCTAAGGATCTGGCAAGTGAGCGTATTGTGTGTAAGGATGAAACGGTGAATACTTTGATGACGCAAATTGGTCCGTGGCTGCACCTCCTTGCATCACTGTCATATTCACGGTGAACAATGTCCTCTCCTCTCAGCGACACTTTCAGAAAAGTTCTGTGGCCTCAGCGTGCACTCCCTCCCCGCTGGCTGGAGGGATGTTAATTAGTTTCAAATAATCCCAATTTTTCAATGAACTGGACTTGATACCAGAGCATATGAGCTCACTGCACACTTTCTGCTGACTCAGAGTTCATGAATAGCTCCAGCTTAATGTCCCTGATAAATGGCTTTGAGTGAAGCTTATGTAGAACAATTTAATTGACTTAGAATGAATTTTAAATCTTTCAATGATCACCAGAATATTAATGCTCTGACAATACCATCTGTCACCATTTAAATGTGAGATAAACGGTATCATTTGATTCAACAACCCAGGTCACAACGCATGACTAAATTAGCTTGACTGTGAGACGAGCCAATCTCGGAGCAGCTCTGCTAATTCAACATAATTTGTGTGACACGCAGTGCCAAAACAACAATTGGAAAACGCAAACCCAGGAAAAATAAATCAAAATGACACTGGAAGAAACCTTGAAACCAAAAGTAAGCGAAAAGAAAAGTGAACTTTCTCCTTTCTCCTGGTTGACATTGCTCATATTAGACTGTTAATGCACCCAAGGTTCCTGCAATTTCCTCTTGACATGCAGCGTGGGATAACATTGTTTAAATTGAATGCATGTACACACTCACATATAGATAACCTTGGTCAAGGAGGATTATGAATATTACTGGAATAAAAACGCACATTTTTATTCCCCGGCAATGATTCCCACGTTGTGCTTGGGGCTGTGCTTGACTTAGCTCCCCCAATCATTTTTCATGTGCAAGAGGCTTTTAGATGGCTTTATTTTCAAAAGACGAGCATAAGGGAGTCTCACGGGGCTGCGTCGCACTCACATTAGGAATATGATTCCCACAGTGGAGCACACACATGAACTTAGAAACACACACCAGCTCTGTAGTCCCCGCCTGCAGCAACATAGACAAAACTGTGCTTACATTGTATCCCAGAATGTTTTGGAGCTTATAAACAGGATTTTCTGTCATGGTTTCTCAAAGTAGAAAACCCAACTTGTGTCAATTTAGTGGTCAAGGAAACTGCTAAGAGTGTTTCTCATTTTAAATGCAAACGCTGCTACTTTGCTTAAGTTAACATGGTTGGGATGGTTGGGGCGCCACATTGCTGGGCTGCAATATGTAAAGTTGGTTTTAATGGATTTTTAAGAACATAATGGGCTTCGATGTTTTTCATGTTTCTTGATTCCTAGTTAATCCTTTTAGACAAAAGCAAGACCTTCATGCGAGACTTAAGGAAAAGAACACACCTGTGGCACATTTAGAAACCAAGTGTGTTTAGGAGAAATGCATTATCTGTGGGCGTGTGAGAGGCTGGCATCAATCACGGCCAATCAAATCAGCTCCTCTAATTCCCTTTAAAAGCAGTGCACTCCCTGCCATGAGGCACTGACAGTTTTATTATGAGAGTCTGGGCCGCGTCTTCTGAAAGGAATAGAAGGGCGGTCTAGACTGGATTCTAGTCTTGAAGGTGCAGAGTTGCAAGACACAAATGCATAATGCTCTAAATAAATATGAATATATGCCACTGGGAATACGCTCCCAAGGAGAGATGATGTGTCTTTTTAAGTTCAAAAGAATCTGCAATAATGGAAAGCCTGGTCTCCGTGTCAGGAGCGTTTAGCTCTCATCATTTGAAACCATTATAACTCAATTTCTTTACTATTCATGCATCCACACAGATTGAAGTATTACACCATTCCCTCATCTTGCACTTATGAAATCCTTTCCACATAAAATATGTGATTCAGTTTAAAACAAGGCTGTTTTGGTCTGTTAATGAATAGCTGACATATTGGTGATGCCTCTTATAGTGACTGAATGGTGATTAAATGAAATGACCCCTTTCATTACACTTCATTTCCACAAGGCAATGGATATGAAACGTTTAACCGCAGCATGAAATGATCTGAATTTGGATAGATCTGAGAGTTTTCTTGGCTTTTGTGTAAATGTGGGAAAATTATTATTATTGTTATTATTATCTTATTGTTACATTTATAGGCCCTGTTCAGACCTGGTATTTAAATTCATACTGAACAATCCAATCAGAAATGGCCAGCTTTAAGTGCATGTGTTTCCACCTGACATTACAATGCATCTCCTAATGCATCTGATCACAGTTTTACACTCTACATGCAAATAAGCATTTAGTGCAAAGTAAAATATTCTAACAACTGTTGTCTCTTAAGTGCTTGCTACCCAACATTGTATCAATTGAACAGGGCTGTTTGTGACATGGGAGCGTGGGGAGAGTTTTTATTTTTTGGAACAAGCTGTACAGTCTCTTTCAGTAACTGTAAGCACACACACAAGTTAAGTTATTTATTTATCTCCCCCCTGGCATAAGTTATTTTGGAGACCTGCACAAAGCTCAGATTATAACTCAAACTCTGGAAGCTTCCGCATGCAGAGTAATTGCAGCAGTGACAGAAAAATCTCTGGTATTAAGGTAAATAAAGCCACGTAGCCTTCTCCTTTTTCAGGCAGTCATTTTTTTCCTGAATGATTGAGGCAAAACTCTTATGCAAGATCACCCCTGTTTAGTAGGCAGCCCTTTTGTGATCACTTTACTGAAAGAATGTGGTCACAAGTATACCAAACTGCTTTCAACTGTGGTCTTAGTGATTGGATGTCAAATGCGGCCTGGGTGTCCTCACACCTATACCTTAAGCTGGCTAGCTGCAATCAGATGACTCAAGGCAATAAAAAGGGAACAACTATTTTTCTGCCTGCTGTTTGAAAAATTGTCCTCTGTGTTGCTGTGTTAGAAAGATTTAAACATATAGAGTCTTTCTATAGTCGTGGTTTCTCTACTATACTTGAGAACCTTAGCAATCTGCTGTCTCCTTAGAGGAAAGCAGTGAAGTGCCTGAATTGTGAAAGCACTCGCAAGTTTTATTATAGTTATTTTCGACCCTTTTGACTTAGGTTAATGGATTTTCCTTGCATGTCAATGGTAGTTGTGTGCTTTTGGAATTGATTGGTTGATTGAGTCGTTGAAGAGAATATGGACCGTCAGAGGTAGTGGAGGACATGGAAAATGTGCAAATTCAAACTTAGAAGCAGAGATAGCAATCATGCCATCAAATCCATGAAGGCATGGATGTATCACAACTAAACATAGGTGGTATGGTCAAGCTCTCACCAATCTAAACAGATCATGCTCAGAAGTGAAAGAAAGAGAAAAGAAAGTAAAGCTGATTGTCACGTCAACAAAAATGCATTCATTCATTCATTTTTCACTTGTCCTCTGGAGGGTCACAGAGGGGCTGGAGCCTATCCCAACTGTCATTGAGCGAGACCCATGAAAGTACATATTTTCAAAAAAAAAAAAAACTAATAATAAAAAATCCCATTTTATTTTCTTCCCCTTTCCATAGGAATGGATATTTAATTTAGAAATTCGTTACAGATAATCACATAGCTCCACTTCAAAGGAATTCCACTCATTAAAAATGTAAGGAGCAGAGGAGGTGAGCAGCCATCAGCCAAATGAAACTGAAGCAGTCAGATTTTTCCTTCACACATGTAGACAGACGAGCAGAGAAAAGGTAGACAGGCGAGCAGAGAACAGAGGGAGAAAGTAATTAGAGTGGAGACAGTTGGGCTTTTCTGCAGAAAGGAGCAGAATTCCAGTTTAACAATGTGAAATACAGCAAAAGCCAGTTAAGACTTTTTGTGCGACTACCCTGATACACTGTTTTAATCAACACTGATTTATATCCTAAGCTTGTGTGGCACGTGTGTATCCAAGCATCATTTGTATGATACAAATGATGCTTGGATAATTGAGCTTTTAAATGGCCGTCTTGGATGAGAGTGAAGCGTATTGAGAGGTTATCGATCGGCAGGAACATAAAAAGCATGGAGCCAGTTTGGACGGTTGAAAAACGACTGGTACTTGTGTATGTCCCTATACCTACTGTATGTTCATCCGCTGTGTTATTAGCCGTAGCTGGCTGATTCTGTCATTAAATAGGTATTCGCACATGAGTGAATTTATACCTCAGTTATTCATGGAACTGTGCATTAAGTGGTATGCTCTCATTATAACATCTAGCAGGGATGATTGAACTGATGGAATCATTATATGTGCCATTATTGTGATAGTTTGCCTTAGCTCAGGCCACATGGAGAGCATTCGAATTCTTCTGTCATTACAAAATGAATATTTCCTCATAAGCCAACCACTTTATTAAGTAATGTCATTTTTTGTAATGGTATTGGATTGATGTTCTGATTAAGATCAATACCGATCTTTTAATATTCAATATCAACCGTTCCGAGTCCATATCCTATCTTAAGTAAACAAAATTGTATTCCCCTAGATCACATGTGCACTGTTCGACTGTATTAAGTACAATACACTGAATAACAAGCTCTTACTACCACCTTGCAAAAAATGCACATTGCATTTTCCAGTGTACTTCAACACAGCAGGCACATTTAGTCACCTAATTTTGGTTCTTCTTCTGTTTTGATTTTTGGTTAATTTGACACTAGCCAACTGCCATTAAAATAGAAATGGAGGAAGACAATTTGACGCTACAGGGACGGGGTTTTGGTTTATGCCAGACCGAAAATAAATAACTACAAAAGATTGGGTTTTGCTGAAGCCCGATACTAATCCATTCATTTTAAAAATGCCTGGATTGGCCCCAAAGCAGATCTCCCCATACCGATCAGGACATCCCTATTAATGATCACTCTGTTTATATGGAAGTTACGCTTTGCAACATCTGCAAATGTTAGTAACGTTTTATATCGGGTAACCTTTTTTTTAGTGTACTTTAATGTTTTCTTCCAATATGATTTGGTTTAATGGAAGAGAATCTTAGCAGCTATTTTGAAATATGAAGATTTCTGGATGAAACTCTGTGCGTCCTGTTACATTTGCCAATAACACCATAATTACAGCAAAGATGACGCTTTAATTTAAAGGGATCTTGACCCCTCCATAAACGAGGTTTGAGATCTCTCCAATTAACATATTGGAGCACCAAAATGGCAGCATATATCAGCGCAATACCATTACAGGGACGTGAATAAAGTGGCCGGGGCAGTGAGCGGCTGCAAGAGAATGAAAGTGACAGACAGTAATTAAAAAAAATCAGTGTGGCAGATACATTAAGAGAATGGGAGGAACGGGGGTTGAAAAAGACACAACAAAAGACAAAGATGGAGAGACACACTGAGGCAGTACATGAAGGCAGATAGGCAGAAGCAGAGGCGGATAGAGATACGAAAGTAGTCAGGCCACCAGATGGTCTAATGACCACAGGAAATGTTACAGCTGGCAACCACACCAACATTAATGACACAAGCCATTTAAGAGCCCTGAGAAGAGCTGCTGTGTGTATGTGTGCATGTCTTCATGAGGGAGTGTGTGTGTGTGGCACATTTGACTGTACTTGCAAGGTCAAGAAGGCTTCCTCATTATTGTATAATTACCAAAAGGCAGGGTCTGCAGACATTTTAACCTGTATGTGTGCGATGAAATGGCTTTGGGTTAAGGTTTGGACAGGAGCATATGTGCAGACTTGTGGAAGGGATAGATGCCAATGTGCATTATGATTCCTTCATACTCTAGACTTGACTATATCACATCAAAGTTCAAAATAAATAGATTCAACTTTGGTGAACTATTAGCTGCATATTTTTGACAGTAGTAAGGCATCTTGACAGCTGACCTTTGAAGAACCAAAGAGCTGGCTCTCCAGAGAGAGTCTGAGAGATCAAAATGGAGTAAACTATTGCAGCTTGTTATCGCTATCCATTTATATTTAAACTCTCCTATTAGAATATAAACTTCTCCACAAAAGAGGAATGGTTTGCAGACAGAGAAGGGAGTTGATGGTACAGGTTTAACTTTTGTATGTAAAGTTCTCAATGCTCCAAGGCCTACTTTCCCCTTTCAGCAAAAGACTTTTTAGAGTGAAGTAATAGAGCTAGCAGTAATGTGCCTGTACATGCAGGAAAATAAATGATGTATTCTTTACATTTTCGTATAGCTTACAGGATAGAAATATGTTGCAGCCTATCAAGGTTGTTCAAGTACTTCAGTTACCTCAATGTGACCCTCACTATAGCTGTTAAAATTTAATGCTAGCATCAGAATCACAGACTGGGGCTGATGTTTAAGTTAAATAGAAATCAATAACTGGAAATGTTTTAGATTATGTGAACAAGATATAGATAAAAATTTGAGTTCTTAAGACAATGTAAAATATAAAAGCTAGTGTGCTGTAAATGGATTCAAAACAAAATTCTCCATGCCTTCCTATTTTTCTTTCTTTCACTTGATGTCATTGTTGGGCAGTATAGACTATAAACAGACCGCATCTATGTACTGTAAGGTGTGTAGCTTCTCTTCATCCTCACTGTTCCCTGTCTGTCCTTCCATTCTTCATTCCCTCCCTTATCTCTCTCTCATGGGTCTATATGAAATATTCTGACCAGGCCCCTACAGCGAAGACATAATTAGAAACCACTGAACCGTGGCTCCAACATGGGGGCTTTTCTCCTATCTGTTTAGCGAAGGGGGGGTTGAGGATGGAGGATGGTGGGACGCCTGTAAAACATCTTCATGGTCAGAACACAACACCAGCCTGAAATGGTGGTGTCCTACAATACATTTAGACAGATAAGAGGAAAAGAGAGGGAGAGAGAGCGAGAGGAGGACGGATGGGGCAGAATGGATAAATGAATTGATAAATGGGGCATGGGGGAGAAGGAAAGCGTCAACAGTGAGATGGAAAGAGAGAGTTATGACTTGTATCCATTAGCTCTGTTTTCCACAGCCAGGGATAACACTGATACGGTTCATTGTTTGGTTTTCATTTTTATTAATTTGCCAGGTTTGCTAAACAAGACAAGGGTTTTAAAATAACAGGACTGGCAGTGATATACCTAAATACAAATAGCAGCAGCAGGTGGTCACATTCATAAAACGCTGGTTAAACCATTGTAAAATTGAACCAGTTGTCCCCATCTCTGGCTTCAGGTGAAATGATTTGCCATGATCCAGTCAGCTTTGGCCAGCTGTCGTGTGCCTAATGCACCAAGATGACATCTATCCGTGGTCACCATGATATTCGGTTACAGTCATATAACCAAAGATCAGACGATTACATTTCAGAAGAAAATTTTTGAAATGATTAATTATCAACCATTTCTGTTGACCGACTAATTGACCTTTGGCTAAGCCCCGCCCCCCTTAGTTACTGTTGCTACGTCCGACATTCTCTTCTTGGCTGTGGTTTTCTGGTTATCTATAAGGCTCTGGTATCAACATGGCTTATGCTGTGACAGCTCTTCCTGCTGAACTTTTGTCAAACTTTTATAAAGCAGCAAATAAAGTGTCCGATAGAAGTAGGCAAAAGGGGCTGCAATATGCGTTCGAAGGCTATATTCAGGACATACAAGTGAAACGCAACGAACAACAAGGCATCCAAACAGAGGGGAAAGCATACCGGTCACAGTCAAAAAATGAACTACCGCATATCCTATTAATCGAGACGGAGGCTGGGACTGACAATATCAAGGAGCAACACTGTTCATGCAAAGCTGTGTACGTCTCTATTCACTTCTATAATCGTTATTACGAAGCAAACGGACTAACGTTACGCACGTACAACGTTGTATTTCTTCAGCGTGTGCTAGCGTATCAACAACTGTGCAACTTAAGCTGTAACGGTGATGTTTTGGTTAGCTCCACAGGGTTTTGCTCGCACATCATTGAGCTTATCCATACCCTGGATATATACCGACAGTATAGCCTGCCGAGACCGAAAATATGAGACGCCTGCGTTAAAGTCAATGGAGAGCTGTGAAAAAGTGTCGGACCCCTGTGGGAGCTGTGATTGGTCAATCTACATTCTAGGGCGGGGCTTAGCCAAAGGTCAATTGATCATACAACTGAAAGTTTAAAATAAGATAAGACATGTTTATTAATCCCACGTATGGGAAATTTCCTTGTCACAGTAGCATGGAATTTGGCAAAAAGATATATATACAGAAAAACAGTGACAACTTCGACAGGGAAAAAGTTTAGTTTGATTTTGAATTACGATAGTCATATTATGATGCCATAGTACACTCAGCTAGCCATACAATGACTTGCATTGCTATGGCCGATTGTATCATGATGTCATGGTACATGTACTTTCTCAACTACTATGACATCACACAGTGACATGGATTACTATAGGCATATTGTATTATGTCATTGTACATTTACTTTCTCATGATGCAGTATGACATCATATAATGACTTGCATCAGTATGGTATGTATTATGATGTGTACTATTATGAAATGATGGTGCACTTCTCCCAGAATGTACTAGAACATCATACAGCAACTAGTATTAATACATTTACACTCTATTTTGATGTCATAGTTCACTTTCTCATGATGTACCAAGGCATAATATAATCACTTGAATTATGAAAGTCGTATTATGATGCAATAGTAGGCTTACGTTGTCATAGTGATGAGGCTCCATTGATTGCAGGTGTGCAGGTAAGTGGTTCCAGCTCCGCCCAGCTCCGCACCAACCTCCAGTCAGGAAACACACAGACACACCCAACAAGGAACACACACAGGAAATCCTGACGCTATGACATCATACAGTGACTTGTATTACGAGAGTCACTCTATTGTGACGTCATAGTACACGTGGTTTCTCATAATATGACTCCATACCATGAGGTGTGCTCCTGTGGTCATATTGTATTATGATGTCATACCACACTTACTTTCTCAAAATGTACTATGACATCATAGATTGACTTGAATTACTATGAACAGATTGTATTATGATGCTATAGTGTATCCTTTATCTAATTTTGGCCATGTACAGCTCTGTTCTGATGTCATGTGATGACCCATGTCTTGACTGTCTTCTGCTCCATGTCACAGTGTATGTCTCCCCTGACCTGTATGTGGGCGTACACCTCTATGTGCCCATGGTTTGACTTTTACCTGACTTTGTCCCTGTATAGCTTCATTATATTGTCATGGTGTGACTAGCTAGTTATGGTTTGTGCTGACGGCTTATTGCCATATTAGAAAAGGACAGAGAAGCCTTTGGGACAGTTTGCACCACCCCGTGTCCTTGGAACGTTCACACATTGTCATATATGATGCTGTGCGCGCACGCACACACACACGCACACCCACGCACGCATGCACACACCTACACTCGCATATATACATATACACAGTTATAGTCAAATACACGTGTGGCATATCCACATGCCCACACACCATATTTTTTATGAGCGATCCCTTTCGGCTATAGCAGGAAATGAATGTCCACTAGCTGAGGTTGTTAATTAACATTTATGGCTGTAGATGACCGTTGAATCGTTAGACCGGCTCTCACAGCCTTCACGTCAAAGCAACCAGGGTATAAAAATCCAATCTATGTCCCTGACTCTCTGCCAGAGTAACGATGGCGGCTCATGATGTTGATTTGTTTTATAATCTAAATCTAAACGGCACCAATCCCCTTGGGGGTACAGTATTTGTTTGTTCCTTTAGACCTTGCGTGTCTGTGGGGCGTTTGTAAAGACGCACGGATGTTTTGAAGGTGACGATTGTGTGGAATCCCATTGGCCAACGGCAATGGGATTTCAAATGGGTCTATTTGTACGTTCACTTGTTACCCATTTTTCTGTTGATCGAAATTAAGTCTTTACAACAGCATCACTTGATTACTCTCAGGAAAGATGTGCTAGATTAAATACACAATCATGCTGTAAATGCATAAAAACTACCAAACTGATCATCATTGTGCACATAGTTTTTTGTTTTGATATGAAGTGTTATCATCAATAAGCAGTGTTCAAACTTGATTCATGTTTGTAGATGTAATTATAGTTCTGCAAGAAATTACAGTTCTGTAATGATTGCAAAGCTTCGCCACTGCCTGTTAATCAATATTTGTTTTCTTAATGCTATGTACACTACCTTCATATCGCCTTCCACTTTTGAAACATTGATTGGATATAAGGCACGGTGAGAGACAGTGTGCGACCAACAATACATACAACGTAGACCAAGACTTGGCAATAGAGAGCAAGCAAAAACAGCAACTCGTGACATCATTTTAAGACGGCAAGAGTTATGGCCCATTGTGGCCTTGCACTCCCCTCCTTCTGGGTTAAATCTTTTTCATATGTGCAAATAGGCAGGTGCATGCTCTTGGCCAGGAGTGGTGCCCAGGTGTGTCTCACATCCTGCCTGTCATGCTGTTCTCTTGTCCTTTTTTCTCATCTGCAGGAATCCACACACTTGATTTAAAAGGGACCATAATTTGTTGGTAAGAGGGGTTATAGTTTAATTTGAACAGCTCCCCTTTGCAACCTTTGGTTCTGTAAACACTTGGTAGTGCTAGTTTGGTGTTTTTCTAATTCTGCTTGTCATCTTTGTGTCCTGTTGATACTAACCATTGGTGTGGCTGAGTACACCAAACGAACAAACACATCGCATACCCTTCCATAGGAATTGTTTGTTAGTTTCACTAAGGGCGTGTAATATGCATTCTAGTTTGAACTTGTGGCCAAGTACTTTTCCAGCTCAAGTACAGTCCAAATGCCCAATCTTTCATTGATTATTTCTTTCTCTGCAGAGCAAAAGATTACCAAACGAAACACTTCACACTTTATGTTACTTCCCTTTACACTAGCTGAGCTGGGTCATAACAGTCTTCACAAAAAATTTCTATGCAAATATGAACGGCTATCTGCATACAAATGACTGGTTTTTCTTCACCACCTCTCCACAAAGTTAAGCATCCTTGTCGCAAGTGCAGCATACACACAGATTACTTAAAAAAAAACACACACACAGGCCGCTATACGCAAAATAGACATCTGAATCAATTCCAATCCCAGCTCCAAACACCTGTCTGCCAATCTTTTGTCTGCTTTTCCCAGGCCAAACCGTGTGCATTTGTGTTGATATGTCAGTTGGTGTGTCCATGTGTTAGCAGTCTGACGGCCACAGATAAGGTGGCAGTTATCTTATCGTGCTGAGCCAACCTGCCCTAAACCCTCACAAACCTCAGGTGTCACAGCATGCTGGCTTTCGCTCAAGCATCCCCTCATTTTCATGTCAATTTCACACCATTTTGCCGTCTCTGTCTGTGCCCTCTCCTGCCTCTGTCTTTATGCCTTGATTTGCCCCCCTCCCTCCTTTTTGATAGGCATTAAGCTAAATTTAGTCCAGTTTCACTCCTCTCTTCTCTCTTCATCCCTCTTGTTTTTTTTTTTTTTCTCCCCACAAGCCCTTTTCATCTTTCTTGGTATCCTTCCATTTGGCCTTGCGATCAGTCTCCCGTCTTTGGCCAACTTCGACAGTGTTATCCTGCTTATTCACACTTTTTTCCTTATTTCTTCTTCATTTCTTCCTCTCCTTACCACACAGTCCTCCCAGTCCCTCTTAGAAGAGGTGACAGTCAGCTTTAATGTTGCCACTTATTCTCAATGTCTACTCCTTATCCACCACATTTTCATCCAGTTATTTATTCACAGCCCAGCAGCGATGACAGTCGTTTTATCAATCTGCCAGTCATTTCACCTTATTCTGTTTTTCTAACTACCTCCTCTCCTCCCTTCTCTTCCTTCTCCTGTGTTGCCTAGGGATGCTGTCACTCTTTAGTCTGCCAATCTGCCGGCCCTCATTCCTTCCCTCTGGCCCTGAAAGACCATCTTAAATCATATGAGCTCATTTCTTTTTTTGGTAGGAGATATCCTCGAAGCAATTCGGTGACAGTGAGCTGTGACTGACAGTTAAACACTGGTCCAATCAGACAGCATGTATGTGTTTCAAAAGCTGAAAATGTGGAAGAAAACTTATCCTAGAGGTGTACGATGTGTTTGTATTTTAGCAAAGAAGATTTGTTCAGTCAGGCTGCTTAATAATTCGACTTTTCTGCCTGCCCATTTCCCATATTCACTTCCTTCTTTGTACAGTTCTCGACATTACTTTTTAATTCCCCTCCCACATTCCAGACCAAATAGCTCCCCTCTCTTCACCCTGTATCGTTGTTTCCTACTGAATATGACCATCTTCATTCGTTTAATAAACTCTTTCAAGTAATTTTACCTTGTATATCTCCTCCCGCCTCTACCTCTGCCCTTGCAACTGTTAGTATCGCTCTGCTAAAGGAGAAAACAACCTACATTTTCTTTTTCACAACCTTCATTTTATTAATTCCTTTTCTTTGCCTTCCCCCCTTGTCCCTCCCTCCTGCTTTGACTGCATTTACATCTCGTGGTGCAGAGGTGGACGCAATGATGAGAAGAGTGAGTATCTTCTGAACGCCTCTCTGGGGTTTCGCTCTCATCTCTTTGTCCTTCTCGCTGGCTCGAGGATTCATTATTTTTCTCTCTTTGCTATTCCGTGTCAGCCCCTCTCGTAGCTTTTAAGATGGAATCTTTTTTTATTGGTTTGGACATTTTGGAACTAATTTTCTCCACTTGATTTGCAGTAAAAACAGCTCTGACACTTGTCACATTGTTCACACACAAAAAATGTGCTTGCGTAACTGTTGCTGGACTGCCTTCTTCATCATCATGAAATGTTTGGGATTTAGTCTTTAGTCACAGGAAGGAACTTCACATGATGCTAGAAAATTAATCTTGTATCTTCATGAAGTCTGTTTTCTTCTTCTGCTTACTAGGGATGCATTTACAGTTATCACACGATTGAACATTTCATACATGATACCGGTTTGGAAAACCGTGTTAATCATTTCCCAATGAGACCTGTAGTAAATCAAAACTGTAAGGTAACTTGCAAGGTCCAAATAGGTGTAGTGAGGGCAAGGCTCTGTGCTTCAGACAAATGGTTTTCAATACCTTAATGTGTTGTTTCATAGTGGTTGGCAATTACCTTGCTGCAGGAAACTGTGCTAGAGGGTACTTTGTAAGGTGTTGAGCGTTTTCATAAGGTGACGGAAACCCACATCTCCAACTATAGAAAGGGCTGCAAATCATTTTTAATAAACATCCCCACTACCCTTGTTTTTTGTCTCTCAGAACCAGTGTGGTATGTGTGATGGAATTCATCAGCAAGGCAACATTGCTTCTTGGATCCAGGTGTTACCTGCTTGGCTATACTGCGTGATAGCGAAGCAGATGTGCAGTCATTCACAGAAAATACTGCGATTCATAAGCGTGTAATGAAGCGTGAATGCTGCACCAAATAGTTCAATATTATATAAAGAATTGGGCCTCCATGCTGCTTACTGTGATGTGGTGGATTAGCCAGAAACCCTGCATCGCTGCAAACTGAAGTTTATTTATATTCACTGAGCATACTGCACTGAAATAACTGGCCAAAAATAATTCATGACATATGGGAAAGAACAGCTAAAACAGTTTTGAAACGGTGTCTGCATTGTATTTTTGAAAATGATGGATATCTCATGTCAAGGCATCTGATTCATGCACATTTCATGATACTGTCAGACATGTAGTGTTACAGGGAAAGAAGTGATATGCCTCGAGTATTTCCCAGTAACAAGCAATGACAGCTTCCTTGACATTTACATCTTTGCCCCGACTTTGAAGCATAAGCATAGCGTCCTGAACCTACTTCTGATCTGTCAAAAGCTCATGTTAAATTAACTCTTCCTGAGTCGTGAATGGAGTTTGGTCAGTGCAGTTTGAGCTTTGTTTTACTCGGGCGGACACGCAGACACATTTTGTTGACAGTTTACTTGAGGGATTCCTGTTGGTAAAAAATATTGTCTGCTCATTCATCAGAAAAGCCAGCAAGGACATCTTTGACTCATTTTCCACTGTAAATATACATTAATCTAATTCCTGACATACGGCCTTTTGTTTAGTGCCGTTGTATTGTTTTCAGAGTTTGGCTCATAGTGTAATTCAGTCATCTTTTCAGCTCCAAGTGCAACAATTCTAACGTTACTAAAATTGTGAACAATGTGAGTAATTATGTACTTATTATGTACTTGTTATTATCATGGTTGTCTAGTAAGAACTGTTAAGGAGGGCACTGAGTTCTTGTTCTGCTACTCTGCTATTAAGCCCACAAAGCTTAGGCTTTGCTTTCTTCTTACTATAAATCATCTATCTAAGGTATGAACATGAGCTTTCCTCCACACAGTGGTTTATTTCTGTTTACATGTGTGTGACTAAATTAAGTATATCAACGACTCTAGGTTGTGGAAGACTGAAAGGTGATTGGGAGCAGCCTTGAAAGTTGTTTACCTCTGCTTGCGTACCAAAAACGTAGTTAAGGTGTTTTAAACTAATGGCTTTTATGCATGATTCCTTCTGGGCAAGTATGAATGAAGTTGATGTCAGACCGACAACAATTCATCCACATCAACAACTGCACCTCCTCCACTGTTCCTCTGTCCCAAGGTGTCCCCCAGGGATCGGTGCTTGGTCCTCTCCTCTTCATACTTTACCTGCTCCCTCTTGGCAACATCATTCGCCACCACGGTCTCCATTTCCACTGTTATGCTGATGACGTCCAGCTTTATATCTCCACCAACTCCATCACTCCCGCCACTCTTTCCACTCTCTCCAATTGCCTCGCTGACATCAAATCCTGGATGCAGATCAACTTCCTCAAACTAAATTGTGACAAATCAGACCTAATCATTATCAGCCCCAAATCCCTCAACAACACCACAGACAGTTTCCGCCTCACCATCGACAACTCCACCTTGTCTCCATCCCCCAACAGCCGCAACCTCGGAGTCATCTTTGACAGTAACCTCTCCTTTGATCATCACATCAATCAAATCACCAGAACTGCCTTCTTCCACCTCAAGAACATTGCCCGACTCCGTCCATCACTCTCCTTCTCTGCTGCTGAAACCCTCATTCACGCCTTCATCACTTCCAGAATTGACTACTGCAACAGCATCCTCTATGGCACACCATCCAAAACTTTAAATAAACTTCAGTACATCCAAAATTCTGCTGCACGTCTGCTCACCCACACCCGCTCCCGTGATCACATCACTCCTGTCCTCCAGAAACTCCACTGGCTCCCAGTTCCACAGCGTATTCAGTTCAAAATCCTCCTCCTCACACACAAAGCCCTCCATAACCAGGCCCCTTCCTATCTCACTGACCTGCTCCATCGCCACAATCCATCCCGCAGCCTCCGTTCATGTGACGCAAACCTCCTTACTCCACCACTCAAGACCAAGCATCGAACCTGGGGCGACAGAGCCTTCTCTGCAGCTGCCCCCTCCCTCTGGAACTCTCTCCCCAAACACATTCGCGACTGTACCGACCTTCCTACCTTCAAATCTCTGACAAAAACACACCTTTTTAAAATTGCTTTTAATGTTTAGCTCAGTTTATTGTGTTTTTGATGTTATATTTCACATTGTTTTGCTAATTTGATGTCCTTTTTATGTAAAGTGTCTTTGAGTATCTTGAAAAGCGCTTTTAAATAAAATGTATTATTATTATTATTATTATTATGTATAATCTCCACGTCAGAGGATGACTTGCCACCATGGTAGCCTAGAAAATTGCAGAAAAGCTTGTTGCAGATGCCAGATGTTTAGCTTTATCAAAGGGTCTATTTGAACCCAAACCATGATTTATTTGTTTTTTTCAAACCACATGAAATACTTTAGTTGCCTAAACATAAGCTAGAAACAATGGGACACAAGTCCTACAACCTATAATATATGCCATTATCTGCCTCCACAGCAACATTTGTTGCTCTTTATAGGACTTCCTCACCTGCCAACTAATTTATCACCAGTTACACATGTACTGTTACTGGTAATAATACTGTACACTATACACAATACTGTACACTATTCTTTTGTTTATTTGAGAGCGAGTTGGTTTGTATCGAGCTAAGCACAAGAGACACTGTAACTAAAGAGTTTTATTTACCACTTTAATATTGATGAAAAAACACAACCTTTGTTAAAACTAGGGATGTACTGATAAAGTTGTTTTGCCCTTGACTCAATTCCAATCACTTTATATTGAGCATCACCCAACCTGAGTCCTGATTCACTCAGTATTTTTTCTTCCCTGGTGATTCATAAAGGCCTTTCTTATCTTACTTGTATTCTCTTAAATCACATGTGTGCTGTGCAGCAGTATTTTTTTAGTAGGTAGCAAAGCAAATTGGTAGTATTAAATGTTGCTCTACTACTACCACCACATTGCAGATTTTGCAAATTACTGTTTTCCAGTGTAAAGTACTTCCACACAGCAAACATATTTAGTCAGACTTTGGTTTATGGCAGACGTAAAACACAAAGTGTGGGCTTGGCTGTGTGCTCAATCTGATCTGATCATTTTACAAATGCTTTGATCAGTCCCAATACCAAGCTCTGTGATCTGATTGGGACGTCCCTTGTTAAAACCTCTTTGAAAGACTCAGACTATATACTGCAGCTCTTTGTAGCTAAACCTCTGTAATCCTGAAGTCCACACTGAGAACACTAAGATGACTGGCATACGTTTTTTTTTTCCTTCCATGTTGGTCTAGGAACACAAAAAGGAATGTAAAATGAAAGGATAAAAGTAGCTGCAATATGACTTCGCTCTATGATTTTAAAAACATCAGTTGCATGTGTGATGTAACCATCATATTTCCATTTCCAATTTTTCTCCAAACCTAATGAAACTCTGCTACTGTTATGCTGTTTTTAGACGCTTTAAACTTTTCTCATTTTCCCTCTCAGCCAGCCATTCATGGTTTGTTGAGTCAGGTCAGTCACTGAGCAGGTTGTGACACTGTAAGCAGGGCCTTGTGGACAAATGGCCATAAACCCTGCACATTATCCATTCTCTTTATGGTACATTTAAATAACAAACTAAGCGGTCATTTTTAAAAGCTGTGTACAAGCTGCTTTGCTGCCTGCATAAAAACGCATGGTCACCCACATACAGTGTATAGCTCATAGTAATACTTTTTTCACTCTTCTGTGTACCTATCCCCTTCCCTGTCCAAGGTAGTATATGACTGAATGTCCTTTCCACCTCTTCGTGTTGTGGAATAGCAATCTCCTTCGATTTCCCTCTCCCTCCGTC
This sequence comes from Chelon labrosus, assembly GCF_963514085.1. Lineage (NCBI taxonomy): Eukaryota > Metazoa > Chordata > Actinopteri > Mugiliformes > Mugilidae > Chelon > Chelon labrosus. The sequence continues at coordinate 7,346,265 of NC_140355.1, read as the reverse complement.
CTCTCTGTTTTCATTACACCGCAATATGACAGAGACCCCCACCCATTACATTAGAAGAGGCAGAGAGAACAGGATCCAAGATAAAGCATCTGCTGCAGTGATGTCAGATGACAGTTATGAAGCAGATTATGAGGCTTATAGTCTGAACTCACTGCCTCCAGTTTTCTCTCTTAACCTCTGACATCTTAACTGAGCAATCCCCTTGTCTTTTCTTTTCCTTGTCTCATTAGTTTTTGTTATCTTCACCGTTATTGCCTTCATCTTTGTTTCATATTTCTCCCCTGTCTTCTGTCCACACCAAATGACAACAAATATCATCAAAACCAAGTGCAAACCTCAGGGCTGAAAAAACGAAGCCGAAGAGAAAGTGCAAAAAACCCTGCAGTTCTTTAATTGGCCACTTGAGGCGTGCTTTAAACGTTGCTCCCCATATACTTTCATATTAAAATGCCCCACATTACAGCAGGAATAAACACGTTTACAGCCTGGTACAAAAACAAAATAGTGTTTCAAAACTAGTTTTCCCATTCATGAAAACTGTATGGGCTTGAGTACATATAATACAGACAACTGGGTGTGGCCTTTTTGAGTGACAGGTGGGTGTCCTCACAGGTGGCTGGCTGTCAGCTGAGTCTTCTCCCATTTTTGATAACGGAAAAAATAGGAGATGGACAAGATGGCGACGGTTAGAGCCACCACACTGAGCTTCATCTCTTTTAGTCTGTGGTTGACGTCACAGGGTCTGTCAATCTTTATATACAGTTGATAGCTTGTGCGTGTTAAGAACATGGTTTCAGAAGAGTTTTGTGTGTTTATTTGTGTACTTGGAGCTGGAGATCATCTGCGTGCTTCTTTGGTTGCTATTGAGATTTGTCTAGTCCCCGAACTAGATTCTGTTCAAGGTGCACAGATATTCACTTGAGCTGCTGGGAATGGGAATAACATTACTGTTTGAGCCAAGACAGTTATTTGTTGAAATACTACCACTTAGATTTTTAATCTTTAAATACATTTTAACTTGTTATACCGGATTCCCATCCCATTTCCATTTTCTGTTTTAGCATCTGTCTACTTTCTACTTTGATTGTTAGGGTTAAGGTTAGGGTTGGATGCTTTTAGATGTAAGCATCACTAATATGCCATGATGTTGTCTTTTATCTATCAAAAACAAGAGACATACAACACAACAGCACTTAAAAAATCATTAGTTTTTCAACTCAATATCCATTAGACTCTTGCTGTTCTTTGTTGCATGTAATTAATTATGTTTTTTGAAACCACTCGATTGGTAAACGTGTTCTGCAGACGAACTGGCAGGTCAAGCTTTTTTCCGTGGGTTTACCTCCCACTATGCCCACAGATAAATTCTCTGTCTCTCCATGCTCTTTTAGCCTTCATCGTCTTAACCTGATCCCCCCTGCTTGCTAATAATAGCCCTGGCTCTTACAGGACAGGCAGGGAAACAGAGCAGAAGGGGAGAATTGGGGGACCGTTGGCTGAATTCACATCGGATTTTGTGCAATGTGCAGTGGCTCTTAGGACTTCTTTTAGCCCATTGATTTATAGTCGTAACTCTGCAGCCTAACCTTTTATATACTTTACCTTTATTTTTAGTTTGTTTGTGCAAGGTGATGCCTTTATACTCAAAGGTTGCTCGATATTTGGCAGTGCTGTTCTAAAAATAAAAGCTGCATGTGTGAGTGGTTTAGGTTCATTTTCGTGTGCAGTTGCCAACATCTCTGTTCATAGGCCTTAATCAAGGAAACCATTTTGATATTAGTGAGAGGTGACATGCAACATCAGTCATGTTGTAGGAATGTGCATGAACACTTTGACCTCACTCCTCGGAACTTATTTTTGCTGAAGACAGACTAAAGAAATAGACGATTTAATAAACTCAATCCCAGCTTTTGGCTGGTGGCTCACACATCTGTTTGCAAAGTGCATTATGTATGGCCAGTACACAGGGCGAACCGCCACGTTTCTGTCACTGCCGCTGAGCAAACTTGATGTTAAATCTCTTGTTTTGCATGTGTATTCCCCGAATCAGGATGTGCGGCCATGATTTAAAGATTTTACTAGGATTTGACTGCTCACAGAGAGAAAATCCTTCTGCTACTGCTACGCTCTTGTGTTGTTTTAGGATATAATTAAAAAATAAGGGGTTTTGATATCTGTGGCTTTTCATTGGGGATGATCTCCTGTTATGGGGGTATTAAAAAGACACATGCTGAGTGTGTAATTATATCTAAGAGTCTTCTCACACTGTTTACATCCTCATCTGTTTTAATCCCTCTGTCTGTAGCTACTGTATATTAAGCTCTTCATCTTATTCTCCTTTGGTCTTTCTTTTCTCCTTGCATAATCATGCATTCACTCTCCACATAAGTAATTTTAGCCTGGCCCGCTAATACTGTCATCCTCCCAATCTGGAGCTGCACAGAGGCCGGTGGGATTTGGATTTTGCAGATTTGCTTGGTATTGTTTTAGTTTTTTCTTTTTTTTTCGTTTTCTTTTTAGTGTTATTATTTGTGTGCTCTTTGCTAGTGTGAAATCTATTTGTGTCATCCGGAGAGTTCAAGAACTGCTGAATTGGAAAAGTACAGCTGGTGTCGAGGTCTGGAAGAAGGAAACGGGAGAAAAGTGTGTGTGTGTGTGTGTGAGTGTGTGTGTGGAGTGGCACACCGTGAGTAAGAGCGTGTGAGCCTGAGACGGGCAGAGTTGCAGATAGAGAAGGAGCAAACATGAAGAGAAAGAGTGAGAGATTGGGAGAAAGTGTGTACTTGTCTAAAAGGCGATGTTTCACATGATAGCACGTTCTGCAATGTTGCTGCGTGGCACCATCAGCAAATCTCCCCTCCCCTTCAACTTTTTTTTTCTTTTTCTCTCCCCCTCATTCTCTATCTCCACCAGCCAAGCAGGATACCAGACAAGGTTTCTGGAAATAAATAAATAGCCTTTCAGCCACTGATGCCTCTAGAGAAACTGAGGCGGGGCTGCTTTGACTCTACATAAAAACAGCAACAAAATAGAAAACAAGCAAAATGTCCTCTAACTGTGATACTGAGGTCAGAATTCATCCGAGGAAGAAAATCTAAAGGAGACCACAAACTATTTTTATTGAACGACTATAGCATGAGGAGGAAAAATAGTGCTGACAATAATTTCATAGATCCTGTGCCGTTCTTTTTCATATTGCAAAGTGCACAGATGAATCCTGGCCAAACAGGATTACTAAGCAATTGATTGCTGCGATTAAAGCAGGATTTACACAGTAAGGCTGTAACTTGTGTTTTCCACTCATCTGTATTAAGGAAAAGTATTTACACACTTTCTGGCTTTCCTGCCCTCGCTGCAGTTAATGCCTAGGCTTGTGTTGTCTGCCGGCGCACTGATCCATCACGTCTAAGCCCTGAAGTATATAATGGTTTTCACATTGGCTCTCAACCGAAACCTTCAGAGCGCCAGTGAGCGTTTTTTTTTTACTTCCAGATAAATTCAGTGGTTTCTATTTTTGTTTTGTGAAATTCAAAATGTGATGTGAAGGTTTCACTCAGTTAAACGGATATTCTTTGGTATCACTGGAGTATATTTGCTTTGTTGGTTTATTTGGTCATTTTCTAAGGGAATATAATATCACAGCAGTAAAAAACGGTTTGTTTTCCTTGTCAGTTAAATTGAACTCAAAGGCAGCAGTGTTCCATGAAACATTATGCTTGGAGTGACAGCTTAAATCTCTGTGCCCAGTGAAGTAAATGTTGACTCACTGGTATTGATTAGCAACCCTCTAACCTCCCCTCCAAAATATATATTACTGTCACTTTGAAGTAGTACCATGTAGAACAAATATGTTTGCTCTGAATTCTGACTGCACATCGACTCACTGCTTTCTGTCTGAGTAAAACATTTGTGCTCGTTATTCTCCTATGACATTTCAGTAATTCACTCTAAGTTAGTGACTTAAGTTTAACTCCTTTGTTCATATTGCTCACTCAGGATTTAAAATTCAACTTGTCTTTTGTGTTTCTACACTCAACATCTCTACAGCTTGACACTTTCAGAGCTCAGAAAGATAAAATTTTAGGGCTGCACCAATTTCCCTCTGCTGTGTCTGTCCTATTTTTCTGTATTCTGTAGTAATAGTAGTTTTTGTTGGCTTTTTACATTGGACACTAGACCACTTCATCAGGAGCGTGACGTGGCTGCGGTAACAGCCGTTTTACAGCGCGGCCGATTTGGCTGATGTGCGTGGCAAGTTAAATTACCATGAAGTGTGGTTTTGTGTGTGTACGTGCGAGTGTGTCTAGCAGGCTGTGTGAGAAGCGTGTAATAGGCTCACCTGTCCCTGGCTGCAGACTGATGGGCAGGTGGAGAGAATGGAAACCAGATGGAAAGAAGGAGCGATGGAGAAAGGGGGGGGGGGGGGGAGAAAACGAATGCTCTGAGTAGATAAGACAGCAGCAGACGGCCTCTGGGGTGCATACATTTACACTTTTCACATACTGTTTATGTGTCTAAAGCTACAACATGCAAGCACTTTTTTAGAGTATGCTGCCATTCCTAATCTATAAAAATCTAATTTTACATTCTCTAATATTTTTAGCAGGATGTTTCAGCAATACTAATCCAAACTGGTTAAGTAAAGCTTAGCACTGAATCTTTTCTTTTTGTTGTCGTAACAGTAGGGTGTCCTCCATTAGCAAAGAAGTGGCCCTTCAGGGGTTGTCTAGCAATTTGCCACTGTATGAAAAGTTTCTCCCAAATCAGATCTCACATCCTTTACTGCACATTTTCTGTTGAAGTAGTGACTAACTCTAACTTGTTTTTTGCAGGGTGAAGAGGAGGATCGTGCTGACATTTTGTCCTGTCTGAGGTAAGTTTAGTTCATCTCCCCTATAAGTAATCACACTGCACCTACGGTTGTTGTTTTTTTCTGTCTTTCAGTTTTTATTTATACTGTAGAATCTATGTGGTGCCATTTAATGAACCAGGGGCTCCGTGAAATTCATTTCATTTTCTTTATAAATCTGCAAAATTGTTGCTCTTGTTCTCCGTTTTCCTGCTCGGTCATATTTGCAGCGAGTCTGCATTTTTCCGTAAATGATTTCTGAAACTTGCCTCACACCACTTTGAAGATGAAGCTCTCGAGATCAAATCAACAATGCGAGCCACATGTGTGAAAAACCGCAGAAATACTGTGAACCTGCTTATAATGCGTGAGAACAAGGCAGACTGTATGTGAAAATGAATCTTTAGTCTCAGTAAGTGCTGAGAATCCCAATGAATTGATTTTGTTTGGATTATTATTTGAGAAAAATGTCGAGCAATTCGTATGTTGCGGTTTTAACTGGCTGAGAACCTCTGGCCCGCCAGTATGGTGGTCTCTGCTTCGCTGTCAGTAGCATGTCTTGGGCTGTATCTGGTTGCCGTGGTGACATGCGTGTGTCAGCAGTAGGATGTGTGATGTGTGTGTGTGTGGAGCGGCGGGCGTTGAAAGGGCTCTGAGGAGGCGTATAGAGTTCCTCCATCCAGAAATGCCAGCGACGCACACATGTCGACGGTCAGATACGGAAACTGTAGGCATGCAGACGTTACACACCATCACCCAGGCGCACATACACACACTCATGCAGGAAAATACGCAGACGACACGGACACACACGTAGACAGATATCCAGATTCCGTGCAGGCCACTGGCATGCCTTCATACTGACAGCTCAGGGCTCTAAGGTTACATACAGGGAAGCTCATGTCTGCCGCAATACTTTGAACACTGATAGTATGTGTACACACTTTTATTCACTCACAGAGACCTGAAACGAAAGTTTAATATCTCATTTTTATAACCAATATTGACAGATTTATTTTGAAGTGACAGATGATCTTTGCATACAGAATTTGTAAATGCAAATTGTTGCCTACTCTGCAGCTGCGGCAGAGAAGCTGGGAATCCAGGGCCTTGCTTTAAGGCAGCTCAGCTATAGTTGATGAGGGAAGGGAGTGTCTTGCTCATTTGTTTCCCTGGCAAAATATCCCCCACGCAAGGCTGGGGATTTGAACCGAGGACACAAGCCCGTAGAAGCTTCAGGCTACTGCTGACAAACAGGTGTAATGGAACGTAATTACTCTTTAATTCTGTTTTCACCATAACCATAATTGAGTTCAAGTTCAAGAATTTAGTCTACCCATCAGGACGTTTGGCTTGCAGCAAGGCATATGTCATGTTGCATGATCTCAATAAACTAAGAGGGGAGATGCCGAAGCAGCAGACACTTTAAATGAATCGGAAAGAGGTAAGACTCAGGAGAGTGAGGCTCTGGAGACGAGAATGTCTGTTGGTCGGTTACAGGTAAGAATGTTAATGGGACTGGAGATAAATTATTTCTAAGGTCAGATAATTCCACTCATGATATTTAATCCATTTTCTCACCAGTGCTGCTAAATAAATGTAGGTATTTAAGCTTCGTCTTGCTTTAACAAAGGGTTTATTGGTTTTTTAGGGGTTCAAGGAAGGTACACTGACCCAGTGTTTACATTCACATTTAAGTGTTAGGACTTCTGGCATGCTTTACTTCGTCCTTGTTTAAAAGTGCTTCCCAGAATGCTAGAACATTTCCAGACAGTTTTATAGTTTTGGTTGAAACTATCATTCTGGTTTTGGGCAGATATGTGTAAGCAATAGAGAAGAAGAGAACTGAGCAAACAGTACATATTCATATTTTTCATTATTTCACTGGAGTAGCTGACAACTCTGCATTCCACTGGAACACATTCTTTTTGAGCCTTTAAAGGTCATACTTGTAGCTGTGTGTCATTCTACAGCAGGTTAATTTAGTGAAGGTATACAATGTTTTTTCAAATGCTAGAGAATGGCCTCATGGAAATATCAACATGATGGTGGTTAGAATCTTTCTGAAATGTCACATTCCCTTTTAACCCAGTGGCTCTCTAGATAATACTTTGAGACACTGATATGTCCAGGAACAAATGGAGCCTGTAAAGAAAGAAGTGTAATATTTTGCCTTTTTTGGTAGATTCACACAGCTGTTGTGTTGTACCGTTGTCACTTTTCTTCTCACAAACATCACATATTGCATAATCAACAGTGCAGTGATACTGTTTTGGGAAGAAGATGTCAGATATATTAGATGGTGACTTTTCCAGTGGTCCCCAGACTTTGAGACCAGACTTGACATTTGAGCAGTAATCTTTCTGTGAAGAGACTGCAACGTAACTGTCTCTTATGCTCACTTGCCAGTTCATTAGGAACACAAAACAAAAACAACAGCTAACTAAATCTTCATGAAGGTTATGGTATTCTGCATTTCTTTAAAATCACTGAGAGAGCTGATGATTCATCTGTGTTTTTATATTGTGGTGCTATTGAGTTGTATTGTACTGTGTTTTTCAGACTCATGTTTCTATTATATTAACAACAGAAACACGTTAGTGTTTAATTCACTACAGTTTAACAGCATGGCAAACTGCATCCTCCAAAATGATCCTGCATTTCAACTATCACTTTTGCAACATAAACTGTTGCAACGCTGTTGCAACGCTGTTGCAATGCTGTTGCAACATAAACTAAACATTAACAGGCTGATTTAGTGAAGGACTGTTATATTAGAGTGTATTAGTATTCACAAGTGTACTCGATGAACTACCAATAATTATATATATATATATATATATATATATATATATATATTTTACATAACCTAAAGAATTTGGTTTGTTGACTGCCGATAAAAAAAACTGCACAAAATCCCCATGACTGAAGTTAACTAAAGAAAAACTTAATAGTCTGAAGTCATACCTACTCTTCAACGAATTGATTGATCTCAGGGAATGAAATATGCTCGGTATGTCTGGATTTTATAAATCGTCACTCTGGCTAATTGTGTTTTTTTAACTTCCAGTATTTTCAGCATGTTAGATATTTCTTACCCTTGTTCTTTTAAATTGACCAGGTCTGATTAAATTATTATTTCAGTGTGTTCGTGCCCCCATTTCAAGCATCGTAATGCCGGCAAGATAGGCTACTGTTTCTAGATGACATATCAAGTTGGTTGAATAGTGATTAGATAAGATAATCCTTTATCCCACAGTGGGGATAAGCCTTAACTGTTTACAAAGTTTACACTTTTTGGTTATCCGTTTTAACAAGAGGCAGACTTCTTTGATGAGGTGCCAACTAGTTTGGAGTCTAGCAGTCTACATTTGGTTGATTCAGACTCCTGTCTGTCCCTTCCACCGCCAAAAATGATGGACTCATCCAGGACGGCTATTGATTTAGATGTACTTTGAGTCTTATGCAATGAGTTTTTCGAGAATTTGGTCAGACAAGAGCATATCGACCAACCACTCGACTGGTGAACTTGCAGACTACAGCCCTAGATTTAATCCCGTAATTATGCATGCCATGTTTAAAAAGTGGCCTACAAGTGAGGATGTTACATAAAAAGGCTTTTTTATTTTATTTTATCTTGTTTTATGGTGTTTTCTAAGATAAGACCATTGCTTTCATGTTTCTTTCTTTCTCTCTCTCTCTGGCCTCTGCAAATGCTCCCATTGACATACAGCTTGGTAAATTCCTCTACACGTATGCAAGTGCATGCGTCTCCCGCCTGTGAGTGTGTCGGTGTGTGTGGGGTCATCAGTAATGTGAGAGAGTGTGTTTTGATCCCACTGGGTCGCCTTGTCGCCAGAATCACCTTTGCACAAACACACACGGTCAGTGTGACTCGCAGACACACAAACACACACACAGATCTTGTTGACATTGATTTGTCTGCAGTGAACCCTGCACCGCTTCCTGATTTAGTTTGCAAATGCATTTTGTCATAAAATTGACTTTGAAATTGACTTTTAGGTTTCACAATTATGGCAGTTTTTCTTCTCCCACTTTCTGTCGGTGTGTGCGCTATGCGCCAGTCATTCAAGCGTCCAGTGTTTTGTTTTTCGTTCCCAACAAGTGTATATGTGTGTGCACATTAGTGTGTGCTTGTTACCTAAGAGCCTATTCGGCCCTAATGGATTCAAAATGACCTGAGAGCTCATCCAAGTTCACTCATTATGTCAAGCATCAGGATGTGTTTTTGCTCCTATTTAGAATAGCTAATATTCTTTCATTTTACCCAAGCAGCTCTTAATACTGTTCATTAGTTAGCGGTGAACACAGGGAGATGTCGCTGAGTCTTCCTGAGATTTTAACATAACCCACTTTTGAGAAAGAATGAGCGGTATTGAAATATATATAGTATACTGCAAATATGTATTATGAAATTATCAAATGATTAATTAAATCCAGCTTTTTCAGTTTGCCTTGGAATGGATGAGTTAGATCTTATGATTTTAAGATTGATAATTTTTAATGCAGCTTTGTTCAGCAGTCTTTCTTTGTATGCATTAATTTAACTGTGTTTTGCTCTTGTTGCTTATTTTCTTATTGTAATTTTTCATGTTTAATTGGTGACTGTTGTACTCCATTGTATTTTGCGTACATACCCAAACAATTCTGCTTTGAAATGTAAGTATATGTACTGTGGATGGACATGTTTCCTCATTATAGTGCAGACAAAGTCACTGTCTGCTATCTCTGACCTAGCATTGTTGACATGGGAACAACAAGGCAAGCCGTTATACATATACTATAATAACACTCTTACATGATTCTAGGTTTTGCTTACAGTCCACATATAGCTATTGCACATTGACACGACGATATTAAGATCGGCACTGGGTTGCCATCTCTGTGACCTAGAAGTGCTGACAAGGGAGTGATAAGGCAAGGAATTGTATTAACTCAGCCGTGTCCTGACCACGCTGACAAGACGTTCTTTTCTAGCCCCGTTGCTGCCTTTTGACAGCTCTGAAGATATAGCAGGCTAACACAACTGAGAGCAGTATGTCTGCCTTATAAGATACCGACGCTGTCAAGCTGTGTACTGTGATCTTAAGAACTGTAGACTAGGGCATGGTAAAGCAAGGAATAAAGTTAGCTATATCGGCTATACATGGTGACAAGGCATGGATGGGCACTGTGCTAGCCTGCCTGCCCTTGTGTTGCTGACACGACACTGGATGTTTGGTGACAAGCTGCTTGTTATTCCCCACTCATGTTAGCATGGCTGGGGTCACATAGACATCTGCAGTCTGGAGAAACTTGATCCTATCCTTCCTGCAGACATTGTCAGTGTGTGTGTGTGCCCATTGATAGGGATTAACAAATATGTGTGAGCACGGCTCCCTGGGATGGTCCTGCGTGCTGATGGAGGTCAAAGCATGTGAGCTCTAATGTCCATGAGTGTTAGTGTGCGATTGTGTGTGTGTTTGCCAGGCAGTGGGGGGTTAGGACTGGATTGTAATGACAATAGAGAGGAATTTAAATGAGAGAAAAAGGGGGATCAGGGACGTTTGCAAGGAGGATGGAAGAGGCTTTGCCACCATTGTTATTCTTCCTTTTTGTCGATCTGCTTCTCTATCTCTCTATTACAAATCCTTCGCTCTCTGTCTCTCTCGCTTCTGGCTGCCACATTTCTCCGTCTGCCTTTCTTGAGTTTATCCTAACTTGTCCCCATCTTTGTTTTCTTCACTTCTGACCTTCAGCCCTTAATATGCCTCGGATTTTTTTCCCCCTCTTGTTGTCAAAAATCACAAGTGTTTCAATCTGTGCCGTGTTTGGAAGTACTGCTCAAGTTTGTTGCTGCTTGAGTTCTGTTTCTATCCCTCTTTGTTCAGCCCTTTTATTTTACTTCATAGTTCAGCTAGGTTTCCCTGACACTGTATGTTAATATTGGCTGAGTGACCAGTTATTATTTCACTGCTGATATCACTTACAGACATTTAAAGCGACAATGAAATCCAAATGCCAGTGAGCTATAAATGGAATTAAACGAGCACATACCTTAAAGGAATAGTTCAACATTTTGGGAAAAATGCTTACAGTCAGTCTTTGCTATCCTACAATCCCAAGTTGACCTAGAAGAATGATTATTTTTTCCAGTCGATTCATTTAAAAGCTCTGACTGAAGAAACCATTTCAAACTTTTGTCTAATTATTCCATCCATCACAAAAGTTATGATTCAGGCAGCACAGAGCTAATTAAAAGAAATATGTTGTTTATTGTAGTCTGTCATTTGCATACATATAATATAATTAGCATACATAGTATTCAGTATGATTTAACTTAAATGACTTGGGTTGATTGTATTATTTTTCCATAAAAGGTTGCTTCCACCCACATAAACAAACCACTTACTACTTTTGAAATGCACCAAAAAAGCAGTGTTGCTCTTCCACCAACCAACAATCAGTCAAAACTCGCTGTAATCATCCAAATACTGACGCCTACGTCTAGTTTTGAGGTTGTAAAGCTAGTAGATTCTCTTTTGAGATGCTCGTGCATAGCAGTTGTGTTGCTGTGGTAGGCCGTTTGATTTTCATTAATCGTATATTTGCTGCAGCCCTACTCCCATGACTGTATTTGTAGGAGCTACATCTTCGAACTATGTGCATATGTGCACGACATCTCAAATGTTTTGCCATTGCACTGGGTTGCCTCTTGTTTGGTACAGTTGTGCCTCTATAGAAACAAAAACCTGTGCGACACCAAAACTAATCAGAGTGTAACTTAACACTTAACTTTTTGGCTAAACTGCAAACAAAATGCATAATGTAAATAAGTTAACTTTAAAGTTACATGCCTAATAAATAAGTGCACAGGCCAGGTCAAACAATTCTTACTTCTTTTTGTGTATTATTTCATCCAGTGTCACTTAACTCTCTCTTAGAGTGGTCTTTTTTTTTTTGTTTTTTTCCGTCTTCCTGTGAGTCACCATCTCTCAGTGTCTCTCATTGTCTGCCACCCTTCACTTCCTCTGTATCTTGTGTTATTACCCCAGCAGTCTGTTGTCAAATGTAGTCCAGTTGCTAATATAACCACTCTCAAAACATGCTCATTGATTTTAATCACTTTGTGTGTGTGTGTGTGTGTTTCAGTCATACGTACACGCATGTATACACATGCCTACCCAGCCCCTTTGCTCTGTAGCGGCTCTAATTGCGATCAATTAGGAAACTTCAGAAGGCTGAAATAGGAGCTGTGACAAGGGGCATCCGCTGAGCTGGCAGAGAGAGAGAGAGAGAGAGAGAGAGAGAGAGAGAGGGCGGTGGATGAGAGGGAAAACGGGTGACATAGGAGTGGAGAGAGAATGGGAGGGGCAGGAGAGAGGAGCCTAAGTTGGTGTCGAGAGATGAGCTAATGGTAATAGCGTGATTGATGTGGCCACAGCAGCTGAAAGTCACATCGTTTTTCATGCCAGGTATTGATTCCTCACTCTCTTGTTAGCTTTGGGGCACAGTGGATTGGGCATGGCACTAACAGCACCATGGTCAGGGGTTGTATTCCCATCTGAAATCATGCCGGTACACTGCTGAAAGGCGCTTTGAACAAAACACCGTGTTCTAAATTCTGAGCATGACAGCTGGAAAAAGAGACAAGCTTGCAAACTGATTTCGGAAAGCAGTCGCACTGGAACGCAAACTCAGAATTTGTTTTATACATTGGTTTATTTGATCTAATCTCCCACAAATACATTTCATGCATGCCATTTTAGCACGACAGGTCTGTTCTGCCTCGAGACAGACCATGTGACACATAATATGTCTCCCTCTGTGTGTCGGGTTTTGCCGGGATGGAAGGAAAAATGTCGTGAATAAAACTGAAAATGTCAGCGCATCAGCAGTACTAAATTACATCAAGCTGGAGGCCTTTTTGTGACGTGCTTGTGTTCAGTCACACATCTATCTATCGTACATTTTTTTCTTTTTTTCTTGTCATTTGACCCCTGCATCTATCACCTTTTTTTAATCCATTGAGACAATCTTTGTGTCTCAGTGTGTCTGCGTCAGCCTGCATCTTGCTGGGGGTGGCTGCTGCCATCAAGGAGTGTCATTGCTATGGGGTGGGGGTGCCTGGTCTGGTCTAGGTGGGTGGTACATGTCTAAGTAACATCCACATGTATGCCAGGTCCAAATGTTTCCCAGCAGAACATTGTATTGTCACAAGATGGTCAATGATATTTGCTTATGGTATTGGCCTTGTCTGTGCTATCAATGTTGGTGATAGAAAGCAGATCAGAATCATCTCCTGGTACCTTATTAACAAGGCCAACTCATCATTTAAAACTGTAACAGAAGGTTGCCGATATATTATTTCTTAACTTTCCAGCTTGTGACTTCTGTTTTGTTTTTCCTCAACCGTTCCTGTCTCAAGGATAGCTTTCTGAAACGTTCAGATGTCCAGATATCCCTGTAGTGAATATTGTTGTTTTCAGCTCCAAGGAATACCTATCCAGGAGTAATTTCTTATAGTTGTTAAAGGTTAAGCTGTACCACTAGATCAATAATCAAATTATGGTAAGAAAACCTGAACATGTCTACCTTCCATTACATCCAAGATTAGAAGATAAAGAGTGTGTAAAATAGTCTGGCCTTGTACTTGTTATGCAACTATGATTTTTACATTTGTTTATAGTGGTGTGTGTTGTGCTTGTGTGGAGACAGTGGTCCGTTTGGCTGTATTAGTTTCTATATACAGGACATTGCTGCTAAGTCAGTGCCATTGCAGAAGAAGGAGGTTTTAATTTATGGTGATATGCATGGAACTGCAATAAGTCGCCCCCTACTTGACCATGTTCGTTTCAATTTTCTTTATATAGCCTCAATAACACAGAACGCGGACCCCAGAACCCCCAGAGCAAGGCCTAAGGTGCCAGTCGTAAGTAACAACTGACTTTTAACAGAAAGAAACCTTGAGTAGAACCCAGCTCATGTCAAGGGACCCTGCTTGAGGCAGACGGGGTAGAGACAGAAAAAAAAGAGAGGTGAGACAGAAGAGAGGAGAGGAATCAAGCTGATACAATAGTACATGATACTCGGTGATGCACGTTACATAATGGTCATGCGTGATTGTGTCAGGTGCTTCACATCAGTGTGTCCTTACTTCATTTGACTGTCACTACCCTGTGATTTTGACAGAATCAGATCTAGGAATAAGTGAGAAGTGTGTGCAGATTATGAGGCTATAGGCAGCTGATCAAAGACAGAAGATGCTTTAGGGACAGGTCCCTAGACATCTAGACACTATCTCCAAGACATCTTTTACAGATAAACTAGGAACTTGCCGTTAGAGTCAAGTATTCCCCCTCAAGGCAAAGCTTATAAATAGCATTATTATCCGGAAATTTTCTTTCACAGAGACTAGGGCGTGCTTGTTGCCTTCAGCTTTCTGAGGCAACAGCTGAAGAATGTTTCGACCGCAGCGATTCTACAAGATTCATGTTATTTCACGCAGAGCTTGACTTGCAGATAAAAATAAGCTGGTTGTAAATAAATTGAATGGTAATTTTTGAGCGCTTCCTGTCAGAGATATGTTTGCAGCCTTCGGGTTTGTTAAGTGTTTCTGTTCTTGATACTAGAAGCTGAGAGCCTCTGGTCTCTTGTTTAGCTGGCTTTGCCTTGGGGCATACAGAGCCTTTTATCTTGTCACCCTAATGTATGTGTGTGCATGGGTGTGTGTACGACAGAAAGCGAAAGAACGAGAGAGAAAGAGAGAGATAGCAAGTGAGGAGATAGCAGGATCAATACTAAGCCGTCAGGAGGTCTGCTACTCCCAGAGAGAAAGGGAACAGGACACCCAGCGGAGAGTGGAGGGGAGAGAAGCTTCGGGAGGAAAAGAAGGAAGGGAGGGAAAAAAGTCAAGAGAGGAAGAGGAAAAAAATGGGGAAGAGATGGATGGGCCGCGGAAAAGTATCAGGAAAGAAATGGAGATGGGAAAGGAGAATAGATGCGGCCAGTGATGAATGAACACGTGGAGGGAATGGGGAGAACAAGAGGAAAAGAAAAATGCAGATGAAAAACTGGAAAATGAAAGAAGAGGTGAGGGAAAGGGCAGGAGAGGCCTGCATGAGAAATGAGAAACTGACACAGGAAAATTAGGTGATATTAGGCAGTCCATCAAACGTTTCAGGTCATTTATTATTAGTATTATTATATATAAGGCAATCAAAAGTAAACCATCTCAACAACAGCTTCAAATATTACCAATTGCAAAATGTAATGTTGATTGATTTTAATGGAATGTTTCGATACGAACTGGCAGGTTTTCCTTTGTTTCCACTCTGTATGGCACATCAGCTATGATGAAGAGGAAGTGGATCTTTGTTGCAAATAGTAAGAAAGGGAAAAAATCAAAGTTTCTCCTTCAGCCCTTCACCTATTTGACCAAAACCCAAGATTTTATTACTAAAATTAGCTGTATATACTTTTTGATCAAAACACATCATTAGTTATGGTACTTAACCTTTAATTTATTCAAATCATGACACGTTTGAGCTCAGAAACATCCATTGAAGTGTCTGAATCATGTTGAAGTGTCATTGAGCTGAATAATAAACATCTACTTCATGATCTCTCTGGATTTGCGTTTTCAACCCTTTAAATGTGAATATCTAAGAGAGAAATCATCCTATAACGGAAGAGTCACTCTTTCGATCCCTAGAATACCTAGAGTGGTCCATCAAAATGTCATGTGTCACCATCATTGTGCCAGCTAAATGTCTTAGATGTCACCCTGTACCTCTGTGTATGTCCTGTCCATCTTTCCGTTATGGTGGCTAACACAGGGAGAATATCTTCTAATGGTGGATTGTTTCCCTTTAGTTTTCTGGCTGGGATTTAAACTTGGACCTCTGTCAGTGCTGGTGCCCCAGAAGAGCACCTCATTGTAGAGACAACAAAAAAAACACAAAGTGTATTTAAAACATTCGTTTTGATGCATAATTCAGTGAACATAAACATCAAATGAGGAGAGAAAGGAAACTGTATCCCACAAGAGCTAAAAGCTTCGACTTGACACCCATAATGAATATTTAAACCTTGATGACCTTACCCCGCGTATGTCTGTAAATGATTTATTGTTCTTCCTCCCACATGTCTATTTTTATACCTTTTGTCTCTTTTTTTGGGGTAGGGAATCTAGTTTCACCTCTTTTCATCTCTTCCGCTTTCTTCTCCTGTCACATCTTCTTCAGTTGCTGGCTTTCCCCGTGTTTTAAAGTTGTCTAACAAGACAGACGTCGTGAGCCTCACAGCTGCAGAAGGAACAGCCGAAAGTAAAGCTTAGAGAAAGGGGGGAAAGAAAAAAATCATCTCTGAATTATCTGTGAATATCATCAACTGTAATTATCTCTCCACAGCGTATCTCAGCCCGCAATGATTAAGTTTCTTAATGGGTTCTGGGAATAGTATTATTTAATGTAGGGGAATAAAATCAGGAATAATACCCCATTATTATTAAATGTATTCAAGATGAGGAATTTCAATTGTGAGCTTCGTTATACTTGGGCCAATAATGACCAAGGTTCCTTAATGAAAGAAAAGACTCTGAGGCATAACAGTTTTTCAAAATGAAGCTAAAGGATGTAATGACACGTCCCTTCCCCACTAACGTTTCATCTAATTTGTAGCATGACGGCGAAATGAGCAGTTCATGTTGTAATACAGAAATTCTCCAAATTATTTCCCAATACCAATCAGTGGGTCACAGCGGTGCAGGAGATTAAAAGTGAAGATGAATTGTGAAAACACTATATCATTCTGAATATGGAGGGTATGGTTATTACATTGTAAAACACTGTTTAACTGATCAAAATATGAGGTCATTTTGCTGTTAATATCTTTTACAACAGACAGTGGAATCTAAATATTTTGCTTCTCGAGGCATTTAGTTGTACACAAAGTCAACTCAACTGTGTTCAGATGACGTGTATGTTATGACTGCGTTACTCTTCTATCTCTTAGCGCATGAAGCACGCCCAAAAGATTTGATTAGCCCGGCAGATCTTTGCTGGGCATGATGAATTCTGAACGGAGCCACTCCAGACTGAAATTCTGCTGCTAAAATTTTGTGGGTGAGAGGAATTTGGACTGGCTTCCAAGCTTTTTAGAACTTGGTCTGTGTAGAGACACTACCATGCAAAACCCGTGCATAATTGCACCGTAGTTATCTTCAGTGACTCTGTTCCGATATTTTATCACACCTGCAATTACCACTTACTGCCATAGGTGTCGCCCATGAGAACAAAACTGAGACCTTTATCAGTGCCACTTTAATGCAGAGAGTGGAAATATTAGTGTGTGTATGTGTAAAGACCCAAGTCTTGAAAATGTTTTTGGATATAAAAATAGACATTTTACACACGGTATGAAACATTTCAATATGTGATAAAACATTTCAATAGGTATCATATTTTTAGACTTAATGCTTCCACATTTAAATCGAATTTTGCTTAGTTTGAACTCTTTCAACTAGTACATCACTAACCTTTCAACATATGCTGTAACAAAACATACACACGTTGACATAATACAAAAAAGACACATCCTTGTGTCCCTGTAAAAGATGACTCATCCGACATCCCGAAAGGCATACTTACTTTAATAACCATTAAAGCTGCAACCATAGGCATACTTTAATAACCATCGTCATCCAATCAGGCAGTAGAAAATAGGTACAAATTATGACATACATAACAACAAAAAAGGTTATTTGACAGAAGTAATCCACATAAGGTTGTTGTCAGTTTTTTCAGGGGGAATTTCATCATTGTAATTCCCGTTAGGACTGTTTTAAATGAGAAGCGCTCTCTAAAGATATCAAACGCTCAACAAAAAACTGTGCATTTTCCTTGCCTGACCCATGGCGACTAAAAAGCAAGAGGCTTTAACAAGATAGGATATCTAATATTGGACCTATTTAGTGATGAAAAAACAAAAACAGGATCATTTATAACAGAATATGCCTTTGCAACCTGCATCCCTCCGTCTATCTCAAGGTTAGGGCTCACGAGGGAGGAGAGGGATCAGGTTACACTAATGCATCATGGCTGCTGGAGGACACACATGCACATGCCTCGTCACACACTGTCTCACCCCATCTCTCTTTCTCTCACACACACCCTTGTGAGCTGATATCCTTGTACAGGTCTAAAGCATGGCCGTGGCCTTGTGTTATTGTGCCCTTGTAACCTGCAAGCCGTCTGCTGTCTGTGTCTGGGCAAATCACTTGCCTCTGAAAATAAACTGAAACCATGTACGATCACAGAAGGCCTGACTGAGGTTAAACAGAGGCAGAGCATTTATTATCAGTAGCAGGCAAGATGATTTTGAGAGTTTCATATTCAAGAGGATTTTGTGATTTTACAAGCACAGTATACTGAAAATCTTAAGCGTTTACTTTGCTTTTAGATCGCTTCAATTGTTTCTTACTCACAAATGAACATTTTGAGAGTTTTTCTCTCTGTTTTTAAGTGTTAAATCACAAGATTGTCTCACAAGATGCTTCTCTAAGGTCATCAGGGCTGCTTCTCTGACCACAGGTCCATAGCTCCTGCATCTGACCTAAATATAGTACATAATATGTACACACTGCCTCCATTGCCTCTTACAATCAGGAAACAGCGGATCCTCGTGTTTGAGTAGCTGGAACTAGGCAATATTTAGCGTATTTGCTTGAAAAGATCATATAAATGAACCAAATACTTAATTCTTGGCTAATTGTTCCAGTGCTAGTGGTGGTTGATTAACCACTGTTATACAAAAGGTTACTTTACCAACTACCTAAAAGGTTAGGATTGTTTCCCATAATTGCTGGAAACATGTTGCAAGGGCTCATTTGTCAAAATTTCCAAGATCGTTACACCTTGTGTTAATTATGAAATGTTAAACTAATCAAGTCAAATGCCTCATGCATGAGCCAGCACACTGTGAATAACAACTGTTTGTGTGACTGAATCCTGTCACACATTCCCACTTTGTGTGCGAGCAGGTCGACACAAGTTTTAACAATACGCCGATTGTATTATACTTCTTCAGCCTAACCGATGCATTTATGATAATCAACAATTCATTTGGACAAGCCGTTGTGTCATTAAGTCCAACCCATATTCCACCTGCTGATTCTGCATTCCTTCTAGGAATAATGTATTCATCGTGCTCCATCCTCCACTTTTTGTTACAGAGCACAGATTGCTCATTAGGTCATCCAAATTGCCTCAAGTATGCACTTGCGATTCACTCCCTTGAAGAGCAGAAGCCTTAATCTCCCTCTGTGCATCCATCATCCATCCATTTAGCTGTCTATCCATTAGTTTGTTAGGCAATTACACACTTGTTGATTCAATATTTTTGCTTTTTGAACATGGTGGTTGATCTCAACCAGCAAAACGAAGAAGTCCCCATGGACTTGGGGAAGGTTTTTTTCTTGTCTCCATTTCCGACGTTTCTATTGCCCGCTGGTCATTTTATTAATCAGAAAACAAAAGTACAGATCAATCAACTGCACTAGCCATTGTTTTATTTATATGCTTTTCCCCACTGAGTGTCCTGTGGGACCTAGAGCACATCTCACGATGCAGGAGGTGAAAGGGAAAGAGGTCCCATCAGTAGTCTGTAATAGAGGGCTAAAACGCAAACGCTTTCTGCACATTCTGCAGATAAAAACCTATGGAGATTCACACTGACAGACATAGAGGTCTTGCTGAACAGATTAGATTCACTTCCAGTGGGGGCCCCGCAAGACACCACAGAATGAAATTTTCATTGGAAGACTGGCCATTGACCTCTAATATTAAGAAAAGATCAGAGTGCAAAGGGGTCATTTTCTCTTTCTCACACACACATATAGACTCTCTCTCTTTCTCCCAAGTGTAGTGAGAGGGCCTTATTGTGTGAGCCAGAGGAAATGCAGACACAGCAGAGGACAGGCCATCCATTGATCTGAGTGTGGACTCCTCTCCTCTTCCTCAGCCTCCCTTCTCTCTCCCTGCTATCCCACACTGTCTCTGCCTCTTTTTTTCCTCAAGCCCTCGCTTGTGTTATCTGCACTCTACTCTCCTACATATAGTTTTTGTCTTTCTGTGATCTACCACCCCCTCTTGCTCTGCATTATCACTCTTTCTTGGCCAGTTCTAGTCCCTTTCTCCCTCTCTCTGCCTCCTTGTATCCCCCATGCTTTCTCCTAGTCTCACGTCTCTTTTTATTATCTGCCAGAATCATTCATCCTTCAGCTTTCGTTTTCCTTTTCTTCCTGTCCTTCTCTCAAATTACTGATTTCTCCTTTCCATTCATTGGTATTTTGGGAGCAAAAATTTTGTTGAATACAGGAAGGAAAGAAAAGAAATAGAAGATGGGAGCAGGATGGACTAAAAATAGAAGTTGAATACATGATGAGACGAATCGGAGGAAGAAATCTGAAGACAGGAAAAGTGGAAATGAGAACAGGAAGCAGGTAGGACAAATTAAAAAACAGGCAATAGTAAACCAGGATAAAGGGCTGCAAGGAAGGTAAAGATACAGAGAGAAATAGAAGCAAATGCAAATAATAAAGTAGAGGAGGAAACTGGACAAAGCACAGTGACTAAAGCAATGGCAAGTAGTTTGTATGCTAAAATATGCTGGAGCCTGTTAAAGCAGACGCAGAGCTGAACAGGAGGAAGTAATTTAGTGAACACTCACTCACTCACACAAACACACACACATACATTCATACACAGTGCAGCTTCAGTGATGTACGAAGCAACCCTCAAGTGACTGGTAATCCTCAGAACTCTCCTCCTCTGTACATCCCTCGTCTCATTCGCCTCCTCTTTCTTGCCCTCCCTCACTGCTTCGGCAATTCCCTCTTCACCTCCCTCCTCCTCCTCCCCTCCTCCCTCTGTGGCCTGCTCCCTTCCTGCTGGTCAGGCTTTTATACAAGCCATGTGGACCCCCCCTAATGACATGTGGACCTGTGTGTGTGCGTGTCTGTACGCGTGTGTTGAAGGTGCTGACATGTGTGTTTGCGCGTCTGGTCGTGCGCACTTGAAGTGCTGATGCGCGTGCGCGCGTGATCGGAGGCGCTGACGTGTCTGATCACTGTGTGGTTCTCCCACTGAAGTTGTGCTGACAGCCTTTTACCTTTGAAGAGGCCACTGAAGAGAGGAGGTGAGGGCAAGAGAGGTGAGAAGGTAAAAAAAAAAAAAAAAGCGGAGATTGATGAAGGTATAGAAGATCACAGAATGTTGAAAAGTGAGAAGGTGTTACAGACAGTACCTTGTACGTCTTGTCATGTCATTGGCTAGTGAGCTAGAGATAGTTAACGAAGCATGAATTGAGCACACAGAAATAATGAAATGGGGTGAAGATGAAAAAGGAAAAAGAGGAAAGGGAAATGAGACAGAGGAGGGGGAGGATGCTACGGCATACACAAGGTGCTGGAGGTATCATGTTTCAGGCTTTCAAGGCAGCACTGAGACAAGAGGACAGTGAAAGAGGCGGAGAAATAAGAGGTTGGGGGATTCTGTCACAGTGAAATGAGCCTTCTTGGAAGATGAAAAGCAATGATTGGGGCCTTAAGTGTTTCCTAAGGACACTCCTCCACTGAAAAGGACCTACCACCTGCACGGAGGTAGGAGGGTACTTCTCTAAAGTGACTCATGCTGCATTTTTTCTAGCTTATGTCCAGCGGTAGAATGTTGGCAATTCGCTTTTAAGGAATTTTCGAGGAACATTTTCTACAAATGTGAGGGTAAAGCTTGCTTCCTCAAGTCTTCCTTTGTGACACTTCACTGCACATTTAACAAAAGGGAAAAACATGTTAATAGCAAGCAGTTTACACAGTCCACTTTAAATTCTAGTCAAAGCTGGTAGTTGCAAATGAAAAATCCACTCTAGAAAAATGCATCACATCTTTTTGTAAGTAAAAAAAAAAAACACAGGTCGTTTTCAGGTTAATATTTCATTCAGTCAACGCAACAGTCCCACCGTACTTTATCACAACCATAAAAATGTCATCTTCAGTAATTAACGAAGGATAAATCACAGTTAATAGGCCTTCACAAAGTTTCTGTCTCATCAAGGTTAAGTGGATCCTCTTGATGGATTCAGAAAAAATACACCCTCTTACTGTGGGTCATACTGTGTAGAAAAACACCAGTTTGAAGAAAAAACATTGGGAAGCTGACCTTTACTGGACAGATTATCTTGTCTGAAATGTAACTGAAGCCAGAGTGTAAAAGATCGTAAACACGCAGGTTTGGTTTGGCTGAGATCTTTTCAGCCATTATTACTGAGGCACAGAAAAAAAAAAAAAAAAAAAACCATGAAAGACTGTATTGAGTGGTTTTAGGCTCGAATGCAAAAATGCTTTGAATGAGTGTTGAGTACAGGATGTGAATGTGAGTAGGAGGAGAGAGACGAGGTATAGTGGCAAGTTCCTTCTTTGTCTGTTCAATCCTCAAGAGTGTATTTCGTTGACTTGTTAATTTATCCCATAGAGGCATTCCGTGGCAATTGCTGATATTTCTACCGCTGTCTCAGTGGCATGATTTCTTACCGATTTCCCCCATATATTTGCATCACACAATCTTACTAGGCGACATTCTATCATTATATTAATGGCACCAATTGCACTGTAAATTGGAAGTATGAAAAAGGTGTAAAATACAGTAAAAGCTACAGAAGACAGTGTGTTATATACTCTCCCTATAGGTACACACATTAACATATCTAGTTTATGTTCATATTCGTTCCCCTCAGACAGAGCTGTTTGTCTGAAACCACTTGCGCACAGACTTGGACAGCTCTCCAAAACATTTGAGTATGTTTGTACCCTTTGTGTGATTGAATACACAGAGCTTGGTTCTGAGTGGCCTCAGAAATACACAAAGTGCCACAATGTGACGCCTTGAAGTGCTATAGCATTGTTTGAAAGATGAAAGGAGAGAATGAAAGAGAGAAATTGTCCACTTTAACAGCAAAATACAATACATAGAGTATAGATATGGAGTGTTAAAAGAGACACAAATGCACTCTGGTAACATTGCGATGTTACGTCCTATTTGCGCGGGACTAGTTTTACCTGGGGACCTCTTGTAATTTGTAATAATAGCGGAGGTCGTCTATGATCTTAATCTGTGCGAATCGGCTGCGTCCGTAATTTGTAAAGTAAAAATTACACCGCGAATTACCAACCCTACATCTCCTAACTCAGAAGTCTGTGATAAAACTAATATTTGCAGCTTTTTTCTTCCTCTTGTCACTTAAGAATTATGAAGCTGTGCTATATATCAAAGTTTGGACAGCTGTTTGGATACAAAGTCAAGATGTCGCTGACCCATTCACAGAAAAAAAAAAAAGCTCAAAACCATCAGATGAATGAAATCGCAGGGGATGATAAAATGGATGACATGCGTGGGAGCAGATTTTGACGCATTGGATTTTATTAAGTCAAGCTTTAATGTGGTCATCACATCGGTAAAGGTGGGGCTGATAAAAATGCTTCTCCCCTGGCATCTTTAGTTTCAACACATCACGTTTTATTTTTAAAAAGGTATTTTATTATTATTAAACTGAAGTTGCAAAGGAACTGAAGCTGTCAAAAAGTGTAGAGGTATAAAATGCCCTCTGACATGTAGTTGAGTAAAGCAGAAAAAAGCAGACACATCATAACCATGGATAGTGAATTTGAGTAAAACACAGAGTTCACTTATTCTTTGTGAATGCGCCACACCAGACACTGACGTAGGGGTGTAATTTCTAAATCACATGACGTCCCATGGTAAAACTAATCCTGTGCTTTAGTTGAAAAGAAAACCTCCGTCGGAACAATAACACCTCATGTAAACACTTCAGTCAGAAGCTGACATGAAGGAATTTTAAGGTGTAAAGCTTTTGATGATATAGGTATTAGTGACAAACCCATGTGAATGCTTGATCCAGTTATTTCTAAAGGCATTCTTTCTTCACTGTTTTTGCCACACTTGGGCTAAACAATAAGTGACAGGACGGTGGTTGCAAAAAGTGTTTCAAACAAGGTTTTGAGAACATGAACAAAGCTGTAACTGTGAGTTGTCAATAGAGCTGGGAGACGCTGATTTGAGGATTCTGATTAATGTCTTATCGTTCAATCTTTTGCATCCACGTGAAGAGTTAATTTGGAATTTCTGATCAGAATGATTTCAGTCGGGTTGAAGAAATATTGTCCATGTAAATGTAGCCATTGTTAAGAAGATAAACCATTTAATCATCTTCCCTCTGGGGTCAAAAATAGAGGTCCCTGAAAGGTTAACCATTTGTTTGCTTTCATTGAGAAGAAAAAGAACAAGGTATTTCTTACATTAAGTTTTTTACGTAGCCTTTGTTTTCCAAACACGCTTGAAGGAATGGAAAATCACATTTTTAACAAGTGCACGCTGTGAACAACTGCCCGTCTCCTCCCTTGATACTTTGACATATCCAAATGATTTGTACCATGTATAATACATGGAGATCAAATCCTGTCGGTGTGAAGTCCTGCTTTGCCCCACTGCACAAGTGACTGTGGGGTCCCAAAAGTAGGTGATGGAAATGTTTGACAGCATGGCTAGTTAAGAGTGATTGATGCCCGCAGCCCTCTCAGCTGTTAAGGAGAGACGGGGGAGAGCAAGTGATGCAAATCCGATTGGAAGCCGCCTGCTGGCATCTGACTTCAGCAATGGTGATTAAAAACACATTATGACAAAGACAACATCTGGTGGTGCATTCCAAGCGTCAATCGAACAGTAGTGTAGTGCTACATTACCCTGGCACAACATGCACGGAAGATGAAAGGTGTGCCACAAAACTCCAGACTCCTAACAATGAATTATGAGAAACAAAACACCCTTAGAAATAAACCTTTTTTTTTTTTTTTTTTTTTTGCAGCTTGATGATGCTTGGAGGGAACCATAAACAATCACTGTGTAATTACTTTCATTGCCATGGTATTTTCCAACTCTCTGAAAATTGGCTTTGAATTTCATTTAATATTTGCTCTTTTTTCTGTTACTTTACACAACAGTTTAAATGAAGCTTCATCAGTACATAAATGAATTTCAAGCCTGTTGTATCTCAGTGAGCTCAGTGATTTGATAATTGGCTTCTGCAGAATTTCGGTGCTGTTCTGTTGCTTTTGACATCAATAATAATGAAACTGGATTATGTATATCATACTGAGTTAATCACAGATCAGCAACATAAAACACATGGATTGGAGGTTTCATATTTGTGTTATTAGCCAAAAACGTTGTCGGTTTTAATGGGTTTTATAACCTTTGAGATGAGGTAAATTACATACTATGATAAGTGAGTACCACCCAAACAGAGAAATACCAAGGTCAGTGATGTAGGGAACGGTCATCCCATAGAAATGCAACAGACGTAATTACGTTGTTACTCACTGAGAGCTTGACATTTAAACAACACAAAACGTAATTTTCACTGCGGGAGAATTCACAAAAATGTTATACATTTACACAGTTTGACGTTAAATATATCACTCTTGTGAAAAAACTTGGACTGCACTGCAGGAGAGCTACTTCATGGTTATTTTATATCTTTCACATGGATGTATGAATGTGCTTTTATTGTGCAGTTGAATGTTAAAGTTTACAGTTAAAACTTTTCACTCTGTTCTAACATCCTGTCTTGATGTTTTACCTTCACACTTAACGGTTGTAATGAGGACAATATCAAAGGTTTTCCTCGGAAACAGAACGACTCAACAGAGACAGTTACAAAGAAAGATTTAGAAGACATATGTGAATTAACTAGCTCCTGAAATTAACCAGTTACTCATGAAGACACTGAACATCAACAAACTATAAACAACTGAGGAATTAAATATAAAGATAGCATACATAATTTATGGGCCACAAAAGAAGTTTAATGTCACAATGTGTCTAAAATATAAAGTCCCTGCAACCAAAACTAGAGCAGGTCGATGAAGATCTAACATTTTACTTTAAAGCTTGAAGGCTTTAAAGTAAACGAGGTGTCAATCCCCACTGAGTTAAATTAAAACAGGGTTATTTGAAACCTTATAATACTTTCTCCAAATGCAGTACAAAACCAGAGAGATGCATTTTTCAAAAACAAACCACCTCAGATTGAGATGCCCGTAGCGATTTCCACAATGTGGCCAAGGTAGTTTTGGTAATCAAATGCATTGTACTGTAATATAAGACCCAAACACTTATGAGGAGCAAAACAGTTCATGTGCTCTTGAACTGTGGGAATGAACACACAATTGTTCAGATGAAATGTTATATTGTAGTCGGATGGAAGAAAACCAGCAGTACACAAATGATGGTGAAAGTTAATGTATTGGTTAAAAGAGGTTTAAAGTCAATGAGTGTGTCCCTTCAGTGTTAAACTCGGTTATTGATCCATCTTACTACCAAAAAGAAAGAATCTTTGTCTGTAGGTCTTTGTGTATATCGCTATGCTTTGTGTTAAATTGCCACTTCAACCATTAAGTCACAGGCAGAATGAAAGAAAGAATGCTAAATGCTGCTCTGTCTGCCATGGGAGAGCCACAGATTAAGTGCTCCTCTGCTCCCATGTTGCATTTTTGAGATATTTTTTACTCTAACAGCTGCGTTTGCATCCCAAGCCATCATTCTTGGTTCAGATTGATTTAGCTTTCATGCAAACACTGAATGCCTAGAAAAGCACTGTTGCTACCATTGTAAAATGAATGAGTTGATGCCAGCAAAATGGTATGCAACTCTAATTAACATTTACCGAATGTGCCAGTAAAATGGTCCATTGAGTTTTCAAATTTCATTTGCAAATACTGCAGAGTCGAACCTTTCATCGTCACATGGCCATTGACTGCATTTGGTTAAGGTTAAGGAAAGATTGTGGTTTGGATTAGTAAGTAAGTATTGAACTGAAACCCATGGACTGCTTTTAAAGATCAACAAACCCATAGGTCCTATAAACAACAGTTTTTAAGCTCAGTGTGTTGGCGCCATGTTGGCTGACTCCTGCTTCCCGACTAATTCAAAACTCATCAAAGAGTGTGAGTGGAGCTGTAGTCTGTAGTCGTGTTTATTTCTGCTGTAAAGTTGGACATTTAAACACGAGGGTCTATAGAAATAAACTCCCTTTTGGAGCCAGCCTAAAGTGGCCTTTAAAGGAACTGCACATTGACACTTTGGTGTTTTATCCAACCCAGTTTTTAGTTGCATTTTGTGCCTTAGCCCTGACAAAACACACTTGTAGATTTCACTTTTTGACCCTTATTAGACAAGGATTTATTATTTTAGCACCTATGTTCATACATTTTAATGACTATACAATTAAAGACTTAACAACAACAGTATAACTGTCTTTTACAAGAGCGCAGCAGTTGCTCAAAAAGTAATTTTTGAATCTGCTTTAGAAGTAATAGACAGGAGGATATACAAATTAGAAAAAACAAGTGATTTGGTGGGAAAAAAACAATTGCCCCCACTAAATTCCTTTAAATTGTTTTTCCGAGTGGATACGTTTAATTGGTCATTTTCTTTTTGAAGTGGAACCACTCACAAAAGCACATGAACACAACCACATCCAGTCACGGCAATACAAAAAAAAAGCACAATGATATGGATTTGCACAGATGCAGACGCACGCACCGACCCAGCTCTAGAAGCTGGCTTGGGTCCCTATTGTAAATGCTGCAGTTCATATGTGAGCTGTAGTTTAGTTAGTAGCTAATTAGTTTGGCACAGCAGTGTTCTTCCCAGGCCCTGAATGTGTCCGTGTGTGTGTTGGGGGTGCAGTGGAGGGGTTAATCCTTACTTGTTGTTCTACACCAATGCCAATACCCCCACTTCCACCCAGACCCCTTCAACTTTCTCCCTGTCTTCTCTCCCTCTTTCTTTCCAGTCTGGTTCCTTCTGTTTTTTTTTTTTTCTTCTATCACCTTTCTCACTTCTTGTCTCCTAGTCATGCATGTTCTGTCTGCACAGTCCTCGGGTTTACCGCCTTTTACCTCATATTTTTTTGCTCCTTATTCAAATCCTTTTCAATGCCTGGACTTTTTTTTCTCTCATACATCCAAATTGATCTTGTTTTATTTCTCTCCCCCCCGTCCCCTCTACTCTCTTGCTCTCTCTCTATCCATCCGTCCATCGCGCTCCCTACTATTTAATGAAAGCCCCTGGTATTGGACTAATCCAGTACTAGAGTGTTCTCTGTGTTTCCCTCGCTTCATTTTTCTGTATCTCACTGCTCATCCTCCATCTTTACGTTTCTCCCTTACCCTCGACTAATGAAAGTCGCCCACTATCTCTCTAATCCAGTGTCTGTCTCCCTCCACCTTTCTGTTGCTCTTTCTCTTCCTCTTCCTCTCTGTAGACTAATGAAAGTCTGTGGTGTTGGTCTAATCCCCCGGTTGTATGCTCACAGCCTCTTTGTTGGTCAAATCTGACTAATGCCCTCCGTCTCACTCCACAGCGCAGGAGCCTCTTACCTCAGCCCTCGTGGACACACACACACACACACACACACTTTCAGACATCACAGACGGCTTGGGAAAAAATACGACTTTGCTGGAGATGTTTCTGTCCTTCTGTTAGTTGTAGCATTCTTGTCTCTTGAAGAGAACCTTTAAGCTTGGTTTATACTTCTGCGGCGTTTCCACACAAGCTTACGTCATAGCCTATGCAAGTGGCCTACGATTTTGTGAGCATTTATACTTGTGTGCTAGTTTGTTGGTGTCACGTTGTAATTACATCGCCAAAATGGTTTCTCTGCTACTGTGTTGTGTCTTAATGTTCTTCAAACTGTAGAACATAAATTGAAAACGGAGGAACATAAATTTTGCTTTACTGTGTTAGTTAATACACATAGCACAGCCACAATGACAATCCTTTTACCCCGCTCAAGGGTATTCATTTTAACCCTTGAATTGAAACAACTGTACTGATTGCTGGTCTTCTTATTGGTTGGCTGACCACCTATCAGAGGGCTTCTACCCTTTGTCAAGTACTTATTTACTTCCTGCATTACTGTTGCTTCGTTAAAGAAACAATACACATACTGGTGTCCACTCTCATAGAAAATTCAGTAGTAGATCCTAGATCTGCAGTCAAGGCAGCTAACACTAGCAACAAACCATTTCACCAGTTTTTATGTATGATTATACACTTGACTATGTTTTCAACAGTTTTCAACGTAACATGGGACATCAGGCCTTGACAAAGGGTAGAAACACTCTGGTTGGTGGTCAGCCGACCAATCAGAAGGCCACCGAAGGGTCGATTGTTTCACTCCAAGGGTTAAAATGAATACCCTTGAAATGATACACGGTTCATCATTGTGGATGTGTGTAAGTAAGTACAGTAAAGCAAGATTTATGCTTCTGTGTCAGATCTGTGGCGTGGATACATGGAAGGTAAGTCATAGGCATAGCTTTACATTCCCCTCCCTCTATAGGTCAGTGTTGTTTTAGGTCATGTTATTCATTTACCACTGTGGCATTAAGTATGAACATGACTAGCACTATATTATTTGTGGCTTGTAAATGTACATTCCCCCATTTTATAGGAACCAAGTGAAATTTTGAGATTTGAAATTGTGCTAGTGCAAAATCACAATGAATATTTTTAAGCTGAAGCTTGTGGGCAGAACACAGGAAAGTCATTCCACCAACCACAATAGTGACACCATTTATGAGACGCACAGAACTCTCAAGCTAATTATGCAGGACAAGAGCCACTCTGAATTTTGTCCAAGAGCATGCTTTAATGATTTACTGTGTCAAGACTTAAGCGATTTATGGATATTTGTCATGTTAGCCACAGGCTACGCATTTAAATGCGGACAAATGCAAGATGAGCAATTCGGGACTTTGAATTTTAATGCCTGAGCTTCTTACAAGCATGTGAGATCCCCTGCATCCTGACTCCTAACTGCATCGTCACACTGCTAGAAAAACATTTTTGACAAAAACTGGCTCAGAAAGTTCAGAATGCACAGCCATCAGTAAAAATACCAGCAGTTATCATTATTCACCAGGGGTTTATAACATATGACTTGCATCATCAAAGTTCAAGGGCAATATGCTTGACTATCATCCACACAGAACCTTTGCTACCTGTGTATTGTAGTTTTACTGGTGTGCTAAGAGTCAAATCAGCCTTTTGCCATGACTGAAGACCTGACAAAAAAAATCCTTACTTGGCCATAAAGCTCCAGGAAGAATATCACTGAGGTTACTGTGTGGTCATCGTAAATGTTTGGTTAAATTAGATCTTGAGCTTCTCTAAAAGGCTGAGCAGCAAACCTTTCCATCCATGACATGCTGTCGGCATCGATCTGATCTTGCTTCACCTGCGCTGTAGCAACAGCACGCCTATAGGCAGCACACTGACCCTGACACCTACGCTGAGGTCAGCGCAGATCATTTTCAAACTCATCGTCATCAGTCATAGCCATAACTTCATTCAGACAGTGTACAGGCTGGCTTCAAATGACTGACCCATTATAGGGCAGACATTGACCTGGTCTAACCTCAGTCATCCTCTTGTAGATGGCTGCCTTGTTAATGGCTTATATTGACTTACTAGTACTGTCCCTACAACACAAATGCAAATGTCAGTGTTCCTCAGTAACGCGAGGTAGCCTGTCAGAAATATGTGCACATGATAAACACCGTATACGCTGCATTGTGTTTCACATATTGATTTTTTTTACCCCCCTTCCTCTTGTGCTTGCCGCTGGCAGCACGGCATCATTGAGTCTGGATCACGACGTGGTTGTGTGTCTAGGAGGAGTATGTGTGTATATATGTGCCTGTGGAAGTGTGTATTTATTTTTTATGTGTGTTTGAGAGCTGGGTCTTACACAATTCTGACAGTGTTTGTAATATTCTAAGTCATTAGACTGCCTGTTTATGGAGATGCTATAAATCACGAGAAAGCATAACCAAACACAAGTGTGTGTTTATCAACAAGAGAAAGCTGTTTCAGGCCTCGCAGCACATTTTCAACTGTGAATATTACTCCGGGGTTAAATTGTTTCAGTGGAGCTGAAACCACACTGAAATTCACTTCTAACATGTCCTATTACTATGTGCGGCTATAGTGGAAAATGCTCTGTATGTAGCCGGGTTATGTTTTTGGGAAACAAAGTAATTGGATTTGTGTAAGAGCTGGCCGGTCGACAGTTTGAGAGCTCTTTGGGAGCAGAGAGGTTAGTCTGAATTATACCATACAAAAACACCAGTAATAAAAACAACACTCTAGTCATTAACTGAGTTTCTATTTATTTATTTTTATTATATTTATTTTTATTTTTTTTACTTGAAGTGAGATTTCTCAAAAATGTTTTATGAGGAAATCATACTTGGAAAAGGGAGTTATTATCTACTTTGAGTGTCTTGAACATTGTGAAGCATGTAGTATGACTACTGCATATGAATATATTTTTTAATCTGTTTAGTCTTTTGATTGATGTCTTTATTATTCTATTAATAATTTTCTGGGTAGTTGATTATTCCTTTGGTTAACCACTAAATAATAAACATACCTTCGCTTATTAAAGTTGCAAACCTTTAAACATTTTTTCACAATAACCTGATACAAATAAATGAAGAACCCGTTTCAAACTTCAGCTTTTACCTCGTGATAGTATTCAAGAAAAGTCAATATTTAGTCACTCTTGTCTCAATCAGGAAATTTGGTTATTACATCCTTTCATTAATTCAAAGAAAATGTTGAGTAAGATTTAATTTTATTGACTTATACTTATTTCCAAAAAGTTGCTTACGCCTTCACAGAGTGAAGTTTTTTACTTTTATATGTATACCGTATAAGCTTGTCCACAAACTGCTGCGCTGGAAAGCAGCGTTGCCTTACTACCCACCAGCATCAGATCTTCATTGAGTTCTTGTCTGAAACACAACCGATGAAGACACACCGAACACTAACCCATAATCAGACAAAACTCACTGAAACTCTCTTCTGTCTTGTTGTTTTGAGGTTGAATAGACGACAAGGCTTCTTCTTGAGATGATCACGCATGTCTGCAGTGTTACAGTGGTGGGCTGTTTCAAAGTTACAAAGCCTGCAATTAATGGGTCCCTGTTGAACAGAATTGCCACACATTACGTTTGGGTTCGGGCTTTTTCATTGTCATTTTTGGCATTTATAGTAGAGGGAGGTGCCAGACGTAAACACTGCGATGAGTCGACATGTATCTCATCCACTCTGTCTATTTACGAGGCAGAATATGTAATCTAAATGTGCTGCCATCATTTCATTAATGCAGTGGGTATGTTTTCCTGATTTTAGCAAAAGAAAAGCTCAACATAAGCGATATTTCTATCTTTATTAAGTGAAAATGTCATGATCAAAACAGGGAGACACACTTAAACTTAGCCTGATAACTGGAAAAGGATGAATAGAGGCCTTGGCTATAGATCAGTTTTCATTATCAGTTTACCCCACTGTTGTCCCTCTCCTTTTGGACCTCAAAATCTGTACAGGTTTTTCTCTCATAACACTGGCACAGAGACATATTAAATGTCATGTATATTAAAGAAATTACAGCTTCAAAATCCATCCACCCTGTAGATATCGTAACATTTCCCTAGGAGCGAATCAAGCGAAGACGAATGCTTGACAGCTGAGTTCTTTTTATTTTTTCATGAAGTAATTTGTCTTGGAAATTAGATATCATTTGAAAAAGTGACATCTACGCCCTCTTAAAAGCACAGAACGAAAATAAATTATGCACAACACATTTTAAGGAACGGCAGCAGTTGAAGTCTCTTGTCAACATCAATAATGTTTACAGCCTCGCACTAGATCCACTATCCACTAGCAATGCTAAATTATCCACTTTAGGTAATGGTTTCGTTTCCAAGAATGAATTTGAGACATCCAGGGATTAAACCTATAGTTAAGCACAGCCTTCAGTATTTATGCACCATATATTTTAAATATTGGAATTTCACATCAGCACTTTTGAACTTCTCCTTTCTGCCTTCGTACTTTTTCTTTGCGCTCCCAGTAAATGTTGGAGACCATATTTCAAACCAGATTCTCTCTTGTGGGAAGTTAAACATGTACAAGTCAGCCAAAGGTGAAAACCATCCCTGCCAAGGGAGATTTTCAGCTTACAAGGTCTCAGGCAAGGCTCCTCTGATTCACAAAGGGTGTGTAGCGGGAGTGAATAAATGTCTGTATGTGAGTGTGAGACTGTGTGTGATCGCTAAAAATTCTGCTTTTATACTGTCTCATCCTCTGGGGCATCTGAGGATTCTTCTGTTTTGCCAACACTGAAAGACCACAGAAGGAAAGTTGTGTTGAAAGTTGTAAGCTGTAAGAAAAATAAAAACACTTTTAGGTGTTGAGATTGAGAATGAATAGGTAGAAAGTCAGAATCCCAAAGACATGGAGAATACAGGAAAGAGAGAAAAAAAGGTCAGGAGAAGGATGCGCAGAGATGGGTGGAATAGAAATAAAACGGCAACACAAGACCACAGACATGGACACTGTAAACACCAGGGACACTAAGAGGTGAAAGGTGTCCCCACCTCTCTTGGCACCATCTCCAGCTCCTTGTCTAATCCGACAGAAGCTGCCAGAAATCAGCTCCCCAGCTCTGTGCCCCCTGCCTTGAGTGTAAAACCACAGCAGAAAGGAGCAGAGAGAATAACGGAAGAGCAGGGACACTAATCCACCGGTTGGTCTGCAGGCTCTGGGATTTGGGACTACGTCTTATCACTTACTGTGATGGAGGAGGAAGTGGAGGAATATGAGTAGGAGCCAAAAATGGCTATGTTCTCCCTGTGAATCTCATCCCTCACCTCTTTTTTCTTTTTTCTTTTCTGTTTTCAGTTAAGCCAGCGCGTTCACTGCTTCCCACTGTTGTAATATAGCAATTTACTCTCTGGTGCTCATCAGCTTTCTGTTTGTGTTTCAATCCGTAGAAGTGTATTCTCTCAACACCTAACTCTCACACTCTTCTTTGGCCGCTGAATATAAACTCTGACATCCCATTTTTTTCCTTTCTGTCTTTCTCAGGAAGCTCTGTTAATGCCACTCTATCTCTAACCACTGAGCCAATCTAGCTCCCTGAGCAAAGCGGCCAACTTCATTACTGCTGCCAGTTCACAAAAAACAACATCCAAAAGAGGTATGTAAATATGCCGGTCAGCATCTTATCCAATGGAAGAGGTTTAATAAGAGATTAGCAGTTTATTGCTTGGATATGAATACATTTTGGGATCTTACTGAATAATTCATTGTAATTCCCGGTGATATCTGTTGTATTAGATGGTCTGCAATGAAGAGAGTCGACATAATGTATATTAATGTTGATGTATCTTGATCCTAACCACGAACGAAACTATATTCATGTGCCATAAACCTCTGCTGCTAGGCACAGTGGCCAGTGAAAGCATTTATACCTGTGTGCTGGTGTGTCAACATTATTCTGAAATTACACCACTGAACTGCTAGTGGAGTGGAACTGAGCTGCTCATCCTGGAGTTGAGCTTAATATTAAATATTGATCAGTAGTTGCTTCTCTTTACTGAAATCACTTCAGCGGAGAAGAACAGGGAACAGGGAACAGGGAAGATGTTTGAGTCGATGGCGTGCAGGAGGCAGCGGGAGGGAGAATTTTCTGTGCTCGTCTGTCTGCTGAGACACACGAACAAGGAAATGCATTTCGGACAGATCACAGCTTTTGCGTCAGTGTCACCACAAACGTTGTTACATTTCAGGCCTGAGCTGTCATGCAACTAACAAGGTCTGCAGCTGTGCTGTAGAAGTGACACATGACTATAAACCAAGCTTTAAGGTCCCCTGTTAGATATGTAGGGCTTTCTAAGGCATGTTCCTAATATAAATATCCTTTTTTTTAATACTACTTAAGATGACGGAGAACAAATTTAAGCAGCTGGTTTGTGTTAAGTAGTAGCTTGCTATTAGCTCTTGTTATTAGTCTTCATCATTTACTGTGACACCTGACAAGAAAGAGAATCAGCATGCTCTTTGACGCGCTGAAGTAAAGAGTTATCGTATAGTAATTTGACAAAAATATTATAAACATGGATAACTACTCAAATAATTGTTAATTGTGAACACTAAAGTGGCCAGCATGCTGCTTTACACGTGGCTTTACTCAGAGGGTTCTTCATGGGATGCCTAAACATTCAAGTTAGGAATCGGAACTCTACATTGGCAATAGATTCGTGTCTGACAGTGTGACAACCTGTCCAGGATGTACCCTAGTGTTTTCACAATGAATATTGGAATAAGCTGGATCTCAGTTTCTGCCTAATTCATGGCAAATAAAACACTGTTAAAAAGACATATACTCGAGCAGGCTTTTGGCAGAATCAATGTGTAGTCAATACTGGGTTATTGGAATGAACTCTCTAATTGCTCAGTAACATAACGCAAAGTTTGGCCACTGATCCTGGAGTCCTAATGCTGGCAGTGCTAGTCATGAGGACTTAAGTGTTGGCAGCATTGTCGGGAGCCGGAGGCCAGAAGTCACAGAAGCAGCTGATTGGATTAATAAAGCCCACACTGATTAGTGATTGGCCGCAGCAAGCCGGGAAAGAGATGCTGCCTTTTAAAGTGAAGGTGTAATAGAAGAGTGGAGGAGAAGAGTAAACCCGTGCTTCTGATTGAATATTTTCTATGGTAGGCGTTGCAAAATGAGGCCATCACTGACTCATCTTCACGCTCAGGGAAAATTACATCAACGTGGCTCTCACTGAAAGCTGAATTGAATCGAAGCTGTTAAGGTGTGGAGTTTTACTCGTCCAGGAGAGATTGATTTGACCCAGAGTAATATTTTCTCACCTGACCGAGCAACGCGCAAGAAAACTTTGTGGCCGTTAACACTGAGCATTGAAAAGCAACAAACATTACTTTACAAGTTACGTGTAGCGTGCAGAAATATTTTAGTTTAGTGAAACGCTAATATCACAATTTTTGTTGATATTCTTTGTTTTTCTGTAAACTTCTGTAAACTCCGTACTACTTATGCTGCTCCACAATGTGTGCGGAAGCTAATTGACCTTGCAGAAGTGAACATGTGCATTGGATCCAGCATATTGTGAATTAGCCGAGCCCAGTGGTGCACAGTCGATCTCATCCTGTAGCTAATTATTATCAGCCATCTGCTAAATGCATACGCCATGCCATCAGCAGGACTGCAATGCTTTGATATAGTTTCTTATTCTATATGGGATTTTGAGTTCTCGTCTCCCTGCTGTTTGTCAACTTTCCTTACCTCTTACACTTAGTGTTTGTCCCTTTTTACTTTGTCTTGTTTGCTCTGCACCTGTTTCTGCTTCTGTCTTTAAACCCATCAGGGATGTACTTATGTTTTCTCATTTTTGGAAAAGGGATGTTTGTGTTTGTCAAAAGTTACCCCGACATTGTTCACGAAGTTCCAGTCACTGCTTTTTTATCAGACTGGAGGTAGAGAAATCACAGACATCTAAAATCCTAGGAATTAACATATGTTCAGAACTGACTTTATTCTCTCTCCCCACTCACACAACACGACTTTCAGTTTGACTTCTAAATGTGATGCGTGGTTCCTCATTTGAATTGGAATGAAATATTTTCTGCATAATGCCTTTTTTTCCACATAAACACAACGCACATACGTGAAATTGCTCCATTCACTCGGCAGATTTGAACATATGGTTGAGGAGACGTGTGGCAACAATACCGGTGAGCTATATCATCCATTATACCACCTTTATGGACCATCTAAGCAGTTATATCCATCACAGAGAGGTTGTTTTGAGGGCTGGCGGAAGTGCAGTGAGAGAATTGTGAAGGAAACCAAATGTCGGTGAAGAAGAATGAATAAATGGAGATATGGAGTCTGAGAATAGCGCATGTAATTTGTTTATAAGACTCCAAATTATATATAATGAAAGGGTAGTGAGAGAGTAGAACAAGGTCAGCAACAGAGAGAGTCAAACTGTGGAAAAAATAGGCAAGGCTAGCGGCTGCCAGAGAGTTTACTTGAGCTGTACTCACCAGAGAGCAGAAAGACAGTCAGCCAAGATGGTCGCTATCGGACCCTTGACAGAAAACACAAGAGTTTCTTTGATTGTGTGCGATTACAGATAAGTGCAGTATTTTCAGAAAGACCCATTTGTTTTGATAAAGACTTATCCACCTTCCCAAGAGAGGTCAAAAAGAGGCTTGGAGGGAGAAAAAAATTGACAGATAAAGAAAGAAGGGAATGATCATTGGCATTAGATCTGTTGTTATGAATACTAAACTATTTCCCATCTCCTGGGCCTCTTTATCTGTCTCCCAAATTCTTTTTCAGACATTTTATCTCCTCGCTGTTTTTTTTTTTTGTCTTTATAAATTGTGCCATAACTGGAAGCTCTGTTTTCTGTGTTCCCCTTCCTTTTTTCCACTGTCCTTCACAACTGTCTCCCACCGTTCAAAGCTTAATCAGACTCTTGGCAGGACGCAAGGCAGCTGCCTTGTAGGCAGGGCTGCCAATGTAAACTAATGAAATGTTACACTTCACTGGGCTTCCTGTATTCATTTTCATCTCTTTCTATAACTACTGGCTAGATAAACA
Organism: Chelon labrosus; assembly: GCF_963514085.1. Taxonomy (NCBI): domain Eukaryota; kingdom Metazoa; phylum Chordata; class Actinopteri; order Mugiliformes; family Mugilidae; genus Chelon; species Chelon labrosus. The sequence continues at coordinate 7,308,791 of NC_140355.1, read as the reverse complement.
GTTAAATACAGCAGAGATGGTATGGAATCAAATCTTGGACTGTAAAGAAGATATGGATGTGATCACAGTGACGTCAGCCTTCCATTTTGATGCCTCAGGTTTTTCATTTGCATGTTTTGCCTTTCTTATTGGAGTCGGAAGTGTTTTTTCGATGAGTGGGAGGAGCGAGGTGTCTGACTGAGAACCGAGGTCAACTGGTCAGTCCCTCCAGATCCGACATGTCAGTCAAGTCAGACACGCCCCCCCCCCAGACACACCCCTCTTTCCAGCCTAATAATTATTTAAATGTGGAATTATTTTCAAGGAACCACCAAGTAAATTTAACTAATACTATAATATTTACCCAGTATTTCTTGAGAGAAGTTGACAGCTTTTGAAAGAGAGTCGGACACAATCCAGTCTCATTAAGAGCTCAACAAAATCTTCATTTGGCAAGATTTGCATGTGAATATCTAATGTAACAGGAAGGCTGCTCACTTTTTATCCAGTTCTTTTGCCCGAAGTTAATCTTGCACAGTGTCTTGACATTTTTTTTGTCTGACTGAAATGTTTGGAATGAGACTTGTTAAAATCCTAAACTAATAGAGAAGATTTTTAGAAACACCTGCCTCAAGGAAAAAAAAAATGTGGCTTTTCTGATATAATGAGAGTGAGTTAGGATTTGAATAAAAACCCTGACATAATAATCCTGACAAGTCTTTTAAACTTCAGTGATAGATTTATTTCAGTTTATTGTCATATTTTGAAAACACTGTTAGTTGTCCTTTTAGATATAAGCAGGGATAATGACATCTAATGACATGCTTATCAAGATGTAAGTGAATGAGATGAATAAGAATAGTTGCATGACAAGTATTTGTTTCGTCCAGTGAACAATCATAATAAGTTCACTGAACAGAGTCCAAACATTTGTTTTGTTAAAGCATTTCTCTGTTAATAATACATTAATACATGGCATCTGTGGTTGGCGGTGCAGAATAATACTCATCCATCTGTTCCATTACATAAAAGCAACATGATGGCTAATTATCATTGACAATAACCCTGCATTAGTCTCCGGTCACTGAACCACTCACTTCCATTGGAAGGGCTTTCTTCTTACCCTTGGGACGTCACATTTAAACCAAATCATTTATAGCCGGACCACTGGCTGAGCATGAGACAGACATCTCAGACCCACAGTGATGATGGACTGTCACAAGCTTGACATCAACCGGTCAGAGGACAACACAAGGGACTATTAGGTCATGTCAGAAATGGAATGGAGCAAGGGAGGAGTTGTGATGTTCACAACCGAACCCTAGTGACAAAGTAATGGGTATTTCAGGTTACCTCAAAAATGACAAAAATTAATCAATAATGGGCATACACACAGGAAACTACTAGCAGCAATGAGATCACTGCATGGTAATGGAATTCATTGAGTTCCTAAAAAATTTTAGCAACACAAAGGCTGCTACCAGGTTGAACTAATCTAAACTTGGAGGTGATGCAATGGGAGCGTCTGATATGGTTGATTGACATATGACACAAATGAATGTAGATGTATGCTCATACATCAGAAATGTTTTATTTTCTGCTTGTTTCACTTGAAAACATTTGGAGTGGGAAATATACTAGAGGGTAACCCAGGCAACCAAAGCCTGGACTAGCCATTAGCGACTAACTGTCGGCTGCAGCGGGACGGGTGACAGGAAATTGCTTTATATGTGGACGTGGATATAGTGTGGACAAACTTAGTATTCTTAAGACGGCCACTGGTTTCCGTTAATTTCATGGCTGAAAATGTCATGGGAAAAAAAATGAATAAGACGTATGCAATTACAGTGAACATTGTCTTGATTGATTTCATATATTTGTTACCATGGTAAATGGCAAAACATTTCCCCAAAAATGGTTCCTTTTAGCACCTGCTGTCACCAGATTCTCTTTCAATAGCAAAGAGCAAAGAAAGCGACCTTTGGTATCAAGGCAACACAAGACGTACCGCGTAGTGGAGTTGTTCTTAACCTTTTTAGGAGAGCAGCTCCCCATGGAAATATTCCATGACACAAAAATCTTATGAACCATTCCAAGCGGCAGTGTGGACCAATCTGAAAGAAAAATATTTGGCTTCCATTCTTTCTGCTGAAGTAATGTAGAAAGAGGAAAACAAACACATGGGGTATAGACAGACGAGAAGATAGGATGGCAGGGGAAGGTCTGGTCTGTGGAGCTTTCTGCACTTTTACTAATTTTGCATCACCCACTCGAAAAAGCAGCAATATTTCCATCGATGAGTAAAGCAGGGAGAGCCCCTTTCACCTTCAAATGTGCTGCGTTTCTGTCTAATCTTCTTTCCTTCTTAAAAAATTACCTTTCTGAAGGGCGCTGGGGTTCAGGGAATCAATAGATCACTCAGGCTGCAAATGTATTATCTTACAAAGCAAGGGAGTATGGGGGGGAGGAAGGATGGACGGAGAAGAGAGTAGAAGGAAGGAGAGCGGATGACGGTGATGGAGGAAGGGCGCTGGAGAGTGGAGAACGTAGTAGAGGAAGTGGAGAATAAGAGGTAAATAAGTTGAGAGTGGTGGAAGCAAGATCAAGCAGGAGAATTGAAGAAAAATTAAGCTGGGGGAGGAGAAAAGACAGCCGGAGGGAAACAGAAGAAAATGATTACAGAAAAACATTGCCTGGTAGCCATTTATGATGGTGCGTTGGACTGTGTAATGACATATCTAAAAATAAATGTTTTATTTATCTACGAACTAATATCCTAAATGAGCGCATAACAGAAGAAAATCTAAAGGTTTCATAATTCTTTTCAGAGAGGATGGGTATTAATTTTGTGCTGTGTATGGAAGTAAAATAGTGACTTTGGAGCCAGCAGACTTTTGAGGGATTTGTCACAGTTCAACAGTGCCTGCCACGGGAGTCGGGACCAAGTGTTGACATCTAGCCAGATGAGGAAAGTTTTTGACGTAGTTCACCGGGAGGTAACAGGGTTGCGAGCCGAGCAGATGAGCTGGGTGAAGTGACAGGAATGCAAAAGACGCAACAATAATGACTCGGGGAACTAACCGCAGCTGTTCAGGAAGGTGGCAAATATTTACCTCATTCATAATTTATCGCCGTAATTTTTGGCCTGTTTCGAGGCAGAAACTGCAGGTCTTTGGCTGCTAGGTGATAAAATGTGTGATCTGTAAACAGCGTTGTTTATCATTGCCTCAGTAGAGATAAGTAGGAGAAATTCTCAGCTGCCTCTTTGATGTCTTCTCACAATATTTATCTCCTTTGCCCTACAGAAAGACAGTGCCATTATATTAATTCATTTTAATAAGGTTGAATGAACTCGTATTTTAATTTAAAATGGATTAGGTTTAATCAGCATAAAAACGTCATGCCTTCAGACTGATAAACATGGCAATGACAAAACACCGTTAAACTCATTTACCCACATCATCTACCTAATGGCGTCATTATGGCTATCATTTTGTTTATGCGCACATTCGAGAAGATGAAAAACTGGCTCACCTGAAGATGACATGGAGGGCAACCCTCTGAGCACACACTCACAAACGCACATATAAACACACATCCACACAGGCAGACAGATCAATACAGTCTCATTTCACACCTTGTGCAGCCAAAGTTTTCCATTGTAGAGGCAGCAAAGCACAGACGCACAACAGATACAGATAGTCAGGCAACGAATGGAGGCTGGAACGTCAGATAGACAGAGAGAGAGGTGCAAAGGTTCGGTGTCTGAGACAAGGTATAAATGGAGAGACGAATCCCAATAATGGCGTTTCAGGCCGAAAAATGAAACCCGAAGCAGCTGGGTGCCAGAAGCGGTTTGACTTCTGGCTAAATGGTTGTGGGTCTGTGTGTAGTTTTTGGAGTGTGAAGATCAAGCAAGTGTTGTGAGTTCGCAGCAGTCACCTCCGTTAGCCCGTTGCTTACACTGACATTGATCTCGCTCTGAATTGCCTCGCTGGTATATTTTCTTCTCGTGTCGCTCCCTTCTTTTCTCCTCCCCTCCTCGCTTTTTACATGTTTGACATTAAGCCGGCACTTTCATCCATCTGTCGCTTAGACTAAAAGCAACAGCAGATTAAGCTTTAAGTCTTACTGTAGATCAGTGACACTACAAACTCCAAAAATAGGAAACACAAAACTCAGTGTTGCTGCTCTTACAGCAATCCTTTGACCCTATAGAATAATCAGGTTAGAGCGGAGTCAAGGGAAGTTTAATAGAATAAGTCCTCTCCTCTCCTCTTAAGGTGGAAGTAAAACGATAGCATTAAGCAGGTGGAATCACCTTTAGTTTAAACATGACGTCTCTGCGTCTCTTTCTATGCCAGGCAGAGACAGATGCTTCAAATGTGTCCTTCCACAGCCCCTTTATTCCCTCTGTTTGTGTTCATACCCCTCCTCCCTCCCTTGCCTACCCGTCATTGGCTCCACTCCACAGGCTGCAGACTTTAGTAATCAATATATATGTGGGTGTCTGAGTGTGCGTGCGAGTAATGGAGTGGAATCTGACAGCAATTGTCAGTCATCTCACACGGCCTACGAAATAGAATCTAAAATGGAGCGCCAAAAAGCTGTGTGTGTGCGCGCCTCACTACATGCATGTGTGGAGGAGCATCTGATTAACATCTATCTCTGCATCACTTCTTCCTCAGCCACCTCCAAACAATAAAAACCATTACAGCCACTTTGCTGTACACCAGTGAACGTTTGTCATCCTATTGTGTCGGATAACAACGCTGCGGGATTACCTTTGTTCGGTCATTATTCATCCTTTTATGTTTCCGTTCGTTTGGCGAAGAATCGCCCTGTAACTCATCCTTCATGAACCACAATCCTGTTTGTGTTTGTTTCATCTCGTTTTTAAAGCCCAGTTTGCGGGTTTGTTGTCTTGCGTGGTTTACCGAGTGCAGCGAGACGTTAAAACACAGTGCAGTTCCTAACTTATTGCACTATACGTAGCATTTGTTATTGGATAATTTAATGTTTGTGTATTTAATGCAGGCTTTTCAAACCCTCACCCAGGTTTTAATTAACTCCTGTCACTAACACACATCCTAATGCAAGCAGGTGACAATTCACTTTGATATATGTTTGTCATTTATGAATTATATGCTGGCATTTGTTTATCCTGAGTGCAAGATGATTGACAGGAAAGAAATTAAAGGACGCATATTCTTTGGGGAAGAGAACAACAACTTTATTGCATCAGATGCTTACTGACATGCAAGCTGCTGGCTTTGAGAGCCAGAATGATATTGTGCACCAGTGAGATGTGTGCAAAAACATCGCATAACTTGGCCAGAGCTGAATAGCGTGGAACTGAGATCAGAGTAAACCCAACATTTACATTGTTTACTGTGATGGCTCATCAAGGCTGGGTGATTTTCCAGTCTGTGGAAATGTTTCTTCATCATGTACAGGAAAAATGGCACCAAATGGCTTGTTTCAAGAAATAAAAACAAGCTATCTAAGACATATCTGAAGCTAACCGTATCCAGACTCCAACTGGAAGTATTCTAACGGAGACGGCCTATAGACTCATGATGATTGCATTTTAAACTTGCCTGCTGTTCACTCCACCAGAGCTGCTTGTTAGTTAAATAGCTTCAGAAACCCTTTCCCATCACACTCGTCCAATGTCAGATTAAGTTAGGGCAATTTTGGTCACTTACCGAAACCAACAATCCAGCATTTTCACACCCACTCCAGACAGCGGTCGGCTGACTGTGTGGTGGCGAATAAACAGCAAGGGGTTGGAATTCTCTGTCTACTTCACTATTTTATTCTTCACAAAAATATCTCTGGCCAAATATTTCACAGCTAATGTCATCTTATCTTCCAAGTTTCCTATTGTCGTCCCAATGAACTGACGGATTTATCTCTCTGTAAGTCAGCATGTCTCTTTTTTTTTTAAGTTATTATGCTCGGTGGTAACCCCTCCTTGGCTGTTGTTCTTAAAATGCATTCCAAGCAATGAATTAGCACCATATTTGGCTATGTCTTGCTCTCCTACTGTGTTAAACAATATTAATTTATTAGAAACTTCAGATGAATCCTGCTCAAGTGTTTAGTGTGAGAGGTTAAAACAAAAACATTAATCAGACTTGTTGGTGTAGGCCCCGGAGAAAGGGTCAGCAATGAAGCCACTTAATTAAGCCAAGGCCTAATCTACTCAGGCGTATGCCATTTCCTGATGTCCTCTCTTAATCTTCGTGTTGGCTCCGGAGCCAGGAAGCCAAAGCAACCATATAAGCAACAGGCAGGAAGAGATGGATGTCCAAAAGTCTGCACTACCTGGATCACTCTTTGGATTCCTCCTTTATTATTAATGATCAGTGGGCTTCTGAACACAACGTGCACACTTGGTGTAGCCAGACTCAGTTCTTAATAGAATATGAGTCTGATTGCATGCCATTGGGATTTCATTATTCAGGCTACTAAGTTACTAAGTTTGACTTTTCTCGTTCATGTTCTGAAAGATGTAAAGTGCAACACATTGGAAACTGGATATTATTCTGCATTTCGACATTGGGGAGGTAGTAGAAGTTATTAATACCAAGCAAGTGTTGGCCTTGGACAGAAAAGAGAACTAGCAGGTTAGCATAGCTTTAAATTCATACCCCCTTGTGTAATGATACTTGACTGGAAATATGAAAAATAGTTGATTTCTTGAGTTACACCCTTGTTTATCTGTTAGCACGCATGTCATCGTTTTGGCTTGGACTCATTCAACCCACATTTCCCACTGGTGGGTAACAGATATCAGTTTTGCCTTGAAGTGGCATATTAAGAATAATAAATAATAAACCCGCAGAATGCCAACTCTCTATATAAATATAGATTTTTAGTTTTTTGTTTTGACATTTTTATGTGAATAATACCCACCCACTGATAAATCTCCTGGTAAAATAAATAATTCTACTAATCTGGCTTCAAGTGTATATCATTCTCTTATTCTTAAAGTTTAGCTTTTTTTTTTCTTTTCGGCGACTTTAGTTGAGGAAATTCTTCCAGCCTGGGCGGTGAGCTGAGCAACAGGAGAGCCCAGAGTTTCCAAATCCCGTGTGAGAAAAATGATTCTGAATGTTGAATATCTAAGTGCTGTTGCATAAGAGTCTTAAATGAGTTCATGATAATCGGTAGACAAACACAGTTACATAAACTACACACAAGCATCTGTGTGTGCAGTTTGGCTAACCGTGTATGTGTATTGTATGTGAAGCAGTACTCTGTGTGTGTGTGTATGTTCTCACAGCAGCATGTGCGGAGTAAAGAGATGCTATTTGTCACGTCACTCTTTTTGCACTTCACTCATTCATTGTGCTGTTTTTCTTTCACTCAGTCACTCTTCGTCTCCCCCTTCCTCCTCTTGCGCCTGTTGTCTTAACAATTCTTCACACTCTCCTCAGTTCTTTGTCATGTCTTATTTATTTTGTTTGTTTTCCAGTCTTTTTCCTCATCTTCTCTTTGTCCAGCTTCATCTCCGTCTTCATTTTTTCCCTTAATAATACTACTACCTTCTGTGTTTCTTTTTCCTCCTATCCTTCCATGCTTTGAGATTTATTTTGTTTCCGAGGAGCGTGACCGCAACCTTGATGGGATATTTTCCCACAGCAGGTCATTTAGATGCAGCCGGGGTCGACGCAAGGTGTGCGCGCGGGGACCGAGCGGAGCTGATGCTTGGCCGAACCTGTGTAACGGATTGCCTTGCTAATAAACTATGAAAGCGCAGCAGCATAGTGGTTAGGGTGGGTCACTGTGTACTGTGTGTGAGGGGACAAATGGGAAGAGAATGCTAATATTTCTGTCAAGACCTTGATGAGCCAAGTGCTTGCTTAAAGCAACAAAGGTGCCCCACAATGCATGAATACACATACACACTGTATGTAACTTCAGTCAGATCTGTACCTTTTCCTAGATGTTGATGTTGTTTTCCCTTCAAGATTTGCGCCTTTGCTTTGTGTTTGTTTCCATTATTCATTCTTTCACAGGATTGTAATCTCCTCCCTTTGCGTGAGTAATGACCTGAATGTAAATAGCCACTTATTCACAATCATCCTGCCACTTATCTAGCAGTAAAAATATATAAATAAATATGTTACTTCTTATAATCATAGACAACGCGGGGAGAGCCAATTTGAGCAATAATAAGAAGAATTCAGATTACCCAGAAAGCACCTCAGGGTGAAGGATATTAAAGTATGTATTTTAACCTTTGTTTATTCAGGTAATGTTGACTGAGCCTGCATGTTTCTTTCAGCGATGCTCTGATTCACATTCATGCCGCTCTGCATATTAAGAACCGGGAACTCCATTGTGAATACAGCTTTCTGTGGTTGGCCACAGGGCAACTCCACTGGAGCAGATGGGGGTTTGACGCCTTGCTCAGGAGCATCTTAGAAGCTGTTGCTCATTTGTGTTTTCCACCGACATCTGTGGACTTGTCAAATTTCTGTTTACACAAGCTCATATTTGTGTTAGAAATTCTTGGATTTTTAAATTGACTTTTATTTTCTGTAAAACTCAGTGTGATCTGCTTTATTTCTAAACAGTAATTTATGATCCTTGTGGCCAACTATCTTTACTTTGGCTCAGTGACACTATTGCGTTACACACTAAAACAGATTTACATTCAGAGGCTGTCACTGCCCCTGCTTACTCATTGGCGTATCATCGTCATAGCAAATCCTCCCGGGAAGTTCAGAATTCTCTGCTGTGTGAAAAATACGAAATGCTGTCATCAGCGTTTACTGGAGGACGCGCGAGAGAGAGAATATATATGAGAGGGGTGAAAAGGGAAGGGCAGAGAAAAGGTGGCGAGAATGACAGACAGGGAAGCAGCAGGTGGAATGAGAGATGTGAATTGAGAGAGAGAAAGAGACAGACAGCTCCGGTTAAAATGTTGAGTTATAGCTTCACTGGGAGAGACAGAACGCGAGAGAATGCCTGACAGAATGTGTGCCTATAGGGCTCATGGTGAACAGAGAGACTTGACTGAGATAATGAATGAGCCTCCTGCTCCGCCAAGCACACACACACACACATATAGAAACGGGGTGAGCTTAGATAATGACATCAGTGTTAAGTCAGCGATGACTAAGTGTAGACCTCCAGAATAGTGGTGCTCAGCAGTAGATGACTCCTCCTGGGGCGACTCAGCGCACGACTGATGTAAGATGATGTCCTGAGTGCTCAGCAGGTTTTAGTTTGACATGCAGTCCTTCTCATTATGTTCCAGGGTGCATATCTTAACTCAGATGTGATTCCCAGGATTATGATGTTAAAAAAAGCTCAACCAGACATCCCTGTAGTCTGGTAACTGCATCACTTTCCTCCTAATGACTTAAGGGGAGAACACACAGGAGGAGACTACCAGCAATGTGGCGACAAAAGATGATGGGATTTTAATGAAATTCGGCAAATTTCAAGAGATGGTAGCAAGAATTTGAACAATAAATGACTTGCATAATGTGGAAAACAAAATATGAATAAGTAATAAGACACCATGAACATAGGCATACAGAGTAGACCATCTTCTTAACATTTGAAAATGATAAATGACTGCTGTTTAACACCCTCATCAAGCACTTGTACACAGGCAGTTGTTAATATTTCATTCTTGGAACTTAACGTCATGATGGGCCGCGTCTTGTTGCTTGCATTTGCACCCATCTACAGTGGGAGTGGGGGGTTGATTCATATGATAATGCGACAGTTTTGCGAACTTATTGGATGAATAATAATGTGAACATGTCCGACTTTGACAAACAGAAAAATCCCTTAAGATAAGTTTCACCTTGATATGTTTCACCGCAGCACCACCACCGCAGAGTTGTGCATGTTAATTGGGACGTGTGAAAGTGTTTACCATTTCTTACAAGACTATGTCAAGGAAATAAATGGGAAACACTGCTTGCCTGAAGTTGCAGCCTTGCACTGATTGCAAATGGCATAAGTTTAATCTCATTTAGTGAAATGCAGCCAAGCTTTAGATTGCTTCTTCCTCTCCTCGTTTCCTCCTTAAAGTGCCTCACAGTCACAGAGTGTGGCCTCATGTCGGGAGCGGGAGCATTGTTTACAGGAAACGCTAATATCGTAGACTTTCAATTCCGATGGATCACAAAAATTGGAATCGGTTATTAGTCTGGACCGATTTTCGATTCCCGCACCTACAGTTTATTGGGCATAGGACGCAAACAGTGGTGAACACAGAAGTCACCAAACGTTTGCTGGAAGGAAACATGGTCTGCAACTTTGGTTCCTACCATCAAATTCACCATGCCAGAAGCAGGCTCAGGGGTATAAATTAGATGGAGTGATGATTTATTTTTCAAACAGAGAGCAGTGATGGCAAGAAGAGCTAGCGATCCCTAATGTGTGGCCTTGGTCTAAAAAACTGTACTTGACCTATCTGTGAGCTAAAAGAAAACTGAGTGAATTACCAATATTGAAGTAGCAATATTTTTACATTCTGGTTGTCTCACTTGAAAACATTTTATGTGGGTTGTATACAAGAGGGATCACATTTGCGACAAGCAAACCGCATTTGAATGCATCCTTACTTTTTAGTAGATTTCAAATGTGTGCACTTTTGCAGCTCTTTTTTAGAATTTAAGAATTAATCCGGCATTGAATCGTATCTTTACTAAGGGAATAATTGCAGAACATAATCAAATACAGTAGTATTTACTTTCATTTTCTTTATTTTTGTATCAGGCAAGGCAAAGATGCAGATGTTGTTCACACACACACACACACACACACACGACTATTTCAGTCCTGTGTTTGCTCAGACAGAAGCAACAGATACTTAACTGTACTCTAGTGAATGCTCCAGTATAGTTAGTGTGTTTATCTGGTTACTGAGGTTGTTGGCCACCCAACTTAAAGTGCATGTGTCTTTTGTGTGTATGTGTGTGGATTTATGTGTGTGCTCCGTGTGCCATGTATGAGTTCAACAAGTGCATATTTGAATGGATTTCTACCCACCACTTGTATTGCTTTTACCTTAATGTGCCTGCCTGTGTGAGATTCTGTGAGTTTGGCAGTCTTGTACATGTTGTGGGTGAGTGCGCCGTTTATGTCGGCGTGTGCCACCCAACATGTCAGTGTGTGCCACCCGACTGCGCGAGGCCACCCAACAGATATCCAGACCTACACGAAGGTCGCAGGAATCAACTCTACAAATAGCCTCCTGTGGTAAAGGCCAGTGGACGGTCGAACAGATAGTGTCTGTGCGGCGTATGTGTGCATGATTGTGTGAGTGCGTAATTGAGTGTGCGTTGGCCCGGTCTGTGCCGGTTCTGCATCCGCTATGTTTACTAAGGAGGCTTGGCAAACAGGTAGAGTAAACATACAGTTTTTAGTTTCCAAGACATGCAGTGAAACACTCAAGCAGGCTAGCATTTTCACACACACAAAATCACACACACACATACAACAACAAACACTGCTGCAATTAGTCTGAAAAGAAAATATGTCCATCTTTCTGAGTTTCTTGCTGTTCATGCATCTCTTACTCCGTCTTCCTTTTGTTTTCCACTTTTACGTGCCCCTTTCTCCGTCTTCAAAGTCGTCTTTCTCAATCTCCCCGTCTTCTTTTTGTCTTTCGCTCTGTTCAAAGTCTTATCCGCTGCAACAGCTTATGCCTGAATCATCAATAACTTCTAGTTAGAGAGACAAAAGCAAACACGTATTACATCAAAGAAAATGCTAATGTGCTACTATATATTAGAGACAAACAATGGGATTGATTCTCCATTGACTCAAAGGCTTTTATGAGCTTGCCCTCAAGCAACGATCCCCATCAGCCCTTTTGAAACCTTATCTTAAAAATGTTGTACATCAATATCAAGGCATGAAATGGTCAGAGACTAATGAACTAAACATTTGCGGATGGCTTGATTGAGTGAAATAGCTGTGAGCACTCTAGCGAAAGTCTCCTTACTGACTACAAGTCAGGAATATTTCCCACTGGTGGCCACTCTCATAAGCCCTGTTCACACTTGGTGTTAACATATGTCCCAGGTCACCCGATCACAAATTGGCAGCTCTAGATATGTATGTTCACACATGGCATTAAAATGCACCTCCAAGTACAGTATGTCTCAAATGACCATTTGTGATCAGATCTCACTTCAGTGTGGAAAAGCTGCGTCAGCGTGGCCAGTGTGTGTTCATACTGCTGAATGGATGTGATTACTGGTGGCCCAGATCCAAATGGGCTTAAATTTGCCCTGAATGCGTCTCAAGCGTTCAGGACACCATGATGTGTTTCCAAGATTATGTTACATTCTAAGTCTAAAAAGTATTGTAATCATGAGCTATGATGCTAAAATGAAACAAAATAACTCGGAACAAACAATAAGTAAAAAAAATCTACTAGTTAGGATTCAAAACATTAATTCCACCTACTTTATTTTAAATCTTTCTAAGTCTAATTGAATTCTCTAATTGCTATTTTGAATCCACTATTATTCTACTACCAAACGTCAGATTTCTGTCACGTTGACTCATTGATTAATGGAATATATCTAGTTTTACTGTACTAGGTTTTTGGACTATTGATCAGACCTTGCAACAAAGCATGTATAATTAATGAATCAATGTTAACTGGATGTCTCCCTAACCCCATTTAGGTGTCATTACATTTCAGATTACACGTGCATGGGTAGGACGAGTGACATCTGGTAACATGGACTTTTAAAATATTAGATTTGTTGCACGGATCACCGAGAAAGCGATGCAGTTAATGGCCGGTCAGAAGTATTGAATTTGGGAAGGGTAAGGCAGTGACTGAGAGTGTGTGTGTGTGTCTGTGTTTCACCCACTGTGGGCAAGGCCTGAGCTCTGGTTCTGATTAACTCCCTGTAAAAACACCTCTGTTCAGAACATCACAGCCCGTACATCACACACACACACAGGCATATACACACACACACACACACATGCAGCGCAGCTCCTGGAGGCTCCCTGTTCACAAAGGGGAGTCTACACCCATCATTCACGGCCTTATAGGACTTAAGAATGCTGACACACACACGCTCATTCACACACACGGATACACACACACACAGACACACAAAGTGCTCTGTTTTCTTAGCTTTGATACACTTAGAGAGTTCAGAGGTGAGAGGGCTAGAGGTAACTGTGTGTTTTTCCAGAGCTTTCTAACCACCTAAATCTGCTTCTACATACCCAAGGAGGTCCAGATGGCTGGGTGGAGACAAAAACACTCACACATATACACTCGTAGTCGTTCTCACATGCAACACACGCTCAATAAGTAGTTATACAAGTCAGAGATCTGCTATCTGACACAAGCATGATTGATTGATTTTATTTTTTTTTTTTTCAATTTTCAAATTACGCATTGGTTGTTTATTGTGTTCCAGACTTGTCAATAGTTGTGTTTTTGATGTTTAATACTGAGTCACAAATGATCCATATAGATTAGTTGAAACGGTGACCACCCAGGATGAGCTCATACCGCTCCCCGCTAAGGTGTGCAGTGTATGGCCACTTGTTTAAACCCCGCTGCAGTATCAGCAGCCGTGCTGAAGGATACATGATACATAGTAGCTGACGTGTTCAGGTCCTCTAAATCTCAGCCAGCCGAGAGCAGTCTCATGTGATCAATGGCTAAATTTATTACTCGGAGCCAAACACCGTCATCCGCATGTTTGCGTTTGTTTGTATGTGTGTGTGTTCGTCTTCATGGCTTCAACCCATGCTACCTCTCGAGACACAGATTGACGTTGTCTTTAGTGAGCAATTATAGCCAGAACGACTGTGAAAAAGGTCACAGCCATCTAGCTATCAACACTCTGAAGCAAATGCCAACTATGCGCGTGTATGCACTTGTGTGCGTTGTACCCAAAATGCCAGCAGGCTTGCTTTCATGCTACACTCCCCCCACCCTCAGTGCTTGTAGATAATCTGCAACAACCCTGCATGATTGATGAAAGAATTAGTGTTGCTAAGCAAAGCAAAGCATTATGGGAATGAGGAAGTTGTTTTACTGGATGGGGAGCATGACATTAAAGGTTACGGTGGCAACAGTTACATGCGATTTTTGTGCGTGTGTGTGAATTTGTGTTTGGTCTGGACAGTAATTGATGAATGAGGTGTCATAAATCCTGTTTTTGTGTTAATATGGTCATAAGGGTCACACGCACAGTAGACTCATTAACCTCTGAGCTAACACTGACTTGAAACCTGCGTGGATGAACACATGTCAACTTGTGACATGTACTTTGTGTGAATTTAACAAGGCTGTGGTAATCTGTAGTAAAAATGTAACTACACCCCTGCAGATTGATTGATTTTTCCATTATTAGGCTAAATTAAATATGACTGAACATAAAAAGCTAGTGTTTGCAAGATTTCAAATCATTTTAACTTAATTATTTTATAAAGGAAAACAGCGTGCACCTGCCCTGTTATGGTCACACTCAACACGGACAAGTGAGCTCACAATTTTAGCTGATGTGTTGCTTGTCGAACTGGTTTGCACAGCTATTTTTAACCAAATGCTGCCACACCAACAGTTTCTTTAACATGGTGTCAATTAGTTAAAATTTAATTTATGGTTAATCGTGTTAGAACTTGCAAACTTCATGAGGTTGGAAGAGTTCAGACTTACAAAGAATGGAAGACGTGTTGTCGGTACCTCGTGCTGCCAAATATAATGGATTAATCCTGTAAGGCTATTCATGTGGCACTTTTCTCTTTATGAAAGTAACACTGACGGTGTTGACACTGACACTAAACAATGAGAATTAGGCTGTACAAGAACATATCGCCCAGTTAATTTATCTTGTGCTAAGACACACTTCCATGAGTTCCATTTTTTCCGTGACAGCTTGAGCCCTTTTTAATTAGTAAGAAGCACTTTCAGAAGCATTTCAGTGTTTCAGAGACAAATTAAATAAATTATATAATTAATTAAACTTGCCTTCGCAGTGTGTTTCTTGATGACCCTGATGAAGGCCACCAGCTTAATAAAGTTGTTCCATTTACAACAAGTGCTGCTGGAGTCTTGATCTTTCTACAATTTCTTTCCCTCCTCCATGCACCTTGTTAGCAGGTGAAGTCGCATCAGAAATACAACTTCTTAATTACTCGAAAAAGGTTTTTACATCTCTACAAGTACTATTGATATACTTGTGTAGCTAAACCCATTTTTTCCTTTTTTATTTTTTGACATTTTTATTCAAGGTTCATTTTCCTTTGACACGAGGAACTTAAGATTGACAGCACGAATCCTGTAGTGCCAAAAGTGTATATCTTTTTATATTCAGATATTCAGATTTTGAGCTGAAGATACCTTCTTTCGGTGGGAATGGAAACTCTGATAAAAAAAAGAATCTGCTGACAAAATTGCTTATCTGCCCTGCCTTGAAAAAAGCTTTTGTATCACCGCCCCAAGATAGGACAAACGTGTCAAAAGTAAGTCATTTAGTGAGGTCGCTAAGTGGTGCAGAGAACCAGCGGTCCTATTTCTGCAGTGAAGATCCTTTTAAAGTACAAGTGTACCTCCCGGATAGGATAGGATGCTTTACCTCAGAGTTTCAAGGTTTTACTTTTATATAATGATCACATTAGAATATTCTGCCTGAATGTATCTGGCGATTTTCACCCTTTTCTCCTTTACTAGTTTTTCCCAGTCATTTAAGACGTTACCGTGACTCTGTGTCATTGAAAAACTTTTGGATTGCAAGTGCCTTATGATCCGGCTCCTGGAGAGGTTTGGCATGGCTGTCTGTTGTGTGCGCACCCTGGCTGCTATACTGGGCAGCACTTCCTGTTTGTGTGCACAAGCCATTCCTCCAGATGGTGAGATGTGTTGGTGTGAGGCAGTGTGTACATACCCAGCAGGCAAGGAAAAGGTGTGACTTTACAAACCTTTAACGCGTTCTATGATGCCAGACTTGCTGCGCATTAAACGCAACTGACCCAGCTAGGTCCCAGTCGGGTAACACATCACTGACTCAGCATTGTATATTAATTGTCTTTATGATCCATAAATCTCAATTCAGCACAGACCATTTATGAATTACTGAATAAGGTAGGTAGCTAACCTTTAAAAGTTGAATCATTTGTTTTGATGTTCTGTTTTTAATAGAATGGGTGTCATTTTCCACACATGATTGATATCTTACTTTGAAACAAAACTCTGCACGCGCAGTTTCCTGCTGATGGCCTCACTGTCAACAATACAAGTCATCTATTGTTAGCTTCCCCCTGTACATTTGATAGCTGTGGTTGATGTTCCTGAGGGCTGTAACTCTCTACTCTTGCTATAAATCAGAAAGCTCGTTTATTACCCAAGGGGAACGTTTCTTTTTATTTTCACGGCAGACACATTTGTAATGAACTATTCTTTTTCTGACAGCTTGCTGACAGGAGGAATTTGGCCGTTTTGTTTTTGAGAGGAATAGACGGAGAGAAGAAAATTACATCTCTCCTTCTGTCAACTAGTGGTTTAGTGATATTTGCATTATAATTAATGAGCATGGAGACGCCAGTGAACTTGCTGGCTGTTGGGGGACGCAAGTTTTTATTTCAAGTGAACAATTTCCATTACGAAATGTCACATTGTGCCTTTTGGCCAACTGCTCTTGTTTGATTTTGGACATTTTTGGTCCAAAGACAGAAAAAAAACAGAGTATGTATGCCCACTTCTTTAATAGAAGGATGCCTTCTATCTCCACACGCACACATACACCCTGGCCCGCCTAGTGTATTTTCCCTCCTGGCTTTCCAATTTAAATGCAAATGTTCCCAAATCGGACCCCACAAAGACGCAGAGGCAAAATCATTTGACGCAGATGAATTATATATTTTAATTAAGCACCCAAAAGAATCACGCCTATTCAGCCCTTTCCCCTCCAATAAGAAATGAATAAATAAATATAGAATAAGGAAGGAAGAAGAAGGGAATAAATGGGAGGGTCAGGCAAGGGAGGGATGGATGGATGGAAGGAGGCAGGAGGGTTTGTATTGAGTTTGTGTGATTGCGGCACTAACCGCCCGTGGGCTGTCATTATGTGAACGATCTGAAGCTGTCACATTTCAAAACTGTATTGTTTTCTGATAGACGGGCTAAATACCCCCACGGTTTTCGAGCGCACACGCACACACACACAGCATTTGCACCCAGAGAGTCCCAAATGCATGCAAACACACACAGACGCACACTATTTGGGATTTGATGGGAAAAGCAGCACTTAGAAAATGAAGAGCAGAGATGGGGATTGTGATGCTCTGACAAGGGATGCAATTTTAATTTCACCCCCTGTCACTCTCCCCAATATCTGCTCAGAAGAAATACATATGAGCTGCCAATCACTCACACAGGCGTGCACACACAAACGCACAATCGCTCGGTCATATCGACGCACGCAGACTTTCAGTTACTGTTTCCGACTTCCACAGGTGCACAAATCGTTTGAAACTCATTACTCATTTTAAATCAGATTGAGGATTTAAAAAAATAAATCCTCTACAACAGTTAAGACCTGGTTAAAGTCTGGCCAGAACTACAATTATAACATCAACTACCTGTTTTGTATTACATGTTGTTTTGTATGTTAGAGGATGCTGCGTGTACATTTATTCCCCATACACGTCAATGATTAAAAGGAGTAAAATGTATCTTACTGGTGCCCATGAAGGGTCTGGCTTTGGCTTTGACTATACATGCATACAGTATCGGCCACCGCTTCTGCAGTTGTCAATGGTTTTCTGTATTCATTCATTACGAAGGAAAATATATAAAATAAAATGCAAGGTCTGCAAACAAAGGAATTACCAGCCGCAGCAGCGTCCGTCTAAGCCTGGAAACCAGCCAGGACTTTTCCAGCCCACAACATTTGTGTGGTGGAAAGTTGGTCTTGAGTCACTCCGTTGGGAAGCAAAGATCTTCCGGGCCAGTCAAATCACTTGGGCGAGCTTTTTGCAGAGATACACACAAGAGCAACAGTGACATCCAAGCCCCGTTTAGTGGCTGTATCCAGTTGCGTGTAGAGGAATTTTTTTTCTCTTCATATCCCTTGAAACACGCCCTGAACTGATATCCAAATTACATGTTAGCGGACTCATATTCTGACAAGAATTAAGTCTAGCTATGGCGGGCTAGTATTCCTCTGGTATATCAGCAAATGCCAGCTGTTATGTTTCAACTAAACAAGCTCCCAAGTGTCATGCAATTTAACTAACAAGCTGCAATTGGTGCATTTCCTTCGATTTTTCAGGGGATTGGTGATTGTGCTTGGTTGGCAACATAACGTGACTACATGATGTGATGAATGTGAAAGGACAGATGATTACACTAAACAACACTTTATTTTTTTCTGCAACGATTTCATCAGTTGAGTTCTGTACCTCATGGCCTCTTGATATACAGAACCAGCAGATATCTGTCACTGACTGTATAAATAGACGGATGAACCCTCTTTACTCATGAACTGTTTTGAAGCTCAGTGTGGTTGACCCTGACCCTGCCTAAGTCCCAGCGAATTCAAAAACGGTTAAAGAGACACGGCCTTTTTATGAATAAATTCCAAAATATTGTGTCTTTTTAACAAGAAAAATTAAAAATCTGTTTATGATATTTTGAATCTCAAACATGTTCAATGAATAAATAATAAGTGCGAAAGATTTTTAGCAAATGAATTTTCAGAAAACATTTGGTTGTTCCTTACTGATAATCCGTTTCAATGTAAAAGCTTTTCCTTCCATTACTTCGGTCGTTCATGAAAACACTCCTCAGCGTGTTTAATGTCTTTGTTTTATTGCCTCCTGACATTTTAGTCTGACTGTAAAAGCTTTTTCATGTTCTTCAACCTCATCCTATAATACTTGCAGATATGTTTGTTCCCTCTGTGAGATGCTTAAACATGTGGCGGTCGTGTTCACGTTAGGCCTTAACAAAGAGACAGATCGAGTAAAGGCTACGATATGAGGCAAGAGAGCGAGAAAGAGTGAGAGTAAAATGGCAAAAGAAGAGAAGTGGAGAAAAAAATAGCTGATGCCAAACAAAGAGCAGGAGGAAATGGGATATGACAGAGGTTTGTAACAGCTGGAGTCTCGCATCAAAAGAACAGGGAAATTCACTTTCCTTTCTCTGCCTCTATTTGGAGTGCTCACAGTGTTCTTCGCACGCAGACACGCACACACCTTACCCGCCGCAAGTCTCAGCAGCAAGCAGACCCTTAGACAACCTCTGTCTGTGTGAGAGCCAACTCTTTCTCCTCTTGAACAGAGAGGGAATGAGACAGAGAAACAGCCCAGAGACAGGAGAGTAGATGGAGAGGGAAGAGAGAGGCCATATTTGTTAATGGGACTATCTGGGTTCAAGCCCCTTTGTTGGCAGGACTCCACCCAGCTCAACTGTCCTTGTACACGGGGGTGAATTTATAGAAGCTCCGGCACTATAGTTCCATTGTAGCCGAGTCTGGCCTCTGACCTTACAACCTCCAGTGGAGATTGGGGAAACACTGGCAGTTTCTTTAAAGGGATCCTTTCTAAAGCTGACTTATTAAGGTATCTGTCATGTTTAAGCTTAATGAAAAGGAAACATTGTAGGGAAAGTTGCAATTTCTCAGTGAAAATTTGCCGCTTGATGCTATATCTGTATCTGGCAACTTGTTATTTTGCTTGAGATGCTATACAGAAGTACTAGGTGGACCAAAACACTGGTTTGTAAGGAGAAACCCTTCAAACACTACCTCTAAAATCCCACATTGTTCATTTAACATCAGCAGCTACCTGAGCCGGCCGCTTGAAAAAGAACCACAAATACAGCCCGCCTTTAAAACATCAAGTTGATACTTCACACTGAGAAAACAAAGCACATCTGAATGTGGGAAGTGCAGAGGTATTGTGCTGAGTTTTATGATTTTAATTTCATCATCTATTTCACAGCAAAGAAGCCAAAATTCCATATTTTATTTTCATTCTCCCAAACAATTTTTCTATTAATTTCAAGAGAAAGCACAGAGTTAGAAGATAAAATAAAGAGGCAGCAAAGAACTGGAAAGAGCTGACAAAGGCATACGACTATGAGAAGGCAAGCGATGAGAGCACATTTTCTAAATAACAGCTGAAATGTTATGATTGAAGTGTTTTTTTTAATAAGGGAGGTAAGAATGAGTCAAAAGGTGCCCGTGAATTCTTGTTGTTTTATACGGAAGCGGTGTGTTTGTTTATGGTGTGCTATACCTTTAAGAGCTGCTGGTCAAAGCCCATCCCAGAGAGGATGGACCCATTAGGCTGATGAACAGAACGAAAGAGGGAGAAGGGGAGAGAGAGAGAGAGAGATGCACATAAAGAGAGAGAGGGAGAGGATATAGAAGTGAAAGGGATAACAACAGTAAGAGAAGTAAATAAAGGAAATAAGGGAGTTTGACGGACGAGGAGGGAAGAAGCAACAAAGGGCAGGAAAAAAGGGCCACTTCAGGGACTGTAACAGTGAAAAGAGAGATACCCTGAGAGATACAGAGAGAAGACAGGAAGCAGCTATCTCTCCATCTCTTCTATGCTGTTGTAAGGCGTCTATGGGTCTGTCAGTCAATCAGGACGACAGGCGGACGCACTCACTCGCCGGCTCCCTGTCTCTCACACGCGCTGATGACTTTGCTGTGTGTGTGTCTACAGATGGCCAACCTTGTGACATCGCTGTGCTGTGTAGTCCTGGCCGCGGTGGTGGTAGCCTACGCTCAGAGACGCAGTCAGCTTGGTGAGTATGCACTTCATCTTCTTTTTGTTTATCGCTCTGGTTCACTTTTCGTCCGAGGCCTACTCTGCGTCTCCCTATTGTGTCTCGTCTTCGCTGTACTCCACAGCGCTCTCCTCTTCTCTATTAGTTCTGCTTTTGATGATGCTCTAGTGCCTTTTATTGTGCCCAACTTCTCTCAACTCTGTCCTTTTTAGTTTGTTCCACTGTAATGGATTTCTTCTGCTTCTCTTACATGGCACTGTTGGTGCATCTTTAACTTGTTTTTTTTGCTTTTGTTGATTTAGTTGGTGGAGTTAGACTGTGATTTTGAAGTGTGTTTGACGAGCTTGAGCTCCAGTAGCCACTTTTACTCTGTGAGGTCAAGGGTGCACCAGTAAAAGAGAGAAATATTAAGTGGAATGCACTTTTTCTCGCTCACAAAGAAACAATAGTTGACCGAATTAGCTTGTTGTCCCTCAGTGCGCGGCGCTAATATTTTGCCCACATTACCAAGACTACCTCCATAACAAATACGAGTTCAACAAAGAAGCCAGTCAGGTCAACTGATGATCATGATCATGTTTCAAAGGATTTGTGTGCGGAGGTTTTGAGGGAGCTGAAAAGACGTAATGCGGCGGCTGCTCTTCTGAGAGTTCACACAAGATGCGTGACCATAAATTAGAGCATGTGTGTCTGCGTGTGTGTAACAAGGGGGGAGTCGATTTGTCACTTGACTTTTAGTGAAGAGTGGCCTTGACCTATTAGCCAATGGGGCTGGACTCTTTAAGTCAGCTGACCCCGAAGAAAGAGTCTAAGGAAGTCAATAATTCCCAAGTGACGCACATCGCTATGTCACGAGGGTCGCCCACACACCCACACACACACACACAAGCACACATAAACTCAGCAGATATGGGAATAGCAATGCTGTCTCCAGGGGATTAGCTGAAGCAGCAGAGAAGGTAAGTAAAAGATGGATAACAAATGGAGAAGCCTGGAAAAAATTGAGAACATGGAAACAAACAGAAACAGAGCAGAGAAATGAAATCTATGCCCCAGACAAGGACATAAAACCCTTATGTTTTCTATATATATATCAGAATCAGTAAGTCTGGTTAGACTTGTTGCAGCCAACTAACTTATATTTTTAAGATGTTTTCCAATAAAGAATAAAACGCTAACATATTGATCAGCTATTTAAAATTTTGATACTGTTCAGAAAAGCAGAAAGAAACACGGAGAGAACCAGAAAAGTAAAGAGGGAGAGAAAAGGTGAAAAGGCAACACCTAAGGGAATAACAGATATAAACAGAGGGAGGAATAAGTAACGGCTAGTTCTCTCTTTGGGAAGAACTTTGTCAATCTGTGTGCGTGCTTGTGTATTTTAGTCTAGCTATTACTTTCCTCTGTTTTTGTGCAGCGTAGCATATCTGTACACACTTGCAAACACCATGTAACAACCAGTTGTGTACATATGCTATGCAAAGACATCATAGCATACGTGCTAACAAAAGCAGCAATGCATTTGCACCCAAAATCGGATGCACACGCCCTAATACTCGCACGCACGCACACACATTTACACATCTGCCTTCCTCGCAAAGTACCTTGTTTCTCTGACAAATTGCCAGCTAGGTTGATTGACAGACTTCCTTGGGGTATGCCTGACTTGGCAGAGAGCATGCACAGATTCAAACACACGCACACAGTAAAGCTTCTGCGCTCGCGCACACACACACACGCACACATACTCAGCGTAGTCAGTACCGAGGGATAGAAGAGGAATGAACTCTCTTGTTAGGTCTGACTCAATTTGTACAAAATGCACATACAGAGTAAAGCACACACTGCCTTTGTGTGTGACGTGGAGTGTATAGGAAATCCATCTGAGACTTCATAATTAATGACAGCAGCACATCGCCGAACAAAGACAATAAGAAACAGCGGTACAAAACATCTACGAGCTGAGTCAAACAAATGGATACAAGCTTCACATTTACGGGAGTCGATGGTGTCTGGAAGACACGGAGATGGCAAGCGAGAGGGAAAGAAGGACAGACAGAGAAGGAATGATTGAGGGTGGAGAAATATGAGACAGATGAGGAAACACGAAGCAGACAAGTCATTGGAGAAGTAGAGAAAGATGTGTGTGGAAAACAGCCTTAGATGTAACACATGTAACACACATGTATGAGGAAAGCTGGTACTGTTCCTTTGTGTCATGGACGGCCATGTTTCTTTCTTTCATTCAAAGTTTTAGAGAAAGATTTAAAGAATGCTAAACATGGTTACTATGATTTAAACAATGAAGCCCTGTCCACATGTAGAAGGATTTGCGTGTCCCCATCAATTTTTTTTATTTAGTTTGTCACTAGTGGACATTCCAGGCTCTGGTTACCTAGGTAACCTTGTTATATATTTCCCACCCCAAATGTTTCCCATTGAACATTAAAAACATTGCTAGTGTATGGAAAGAGCTAGCTCTTCTTGCCTGTATTTGAAATGAAAATACTGTAGGCAGCTCTGCCCCTCCGTCTGGGTTCACCTAATACTCCAAACCTGCTGTTAGCATGATGAATTGGTTGCTGGGAACCAAAGTCTAGGACAGTGTTTCCTTGTGGAAAACGTTTGGGGAACTACTGCATGTATTTAAGCCATATGTCTATCAACTGTATTAGTTGCTGCCATTGGTCCTTACCTCATTTAATTCATCTCAAATTAGTCTAATTTTGTACCCACCCACTTTGCGTCAACGCTCAGTGTCGCTACAACTTGATGAATTTCGTTCAGATTTTATGGTCTCTTGTTGCCCCATCGCTGCTTGTCCATTCCCGTGTGGACGCCCCTCAACTTGAGACTAAAGAATGTAATATTTTAGCTGGTGTTTTTTAACACCTAACAAAAGACTTAGCAAAGCCAACATGTAAAAATGGTTTTATCTGTCAGTTATACATTTTTTGGGCAGCCCGGGAGCAATTCCCGGTCGGGGAGCTATGTTTTGTGGTTAGAGAAGCAGCTTTTGGGAACATGAGGTCAATGGTTCGATCGCCTCCACAGCAGTGCCTTGAGCAAGCATCTTAAAACCTCCCATACTGCTTCCCAGGCTCGGCTCCAAGTGTGCTCACTCGGATGTTTTAAATGCAGAGAACAAATTCCTTCTATGTGTGTACATACGGCACATACACGGCCAGCAAAGCTTGTTTCTTTGCCTTGTTTTGACTGGATTTGAATAAATCTGCAACTTTGAACAAATTAGAAATAGTTAGTGAAACACAACAACATCCCAAAGGCCAGACTACAGTGCTTACTAGCGCTCACACACACATATGCGCAAAAGTCTAATTTCTGTCATATTTCTGCCAATAATGGATTTTTTTCTTCAGCAACATGAGCTCCATCCACATATAAAATCTGTCCAGGTACTGAGTGCAGTACACTGAATTTCTATTCATTGCTGCTGATTGTGATTTATGTTGACAAAGGTATATAGAAAGAACAAAAAAACTTGGATGGAAACCTGAGCTTCAGAAATAAAAGTCCATTAATAAAACATCCCGTGAAACAAGAGAGGAAAAAGAAAATAACACAAATCTTAAAATCCGCAGAGACGCAGGGAGTGAAAATTAGAGGTCACGGCAATTAAGCCTCCTTGGCTGTGAATTTGATTTTTGATTGCTTGTGAAAAATAGGCAGTGGGATGGTTAGAGAGGGCCAGGAAAGTTATTTGGTGGGTGGAAAAGATACTAGACGGCTACATGTTTGGGAAAAGGCGTGAGAGAATACAGACCAGATGACAGATGAAGAGATGAGAGCGAGAGCGTGGGAGACGGACTCAGAGAGAGGGAATGCTGATAACAGCCATTCAGACAGCTTTTCATGCTATGTTACTTACATATGCAAATACTCACATTCCATATGACAATGTTTAAAGCATCGATTTTGGTTTTGGAACAGATTTCTCTGCTGTCCTCAAGCAAGATCCTGAAAGTCTTAGTTCCAGAAACGCTGTGTTGCTCTGCTGACCCTGACCTCTCAGCATCACTGTTGCTGAGGAGGAGGGAAGGGAAAAAAGGATCAATAACGTCATTTTTATTCATTACTATTAGATAGAAAGCAGATCTCTCCAACAGTGGAGCAAAAGTTCATAAAAATAGAAGACTGTACTGTCAGAATAGTCTCTATGGTGATGAGGTGAGGAACAGTGTTTTATAGTTTTGACTCCTAGACTAAGTGAAGACATTAATTGACATTGTTTTGTGAAGATCAAATCAACTCTAATCTATTGCCCCTTTTCACAGCATCATCTTCATTCAGCAGCAAGGATGTTTCAGTTTCATAAATACTGCATCCGTTACATGACACCATAATTAAAAACGTGCAGTATTAATGATTAAAAGTCTGTGTTCACCTGTGCAAGTACAAATCACATCACTGTCTGTATAGCAAGGATGTAAAACACAGTAAAACTGCAGTACCCACGGTTCCCAACATATATACATCAACATAAATTCTACATTTGTTTCTTGGATAAAGTCGGTTTTAATTTCCTGCACCACAGTGTGTTGGAAAAAATGATAGTTTAGACTCTCCTGTTAGTGAGCAACATGTATAGATAAGGAAAGACGAGTCTGGATTCACTAGTTGGGTCCCCATAGGCTCCGATCAGACGGAATCGACTTATTTTTCTTAAAGATCCGATGTCTAGACCTTTGCAGTGATTAGCAGAAATAGAATATAGTATTAATGATTGTTTTAATTTATGTACAGGGATCTGTAACAAATCTTTGTGTCTGGGTTATGAGCCATTCATTTCTACAGTGGATGCTCTTCTAAAGAGAGTGCCTCCGTTTTTCTAAAGGAGCTCAGAACGGACGAAAAACAAACACTGGCCGTAGAGATGACCTTTCACCTTTTTATGTAAAAGGGGCATCTTGAATTTGATGACACTGTAGAGGTGATTAGATTTACTTGGTAGTAGCTATTGGAACCAGACAGCCACCAAAACTGAGGTTGTGGCGAGGGGTACTCAGCCTACCTGCTAGATGCCACTAAATGATACACACTTGTTATTTACCGCCACTATTTAGGACAAGCACGGTTTCTCTTTGTGAAGGCTGCCGCTGATTGATTGTTTGCTCAGTGTTCTCTCACTTTGTGTTCTTGCTGTACTTGTATTACTTGGTATTTGGATGACTGATGAAGTAATTAACCAAGATGTGACTGGAAATACAATATAAAAAAGAAGAGAACTACTACTCATAGACTCATAGTACATCTTTACGCAGTATGTTTCCTTTTAAAATGAAGCACCACATCACATATCTTTTTATTCCTGATACTTTTATTCAAGCAGCGATACAATCACTCACATTATATGCAAAGTAAAACTTCTCATGCACTGAGAACCTAGATATTACACATACATTGGAACAAATAACCCCTGTAAAACTAAGCCATAATTTATTTCATTATTTGACTTATCTCTTTGTGTCTCTCTTTTCATTTTCTCTGATTCTTTTTTCATCCTTCTCTCTGTGGTTTGCTTTCTATCTCATTTCAATCTTGAGATGTACCAGAAAGTCCCTAGTCAAAGCAGTATCATTCCATTAATGGGATGCCTCGAACAGTAAATACTCAGAACAAGCACAATGAGAATACCAATGAACCGAGGACAAGAAAACTCAATAGAAGGAGGAGGAAGTGAAGAAAATGAGATACAGAATGAGAAGAAATATGGTGTGACTGATATGCTTACCTTCACTTCCCCTCACTTGTCTTTTTATTTTCTGACTGAAGCAGCGCGGCTACATCTGCTCCCACACCACATTTCTGATTTGTGATGTGTGTGTGTGAATGTGGTGACATCATGCTGTTGACTGAGAGGGCATGTTATTTATGGGAGTCCATATCCTGATTGAGAGACCAACATTTCCACTCATAATCATTCCCTCCATCTCTCCCCCTTCCTCTGCGTCTTAATGCCTCTCCATCGTCCTCCCTCCTTCTCTCTCATTGATTCAGTGTTTCATCCTCTTCCTCCACTTCACTGTCCACGGCATCCACACTAGTTGTCCACCATCCTTTTCTCTCTTTCTTGTCTCGTTTCATTTCTTTACCTCCTCTGTCTGGGTTTTGTTCCCCCTTTGGCATCATTCCTCTCTCCTATTCTCCCGTGCATTAATCCATCCGCTGAGTGATCAGCGGCAGATTTATCACCCATGACATCATTTGCTGCTGCTATGCCACCATCACTAAATGTTTTTGTGTGCTTCATCTCTGCCCTCTGTTGATCGTCTCTACTTCATACTCCATCTGACTGCTCTGGACAGAGGAAAGAAAGGAGACGATAGAAGGAGAGGGGGCAGAAAAGAAAGAGGAAAAGAGAGTGAATTAGAGACTTCGGGAGAGGAAGAGGTTAACTCCCGCACTAATTCCATGGTATTACAGCTGTCAAAGCTGTATTTATTTCTCGAGCGTTCGACACGTGCTGCTCCGACTTTCCAACAAGCCTGGGCGTATGCTTTGCTTTTCTGCAGACTCATTTATCCACACTCTAGTTGAATGGATCACGTTAAATGTTCAAATTGAATTAATCCTCGCAATTTTTTAACCGCCCCTATCATGCGTGACAGCCAAGTCTAATCTAATTCATTGGCAGATGCTCATATAGACAGATGTAATTAGCATTAATAGCCACAGCACTCCAAAAGCAGGATGTCAGACAGAAAATAGACTGTATTAGATGCATTCCTGGGATAAGTATGAGTATCTTTTTAAGTAATTATTGGTCTTTTCAGTCAGTCCGATCTTTACATGACAATTATATGTCTCATATAATTGACATGTATATATACATCAATTATATGAGTCTTATATAAGTCCCTGTAGCTTCTGATCTAAATGTGGTATGTCATTATGGATGAATGTCGCATTTTCCTGTATACTACACTACTAAATATTCTTTTTTTTTCTGCTGTTTTGTCCCAGTCAGGACAGCCAGGTCTATTCTTAAAATAAATCTTAAAGTCTGTGTAAATTATCAAGGCTTAATATTCGCAAGAGTGGATTAAGATCATTTCATACAACTAAGATAAATATTACAGATGCAAACACTGCAAGAGAGGTTAAGCTTGGCTCAAAATATTCAGATCCACTATCATCGCACACTCAAGGAATATCTTCACAGATATTCTTCACTAATCTTAAACCGGCACATATTACATGACTTGAGACTGTGGTGCGACACATTGCTGTAAATCTGCTGAATGCCCAGTGACAGAAATGCAGCCACAATATGGTTTGCCAACCACTAATAAAATCAGAAGAAGAAAAATAACTTGCTGCGACTTCATAAGACTTTACAGAGGAAAGAGAAGGCCGAAGGTTAAAGGGGTGTGGATGAGAAACTTGTTGGGGAGGTGCAGAAACACATGCAAACTATCACTGCGGGGCCTGTAGATCAGTTTTAATATCTGTCAACAGCAGTATGCTGGCTAACGTTGGCCTTAAGGGCTAGTATATTTATCATTGTTTGACAACAGCATCAGTTGTTGTCAAGGACGAGGCGCAATCATTAATTATTTTTAGAGTGTTGACATTCTCATCATCAGAGATACATCCTAGGATGCACTGGAACACATCTTTACTGATCTTCCTGAGGTCATTGGGTGTTTCGGACCTGGACCTACGACAAGGTGACAACAATTTTTTTTTTTTTTAGAGTACTGAAGTAATCATTACCAGATAATCTGGGCCAAACCTCTGAGTGAGATCCAGCCTGGACCTTCACTTGTTCGGTGAGGTAAATTAGGAGTTAAATCAGCCCGAAATGTCTGTAGTCTGTGCCTAGCTTTAGACTGTAAAGACTATAAATTTCCCCCCAGCCAACCATGTGTGTGAGTACACAAAGTCATTGTGATGAAAGTTCTATTGTGATTTGTGAATCTTTGCACTTTCAGAATTACAAAAGACGAATTCAGACAACTAAATGTAATCAATTATTCATGGGATTTAACTGCTCTCGGATGTGTCACCAGAGAAAACAGACAGCTGCTGTAAAAAATGTCAGTGATGATGTTCATGTTGATGTCAGTGTCTGTTCACCTGTACGTCTTGTATGTTTAAGCCATGTATGTGCCTTCAGGGAACCTCGATCACGCTCATTATCCTGAGTAGCACTCAGTGTAATCAGTGTTCCCAGGTTGGCACGTTGTTTGTATTAAATTCAAGAAGGAGCTCAACCAATTGATTGACTGACTGTATTGGCAGGTGGATTACAGTGTGACTGACTGGATGTCTGGCAGGAAAGCATGGTAAAAGTAATACTAATCACATTTAGTTGTGTCTTTGGATTGCGGAGAATGAAGAAAACACGTCTTTGGTGTTGCCAAGAAGAAGAGCATAAACCCTCCCAAGTAATATTTTAAAGTTTAATTTCTTGAACTCTGCAATAATTTAGGTGTCAAAAGATCCAAAAGTAACTGAAACACTTCCATATGCTTGATACTGTGTATGATATATATGCTACACTTGGAAGCCATTGATTCACCGACTAACTGTCTGATTAGAGGATTGACTGGCTTAATGCCTGCCAGACAAATTAGTCAATTGGTTGTTATAATAAAATTAGTTTCTCAGTGCAGCCTAACAGTGTTGCACCCCTGCTGCAGGCAAGCAGTTTAAAGACTGAGGGAGTAGTTGGCTGACTGAGTTCCTGTCTGAGACGGAGGAGATACAGCAGCAGATAAAGAGGCTGATTGACACTGATAGGAATGTTATGTTTTTGCCTTTTGAAAGGTTCGGTAGATGATTGTACTGGATGTTTAACAGAAGAGTGGATAATACTCTATTATATTGCTAATGCAATAGACTCTAAGTAGCAGCTGGAGTAGGAGAAGGAGGAAGATAAAGCAATAATAGATAATAGTGAAAGAGAAAGTTTGTAAATTTATAAAGAAACAAAGGGAAAAATGACACAACATTGTAGCTGAAACAAGAACATAGCTGTCTATTACAGGATATTTTGGGTTAGTTCATACTTGGATTAGCATGTGTGCTGGTGCCAAGGCCTCCATTAAGATTTTAAAATGCAAATGGTGTAAAATGTTATGCTATTCATCATTTATAATCATTGACATATAAAACTGTTATATTTTTCTTTCTATAGCCATTTTTCTGTTCCGTGTTACAAACTCTTAGCTTTAAAAGCACACACTCAAACGCATTCATGTATTGAATACAGAAGGCTGAAAAAAATCAATCAACATGTGTGAGTCAGGGTCATGGTTTGAAAGAATTTTATCCATCTGAATCTGTTATACAGATGAAAATCCTTTGGAATGTCTCATCGCATTCATTTGGGTTCAGACCGTAGTGACTGTGAGCAATTGCATTGTCTTCTTGAGTGGCCGACTAACTAATACAACTAAAATATAAAACTGAGATAAGTGGAATAAGGCATCAAGTTGTCAAAAACATGTATGTGTCTCATTAAAAAAAACTAACCCTAATCTGCATGCACACATGAATCACCCACCCATCGTCCACCTGAATGAAACATTTTCTCATTTTAGAGAAGTTAATAAGGTAACCGTGACATTTACAGTATGGATTTAACTCTCTGTTGGTCTACACAAAGCCTTTTATTCTGAGTTGCTTCTTTTTAAAATGGAATTTCTTGGCCCTTATGAAGCTACACATGGAATAAATGTTAATTCAGAGCTACTGTAAGGACGTATATTTATTCTGAATCCAAAAATGACACCAACTGCCGCAACCCTACCCAAATAAGGATGCCCTCACTAAACACACGGAAACAAAATCATCCACCTCATCAATCAGTCTTTGTTTTCTTCCTTAGATTTGTGTCACATTTCATGATCTCAAGTGAGGAAGAAAAGACAAAATGTGAGATATGAGAAGCAAATATCCATAGAATCCATTATTGTTTAGTAGTGAATGCTCTGTAATTGGTTCACTATAGATGCAGGATTCCCGACTGTCTGATAGAATCTGTCTGGTAATGGACCATTTCCAACCAATCACAGTGTTTTATGCTAAGATATGGAATCTCAGAATCTCACTGTCTGAGTCAGAGTGTTTGTGTCTGTTCGTGTGGTGTCTGACTGAGTGTGTACATGTGTGTGTTTGTCCTGTCCAACTCTTTAAACTCATTAATCTTTTAGAAGGGATTCCCAGTAAAGCTTTGATCAAGGTTCTCTCTCTCTCTCTCCCTCTCTCTGATGGCTTCTTCCCAAAAGTCTGAAGCAGTTAAACAACACTGTACATTCGCATTAAAATTTCAGCTCTTTCCAATTTGCTCACAAAGTGATTAAATAAGTCTGGAAACTGTTACTTATTTTTGGTCCACAACTCTTAATAGAATGCAGCATTTATTAAGGGACAAAAAAGTGACTGGACAATAGAGAGTTTCATGGACAGGTCTGGACTATTCCTTTGTTTTGTTTTTGTCAGTTAAGTAGGGAAAGGTCTGGGGTTGTTCCCAAGCATGGCGTTCACATTTCGTCTGCCTGTGCTACCCACAACACCTGTTCAAAGGGGCTTTCAGTGCAAGTCAAAGTGGCCGTACCTAGGCTGCAAGAACAAAGCAAATCCATCAGGTGAGATAGCATGATCATTAGAAGTGGTCAGTTAACAGTTTGGTACAGTCTGAGAATAATAAGAAAGAAGAAAATAAGAAGGCATTCGTAAAACGGACTCAAAAGTACTGGATATTTAAGTAAGACAGATGATCTCAGGGTCCCTTCCATGGTAAAGTAAGACAACAGCAACAACAAGAAAAAACATTGAAATGGTTCTCTCCTGACTAAATTGAGTGCAGCTGACGGTGAGGATCTTAATGGCTGAAAATGAATCTAAAAGAAGTTTAGTATTGATGACTTGCATAATGAAGATTTAAGGTCATTCGTTTGTCTTAAAATTGCCCCTCCTGTTTCAAGCTAAGCAGTTTTGCCTCAATTTGAAACGGATCAAATATATTGTAAGAGTCGCTGAACCATTTTAGAAAAGGTTTAGAAAAGGTATGACCTTTTCACCCAATTCATTTTCAATTATTTTTGATTGATTAGTTCTTTACTTGGCTTATTGGCCAACTGTTTAAGCCCTGGGATATAACTTGACTTAAAATTCAATTAAAATGAGTTTTATTTATGTAGTGTCAGTAACAATCAAGATTGTCTCCAGACCCTCAACAGATCGTAGAACTGAAAAAAAAAAAAAAAAAAAAGAACAAACAAAAAAAAAAACAGAGCAAGCACTAAGGTGCTGGTGGAAAGAAAAGTGCATTATTGGACTTCTCCCGGGAGCCAAGGTCTATAGCAGCATAACTAACCCTAATCTTAAAAGTAGAGATAATATCTCTCTCTCAAAACCAAACTAGCTGTACAGAATACTAGGAACCACATATAGGCTCATATTTTAAGAGCCAAGTGTTCAGTTAACACGGTACCATGAGGTCTTTATGACACGATGAAGCTTTGTCATCAAGGAGACTGTAAGAAATTCTGTTAAGGATTGTACAGGAAGCAAATGAAGAGAACAATGATCTCTCTTGCTAATTCACATCAGTGGTCCTGTCAATGCCTTTGGGCAAAACAGCCAGATCAACACTTGCGTTCTCTCTAAAGGCTGTTACATACTCCGCAAGAACAAAGAAATGAGTTAGTTTTCTTGAGGTGGCAAGAACAAGAACAAAGTTAATTCTGTCCAGGTCATTTATACTTCACAAGAAACATCGTTTGCGACAGATGTGCTCCTCTGTGCAATGTTTGGACTACTTTTTCGCATTAACCACGCTCACTTCGAGAAAAAAGTTCAGCCCAGACGATGTGTTGAGAACAAGCTGCGGGAAAACATTGATGTCATTGTGACGTCACAGAGAAAACATTTGTCTGTTTTTGCGTAACAAGCTTAACATCCCAACCCTCACAAATAAACCTACTCTTGTTTTGTCTATCCTTCTAATATGACCCTTTAACATCAAAAATGAACTCGATATAAAATACGTACACAAGAACACAAATGGGCAGCAAGCTTGCCCTCGATCCTTGCCCTGCATCTCTTTGAATTCCTTTCATTAACAACATTCAACAGACAAAAAAACGAGCTCCTTGATCTTTGACATTTATCACCTAGAAATGAAAGTTGCAGAGATACTCATTTCTGTCCTTTTCTACATCTTCCTCTCTGCTTGTGCATCTCTCTTTCAAACGCGCTCTCTAGATGAAAGTGGAGAAGGCGGCACAGGTGAAACTGCCCTTGAAAAAGCACGAGCCAGCATATACACTCTCAACCTGGCTTGCACAATTCATTAAAAGAACCAAATAATAAGCGTTTGCTGGTGTGTATGCGTGTGTGTGTGTGTGTGTGGTGCCTAATGTGAGTCATTAGTGGAAGTATAGTGTAATGAGGCTTACAGCAGGTCACAGCCAGCCAGTGTTTAATGACGAATAAATAGTGAACAAAGTGATGTGACGGCTTTTAGGGTCACACAGCATTTAGCATTTTGGAGCTGTAACAATAAATTTTGCTACTGAGTATTTTATTTTGAGCCTTGAAATCACACACACACACACAGCTTCACTCTTACTTGGGTGTCTGCACGTGTTTCTTCACCTATTAAGTGGCTAACTCCTCATAATCCCATCAGGAATTTTTCAATCACTGCTTCACTGACCTGACTCCATATTGTGTGTCTTTGTGTGTGTTAATGTGTGGGAGGGCTTAAGTGTGAATCAGGAAAAATGGAGTCTGCACACTAATATTAATTCTACTCAGAAAATGTATTAAATTAGGAACATGACTGTGAAGGTTCTCAGTCATTCAAGCCCTGGTATATCCAAATAAACAAAGGAGTTGTAAATGACTGGTGGGATTTCATTAGAAACATCAGTGGGTGGTGCCCACCTGAAACTCATGGCTAGGGTCTGGAACGACCAGATACTCACCTGTGATTGGAGAAATCCCCTTTGATCCTATTATCCGTCTCTAATGAATGCTACTCTAACAGCCCATTAATGGCTAGAGGCCGTCGCAACGCCCTGATTAACCTACAGCTACACTGTTGTGCAGCTAATGAATATGTGTTTCCTTGTTTGCATCTGTGTGAGCATAATAGTCGTACAGGGAAATAAAAGTAAAGCAGAGATTGGGGATGGGGTCCTGGGGAGATTAGGAATTTGAAGTTTCAGGTTATTAACTATAGCTGTATTTGTAGCATAATGTAATGTGCAGCGGTTCTAAGGCCTGTCAATGTATTCCCAATTACTGCACCATACAAACAGAAACCTAAGCACTTTTGCTTCCCGTACTGTATATCATGCAGTGTGAAAGCCCCCCCTGAATAAACATGGTGATATATTTTTAGATGGTTTATTTATAATTAATTCATTCACTTTCACAGTGCAGTTAATCTTGGATGTAATGTGATAGCTCAATTCTTGAATTGTGAAAAGGCTGCATATGAGGCAGAGGCTGTATTTTCTTTATAGCAAAAAGAAATATAGCGTTGTTCTTTCCCCCGCTACATTAAAGTACTATAGTTACTTGTGTTGTTTATGCACTCTGCTATATGTCTAGTGCCCAATTTGTAACAAAGGAGGCCGAAAAAATAGGGCTTAAGCAGGTTCAGAGCTGTAACTTACTTTTCCTAAGTAAGAAAACAAGATCTTACACTCTTGGTATTTGCCAGAGGAACCTTTGCTGAAGAGATGTGGGAAACAAAAGAGTCTGCAGTAATTTAAAAGAAATCCGCTTAACAAATCCATTTATTTTAGTCATTAAAAAAGGCATTTCATTCATAGATGAACAGAGTGTCCCCTCTATTGAATTGGGTGACCATTTGCAAGATAGATATTCTGTTTCCAGAGCCATTTTGTTGATTCCAACCAATTAAATCTCAAGATGTGTTTTCCTGTGCCATTAAAATCACTGAGCCCCCACTAGTTCCCCCAATTCTCCCTGATAGACTGTTCAATAAGTTAATGTTGCCAGGAACCTAATGTAATTCCAGCCAGTATGAGCGGAGTTTTGGCTAATGTTGCTTTGCAATAAAACTTTGTTCCAAGACGTTGGAACTGAATCACCCGGGACTTAAAAGGGGTCTCGGACCCCTCAATGGTGCAACACTTCTAAATATACACATTTAATTTGATCTGTTGTGAACGGAAAGATCTTCAAGGTGATGTATTGTGTGGAGAAAGTAGAAGTGTGGCAGAGGGAGAAGATTGCCATTTATCACGTTTAACTTCAGATTATTTAATCCAGCTCTGTTTTATTGTCATTCCTCTCATCTTCAGTTACTCTGTTTAACTCGAACGCACAGCAAAATGAGATAAACTCACTGAGTGCAATGACGCAAATGAGAATTTCACAAAAACAGTACATACAGGATTCAGTACAATACTACAAAAACAAAGGAAAAATAAACTGGTCTTACAGCACACTCTGATTATACATTATTCAATGTACTGATGTGGATGGAAAAAAAAATGGAGTGGCCGGAACTAAATTGACATATTAACAAGAAAGTCATTTTCCCTAACCCCTCCAGTACAGAGCCTTTACACATTTTTATATGCCAACAATTTTCTGCTCCATTACTACCCAGACATAAGTCCTGTGTATAGGACACACTGTCTGAGAATGATAGTAAATCCCTAGCTTGACTTATCTTGGAATATTCACATCAGTCGATTAAGAGAAATAAATACAAATTTTTCCGACACTCTACCTGACGTGGACTCTGCCTTTGGTTGCTTTGAGTGCTTGTTTTCTGTCTAGAAGAGATATTTATTTTGTGTGCTGTCTGGAGCGAAAAAAGGTTTGTCGTGTCCTGTCACTTTGAGCTTGTGTCTCTGTCACTTTGTATTTCTTTAGAAAACTTTTTAAGAGAATGTGTTGGTATATGGCAGCACTGTGAGCCACAACCTGTGTAAAGAGAAAAAAAACAACATTGACTGAACTTCAGAAAGGATGGCGAAAAAAAGCAACAAAACACTACAACATTTCTGAAAGAACTGTTTGTCCTTGTAGAGGAGACGCAACAAAAGAGAGTGAAGCAGTGGAAAAAATGTGCGCATACTTGTGTGTATGTGCATGCCTGCGTGTTTGTATTTGTTGCTCATGACATTGTGCAAGGACAGTCCTATCTCTCTCTGTGGAAGTGTGATTTCCTGTGGTGGAATGGATTCATACGGAAAACCATTCGCTCCCCAAACCCTCAAACTGTATTGTCTAGGGACAATCGCCTCCCTCCACTCCTTTCAAATTCAAATTCTCAAAGCTTCCTTGTCCATCATACTGACAAAACACTGACTACAGCTCAGAGGTACTGGAAGTCCACTGAGGCTTAAGGGGATTGTGGCGGCGACAAGAAACTCCTTCGTGACATAGGAGAACATATACACGCACATAAAACCAACGTATGCATTTTGTTTTGCGAGAATAATTACTACGTGGGGTTGTGCCTTGGGTACAATTCACCCGGGAGCCTTTGAGTACTTGCTTTTCCGAATGGCTTTGCTGATGCATCACCTTGTGTAAGATTGAATTTGTCGTCATTGGAGGTCACTCCACATAAGCAAGAAACATGTACAGCTGTTCATCAGTGCACTTTGGTGCGAGTTGTTTCGTACCTTTGTACCCATTTTCAGGTGCCACTCATGCTATACGATTGGATCAGTCCATGCTGTAGGAGCATTCTCAACCAGATTAAAAGGTATTATGTTGTAGAATGTCAAATATTATTTTTGGCAAAGACTTACTGTTGCTGTTACAGTGGACAAATTAATCTCCTTTTTTTGTTGTTTTTGTTCATACAGCACTATCTAGTTTTAAAATGCTTTAGTTTTAATGTTTGTTACACAACAAAAAAAGAAACCATAATTATCTAAAGTAAAAAATATAAATACAACCCAACAGAAGAGGTTTATTACTTCAAACACATAATAGGATTTTGTACAATGGAAGCGGGTTGCTGGGTTTTTAGTGAGTGTTTTTACCTCAAGTTTTGCAAGTGGTGGCGTGGTCTAATGGTTTGGTTGTTCCATTATTAATAGGTAACCGGCTGGCTCTATACAATAACCATGTGCCCTTAAGCAAGACACAAAGGCCCAGCCGTCTTTGTCACTGTCAGACGTGCAACCTCGCCGCTGCCTTGGGACACGGCAGCGCATAATCCACCAGGACTAACAGGTCATTATGCAGTGTAATGTCCTGCCATAGCCTAGGTGACCAGCCATGGGATTATGATGAGCTATCTCATTTAGACACCGGCAACCGGGTAATATCATCTCCAGACAAAGTCCCATGAATTTCTCACCAGAGCATAGTGTGTGGAGGTTAGTGCTGATCAAGAACAGAGCGAGCACGCAGAAACAAAATGAGGCTATGTCATCATCTTTCCATCTCCTCCAATCCTTCCTTCGTCTGGGGCACTCCTCATGCCTCATCGGGCAGCACATGATCTGTGACGCTATACATGAGACTACATCATCACATGCATCCATTGCCAAATCCAATATTAGGGGGCTGCACATTTTCAGGTGTATCTCATGTGCAAAACAACCATGAGATCATTCTCAGTACGTAACCATCAAGTCATACAAGCTTCAGACCTTTATGAACGTATAACCATCAGATAATTCTGGATATACAGTTGATTCATAAACATATCCATCTGATCATCCTGGATATATATTTAACAGATTTTTCTGGATTTATAACCATCACATCATTCTGTGTATACTGTATATAACTGTCAGATCATTATGGATATATGATGAGTATCGAATATAGAACATAGAACAATTAATTTGGATATTTCTATTCTGGTCTATCTATTCTGCTGGTCAGATTGAAGCTCTGGCATCTTTAAAAAAAAAAAAAATCCAATTTTGCTAAGTGAGTAGTTACTATAGATTCACTATGAAGGCGTTATAAAAATAATATAGGCATACACATCCTTCCACACTGCAACGGTCTCTGTAGTAGGTGGAAACGCTAAGAATATTAAACTGGCGCTACATGTAAGATAACATATAGCGCACTAGAGAACACACAAAGGGAAAAGAAAACAATCCAAGCAAGAATCCAAGCAGGAACGTGTTGATGCAGCATGCACCCTCAGACACAAACACACACAATCCTATACACACACGCAATCTTGTCTGTATAGTGAGCGTGTGCCTGGCATATTTCTTCGGGCAGCATAACAAGGAGTCCGATCTGTCAGATTGATAACGCACTGTATTCATCACAACAGCTTGCACACGTACAGTGCAGGTAATCTGGTAGAGGTAGCATTAACCTCGTGTACTCTGTAGCTTTTTCCTGCACATTGTACATTGACGTACAGTAGAGTCACCTGCATGTCATGATTACATCCACGCAATGGTGAATAGAGGCAAGGATGTTCATACACACTGCAGAAGTGTTTTGCTGTAAAGTTCCTCACGTGTTTCTCTCTTTTTTTGCCATATATTGCACTACATATTATGGTCACTGCTTGCGCTCTGCCCCTGCTTCCCACTCTGCTCTTCATCCTTTCCGAAAGGTTAATCCCAAACTAATGACATAATAAATTATTAGAACATGCATACTAATAGACAACAAAACCCAATTCACACACAAATAAAGGACAGCAGAACTGACTGGAGATGATAGACTTTGAAAAATTCGATTGTAAAGCTAGAAAAACAAAACAAAAAACTTCTTATTCCTTTTCAGATGTTCTATATGGGGCCTGTCGATGGAAGCTGCAGTTTCTATAGTTGAATCCTTGGTTAGCCATGTGAGAATGTATGGGGGGTTTAGGCTTCTTATCATCTCAGGCCAGCATTGCTGAGAGAGTTCTTTTGCATCCATGTCCATACATTTAAATGTTTACGTTAAGCGTTCGTGTCAGTGTGATTGCATGTATGAGAGAGAGACGATATTTGCTTTGTCAGTAAAGGTTTAACACGGACACAGACTGAGTACAGAGAGCAGCTGCATTAAAGTGGCTCCATCTTAATTCTTTCATATTGATTTTCCCGTTTTGTCAATCTTCCCACTGTCTGAGTTTGTTTGTCTGCTCTGGTCTCCGTCTGACCACCCATTTGTTTTGTCAGCTTCTATATAGCGTGACTCTGTGTGCCACATTTGATGTGTTTAAAAATGACATGCATGTGTTTTTGAGAGTGTCAATGTGGCAACCTGTGGTAAAGTAACAACTCGGTAATGTCGGGATTTCCTGTTGCCAGGTTAAATTTGCACCAGAAAAAAACTAAACAAATGTAGTCGGTAACAGCTGCACACTTGTAAGGCCAAAATGTACGATGTTGGCCTTACAGGTGTGCAGCAAAAATGAGAAACACTGACGTAAATTGAACCTGATCGAAAACTTCTCTGCAGAAATTAAGCAGAGCAAATGCTACACTCATTTTAGTCATATTAACACTATAAACAGGCATCTAGGTACTAGGAGGTGGCATTTTTAATACAAATTCAATTTGGTTCTGGTGTAGGGACCTGTAGTGCCTGTGTAGATGTACACAGAAGTTTAAAAAGTTGGTGCAAGTATTCTGGTCTTTGTCAATAGCATCAGCTTTTGTTTCTTTATGCACCATTAAATATAACCCAGTATAGTACTATAGTACAATACTTTTTAATGGACATGTTTGTGTGGAGTTTCTTTCATTCTGGACATCAGTTGAATAGATTGTGGCTGAGGTACAAGACGCTACTCAATACGGTACTCGACTGTACGCAACGATAGTCATCTTTTTCATGTGCAAATTTAGTCGTAAAAATGCTTTCGCCTTCTCTCCTCTCACCCTCATATCGACGTGCAGTGCATCTGTTTCCACCTTTGCCACTTTTCTTTCTCTCTCATACATTGTATTCATTTCTTTGAGAAAGTCATGAGGTCCTTGAGGAAGAAAGGTCCCCAGGTTTAATCCCTGACTTTTAGACACTCTCACATCTGCCTGAAATGCAATAATAGAAATGATACAATAGCAGCCACGGTAGCTAGGTCACTTTGATACCTTGACATTTACAAGCAACCCCTCAAATGCGCAACTTCTTTACTCTTAGCATAATTGTCTTTGTGGGATTCCTCTGACTCATCACATCCTCAGTGTTAAACGCCCCACTTAACTGTCAGTGATCACAATAGAGACAGAATACTTTACACACCAGGTAAACGCTTTTGTGTTTTCAGAGTGGTACCAAAACTAAAACAATTGGTGTGCACATAGTAGCAGCCTGTGCAGTCATTGTTTCTACATTTGCTGTCAATTTCATAAAACTGGAACAATGAGCAAGTGCTGCCACTGTGTAGCCAAAATATTACCATGTTTTACTACACAAATGTCAAACCAGTCTTTTTATATAACTACACACCCGATCAGGCATAACATTATGAACAGTGACAGGAGAAGTAAATGACATTGATCATCTTGTGACAATACAATGTTCTGCTGGGGGAACTTTTGGACCTGGCATTCATGTGGATGTTACTTAGACATGTACCACCCACCTAGACCAGACCAGACACCCCCACCTCAAAGCATTGACACTCCTTGATGGCAGCAGCCATCCCCAGCAGGATGCAGCCTGGCACAGGTACACACCCAAACGGTTCAGGAACAGCTCAAGTTGTTGACCTGGCCTCCAAATTCACTAGATCCCAAAAAGATCAAGTATCTGTGGGATGCACTGGAACAAGCCTGATCGACAGAGGCCCCTCCCCTCAACCCATAGGACCTAAAGGCCCCCACTAACAACATCCTGTTGCCAGACACCACAAGACACCATCAGAAGGTCCATGTCCATTCTCTGATGAGTCACAATTGTTTTGGAGGCACAAGGGAGACCTACACAATATTAGGAAGATAGTCATAATGTTATGCCTGATCGGTGTATATAGTTGTTATTATTAGTTGTACTCTGTTAGTAGTCAATCTTGATGAGATCAAGCTGCTTACCTTTCCCAGGTGATGTCTATAATCATACTTTTAAACAAGAATTTGGCAGTTTTGATTTACTCTGTTTTATTGATATTCCAGTCCAACATATAATTCTATGAAACTTGCATAACTTCACACTGAGATAAAAATGTGATATGACTTCAAAATGGATGGTTTGGTCTTTTATGTATTTTGAAGTGGTTTTCATTTTTGGAAGAGACCTCATTACTCACAGTCAGACGTTGTTCCGTCAGTCATGTCATGTATTCCTGCGTGTTGTAGAAAGGTAAAACATGCGAGCGCATGTGTGCTCAAAGGAATGGACAGGTTGAATACCCCTTCCTTCAACAAGCATCTTAGACATGAATGCTTCTGCATTCAACTATGGGCTTGACACATGTACACTCATGTCTTCGGTTCTGAGATACAGTGTGCACATGCCTTTCAACAGGCGAATGTGCATGCCCAGGCCTCTGAGCACCTGAAATAGGCATGTTTTAAAAAAAATAATGCTATTGTGTGTGTGTGTGTGTGCATTTCCTGAGGTCACTTACTGTGTTCAGTATTCTGACATTCTTTTACCTCGGTATGTCTACTGATGCGTCTGATAGGTCAAAAACTGGCATTTCTGTCTGGCCATTTGAACTTTATGTCTTGGCCACAAAGAATTCTTGATTTGGATTGGTCCACAGATTAATTTGAAGTAACCAGACATGATATCCGTATCATTTGCAGGTGGATTTCACTGATGCTTTGCAAAAATGCTTTGAGCTAGGGTTACATGTGTAACCACTACCACTAGTGATAAAAACAATAAAAGAAATAGCATTTCATTGAGCACCATGTACATATCATGTTTTAATACTTTGGACTAGCTCAACTAAAAAGGAAAAAGCTGTAAAAAGTTGTAACACCATTGTGTCACTGGAACTCAAGAATGGTTTCATGGTGGTCGTACAGTATATACCACCCTGAGAATCCCTGACAATTATTCATTCTCTAACCACTTGTCCTCTGGAAGGTTGTATGGGGCTGGAGACTATTGGGCGAGAGGTGGGTTATTTGGTGATTCTAAATCACTGGCAACCTGTCCAGGGTGTACCCAAACAAGCATGTCTTTGGACTGTGGGAAGAAGCCGGAGTACCCGGAGAGAACCCAAACAGACACAGGGAGAACTTGCGAATTCCGGATTCGAACCCAGAACCTTCTTGCTGTGAGGCATCAGTGCTAACCACCACACCACTGTTCCACCCTTGTTGACAATAAATTCATGAGAAACAGCTCAAAAAGCCACCATGCCACAGCAACAGTAAACATCTTACCACCTGCCTCATTAACAATATACAGCACAGTGCAGTTCATGCTCTGCTCCTACTGAACTCAGAAATAAATTCAGTATTCTGATGGAGGACAAGGTGAATGTGTACACTCGTGTCTCTTACTCGTGTTTTCAATAACAAGGTAGCAGGTAGAATGAGGGATGGAAAATGTGTGCGCGTATGTGTTCTGAGCGGGAGAGAAAAGAGAGAGGGGAGGTCTGTTTTGAATGAGAGAAGAGTTCGGAGCAGACAAAGAGGCCAAGCTACTGGAATGTCAACAAGCTGGGGAGAAGCCTCTGTGTATGCTTGTGTGAGTTTGTGCGCATATGATTGCATGAGCTTGTACACGATCGGGGGGGAAAAAAATAAAACACGAACGTAGTGTCGAGTCAGTGCGCACACGGAGAGGGCGATGCGCACTGCCGTACAGATGTGCACAAGGACAGAAATGCACGATTGAGGCACACACACTTGCGCAAACACAGACTCCCCCCAAACCCCCCCACCCCCGTGCTGATACCCTGTTTGGAGCTGCGATGAGCCGTGTAAAATGAAGAGCAAACATACCTGGATGTCATTATAGCTCGACTTCAGACGGGATCATTGCTGGAACAGAGGGGCCTAGAACTACACTTGTGTGTGTTGGCGTGCATATGCTTTTTATTGCAAGTATTAACACATACTGTATGTGTTTTTGCACGTCAGCGTGCCAACAAGAAGAGCCTGCTGGTGTTTCTGGATGTTTTATTAATGTCAGGTTTTCACGTTGACTGTTCTGTGACATATACGGACGTTCGCGCGTTGACGAAATGAGTCTTTATGGAAGAATGCACTTTCCCTCTCACCAGCGAAACCTCTCCCTCCGTTTTCTCTTCTATTTTGCTCCCTTTTTTGTGTTTTCTTCGTTTTTTCTTTCTTCCCCTTTCTTTCCCTTCAAAGAGCCCTCACTGCACACACTCATCCATAACATGTGTTTTGACATTCCTTCTAAGCACCAACAAAGCCTCTTAATTTCTCCCATTTGGTTGTCCTGTTGTTACAGCTCTGACATTTCTGCGTTTCTGTGGTTTCACAGTCTGCAGCAAAAAGGCTGACCTGTCTGTGGCTACAAGTGTACAAGTTTGTGTGCGATATTTATCGTAAAGGGAGTCAACGAGGTTAATTTGATGACAGATCTTTAAACGCGTGCGTTTATATTTTTGGGTTCTGAACCAGCCATTGTGATGATCATGGCGACGGTGAGAACGATGG
Organism: Chelon labrosus; assembly: GCF_963514085.1. NCBI lineage: Eukaryota > Metazoa > Chordata > Actinopteri > Mugiliformes > Mugilidae > Chelon > Chelon labrosus. Next base: position 7,265,513 of record NC_140355.1, on the reverse strand, counting down.
CGCTTCTCCGTTCGTGCTCGTTCAGTTTTATCACACATAACATAAAAAAAGGGACACACTTTCACAGGCCGTGACTCATGTTCAGTATCAAACCACCTGTCTCAGAGAGAAATAAAGGAATAAAGAAAGAAGAAACCTCTGACTTTTGGGTCATTAAGGTAGAAGTCCATTGATTATGGCTGTGTCTGCTCTGGCCGGTTCTTTCCGCTTGTTATTGACCGTCTGGTCTGGCCTGTTTCACCAGAGCTGCTGTCTGTGAATGGTACGGTTTATTTTTAGTCCAAAGGGAGCGTATTTTAATCCATTCCAGTACAGTTAGATGGAGGGAAGGAGATGCAAATCATTTTGCATTAAAGAGGAGAAGCACCATGTTCAAGTTGTAGATTATATCATGCGTTTGTTAAATCAGAGCACATTGATTTAAACCCAACTGGGCTGACGCTAAAGAAGATTAATTGCGCTTATTTTTTAGATTGCGATTAGACGTGTGTTCTTTGTGTGTTATTGTCCATGCTCACAGCCACAAACTTTGTTGAAAAGATAGATAGAATGAATTAATTGTACCTGTTGAGATTGATTTTTGCATTTCTTTGTGAATTTGCTTGTTTGTTTTTACACAACATGCATCTCAATGTACACACTCAGTCTGCAAACTATGAACTCCTGTACACATGGGCAGACCTCATACAAATACGCAGACTCATACACAGATAGAAAACAGTGTTTTTCTTGGATATACACACCGAGCGTGTGGACCATGTGTGGCTATGGCTTAGGGCTGCTTTCTTTTCTGCTGATGTGTGTGTGTGTGTGTGAGAGAGAAAGAGAGAGAAAATAGACAGAAGCCTTACATACAAGTTCTCACATACACCAACCCATGAAAAAAAAAAAAAAAACTGACATTGTATGCAGATTTTCATAAATGATGTTATTAGACTAACAAAATGCTCTTTTTGTATAGTTTAGGAGTCTGACTTTGATGCTGTGGTCATTACTTCTAATCATAATTATAACCTACTGCATTAATTAACCTAAATTCCTTTGAACTCCTAAAAGCTGAGCACAGTAGAAAGACTACTCTCCACTCCATGTCAGCCTGTCTTTGAAGTCGAGAGTATTCTCGAGGACTTCTGGAAAGAGAGGCGGCATTGTCAGGGAAAATTATTCGCTGATAATGGTTTTCATTGTTGCAAATGTTACGTTCAGCATCATTAGTCTTCCTCAGACGAATGATGAGCGCGAAGCTGTATGTAAACTTTAGCATGTAGGGCACAATCACAGCAGGCTCTGCTCCAGATCTGCGCGCACCGCTTGGCTCCTCTAAAGTTATTTGTTTTACACCTTTTTTCCAGTCCTTAGTAGCATGACAGCTGATGCTCGGGAGGGTGAGCAGTAATCTGTGCCTTCTCAGCTGCTTGGATTACAGATGTGACGATGTGTGTTGCAGCCACTGAACTTGACAGCAGTCCTTTTCCCACCACACCGTGCTTGTTGTGTATATGAGTGCACTTATGTCTGCTCTTTATGTCTAGAGACACAAGGAGCAGGTAGACGCAGGTATATTTAAGTAAGTTGGTGTGCGTGAGTCCATGCACATCAGTGTGTGCATGCACCACGTGTATTTTCACATGCAAGTGTTTGTTAAATTTCTACAGTCACACATGATTGATTGCAGCTTCAGAGCTACTCATGTGCAGGTCCCTAGGTGCCTACCAGCTCTTGGAAAACAGTCACACAGCCAACGCTGGACTCTTGAATTTCACAGAACCTCTGTGGCGACAGGGAAACAGCCTCCGGTTCCACGTGGAATTGTAGTTCTTTGATCGGTGACTCAAATAACAATGAAAATAATGATGGAAGCTCCAGTGTTGTGTGGTGGAGCTGCGCCCGTGCTCCATTTAGCTGCCGCAGCAACAGCTTGACGAACCAGGCTGATTGCCTTTCCAAGAGCTGGGTGATTGATAGCTCCATGGCAGCTACTGCACACTGTAGTTCAGCAGCAGGACAGAAATATCTTATATGCCTTGCACATGCAAACGCATGCTATTTTATAATATGCACATAATTAACTATTTTTCTTTTCAGCTTTCCATCATTTCCTATTAATACCAATAATTACTCCGCAAATAGAGCATTCATCCCATGACCTCTTAATCTTTGCAGTGTTTATCACTTCTTGCTGCTTCGATAATCAGTGTAGAATATAATAAAAGAAAATAAGGGTACTGACATTCTCTTTATTGTATTATGTAACACTGTGCAATATTTAATTTCTCTGCCTCAGGAAATATTCCCTCATTCCTCAAGGAGGTCAGCAGTAATGCAACCTATTAGGGCGGAGAACGTTATAGCAGCAAGGAATAGGTTACAAATGTAACCTCAGTTCTGTGAATTCACTGCCTCTAGTGGTCACAAAACATGTAATCGAACCTAGGAAGTGCCTAAGGAGGGTTTCATGTTTTTCAGATAAAACCGAAATTTGCCGTTCAAATAAGGGATTACATTCTAAAATATAGAGTTTGTTGGAGAACACTAAATGAAAAGAAGGGACTGTCAAACGCACCGGTCAACAGTGTTTGTGTAATTACTCTTAGCGCCCAAAGGTAAAGACAAAGATTCCTCGCTCTGGCTTAAAAAAAATAAATAAATAAAAATATGTATAGTTAAGAACATGCTTCTGAAAGTCAGCATCTGTTTAGCAAAGCATTATGTTGATTTGGCATTTATTTTTTTTTTAATTCCAGTTTCTATTTTCAGTTTTTTAATAAATAATAAAATGATTTATATAGCAATAAAAAAAAAAAAACATGCACTGATATTCTAATTGTACTATGGTAAAAGACACACAATGGTTAATTTACATTCCTTCCATCAACATATTTTCTCCTTCCTCAGACAGGCTGTGGATGATGCTCAGATCATGCACTTAGTTATGAGCTGATCATAACCACAGTTATTTACTTGTATTATGAAACCAATGATACCAGTGTCAGACAATCAATTATCCATGCCCCGACTTCTTTATCTTCTCTGCACTGTGTGACAATCAGCTGCTTATTCTGTGGTGTAAAGGTTTTGCCAATATTACACCTCAAACAGAATTGCGAATGCAGATCAGGATGTGGATTGCTTGTAGTAGGCTCAGTTAGGATTTGGCACCGCGTTCGAGAACACTGACACAGAAACCCTGTTCGCATCATGAGGTGTTAAAATTAATTTCTGCTAAATCATTTAAACAAACTGTGACTTCGTGTTCATATTAAAAGAGACAGTGCAAAATTAAAATAAATGTTGTGACTGTGTTTTAAGGACTGAAAGGTCTAATCCTGTTTCATGGTAACAACAGAAAATCCACTACATACATAAAAACCCAAGTAGTATTTTATTCTGTCAAAAAAGGAATGTGAAATACTTTGAAACATGTGTTTAGGTAAAACATCAATGTTTGTGGACAGTGAGTTAAACCCAACTTATGCTAAATGGTAGTAATACAATGCATCACACTGAGCTGTCCTAGGTTCTGCAACACACTGATTTTAACCCTTTAACACTTAACTTTGACTATAAAAAGGTAAGAAAATAGCCTGCGAGTAAGTGCTTTTACCCATTTTTTATTTATTTATTTTTTTTCAGAATACCCGGAACTTTAAATATCTGGCAATTTTAATATCTTATTTACAAGTGAAATGACATCATATTGGCTGTAAAGAGCAGTGTCTCAGCTTCCAGAAACATTTGGAACTTTTCAGGGTGATGTAATTATGATGATCTGAAGTGCGCTTGTGCAAACGTCCAGGTTATGGGAAAGGGAGAAACAGCCACAGCGAAAACGTCTTCCGTCAGCTTCTTCCATAATTGGAGCTATCATAACTTTTTATCACATTTAGGTCCTGTCAACAGTTTTTCTACTTTCCCTGCCACTTCAGCTCTCCTATCAAGGTCATGGTATATTTGCACAGGGTGCCCGTGATGAAGGCAGTAATTTCTGCTGATATTCTCTTGGAACCCTGAAATATTGTCATATATTACAGTCCATTAATTAAGGCGGTCATTTTTCTACCCGTCCCCCTCTCCTCATCCCTCCTTCTGAAACCCAGTCCTCCTCTATCTCCCCTTCACCGCTCCCGCCTTATCACTTCATATTTCGTCTCATCCTCTTGTTCCAACTTCCAAAATGCCCTCTTCCTTTTGACCTTCTTTGCTCTTCTGTTATTTTCCTCTCCCTGTCTCTGTGCCCATTTTATCTTCCCCATCTCCATATTCTCATTCACTTTATCTCTTATCTGCACCTTTTTCCCCCCTCTCTCTCTCTGTATTCCCCCATTTGGTTTAATAAATGAGCGGCTTGGTATTAGCACTGACCTTCGGAGTTTGACTCTCGGGGAAGGCTTAGGGTGATGTTAGCCTTGTTATTAACCAATAAGATTAGGACTGCAAGAGAGGTTTCTGCCAGCTTATGTCTGATTCTCATTATAATACAGTCTTGCCGAGGGGGAGCTGGGGAAAAAAAAATTATTTATTAGATACACACTTCATTATAAAAGCAGATAATCTCATCCTCTTTTATAGGGGTGCCATGCTCCTACTGATATTGGATTTAATATCACTTTTCACCTTTTTTTTTTCAATCTAAAAATCATATTTCAATAAACTGGAATAAATACTGATATGGAAATCAATGGAAATCTCAACACTGAGGAAACTAAGGAAATAGCAATCTGTTGTGAGGTGACAGCGTCATTAACATGAGGGTTGGCTTGACACAGTGTAGATTTGATGATGATGATTTGATTTGGTTTCTGGTAAAATTGATGGTGAATATAAACCAACCTTTACCAGTGTCAAAAACTGCAGATCTTCAAATGGCTTCAGAAGTGAGTCAATCCACATAGACCTCCATGTTTAATACTTCACAGCAGAAATAAACAGGTCATTGCAGAAATAAACATTAGAGCCTGGTACGAAAACTATGTTTTTTTTGTATAGTTAATTCCCCCGTTCATGACAGCTTGCGCCCCTTTTCCTATTTTCCGACTTGTATAATGTTAGGTAGAGTCAGCTACTGCCAAGACGGTGACAGCCAGTGCTTCAAGAAAACCCATGCACGGTGCCACAGAGTGTTCATCCATACAGTCAGGGGAATAAACTCACCTGTTTCAATGAAGGCTCATGTTTGCTTAACATACTGGAAGGTTTGGAAACCAGAGGCAGCCTGGATGGGAACTTAATTTAGCAACTTAAAGTGTGATTTGTTCTTGAGAAGGTTTGTTCTATATAGTGCACAATGTATGGAGGACAAGTTCCAAAAAGACAACATTTTGAACTGGCCTGCTCCTTCACAAAGATGAAAATAGTTAAAATATCTTGCTATTTGTAGTTAGCTTTAAACATCTCATCACAGGAACAATCATTTTAGAGTAGAAGGAAACAGATAGCAGACATAGATAACAAATCAGACTGAAACCTGTCCAGACCAACAGATGAAGCAGGATGCAGTCACTCCTCTCCCACCACTCGCTGTTTTTCTCTCTACCGCAGAACCTACAGATGTTTCTGATCAAAGCACTGTTATCCAGCTGTCCCACTCCTTTTCTCTCCTTCTCCCTGTAGCTGACTCTCATGAATCTTTCTCCCATTCCTCATTTCATGACCTCTCTAATCCAGGCTTGTAAAATATTAACTGCCCTACTCGCTCTCAACAATCCGTCCTCCCTCTTGTGCCGTACCCCCTTTCGTCTAACATCTCTTCATCTTTCCACTCCATCTCTCTTTCCTTCTGCTTCTTCCTCTTCTTTTTACACTCCCTCTTATCTCTTTGCTTCCATGTTCCTCCCTGAACACGGACAGTTAAAATATGAAGTATCAATTAACCCCGTTGCCGGCAAATCTTCCTATCTTCTCTAGTGGCTTCTGCAAGCCAGATGATGGGAGCAGTGATCGGACTGAAACACACTAACACTCCGGCATTGTGCGTTTACATGTGCGGTGGGGCAGATAAGATGGCAGGAAACAGGAAGTGGATTAATTGGAGCTTTGGTGCCCTGACTCATACACACACACACCCACACACACACAAGCGCAGAAAACACACATACAAACACTTACACAGCTGCAGCTGCCTCAGAGTTCACAGAAAGGAGAGGCAAATGCAGAAGGAGAGAGAGAGTGAATGTTAATCTTTCTGTGTGAAGCGGAGACAGGAGAGGATAAAGTGATAACTTCATTCCAAGATGTTTGCAGAGGGAACGTGTGCATGTGTGTGTGTGTGTGAGAGAGAGAGAGAGAGCATGCCTGTGTGTTTGTGCATACTTCTGTCCCAAGTGTGCTTGTTTTTTGGTGCCTGTCTGTGTAAGCATACACTACAGTGCACGTGGGCCTATATCAACAGTGCATCAGTATCAGTGTATTAGTACGCGCATGACTGTGAAAGTGTCAACAGCAGTTTATTGCCAATACTTATTATGTCATACAGCAGTTAATCGGATCTCTGTCTTATAAACCGCCGGGGGGGGATTTAGCATTTTGCTGTGTCGTACCTCACTGAACATCTGAGGAACCTGCCTAACCAGCTGTGCTACATGCTGACTGAGGCAAGAAAAAGCCTGTAAAAAAATTATTAGAAAACAGAAGCTGTGGGAATTATCATCCGCAGATGCGGAATATGCACACATTTCAGCCTCCACTTTCCAGTGCACGAATTGTGAGAATATTACCATAGATCTTTGGAGCTGCCAACCGTCATTATTTTCATTACTGATTCTAATCTCATTATTTTTCTAAGTAAACTGATTCATTGCTTTGTCCGTAAAATGTCAGGAAATAGGGAAAGAAATATATATATTCTGCACAGCTAATTACGTTTAATCTTGCATTTGTTTTCTTCTTCAAATGAAACTTGTGAGTTTGTGATTACGGCATAGGAAGAATACAAAATGCTAGACGTTAAAGTGGTAACAGCAGCCCTAAGTCGTGAGAACACCGTTGCTGGCAGCTGTTGCTGGAGTCCCAAAGCCACCAAGACCAACAGTGAGCAAGTTAAAAACAGGCTTATTTAAGCAAGAAATGCAAGGGGACAATGAAAAGATGTCGGGTATATTAGCATTTTACTCAGACATGTAAAAGCTCTATATGACTAAATCAGAATAGATTAATATACTCTCTACTTCTGCTATTTCTGAAAACTAAGTGAAGTTAGGCTGTTCCGCTGTCATTCACAATTTATTCCTTTAATTAAAAAACCTTTTGATTGGTCGGAGTCTGAAAAGCACAGGTGATCGTGTTAACAATGGCTGCCTTCATGCATTTACAACTGCCTTACAGTCACTTAACACTGCTTTTCAGATGCTTAGTTTTTAAGATACTTTATTGTGATTTTTAAGGGTTTTAAATGTGCAAAACTGTATCGTGGAATGGATAGAAAGTTTTCTTTATTTCTTGTAAAAGAGCACTAATTAGTGCAGTTTGATTTACGCACTCAGAATACAGACACTCAAATAAAAAGGCTGACACTAAATATACCGCACGTACATATGGGTAGATGTTGGACACCGTCTAAGCCACAATAGTGTGACAGCCTGAAGCTGACAGAGCTAAATGGAACTGAGTGCTGTTTGTTTTCTCCTGTGACAACGTGTCTTCATGTGAAAGCATCTATTTTCAACATAGCCTTGTCTCAGCTGACCAGCAATCTAAAAAAATAACAGTTGAAAACACCTGTTAAATGTTTTTACCTTTGGCTATTACGGCCCTTACATGCACAGATGAGGATGAAATATTCATGGCCTGTGTTAGTTTGTTTGATACAATCTGTAGAGCACACTTGTAGCTCAAATAAGACTTGTAGCTTGTTTGCGCAGCAAATAAACAACTTTGCTGCAGTTAGAGATAGCAGCCTTCAGGATAACACTGTAAATAAACATGTTGCAAAGCCAACAGGCCACTTCTACTTTTGAAATGTATAAACCTTTCATCTGCCCTGCACTCATTGCAAAAACAGTTTTCAGACACTGTGCGTGATAAGAAGAAATCTGATATAACTCAAAGTGAACGAATAAAACAAACCCTTTTTATACTGTGATCTACTGGATTTTGTCTTTGTCCTTCCTCTGGCCAAAATCCATAACCACATCATTTAAATCTAACCTTCTGACTTTTGCCTGTGTGATTAAGTAATTTCAGCTTTGGGGATTTATTTATACATGCGGTATATGCATATTAATAACTTTCTGAGCTTAATGAGCTGCTGAAACATTTTTTATTGCAAAGAAATAATTCACATATACTTTATGTCTAGAGGCTCTGTAATAATATGAAACAATTGTGGAAATTATTTTGATAGCTGTGTGCCTGAGCTCACAAGGGTCCAATGAACAGACAATGAAGGTCAAAACTGGAGGAGAGGTGATTGTTGGATCAGAGGCTCTGAGCAACAGCCCAGTCAGACATGAATAACCCGAACATGAACCCGTAGTTGCTTCTGCTATCCGAACTAAATCCACCGGTACTCTAACGCGCACCTCTGCTGTAGCATTTCCGATGTAACAAAATATTAATCTTAAATAGATTATTAACTAAATGAAGCTTATTATGCTTCTGATGATGTTAATAGGATTAAATACTCAAGTATATTTATTTTTTGCGTTGTTTTTTCATGCCGCTCCTTAATTGCTGCAAAATCAATTTTGGTTTTAATGGCAATAAATTAATTTCCAAGGAATCTGGAATAAACTGTGGGATGGTTTACTTAAGCTTTAGTGCAGGATCTTTAAATATACTGTAAATTAATGTATTTTACATTCAAACCACTACCAAATGGGTTTGCATTGTGCTTACGATGCTAATCTCTATATTTTGCATCATATCTGGTGTCTATAGAGCTGAATAGGCAAGCAACCACACAGAGTGGGTTACAGCAAGAAGAAGCATGGCTGACAACAAGAGTTACAAATGCAACTTGGGTTCTATGAATTCACCGTCTCTTGGTTAGTCAAAAAAAATGAAATAGAATTTTATGGACAGTCAAAAAAGAGGACTATCTGGTTATTGGTTAAACAATGCTGAAATAAGAACTGCAGACTGCAGGGACTGAAGGCATACACCAATCAGCCACAACATTAAAACAACCTGCAACGTTTACACAGGCTTTCTGAGAGTATCCTGTGGTGAATGGCACCAGCACATTGACAGTGGCTCCATAGATTGAGGCAAGGGTCCTCTCTGGACCAGGCTTGTTGCAGCACATCTTGCAAATACTCTATCAGTTTAAGATCTGGGGAGTCTGGAGGCTGAAGCAGTTTTTTGTGGTGTGGCAGACTGCATTCTCTTGCTGACGATGGCTGCCGCCGTTTGAGAGTGTTCTGGCTAAGTAACATCCACGTGGATGCCAGGAGCAAATGCTTTCCATCAGAACATTATAACGTGATGGTCAATTTACTACACCTTTGATTGTTTTAATGTTGTGGCTGCTCTGTGTACGTCTAGACGGTGGAGACACATATCCTGCACTGTAGCATTTGCGTCAAACATTAAAAGAAGCTTGGAAAATCTAATTTTATAGTGTATATTCAAGGAATGCGCATTTGGAAGTCAACACGTGTTTAGCAAAGAACACCATTTCCAGTTTTAGTTAAAATGAGAAACCCAGAAAAAACAAACAAACAATAAGCCTGCCGCTTCAGAAAATAAGATCGATGTTTTGCCAATCACTGCTCAACCGTGTGCTTATTATTTTCCTATGTTAGGACAATCGGTCCCAGGCTGCATCAGCATGCGTAGCCACCAAAGGAAAAAAATTTGATCTTCTGAACCTAAACTGATAATTCTCCCGGGCTCTATCTCCGTGTGTCAGCCAATCCAACGTTTTACTGTTGAACTTTCAAAAGGCACGGCTCCCCTTGGGCATACAAATGCGATTCACTGATAAATGTTCTAGTGAGTTACAGCCCGGCTGGAAAGTGACACGGTCTCACACAGTCTGATATGTACTGTACATGCCAAATGAATTCACAAGGAAGGCTACACGCACACGCTCTACTACGCATTGTCCCAGACAAGCACACACACACACACGAGCGTGCACAGACACACAAACGCAGGGAATATAACACTTGGAGATGGTAAATCAGAATGCCAGCGCCGAACTTCAATTTCATTTCACGCCGCCGCTGTGCGGTCGGATCATAACTTACGGCTGGTTACTCACCCAGACACACACTATAAAACACACACATGCACGCACAAGTGAAGTCGTAGATGCAGAATGATAGAGCCGCATTTCCGCACATGTGAGGGGCAGATATCGTGTAAATTGAATTGCATACATGCACACACGGGCTTACACAGCTGCTTCTCCATAATCAGAATTCATCGGGATTCTAATCTAGTCAAGAGGGTGCGCATGTTTGCTAAATGGGTTGTGTGTTTGCTGGATGCGCTCCTGCATATGAGTCTGTGCGAATGTCAGCCTGTTCACCTGTGCGAGGCGGTGTTTGTGTGCGCTCATGTCGCCAGTGTAAGTCCTGGTTTTTATTGTGACGCTGAGCGAGCGGTCGGAGGGAGCTTTCAGCAGAGATCACATGTTTTTTTCCTTTACGGGAAGTGTAGCGACACACGTATTTGAAGATGTTTATCAGAAAAAAATACATTTGAAATGTAGACTCTTGCCTAGAACTGAAACAGTATAAAAAATCCTCAACAAAAAAGGCCATTTGCTCTTAATTCCTAAAGTACTCAAATATATTTTTTCATATTTATCATCCCTATCAGTTGGGCAATATAATTTTGCCAGGAGATCAAAATTATCAGTATACAATACAAAGACGTATACAGTATGGTGGCTTTCTGATCTGCCGCCTGACATTATGGGAAAGGCAACATCAGTAATGTTGAGAGTGACTCAGTCCTTTTTCTGTGGTCTCTGATATGTATATTAACATCAATAATGTCACATATCAACAAGATCCAATAAATAAATCCGTGTAACTACATCAATTAAAGTAGTGCCATATGTTTGCTTAGGAGCTACATATGTTTTAAAGTCTTTATTTAATTTAATTTAATTTATCCTGTAAAGCCTACTATAAGTCACATGTGCAGTATCAAATTACCTGAAACCCTCCTTCCATTTCAGTGAGTCTTCATCCTCTAAGTCAGTGACCCCACTTCATCAAAAGACGTTTGACGATGCAGCGCTAGGAAGGTGGAACAATGTCCTGCCCCGTGCACTCCATGTTTGAACAAGTCATTCTAGCGTAGTGTTTAATCAGCTAATCAGCCAGCGGGGCCACTTTAACTCACAAATATCCTCTCTGACACATGCCTAATGATAATTTGACCTTAATAGATCCTTTTGGTTGAATTACGATTAATCAAGGTGGAAAGGAGGAAGACGTGAATTTATTAGGTGTCCTTGATGTAATAAATTCATGATGATAATTTGTGTCTCCACCTCTGTTGACTTATTTACACTCCGCCTTGCTGCTGTTAAACCACTAGCTCCTTATATATTGCTGTTTATCCTTGTAACAGCATCTTTGTGAGCCCACTAAGCTGTTCTTTAATTAGTACTTTGAATGCTGGCTCTGGACACCCTTTCTATTGGGGGTGCTCTGGTCAGCATTTTTGCAGCCAATCACTGATGGCTGATCACGGGCAGCACTTTTGGCCAATACAATCACTGATCACAGTGTCTGTCTGACGCCGCTTAAAAAATATGTATTCTGACTCATTAAGGAGCACATGGTGTGGTTCCAATTAGTAGTTGATAGAAAGTAATACATCTTGCAAGGTAGGTGAATAGAGGTAGAATCTTGCTGCTCGGGCCACGAGCGGCTTTTGTCCAAAAAACAAGTGTCACTCAGCTTTGTGGGACAACTTGCTCACTAAAACCAGCACAGATAGCATGCAAGGAGCCAGTTTGTGGTACTTTATCCGGAGGTATTGAGCCGTTACGTTCTGCTGAACCAGTTCAGTTGCATATCTTGAGCCCATTCTAGATGTCCGTCGTGAAATTATTTTGCAATTCTTGCATCATCAGATCCACTTTTCTGCTTGGCCATCATAGAGCTTCCAATCAAACTGTTGGGATGGAATATTGACCGATGATGATCGGTGACCTATTGAGTGGAACCTTACTTTTTATCCATTATCAATCTCCCATGTATAATGCTTCACCTAGTATCATGTATTCCTGTTTGCATCATGTATATACGACGCATGTATGCATCAAGCAGATGGGTCTCCCTATAAGTTTTTCTTTACACAGTCGCACCACTGCTCATGGGGTTTCAAGCTCTGGGATCTGTAAAGCATCTAGAGACCATTTTCATTGTGGAAATGAACTGCATCTCACTTGCAATAGTCTGATCTAGATCTGCGCTTACATTGACCTTCACTGGTATGTTGAACACTCATGGACTCAGATTCAATCTACACTACATATATATTGTGTGTGTGTGTGTGTGAGTGTATATATATATACTGTACATCCCCGTTGTATACTATTATGTGAGGCCGTTGTTTTAATATACTGTGCAATATTATGTTTATTATAGCGTGTGTGTGTGTGTGAATATAAATGTGTGTTTATATGTTCATGCATATGATTATAAAGTGCATATACTCCCATGAGTTCATCTCTGTGTGCATCTCATGTCAGCCCCTGGACATGGATATGTGGTTTATTGCCGCTGGGTTTGCGTAATTGTGTTTGCATCTTTCTTCTCTATAAATACCCCCAGGACAGTGATACTGTGATGTCCTGCAGGTTTTAGCACCAGTGACCTCAAAACATGGCATTACGTTTGCTCTTTCATGGTAACGCACTATTCTGGGAAAAGACTAGGCATAAAAACTGCAGTACCCTCAAAGCCCTGCAAAATCCCATGCTGAAGTTCCACTTTTTCTAATGGTGAAAAGACGGTTGAAAAACGAGTCTTCCCTTCAACCCCTTGAGCCCTGGTGTTCCTCATTATTAACTGTGTTTATCCATTCTGTCCAACGACAGCAAAGAACACAAAAAATCATTATTTTGTCAGTGGTACAAGTCACCTGACTCCTTCTTTATTGTGACACACAACTTATCTTAAACTAAGCTATGTGATTTGTTCTGCCTCAAGGAGGGTCATTCAGCCACCGTTTATCTACTAGGGCAATAAATAAGCAGAATAATGAGTAGAAATTGTAGAATTGCAGCTTCGTAAAGGATATTGATGATTTTCATTTTCATCTGTTAGCCAACAACAGAGTTCCGTCGCTGCTTACAGTGTCCTGTCTATTACCGAGAGATCAATAGCACTTCAGGATTTGAATGTCATTATGGTTACAAGGCCGGCTTGTCTGTTTAGTGAGGAGAACATTATGCAGGGCAGTCCGCACATCTGTGAGTCTGTGCACAAGTGTAATCATAAGTATCCGTTTTTGTTCACTGTAAGGTGTACTTGACATGTGTGGCATGCGTGCAGAATGATGAGCGGTGATATACCACTCTGAATGCTGAAGTTTCAACCCAGTGCATGTGAGCAGAGAGTAGATTCAAGGTGAGAGGGAGAGAAAGTGATGGAGAGGGGGGAGGGGGAGGTGAGCAGAGAGATATACTGAGGGAGAAGCAGATAAGGGAAACTCAGACAGTGAGAATAACTCTCAGAAGGATAAACAAAGTCGAAAGCAAATCTAACAGCTAATGACTGCTGCAGCAGAGACAGTAATACCTGAATGTCAGGGTGTCACACCAATCTGTGTCCCTTAGTTGATTAAGACTTCCTACTTCCTATAAGCCCAAGAAAACCAGAGCTTGTGGGTTGAAACTGGAGAGTAATGCCTGTGCAGCCAAAGCCAGATAAAGCCTGTTCCTCTGTGAGTATTGTCAGTGGCAGCTCCAGCCAAATCTGTCAGGGAAGGCAATCTTGGCACTGTTGGACAATGCTACTATCATGGTGAAGGTGTTTGGTTCTATGGGTATATTAACACCGAGCTAACTTAACATTGTCGCAATGCATTTGTTGCTTTTCAACATAAGCAGAAATACCACCGGTAACCACTAGATGGTCGCCATTTATTTGTTGTGCAATTTTGGGTGTACAGGCAACAACTTAACAAATGAAGACTCCTCACAATCGTCTGATTCATATCAACACTGTTCATTTTCAAGAAACAAGAGCAGTCACACGGATGATGATATATATAACCATAGTGCTAATTATGCAATAAGTACAATCACACGACACACTGTTTAAATTGTCAATTAATTGGGTTTCTTTTGAAGCAAAATGAGCAGTTACTGTCTCAGTGAAGTTAGGCATGTTCCTGGCTTGTTCCTCTCCGTGGAAAGAATAGCCAGTGCATTCAGATCTTCTGATTGTACGGATTGCTAGCTAACTGGTGTCCCCAGTGATTGGAAGAAAAACACAAATATGTACATGCAAACGCTCCTTGAACCCATTCAGACTGTAGTTTAACGTTGTCAAAAATTTAAGGAGAGTCGGTGAGAAAGGTCTAGACCAGGGGTATTCAACTAAAACGCAAAGAGGTCCAGTCAGAAAAAATTTATTCAAGCAAAGGTCCGGAACATCATGTCCTTGCATTAGTGTGTATCAATATCTGCGTTTTCTGGTCTTTGCTGAAGAACCTGACATAAACTAACAACTGAGCATTGTCAGACACATCAGTGGACTCATCTACAGCCAGGCCTACACATGGTGCCTCATGGATGGCTTCATTCAGCTGGGCTAGTACATCCTGTGTTAATACTTCACTTTTCTTTGTGGCTGATGATGCTGACATAGGTATTTGCTTTATTTTGTTACACAGCTCTTCTTTTTGTTTTCCTTCATATAAGGTTTCAGCCACTGCACTCATGCACTCTTTGACAACCCCCCCATCAGTAAATGGTTTTTTGTGTTGACCTAAAATCCAAGCAACTCTGAGGGAACATTCATGAGCACATTGTTGGGCAGTGAATGAATGGGTCAAGATCCTGGTGGACTGGTCATACTGGGCTCTGAGATTGTTTATTTTCTGCGACCTCAGGTCAGACTTAAGAGGATATGCTCTGTCGAAATCTTTGTGTTTAGTATCATAGTGGCGCTTCACATTGCCACTTTTAATTAGCGCTACAGTCTCTGAGCATATCAGACACAGCGGTTTTGTGCTGCCTGAGGGAAGAATGAACAGAAACGAGTCCGTCCATTCCAGATTGAAAGCTCTATTTTCGGTATCAACTTTTCTTTTCTTTGACAGGGCCATTTGTGTGTGTGTGTTTTTTTTTTCCGTCGTCCCCGACTCTGACCGTCTTCGTCTCTCTCCCCCCGTCTCACTCTCTGCGCGGCTGTTTCTCTCCCTGATCCCGACTCACTTATCTCATCGTCTTCGTCTCTCTCCCCCCGTCTCACTCCCTGAGCGGCTGTTTCTCTCCCTGGTCCAGACTCTTCCAACCGTGTGTTAATCGTCTTTGTTCCTCTCCCTGTCTCCAAATCACTCCTCTGATCGTCTTCTCTCTGTGTATTGCTTTCTTTATCGTTCTTTCTGTCTCTCTATTGTCCTGTCATTTTTTTTTGACTTTGCCGCTGTCAACGGCCGGGAATGCCGAGAGTTGATTGGCTGAGAAGCATCACGTGGGATGACTTAACTTGTACGCGATTGGTCAATTCATTTCCTAGTGTTTACAACGGCATTGGTAGTAAAAAAAAAAAAAAAATTTAAAAAAAAAGCTGCGCTCGCTTGTTAAAACTATCCCGTAAAATGCATCTACCGTATAAAATAGATTATAGCTCCGGGTCCGTACAGGATTATCTCTGGGTCCGGACTCGGACCGCGGTCCGCCAGTTAATGACCTATGGTCTAGACGATTTGCAGCGCTATCGCACCTAGTCCTGATCTGGACAGACATGGACAGCCTACAACAGTGACAGTCAGTTTAACCAAACTATGTATTACAATGCGGTAGAAACATCGTTTTCTTTCTCCCTTTTGTATGCCGCCACCTGATTGCCCTAGTGCAGTGGTTCCCAAACTTTTCACAGCCTGTACCCCTTCAGACATTTGACCTCCAACCATGTACCCCCTACTCTCACGCACTTGTAGCAGCTAGAAAAAAAATGTCTGTGAGCCTGCCACCACCCTCACCACCCACATTTAGCATGCATAACATACAAATAAAATCTCTTAAAGTGAATTATTTCTCACAAAATAGATTTATTTACCAGCATTTTCAGTGAGCAGTCAGCAGTTCACTTTTGAAAAAAGAAATCTACCAAACATTTCTACATTTATGGGCTGACTGGTGGTAGCAGTTGAGGTCTCTCTGGAAGGGCAATATATCCGTTTTAGCCATTTATCCATTTTCGACCGAGTTTACCTCAGACTGATGACTTGACAGCTCAAATAACAGAAAGTTATTAGAATTGTTGACGACATAATTTACTTTTTAATCAAGAAAAATTGGTGCATTACACCTTAAGAAAAATAGTCTCTTTAAGAAAGAGTCTTGAGTTGTTGTGGAAGTTGTGCGTGGCTGTGGATGTGTTCCCGCTGAACTGAGGGCATGTTGCAAATATAAAGTAAAAATAAATAAAGATGAAGGTTTGTCTTGCTGTTTGATTTGGAGGTGCAACAGATAAATGTTTTAGACTAACATCTAAAACATTTTTTTTCAATGGCACACGATCTACCCGCAATACCTTCGTGATCTACTGGTCGATTGCAATTGACGTAATGGGCACCCCTGATCTAGCTATTAACATAATTGACTCACATGAAAAACAGTCTTTTGATTTTTCATTTAGGTGGAGAATCAGAAAACGAGTAAACAACACGTTATCCGTTTTTTTCAGTTTCAAAATGTAATCAGGCTGAGTTCAGAATCAACTCTTTCGCGTACCCCCACGTCACTTTGCGTACCCCCAGGGGTACGCGTACCCCAGATTGGGAATCACTGCCCTAGTGGAAACACCGCCCATGCTTATTGTCCAAAAAACGATTAATCACATGAATGAACCACATTGCTGAAGCGGATGACAAGCTCCTTCATTAACATTAAAACACACTGTCGTCTGTTTTAGGTCAGTCCCACATAGGCCATTGTTGTTTTTTAAATATTTAGCAGCACACCAAATGTTTATCAGTCCACAGCTGAAAGTAGTCAGTTGGACCTTAAAGTATTGTTCTTTGTGTCGGGTTTTCAGCATCCAGCTGTTTTGTTTAACTCTCTTTGTCTATGATCTCCTCTTAAAGATTTACAACTGCAGTATAAAGAAATGTGCTTATAGCTAAAAGCAGAAACAGACAGAAAACCCTAAGCAACACTAACCCAACAGCTGCAGAGAAGGCCATTGTCGTGCATTTTGCACATCGTTAATGAATCATCACCGTGTTAGCTCGAGATCTACGGTTACCGCCCAAAAAGTCTGAAATTTAAAAATAGATGCGCTCTTAAAAAGCAGTCTGTCGTGTTTACATACCGACCTCAGAACTAAATGAAGGGACTGGGGTGAGAAAGATGAGAGCGGGAGAGCTGGAAGTTCAAAGCGGGATGCGGATAGAGGCAGATGGCAGGGAGGGAAGTAAGGAGACAGAGGTGGAGGATGAGAGATAAAGATAGAGACTGACACGGAGCGAGAGGAGGAGAGTGTGAACGTCGATAAGACGGGAGAAAGACAAGACGAAGTTAGATGGAGAGGACAAAAATGAAACGCTGAGGGAAGGCGAGAGCAAAGGCTAGAGGGGTGAATGGTTATTGGAAAGGACAGAGGTAGAGAAAGAGTGATGCAACCCGAGAAGATAAGAAGGATGGGATGTGGCAGGGAGGGAGCCGAGGAGGTCAAAGAATCAGTGCTAAGCAGAGACTCTCAAGGACAAAAATATTTTAAGCACTAATCTATCATCCTTTTAAAAAAAAAAAAAAAAAATGCTAATAAACACTCTTTCCTGATGGGATCATTTGGAAGAGGATTAGGATTTTACTCTCTTCCTTTGATAACAGCTTAATGCCATCTAAAGGTGGTCAAAGGAATTTTAGACATGGGACTTTCATAAATTATTAAAGTTTAAAATAATATCTTCTCTTACTGTGATAGGGAATTTAATAATGCTCTTAAGAATATCCTGTTCTTAAGAATTCTGATAGGTGCGTGGACGTTCACTAACTCATAAGTTTCTCTTCTTTTCTCTTCTCTTCTCTTCTCTTCTCTTCTCTTTCTTGTCACATTTGGAGGAGCACCAGCATCACCATCAAAGCTGACATCAAAGTCAGACTGTATGTTTTTTATTTTTTTTTGCTAAGATGCAAATGGATTTTATGTAAATAAAGTCAAATAAATTCAAAGTATTCAAAGTAACTTGACAGGGAAGGAGATCAAAGGAAATTGCCATTTCTTGCCACTAACATGCATATGCACACATTATTATTATGGGGAATGGGAGGGCAAGCCTGGAGACAACTGGGATGGACGGAGGGGAAATCAAGACCGAGTCGGAACGGGGAAAAATGGAGAGATGAGACGGGGAGAGCAGAGCGTAAGAGCCGGGGTTGTTGAAGGGGAACGAACGACAGAGAAGTAGGCAGAGAGAACAAACAGTGTCAGGTTAATGTTAATGGGGACAAGGATCTTGTCCCATTAAATATAGATGCCTCTGTTATGGGACATGAAATATACATGAAACACTGGGTTGACATCTGTATCAGCCGCGTTAAGAGGCTGAGTAGATCGAGAGAGGGAAACTAGCTCAAGTGAAAAACGGCAAAATGTGAGGCATTGTGGTGAGAAACAAAGGAGGGCGGAGACAGACGCACAAAGAGACAGACAAGGAGAGAGACATCAGAGCAAGACAAGGATCTTGACAGCATTTGATTCCAGGCCAGCGAGGGCACTTTTCCCCCCGTCTTTTGTTCATAGACGAGGGCTTTTCCTGAGATGGGGATCAATATTTTATTGTTGTTTCTTGTTGTGCCGTTGATCCTCAGTGTTTAAGTGCTAATCTGAGGTCTTTAGTCCGTGTGGGCACGACAGGCCCCGTGGGACTTATCAGCAGAGCAGGGCTGCTAACCCCGGTGTCCTGCCTAGAACTCCCATTAGGCTCACATATATCCCTTAACCCTGGAGGTCACGTCCCCCACAACTTTTCTGACAAAGCTGTGGGCATGTCAGCGGCGAGGAAGTTGTTACGGGGATGAAGGCAACACAGAAAACACAAGGCAGAATAGAGACAAGTCTCCCAGTGTAGATTTTAACAGAAAAACCAGGGACTGTATGGAACAAACTTGCACATAAAAAATTCAAGCAGAACTGCACAAAACTCATCTGTCCCTGCTGCTACAAACAAAATTAAAATACTGAATACGGCCATGATCCGCATAATAGCATTTCTATATTTGGTTTGCAAGTTGTTACCAAATAAGAACAGCTAATATGCCTCAGTCTGTTTTTTGTTGCTAGGGACCAGTAAGGCCTAATATGCAGGAATGTCCATGCACAGATGATTTGCTTATTACGTGTGTTGATATAATTATAAAATCTTTCATTTTGACTGTGTGTTTAGATGCTAGGAGCCTGTATGCACAGAGTGGAGTAATTACAGTGCAAAGAATATTTGTCTTTAGCTGTCATTAGCTATCACTAGCACTTCATCTTTTGCCTCTGTCTGTCTCCAGGTGCCAGGAACCAGTATGAGCGAATGGGCAGCGATGTGACCATGCAGTGCGGCTCCCTGGACAACGACGCGTCCGTGTCATGGAAGGTGAACGGGACAGATGTGAAGGCGCAGCACCGTCTAGAAGGTCCCAGACTGATCCTGACCCAGGTGGACCTGGGCCATAATGGACTCTACAGCTGCTTTCAGAACCCGCACGGAGAGAGGCGTGACACCATCCTCCTCCACGTTGGCAGTAAGTAGCCAGACATCTGTCCGCCCAATATATTTTCAAATAAAGCATGATGAATCTTTAATCGTGCCTTTGGGGAAAGTGAGTCATAGCAACCGTGAAAAGTGAAAGGAAAGAAGAGGAATAAGGAAAACACATGGGGCAGCTAATCATGGCGTAATTACTACTCCGACAGAAATATTTGTTATGAATTTTAGCTTGTATGTGTGCAAATGCAAAAACAACACACCAAATTATATATGACTTGCAAAGCTTTAAGCATCTTGGAAAAATAATACTCATTAATTTGTTATGGCTCTGTGTACTGCAGATTGTTGCCCCAGCTATGTTGATGCTTAGCTTAGTTCGAAAGTGGTGGAGGAGTTGTGCAATTTAATGACAACTTCTGAGCAGGCATAAGTTTTTTATTATCAATTATTTTCACGGTTGGTGAGGACTTTGATAATTCCGCTGGGTCAACAGTGCCCGTGATGAATTGCGTTAATTTACATTTCTGCTGACAATGGCATGCACACTCAGTATTGTTCTGTGCAGTGACTTTTATGAGACATAGACACATGCAATTTTATTGCTCATAATAGGAACATTTAACTGTTTAGGTTTTGGATTACCTAGGATATTTTTGCCAAGGTCAAAGTTTTCCAGAGAGTTTTGTTTGATGATTACACAGCGTCTAATTACAGCAACAGAGAAATGAACAATATGGTCTTTCGCTATACACCACCTATAAGTCACTAATTATGTGGGTATTCCTAATTATATTTGAGCTTTTCTCAGCTAGGAAAATGGTTTAAAAATGTTGAAGAAAAAATCCTGTACCTGGGGGCATGTACTAATTTTCTGTCCAACAAAATGCTTTCTTGAATTTCCATGTCTGTCCCTCACTCTGCGTGCTTGTGCCTACTTCTGCCTTCTTGTGCTGTGTGGCCGTTTCCTGTTCTGGATTTTAGGACAGAATGGGCTTTTTGGATGGTTAGAGGTTTTCAAAAGAAATGAATAAATATTTCCAAAAATATGGAAATAGCCAATATGTGGGGGCTTTATAGAATAATAGACAAACACATGTTGTATCATACGTTGGCTGATGCACCTGTTAAAGTCTGACATCCTTTCCCTTTTTTAGTTCAGGAACAATCAATTGTTGGCATCTTAAGTTATTCATTTTCTCTTTGAAAATATCTTAGCGTTGAACTGTAGGTGAAATATCATTCTGTACTAGTCTCTTTTGCGGTTTGAGTTATCTTTCATTTTTGAAAGTCATTGTGCAGATATTGAATCCATTGAGTCCTTGTGCAACAGACTTGAATGTCACATGAATGAATAAGTCATGACGCTACACTTTGCAGAAGCTAAATATTAAGAATCAAAAATCCTACTACTATAATAAGTAATTACAGCCATTCAACTTCTCCCACAATTTCAATTAAAGCTGAGCAGATTTACACAAAGGTCCTGACAATACGACTTTGAGTTACCAACAATCAAACTGAAATATTAACTTGCACGTAGCTGACTGCGAAATATCGTGGAAGCTGCTTAATTGATTAACAATAGTAATCCATAATGTTATCTATTTTGTTGCCGGCCCAGCGAAACCCTTTAACCAAACGACAAATTTAATAGTACGTTATAATATTTGAATGGCGGCTTCATTTAAATGTTAAATGCCAATATAAAACTGAAACTGACATGAAAACAGTCCTTTTAGCAGGACCTGCTGCCAGCTGACACGTTCTAATGATTAGCTGTTAAAATGACATTTGGTCTTTTTGCTGTTATGCATTTTAATAATCATACAAAAGCTAAATGAGTGTCAATTGAATGTCATGTCATAGAAGAGTAAGAGTTGGCAGTGGCCTCCTTAGAGATCCATTATTCTGATGGAGAAGGTTTTATACACTGGCATGTTGTGCATAATAATGGTGTTAAGATAAGATGGACAAGAACCCATGAGGATAATTGGACTGAAAACACATTCGCTGTGCTATACATGAATCCGTGTTCAAAGTAAAATGTATTCTGAAATCACAATTTAAATGAAAACTGAACAGTTTGGTCTTTCTTTTAAAGCTGACTCAAAAAAATCCATTGTGTATAGTCAAGGAAGCGACATCAATTACATAGATAAAACCAGTGTATTATCTTTATATCCAGTAATACTTGAGATTGATTGTGAGTTCTTCTGCGTTTTCCAATCTGACTTTTGTGGTTTGAAGCACATGCTCCCATCACTCATTAGTACTCCCTCATGACTGATGGCTGCCTGTCTGTTCTTACATGAGAGGTTTGAAAAACAATAACAATTAATGATTTTTTTCTTATCGTAGGAATTAAAGTGTAGTCACACACAAGTGATCACTCTCCTTCTCCTGTCAATTTCAGTTTTTTAGTAGTGTAAGGAATAGATGACATTTTAAATTAAATTTCCACGGGAACCTCAGTGCAGCTGCTAGCTGGCTAGCAGGTGAAATTAGATATAGTTCTTTTGGCATCAATCACGGCGGGCTGCTTCAGAACAGTACCAAAAGTGACAAATGTTGATACACTGCAAAAGAATAACCTTGATTCATCACTCCCATGGCACTGAAGAATATGAGCCCGTACCAGTTTCTTCTTTCTGACACTGCTGTAGTGTTGAGTCTGCCTCAGGCCTAAATCAGACGGAGGCAAATTGAAAGAAAGATCGACTGGTTCTTTTGAGTTAAAGCGTTGCCACACTGAACGTCTTTACTACACATATATACAAACAAATGACCCCATTTAGGCCAGTGCATTTAAAACAAAAACACTATCGTGATGGAATTCGATGGAAAGTCGAGTCGATGCACTTGTCAACAGAACCAATAGAAACCCAAGCACGCCAGCCATCAAGATTTTGCTCCAGCCCTGTTGTTAAATGTAACATTTCCACGCAAATGTTTGATGAATGAGACTGTATGGTAGTGTGACAGTTTGGTTAATCATATCGGCAATGATGAATTACTGAATGCTAAAATAATACTGAATTAATGAGAGTTTTATGTTATGCTAGATTATGTCAGCGGGGTGAATGATGCTATGCATAAACAGGCCAGAGCATGAGAGAGAGAGAGAGCCTGAGTCACGGTGCTGTAAACTGCACGTCTGCGTGGGAGCTAATCCATGTTAGCCTGGTGTAGCCAGACTCACTTCTTATCAGGATATGTCTTCTACGTCTTGTAAGACGTTATTTAATTTCATTACGGGGTGTTTCAGCTGTGGCGTAGAAAAAAATACCCCTGCACGTAATTGAATATACCTACAACCAATAAGATCAAGGGATTGTGTGACATACAGAGTGCTTCTTGGCAGATGCTTCAGTCGCTGTTGCTGTTTAGCTATCTTACTGTTGCTATCATTTAGAATAGACACAACAGCCGACTCCAAACATCTCGCTTCCATGACAGCAGCCATTTTGTTGTAAATAAACTCAACTCCATGGCACTCGCATGACGTGAGTGACTATTTTTAGTCCTTTGTCCATCACCGCTTAAAGCCCGCCCAGGCGATTTGGTTGGCCGGGCGTAATGAATTTCAAATGGAACGACTCCAGACCAAAATTAACCCTCTAAAGTTTTGTGGCCGGCAATGTGTGCCCATGTGTATGTTTTCACCTCTGAAAACACTTTCTCAGACTTCGTGTGTGTGTGTGTGTGTGTGTGTGTAATTGCCTCGATAACAGTTGGTGATTTTACGACACGTTCAAGCCACACTCTGGGGCAACATCAGCTTTAATTCCCATAGTAGAGAATCTCAGACCAACATATTCTCTGGGTCGCTCTTTCTCAGAGCTTTTTTCAATTAATATCATTATTTTGTACTTTTTTGCCCCTGTCGTCTGTCTGCCTTTCTCATTACAACTGCCAGCTAGAAAATTCTGAAGTGTTGTGCAGATACAGTGATAATGACATCATGACAGGCTACGCTTGTTGTGATCACCATCATGATGATACTATGATTTTATGCAGTATTTATTACTTACACCAGGGCCTTGTTATGTTTTATGCAGATAGAAGAAGTGTTATCAGGAGAATAGCACAGAGCCATCTGTCTGAGCGTTTTCTGTTTTTCTGCTTTGTCTGTAATTACCTCTCATCTTTCTCAATCTTTCTTTTTGTATATACACATAGCATGTGAGTTTGTGTATGTGCAGCCTTCTATGGCATGTCTATTTTCCCGTTTTTTTTTTTGTTTTTTTTTTATCATCCATTTGTCAGGTCTGGCTTGTCGTTCGTGGCAGCATCTGTTAGCGTGGTGTTTACACTGGTTTTCATTAAGAAGACGTCATACTATGACCCCCAAACCCGTCTCTGTGTATGTGCGCTGCTCGCCCCACCTTCACACCAAATTTATAGAGTGTCAACATAGTGTCAGCGCGCGGAGACAGCAGTTGGGTGTTTGTGCACTGACTTGCATTTTGGTGTGCCGCTCCGATGTCTGCTTCTCTTCCTCTTTGTGTGATTTCACCACTGTATATAGCTGTAGAATGTTTACATTCTCTCTGTCACTTTGGATACATACAGAGCTACAATTACTTTACATGTGGAGGGATGGAAGCGAGTGCTTGGTGTGTGTGTGTGTGTGTGTGTGTGCTGATGTGTGCACACTAGGCAGGATGTTATTGTCCTGCTTAAAAGAAGCTCTTATCTCATCAGTAAGCAAACACGTATGCTGAGCTCTGACTGTAGGAGTTTTGGGCCGGTTTATCCCCAAATTCATCCCGACTAGCACTCTGCAGAGAAATACACGGTGGACCTTGCTCTGTACTAATGATTGGCCCAGATTATCTGGTAATGTGAGGTGTGTACAAACCACATGTTGGGCTGCCTATGTTTGACAATTGGGATTCAAAATCTGGAGGATTACATCAGCACCATGACAATGACCAATGAGAGAAAGAAGTCCACAACAGCTGGTCAAGGCTAACATTAGCTTGCACTCCACTGTTTATATTGAAACTGGAAAACAGACACCCCATATTTACCATATTGTCACCTACACTTAGGTTTCTACTTTTTTTTTGGCGATCCCGTCCACAGGCGCATTAACGCCAGATTGGAGTGGGAATCAGTGGATTTATGGCAAGTTGTTGGATCGTCCATTACGATTCAATTTACATCCTGTGCAGGGCGTGGTGCCATTATTTTCAAATCATGTAGCATGTGCCAGATTGAGATTAGAGAAAATGATTTCTGTGAAGTTTCTCCTCACGAGTGTGAAGCAACATAATTTCAAAATCAAGTGGGATTTTAAAACCCCTGTAGCGTGAGCCCAGCTTAAGGGAGCACCCTTCAGCGTCGGAGTATTCGATGACATCTTTTGACACTATCTTCAAAATAAGAAGGGATGGTACAGAGATGAAAAGTGTCAGACTGACAATGGTATGAAAGAGAAATTGAAAAAGAACTGCTCGTAAAAGTCCGCTATAATTTAATAAGCGAGAGGTCATCAAACTCTTTGGTGAAATACGCCATCCTTTAGTTTGCTGTCACAACGGAGGAGTTATTGCTGTCATGGCCTTTTCTGGCTTTGGCCATGCTTGTATCTTTTGCTGTCCTCAATAGCCCTCAGCTAAACAATTTATAGTATACCAACACGGGCTGCACCTATCCAGTTATTCAGCCTCCCAGCAAACACAACATCTACTGCAGAGGGTCATCTATCCAGCCAGTCGCCCTAGTGACCTGTCACAGTCAGCTGCAAGATATATTCTACCAGTAATAAGCCAGTCAGTGAGTAAACCTGAAGCCATTCCACCTGTTTCCTGTGGTTGTAACTTTTTATTGTTTTTCTTTAGATGCACTAATTGTATTTTTCTTTTATGAATGGTGCTCTACACGAATCATCATAAAAGGACCAGCTTACGACCTTATGTTGCTACTAACTGGAGAGTGCTTTTGAACTTTTGGTTTTCGAGAAGCACAAAAACTCAGTTGTTGTTGGTATGAAATGATAGGTCTGACGAGTAAATGCAGTTCTAGAATTTCTACATCTTTGTTTTTTTCAGCTGAGCCGCTCTGTCGTCTGTGTAGTGAATGATTTATGACCAGCATTGAGCTGAAAACATCAGCTGAGATAGAAAAACTTCCACCCTGTTATTTCAGTAAGTGCCGTGGAGATGCATAAGCTGTGGATGATGGCTGTGTCATGGACATTTAAGCGATTGACATGCAGAAACACCCAAAGTGAAAAATGAGATGTTCCATACATTTTTGCCCGTTCAGAACTCAGCAGATTTATTCTTTTTTTCTTTCTTTGGTAGCTTATTTCATAAATCTTTAGCTATTACTACTGATATTTGGCCTGCATGAAAAAAAAAAAGAAAAGGTGGACAGCACATAAGATTGATACTGCTGTGTCCTCGTCCATGGTAGTCATCACTTCCTGAATGCCACCATTTGGTGTGGAGCTGTGAAATCTCGATGGCCCTCCAACCATCGGGCCATGTACATCTAAAAGCCCTGTCGCCGATCGCTCCCCATCTTCTGAGCCCATTAGTCAGCTACTGAGCCGGACACTGTGCCAGCTAGTCACTTCGCCTGCCAGTTGACACCAGGCAAGAAAAACTATTTTCTCCCCCAAAAATGTTTGACAGATTACTCATGGGGTGATCAGGGCTCTTGAGTCTGAGCAGCCCCATTACTATAATGACAAGACTTTAAACATCTACAACAAAGAAAAACATTTATATTGCAAGCAAGAATGGCGTCGGTGTACTAGTGGATTTATACTATAAATCATCACACGAGGAAAGGGGGCTCTAGGTTTGGCATTGCCCCATTCCTGTAAACAGATCCAGTCTGAGGCGCTCTCCGATCACAGCAGCGGCATTATGTAAACAGAATTGTGGTGAAGACTTCTTTCTTAATGCTACAAATGATAACACAAGTCAGCCTTGTGGGTGTGGGTTGGGTTATGAAGCCATTTGGCTATGGTTAAGGGGTGTGTTTGTTGGTGCGCATGTGGTTCGTTCTGAAAAAGCTCATTTAGGAGGGCAGAAATGCAACAAAATATTCTTCCCTTCTCTCTTTTATCTTTACTACAATCCTGTTTGCGTCTTTGATCCAATGAGTACAAACAGCATGCATTAGCAAGATTAGGCAGCGGGACAGGATGAGAGTGTAGGAGATTTGAACCTATTGTTGTAGATGACAAATGCACCAACTGAAGCAAGCAGTGTTGATAACTGACATATGAGGACATTACAGTGACACATGTTTACCCTCTGGAACTTCTCCCAGGTCCTGATTATAACTTACGCATGCGTCACCCTTATCATTCACTAGGAATGTAAATAAAATGTATTTGGATATATATATATATATATATATATATATATATATGACTAGCTTAATTGACCTCACATTTCGATAAACAATCTCTGGTTGTTTGGTTAAATTCAATGGTTACCCCCAAATGTGGCCAGTGACAGACTAAACTCACCGCACTCTGATTGGTCGCCTTCTGCCTCAAGGATGAGTAGAAAGAGAAGGGAGTTCTGTTGCTAGATTGATGTGCATCTCTTACCCTCAGGCAACTTATATCCACACACACACACACACACACACACGCACACACACAAATTGATGTCTATTTCCTTTCCCTGGGCATCTTGTTTTGGTGCGTAAGCTCCCCCACGCATATAGACACACACTCAGGGGACCTGTGCTACATTGCTGGGTAATGGAATTGTCTTGTCTCCTCGCAGACAGATCGCGATAGAGGATGGTGAACCCCTAGTGCTCCTGGGGGACTTCCTGTTTAAACCAGGAAGTGTTTTGCCTCACTTGTTACGCCGCTGCTAGAACGACTCAGCCTCCTTTTTAATTACTTTTCTCACTTTTCCCAGCTCTTGGTCAGTCGTAGTAAAGGGGGGAAAAAAAACTGCATGGAGGATTTACACAGCCTGGAGCCCCGTCATCACTGACATAGCTGACAGTTTTAACATTAAGCAATTTTAATCTCAAAATGACATGACCAAATGGAGTATATCTCAGCAGCTACAGGGTGTATTTATGTGATATTTCTCTCATAATAAAAGTTACACTTCAGTTCACTGCTGAAGTGTAAGAATCAAACTATTCATTATTGGGTCAAAGAAAATAAAGATGAATCACAGCAATATTAACTGTACCAAGATTGGTGCTGATAAATAAAAGCAGAGTAGTTTTAGTAGAGGCTTGTTTTAGCCTTGTGTAGCCTGGTAACACACATGGGGCGCGTTTCATCCGATACAGAGAGGAAAAAAAACACCTCTGCACGCAGTTGGATAATCCTACAACCAATCAGAGCCATTTTGTTGTAAACAAATTAAACTCCACATCAGTCCCTGTTAGTCTTCTGTCCGTCACTGCATAAAGCCTGAACTAACGATTCCATTGACCCACCAGATCAGTTCCTAATGTAGCTACTCCAGACCAACTTTTGTAAATACGGGCTGTCTTCCAGACTAATTCCGTTTTATTAAACTCTCCAAATTGTCTTTTTTGGTTGTACGGGTTAAGTCAGACCAGAAATATCTGGATTACATCACAGTTATTCATTTCAGATTTATACTCTGACATTTGTGCAGCCAGAGGGTTTGCGGTGCCACCAAGTGTTGTTGAGCAAGGCTGTGACATTTTGCTGCTGCAGAGGAATTGCACTGCAGCTGACCTTTGGCCTCTCAAGAGAAAATGGGACTTCCTTGCAGAAATCAATGTAGTATAAGATCCATATCTGGAGGCTTGATGAGAGTTTTAATAATTTAAGTACAAATCATAAGGGTTAGGTGTAGGTTAAAGGGCTGGAGATCTTCGGCCTGAAATCTTCAGTTCAGTAACATGTGGAACAGGTTAAGAAATATATAATAATATATATTATTCTCTTTTCTGTCACTGCCTTCCTTTTTCCACAATGATTACCAGATCTTCCGTATCTTAATTGTTACATTAAACATCTAAATATTCATCCTCACCATATTTCTCTCCTTTTTCTCTCCTTCTCCCTCCATAGCAGTTAGTCCTATTGCGTTCCGCTCTATATTGCAAATTTCTTCACTCACCATTTTTTGCCCTACTTGCAGGACAACAGCAACTCCCGTCACTTTATTGTAGCAGACAACCATGACAAATGGGAAAATGGGCCCGGTTTAAGAAGTCAATGGGAAGCCATGAGGGAAACTCAGGCAAATAAAAAATAAAGAGTGTGTGCTTTGGCCTCTTTGTATCTGTTGGGTATCAGGCATAATCTGCCAGGACGGATTGTTTTTCCTTCCCTTTGCTCTCAGCGTTGCTCTTTCAAAGAGCGAGAGTATGGTGAAAATCATTAGCAGCATGTAGTCCACCCAAATTTAAATTTTATATTCATCTTTAATCATATTGGAATTCAATATAAAAGAAGTCTACAAATGAACCAAGGTTCTTAAAGCCTTGAGCCCTTCTTAAATTTGAATGTTTTTCTTATTTTTGCATAACTGTTTCACCTCATGCTTCCACTATTCTGGCCAATATTCACAGACTACAGCTACTTTTTTCCATCACATATCTTAAAATTCTGCCCCAATCCCATGGCTACTATCTCATTGTGTGCTTTCTTTCTCTACTAACTAATCCTCTTATACCTCCCCTAGTCTATCCCATCTTACCTATTACATTTTCCTTTCCTTTTTCCTTTGTCCCTATAGTTTGGTGTGTGTATAAGCTTCTGGTGAAAGTCTCCCACTGTGACATTGCCTCGCTGTCTATCAACGTGACACATAAACAAAAATGAAAATGCGGAAATTAAACTCTTAGCTATTGAACTGCTCAAAAACATTTTTTCCTCTTTAGACTCATAGTTAGACAGCCGATTTGCCGAGAGGTTTAAAAAATGCTTTTGTGAATCTGAATATTGACGCTGCTGCAGCAGGCTCCTCTGAGTTTTTATTGAAGAACGCAGACGGGTTTGAAGATGAAAAGGATGCTGTAAATGTAAAACTGTACCAGGCTGAAGTTAATGACAGAAGGCCAAATCAAGTTGGCCAGGAAAAAGTCATGCCGGGAAGAAGATGAAGTGGAGGGAGAAGTGAAGTTGAACAAAGACCAGCGACAGACAGGAGAGCTTAGTTTAAGGAACGGGAGCCTAACACAGGAAATAGTGTAGGCAGAACTCCGGCTCCAGGATCTTTGTGAGGATTTAGCTGAAAGTGAAACTGCACACAGTGATGAGAAAATGTAAAAAAGGTGCTTCACTTTCTCAACAAGAAAAAAAATCTGTGAAAGCGATACATGACTGTGCAGCTATGATGATTTATCAGTCAAACCTAAAAAAAAAGGTTAAGATATGGCAAGGGAATTTGCATTTGGGTGAATTACAAGACTAAAGTCAAGCTAATACAGAAGGATAATGCATTGTATGGTGAATCAGACGTACTGAAATAGATACAGCTTGTTATAAAAAATGGGCAACAGAATGTTCAAAACATTTGTTTGCTTGCTCTTGACGAGAATTATCAAGTCTCTTTGTAAAATGCTGCTGAAGTTAACACAGCAGTCCCTCTAGGTGCAGCTTTTGGTGCTTATGTGATGCTGTTGTTGTGTTGTGCCAACCTAGAGCATTCTGGGAAAGTTCTGCACCACAAACAAGAGATTCATTCTTTTGTTTAGTTTTTTTTTGGTGGAGCAATTGGAGCATGCTGGAGCATCACTTCTAGTCGTCTAAAATGCTGCTCCTTGATCCAATTAAACTCTCAATACCCGAGCTCAGTTCCACTCAAATGCTCTGCATGAAAAAGCCATGAAGTATACAGCATGCGATTGGCAGCGTGGTATAAGTGCTGCCATGCTAATGCTGTCCTGCACCATTTTGGGCTTTTGCTACATTTGCCAATCCTGCTCTGTTTCTAACTTTCATTGTCAGTCTTTAAAACAAAAAGCGATTTATTATCTCCTGATTCTTCTCTTGTTCCTCCTTCCATTCAGCCATCTCTTAATTATTATTCTCCCTCTATATTCTCCCTATTCTCTCCCCATATTTTTCATAGATCACCAATTGTCTAAATAACGGGTGTAAAATGGCCCTTGGGAACAGCTTGTGTTAGATTTAAAAAGTGCTGTCTGATCAGATTTTTGCAGGATTATGTGTGAATTGAGGCAAGCTCACCGTGTTCCCTCTCATGCTCTCAGCCTGTGTTGTCTCTCGCTTCTCACTCTAATTACCCATCCAGATGTAGAGGAATAAACCGACTGATGCACTGTATTATTATCTTGTCTTCTCTGTTTGCTTCGCTTTCCTACAGTTGACATGCAGTAAAACACAAACCTCTGTGCTTTTGTGTGTGTGTTTTTGGACGTGTGTATGTGTGGTCTTGTACGTAGGTGCCACTGCCCGTGGTTGCCTCTTTGTGCGCTTCATATTAATTTGTCACTGGCTGTCACAGTGTGTTTTGTGTGTGCGCTGAGAAGGTAAAGGCCTGTTCCCTCTTGATTAGTGTCCAGTGAAATAGAAATTTCTGGGCTGTCTCGGCCCTTTTTGCAATCCTCCGTGTGTGTGAGAGAGAGAGAGAAAGAGAGGGAGACGAAAAGAGAGATTTTTACCAGAAACCATTCCCCCTGGCTTACTGTCCGGCATTGAGGTTGAGCTGTTTGCTCCATTGACGTCAGGCAACTGAGGAATGGTCAGATAGCCATGAAAACATGCTCATCGGCCATTCCTGTGTGTGTGTGTGTGTGGCTTAGAAGAGATTCAAATGTCAAATGTTTTGAGAGGTGAAACTGTCCACTCTTGCTGACCCTTTCAGTCAGACCTGTCAGATCCATTCAGGCTAATGCATCTTCAAACTCTACAAAAGCTTGCTATCAAAGAACTGACGCAGAAGCTGTTCAATGTTACAAGATTTTCTCGTTTTAAGAACACTCCCAACATGGACGGTCACTAAATATTTATGTATATATTAGGGGTTAAACGACTTCAGTTCATGGTGAAAGTTGAGACGACGTCGACTAGTCCCACATAAAAACACAGTAGACATGCTTTCCAACAATGAATTATCTATATTCTTGACCTGAATACATATTGTAGTGTCTCACACAAAAGAAGCTATGGATTCTTATCTGCAAGGTAATTGAAGCTTGAATACAAGCTACTGTTGAATGTAGCCCACGCCAACATCATAAACGCCGTCAGTCTCACACTTCTAATATGCGGCTCTCGCTCGACAAACTCACTCTCCCAACTCTTGCATGGTGCATTAACTGACATCAAGGACAAAATATACGCTCTCCAACCACAACAACAATGTCAGCTTATAGCACACAACAGAACTCACCATAAACATATGCACTTTTCAATACTGTGTGCTGCAGACATGTATAGCCTATATAAATCGGCACCATCAATAGCATTTGATAGTACTACACAGCCTGTTGTAAGATAGGATAATGTAGCCAGGACAAAAGAAAAAAAAGCGGTATATCTTCGAAGCCTTTTCCTTGTATAGCAGCTAAAGGTCTAATAACTTTGACAATGAAATTCACCAAGAAGTTGTTGAAGTGCAGCCTCCTTCTCCTTACTCCTTCACTTTAAGTTATCAATTGACCGTTCCTCTACTAGCGTTAGCGGATGCCTTTTCAGATGAGCGTGTAATACAGTAGTACTTTGTTGTATTTCAGGGCTGACTTACATATCCTGAATGTCACGGTAGTATGGCCTTCATCTTAAATGGAGTATTTCCACACACTTGATGAATCTCTGCTAGTTTGCTGCAATGACCCACTAGGCTCTTCACCGGTCTTCTTGGAGGCATCCGTGTTTGTTATATTCACATCATCAGTGAGTAGTTGACTTCCTGCTTAAAGCACAGCGGTAAAGTCAACTAGTTGACTAGTATACTTCCCTGCTGTGCCATGACATATGAGCGAAATTTCATCCAGTGCATAAAGGCTGAAATTATCCTAATCTTGCTTGGTGTTTGTGGCTGCCCAGTAGTGCACCAGTCATAACAACATAGTCAAAACCTTTTGATTTATCTAATCTTACATCCTTTGATATATTTAATACAGTCTCAGAATGAGTCCACTGCTCATGACTCCCAAAACCACGATAATGGAAGAAACAGCATGTATGACCAGTCAGGTGAGCAGGGGCGCACTGTCAGGACGTTCAAACCAAGCAATTGTTTGGGGCCCTGTGAAACAAAAAATTACAAAGAGTCTATACTGGCATTTTCCGCATTGACGACTATAAACCCCTTTAAACCCATGAAGGCCTACCTATACTACTTGGTTAGTTTTAGAAAAAGATCATGGTTTGTTGTAAAAGAAATCTTGTTAAATGGCAAATCCCTCTGATCTGAAAAAAACTTCTCCATTTTCTCGGCTACCACGTAAATGAGTCCTGTCCGGGCTGGGAGATTTTTACATGCATTTATTCACATGGTGCATGAATACGTAATTAACGGTTGTTTCAATCGCCTTAAAAATTCAACCACTGTTGTTTCTTTCTAGTGAGCACAGGCTTCTCTTTTACATCTTGTACAGCTATACTTCTATACTAATTTCGTGATTGTGGCTCTGTCTAAAAAGGTAAAGGTACCTCTATTGTCCAGTAAAACAGTATCCACATAACAGTAAAGACACAAACACGATTTAAGTAGAGCTACATTTATATAGAGTATACTTTACATGAGGAAACACCTGAAACTGTTCAAAAAAACTGAAATATGACACAGAATAATTAAGAAATATCATATTACAGTATATAACAATGATCATTGATAATGTTGAAAAAAGTAGGCTGTTTTAAGAGTTTAATATTGGGCACCATTATACTTTGGATGTCTGCCACAGTTATGAGGCAGTGTAATGGAGAGTAAAGTGAGGCATCTCCTGTTCATCCTCTTTAGATTCTTTGTGGGATGCTTCATGGCTAGACAATCACAAATAGATTGCCATGCATCGTTATAAATGGCATTCCAACACAGCCTTTGGAAAACGAAAAACTCATGCAGACTCATGCAGAGTTGTTTCCATTTTAAAGGGGACATACAAATCTTGTGCATAACCGTTCCGGCTTGAATTGTGCATTTTTATTGAAGTTATAGAAGATGATTCCTTTATGCTGTTTGCTCCATTAAAGCTCTGAAATAGAGAAATAGGCAAATTGGTAAGCTCCCCTTGGCTCTCCTCCTCAAGCCTGCGCAGATGTAGGGAGCGTAATAAACAGTGTGTGTGTGTGTGTGTGTGTGTGTGTGTGTGTGCTGCAGTGAAAGACAAACTGTGTGTGTGTGAATGAATAAGAAAGCAGAGAAAACAAACGAGACAGCAGGGACGGATATGAATGTATTCATGAACAAAATGTGCACATGTTGGGTTGTACATGTAAAATTCAACATTCGTACGTGTATTCATGCGTCTCTGTTAGTGTGTGCATGCTTACTATATTTCTTTCTTTTGCATATATCCTTATATGTGTGTGTAATGGACTAGGCCCTAACACCATTTCATGCTTCAGGATAAAAGTGACTCCTCCATTTAGTTTGTTCGGGCCTTTTTGTGTTTGACGCCGCAAACTAGTCTGCGCTTCTGAAGGAGATTGTTTCTCACTGACTTATTACACTGGTGATAACAGGCAGGCAGACTGCTCGACCTTGATACATCCGTGAAGATGTGCTTCAGGAATGTATTGCTGCACTTGCTTCTGCCGGAGTCCAAGAAATGGCAAAAATAGTGGCAAATGCTTCTGTTGAGTTGACTTAAACCCAGTTTCCATCAAAGTTCCTGCAGCTGTAGCGCTCAGACGTAAACAAGCTGAAACGACTGATTCTGTTGTTCTTGAAGGGACAGTTTTGCAGGTTCAAGTCGGATTTCAAGTAACAGGTGTAAAAGAAAGTAGAAAAGACACAATTTAGACTAGAACTAAGAATATAAATTTGCAGCGCATAGTGCTAGTCTTTGCTAGTCTTTGCTGGTACTAGCTGTGGTAACAAGTTCTGTTATTAAAACCAGAAGCATTAACAGAAACAGATGTAGTAGTACAGTAATAATGGAAGTGGTAAATGTAAAAGCTCAAAAAAGGCAATAGTGGCAGTAGTACAGAAGTTTATATGTGTGAGATAAACAAAGGATATTGTGGTTTGTAAGAACCCCAGTAGTAGGACATCTCTTCAGCGTTGCTGTCTTCTAGAAGATGTCTCAATTACACCAGCTTGTTTGTCCAGTCCCTGGGGACCCGGCAGCTGTGAGCCTGGACTGTAGCTAAATGGGATAGTCCCGAAGGACGGATATACTCCCAGAACACAACAGCGTGACTTTTTTTTATTTTTTTAAGCTGCCTGTTATTTTTATGAATATACCCACCATAAATATTTTATATAAAGAAATAGAGCTCAGAGCTTCACCGAAAGCAACATGGGAATTGGGGACTGTGTTTGTGTTTAGGACAAACACACACTGCGCACTGGATGTTGAGACACACCAACGCGCCGCCACACTCGTGTTCGCGCACCCGTACAGACACACACATGTTGCGGTGGGCGGATGAAAGGGGTCTCACACAAACACGGTTCCTGTGTCGAATGAGCGGCTCTTATTGTGGGAAAACACTGAGATGTTGGTCTTGGCCGGACAAGAATGTGGGCTGTATTGGTGCAGTGTACGTGTGTATTTTTGTCTGTGTGTGTGTAGTTCATATGTGTGACCAATGAGTTATTTGTGCAGGCTTTGCTTTAAGCAGTCACAAATGTGGATGTCCACATAGACACACACACACAAGCGCACTTATAAGAAGTCTAATGATCTATTATACAGGTTGAAGTAGTGTCAACCCAGCTGTTTTGGAACATTTTGAGTTGTACACCTAAGAACCTTTTCCTTGCACCTTCCATCAGTCTTCATTCTCACTCTGCTTCTTTTACGTTGAAGTATTTTAATTTATTTTTTTCCAGCAGCCAATGCCAGCCATCCTTTGGCGTTGTTTTTCCTCTCTCATTATCTTCCATACCTGTTTATCTCATCTCCCTAAATTTGCCTCATTAGCGTTCAAGTACGTGGGAGGGCAAGTCACACAGAATCCGATCAAATAGCTGACTGCTGTGGGGTGAAATCTTTGCAGCTTTGACTCATTCAAGCCTCCAGGAACTGCATAACATTCAATTATTCATTTATTTATTTTTGTCTTTGAATGAGAAAATTATTCAGTTAGCCTGCAATTGGTTTCATTCACTGCAGATTATATAAGCTCAAAGTAAGTTTTCTTGTTGGATCAAAGCGTTCAAAAGACAGTTAAGCGAGTGATGTGCTGTTCAGCCTCATGCTGCTACAAACAAGAGTTAATAATTTTAGATTTTGGGCCGATTTCTCCTTCTGTTCGCTGCAATAAGAAGATAAATCTGGGCTGGACCTTGTTTTGTTCAGCCCAGATTATCTGGTTATGGACGACTGTGTTAGCTGTGTCCTAATAGTTTGCGGGCCTTATACTGGAGGGCCACCAGTTTGAATCCCAGAACTAACAGGTGGATGAGCAACTCTTTCCCCTCAGCATACATGGCTGAATGCCCTTGAGCAATGCACCTAACCTCTTGAGCTCCCTGGGTGATGTACGTGGCTGCTCACTGCTCTCTTTACAATAAACAAGAGAAAAAGTCTACAAGGTGGCACAGTGGCGTGGTGGTTAGCACTGATGCCTCCCAGCAAAAAGGTTCTGGGTTCGAATTGAGGTTGACTGAGGCCTTTCCATGTGGAGTTTGCATGTTCTCCCTGTGTCTGCGTGGGTTCTTCGGGTACTCCGGCTGGGATAGGCTCCAGCCATCACAGGACAAGCGGTTCCAGAAGATGAAAGAATGAATGAATGAAAAAGTCTCCAAGGACACGGCAACTGATTAACAAACAACAGTAAATTCTAGCGCTGGAGGCGTTACATTTGCCAGCATATTACTGTTGACAGCTAAAACTGACAGGTAAAATCTCATCTTCAGTTCTTGCTGCAGAATTTAAGACACCCTGTGCGTGACGTGACACATTAAGTACTCAGTATTATCTAAATAATGTCCTGTACTGTGTGTAGTGCTATTATTTTCAAATCTTGTGCACATTTGAGACTGGAGAGAAGAATATCTACGAGGTTTCTCCATAACTGTGTGTTGCATCCAACTTTCAAAATCAGGTAGGATTTTAAATCTCCTGTAGTCTGAGCCCAGCTTTATGCCGAGGGCTTTGCCACTAATGAAAGGTGTGAAACCACTCTTTCTGATTTCTCATCAGCTGATTTTTTAGCATGATGACTGCAAAAATTAGCATACTGTTTATTCAGATGTAGATTTGCATACAGGTTCTGGTTTAAAATCTCAGAAAAGCTTGTGTTATTGTGCCGCCTTTGCAGAGATACCGAAAACCCTTCATACTCTTTCTGTAATCACATTAAATTGTGCCGGAGATATTGTTATTCACCGTCAACCTCCATTTTGTAGAGATTCAGAGGAAAAGTTAAAACGGGGTGTTATGATGAACGACATGGAGAAGAGACTCACTCATGAAGCAGCAAATCATCAGGATGAGCCATTGCTTCAGTATCGTTTTAACAGAGAGTAATAAATAATTATGCATAAAGGCCTACAACAGTTTTCTTCATTTAACTAACAGGTTGGTGTGCACACTATCAGAAAACTCAAAATAGAAAAGAAATAATTTCAGATTTCTTTCAGCATCTCTGGAGGGGAAAGTTATTGTGTGCTAATCAGAGAGAAAGATGAAATCATCAAAGCAATACTACAGTCTAGTGAGTCTGCCTGCATCTCAACACTCAGTTTGCTTTCTCATTTCTCTTTCACCCTCTGTCTGCTTTCTCTCTGGCAGCGCTCTCTTATTCTTTCTTCCTCCTCCACTTTTCTTTTTCTCCAGGAATGTCTGCCTCTCTTTCACACGACCTTGGGTGTCATTTTTCTCATTTCTGCTCCATTTGCGTCCACAGTCCTGACTGTCTTTGACTATTTGAATTACCAGAAATGATTATTTAACCAGAAAAATAAAATGCAACTTGTTTATGAACAGATTTTACATTTTTTATTCGACGAGAGAATATGCCAGCCCAGATAAATGAAAAACTTTGGCTCCGTGAGATTGCACGTCCACGGACTGGATTGAATGTCCACGTTAATAGGATGCTGCTGATAGAAAACGTGCCCTTACTCAGCATGCTCATGCCTGAGTTGATTCTTTGACAACCAGAGTCATAATGGCAGCAGTTGTTTACTCGGTGTAATCACACAAATACTCTGTGGACATTTTGCAAATTGCAACGCGGACATTGGGCATCAAGTTGGAAGTACAAATTGGATTAGTTGGCCTTAGGCACTTAATAAATGTCTGTGTGGAATTTCTCTTTTATCTTTCCTACAACATATTCAAAAAAATCTCTCCTTGCTTTTCTTTTGTCCGTCCTTCTCATCTGTCTTATTGTCACAATCATGGTTTTTATTAGCTGAAACATGAAATTGAAAATCACTACCATGCCTCAGCAGTCCTGTTGTATTATCTTTTTTAAAGCTCATTAACAAATCATTAACCTAATTCACATTTCCTTTAGGCCAATTTTCCCAGTGGTATTTCTTAGGACGGACTAACAATGAAAAGAGAGTTAGTGGACAATGTGAATATGCTTTTGGGCAATGAAGACAGAATTAATGATAACATTGTGCTGCTGTTGCGAGCATGAAGCTCATTACTACAGCATGATTCAAGGCTATGACTTAACATTTTGAAATAACAAATGGCAAAATATGAATAGGCAAATAGCTTGTGCAGCTTTTTAGAACCTTAGGGTTATTTAGCGTAACCGTTTGTCATTATGTTTGAGATAAAATTATGATATGAGATAAAATTAGATCCAGGTTTTGGAAAACATTGGCTGTGAGCGTCTTACTAAGATTCTTGTAAATGGAGGTGAGCAGGATCATCGACATGTCATGTTAGTGACAGGGAAATATTATTCCAACCCTGACTCGGGAGATTATTTATGTGTAGAAATGTCAGTTAACAAACTTCTATCCTTTTGTTATCAAACTGAAACTGCTTCATATTTCAAATTGGCAGAAACTGTGTATTCATAGAACCCAAGTTACATCTGTAACCCCCTTTTTTCCTGCATAGACTCCACCAAACAGCTATGCTTCCCTTTTCAGCTCCTGCAAACAGTTATTGCCGGTTGACGTAACATTGCTACCAGTGCACCAGTGCAGAATGATTGCCACAGACATGTCATTTGAAACGGTGGTATGATGGGAAATACGCACAATTACCTAGCGTTTAATTTATATAGTGCAGATTTGTTTGGCCAGGTCATGAAGAACATAAACTGTAAGGTAAACTGTATAAAAACATGACTTTGCCTAACATGGTTCAGGTCCACAGTTTTAAACATACATTTTTTTAACAGTGTATTTTAGTCAAGATCTTACATTTTACAGAAATGTACGGCTAATCACACGGGTAAAGTGAAGCTAATGCCTCACACAAGCATTTGTAGTCTAAGTGTGAAGCTACTTGAGAGCAGACTGAAGTGGTATATTAAGAACATTTGCGTTCAAATGCTTGGGCACCATGGAATCAGATAAAACACAATATGATTAAGCTGGAGTTGGTGACAAAAGGTGAAGTGTTGTGCCGTTTATCTAGCAGGGCAAAAACGCTCCTCCATCCTTTCATTTCCTCCTGTCCATCTTTGCTCTCTGTTGATAATGATCTCGGCAGGCCCCAATGAATAATGTACACTTACCGTAATGGTCGGAAGAGGTCCAGAGAACACACACACACACACCGCGGCCATGCATGCACAACGCATTCACGAGCTTGTACATCCACAAACAGAGTTATGGGCACAAAGGCAAACTTTCCCAACCACATGCACGGGCTCAGACACTTTCTCTAAGACGTATGAGCATGCACACAGACACCGCCATATGTGCACAAACCGGCACACACTTGAGTGCACCCATCCAAGCAGCTGGGGGTAATTCTTTCACTTCTTAATGATGGGCATCAGAGAGCAGGGATTGTAAATTATGAAAGCATACAGCAATTAGATACATAACACTCCCGGGGAGACGTGCACTCTCTTTATCATACAGTACACACATAACAGAATGGACACACACAGGAGGTTAGATGGATCTTCATATAAAGATTGTTTTAGGCGTATTTAGGCACATATGGCTAAACTAATTGACACAAAGCCTCTCTCACTGTGTAGCAACATGCATCAATGTGTTATTGCAGCTTTTCCATTGCAGAGACATAATTTGAAAGCTAATTACAGCTTGTAATATTTGTCTTTGAAATGTAATCCTTCTTTGAAGATGATTACGGCTCAGACGTCAGACATACCTCATAACTGTTTGGCGAATATGTCAGTGTATATTATTGTGCGTTTGTTGGTACATTCGTGTAGCAAACACAGATAATCGATTTTAACTACCTCATGTACTTTTTGGTTGCTATGTCTTTATGAGCTGCAGCAGATGAAAAGGATCCTTTCTGTCTTTCATCATATTGACCATGCTAAATTACACTCCACGCCATGTGCAGAAAATCCCTGCCTTTGTCCTTCATCTTGATCCTGTGACCTCCAGGTTAATGATGGGCTAATATCAAACACCTCTAGCATCAAATACCCTTTTAGGAAAGGTATTACAAAAGCTTATTAGATCTGCCCGCTACTGTCATTACAGAATTCAATCTCACTGATCTAACTCCAGGCCGAGGACGCTTTTCAGGGGAGACGGCGTCTGCTGTCCATTGCAGTTTGAAAAAAATAATAAAAAGAATTGAATTATTCATTTGAGGTTTCTACATGACAACAATTTTTCATATTTCCAGAAATCCTTCAGATGTAAGAAGCTGGACAGTTGCCTGCTCTATAATCCATAGTAGCAATGTCAAGGGCAATCCGTGCAGCTTTTGAAACACATGTGAGAATCACACTTTCATAGAACATTACTGCCGTCCTTAGCATTAGAAGGTATTACAGGCTATTGAAATTGAAGTCCGATCTAAAGCTAAGCCATTAAACTGGGATTAATGGCCTCATGGGTAAATGGAACATAATTTATTCGATTACATTCTGGTGTCATGGGCTGAAGGCAGCGGCGTAATGTGATGCAGGATGTCATTGTGCATTTGATCTTTGGTATAATGGCTATTAAGACTTTGTTGGAACATAGCAATTGTTCCGTCAGGTTGTACCTCTCTGTAAAAGTAGTTTAGGCTAAGCCAGAGCATTATGCTTGCTGTGCAGTGGCTGATCCATCCACTGATGTGGTATTTTAGCGATTGACTTTAGATAAACTGTGCCTTGTAGGGGTCTGTAAGTGAATGTTGAACCTTTATTTGTTAATCATGAATGTTTGAGGAAAGATAATGTTTATTTACTTTACGCATCTAAAATCTTTAATGGATGAATGCTCATAAAAGTTGTATACCTCATCTTGTTTTACATCCTCTACGTGCAGCCCTGAACACCAAACCGCTGACTCCCTCGATATCAAATGTTCAAGGTTAAATAATATGAATAAATGGATAAATCTAATCTATCTTATCTGCCTCTTAAGATGCCTCTTTGACAGTCTCAGAGATACGGCTATAAATAAAAAAAAAGATGTTTTTCTTTTTTGCCCCAAGGTATTTTTTAGCTCCCACAGTTGCCTACTAGTGAGGGATGCAAGGCCATCTTATATCTCTTACAGTAATACATTTGTGATTGCACAACACCTTGACATTGCTATGTTATCCACCTTCCCCCTCTCCCTCAATACCTTCAGCTAGCCCTGTATAGTATCACATTAAAAACCCTAGTTGAGCCACATAATCTTTTTAAGTTGCACCGGTGTGATGCATCTGCGAGTTCACTCACACCTGGCTTTCTTGTACTGATGGTGTCATTGCTCCAGCTCTTATCGGCCTCTCGACTCCGTCGAGGTAACTGCCCTCCTTCTCCAGTTAGACTTGACAGTCGCTCCCTGTCTTCACTCATTAAGTCAAAATGCAGCTCTTGAAGAATCACTTCACGTTCTTCTCCCCAACTATACATCCCTCTCTGCACCTGACCTTGGTTTTGTCTCAAAAGGAAAAACATTGTCCTACTTGGCTTCTGTGTTACAGTCACTGTAAATCGCCCTGTGTGAGAGCCTACGCTAAATGCATAAAATGCTAATGCTGAATGTGAGTCAAAGGATTAATTTCTGCTTGTAGTTAGAATATGTTACACAGTATGTCCCGCATTCCATATGAAACATGCAAATGTATATGAATGTCAATAAGGCATAGCAATAAATGCTCTGTTTGCGATAATCATGTTCACTTAGCTCATTGATTTTCCTTAGAAGAAGAGGTCAAACAGATAACAGTTTTCAATGACACACAACACACAAACAAATGAGATAATGGCTGTCACGGTAACAGTAATCCGTTTCATTTGTTGTGCACATTTGTGTGTTTGTGTCGATATACGGAGTGTTGCATATGTGGTTCTGTGTATACTTGGGCACGGGCAATGATAAACACATAGCAGCGTCTGACTGCCCCTAAACCCACATGAAAATTGATCTGTATATAATCTGACTGGGGAATTTCCCCTGGCAGTGTCAAAACCAGTCATTTACCCTTCACACAGTGGTTATGTGATGTGCTCGCACACACACAGAAACACACAGTGAAGCTAGTCATTCTGATGACCGCCTTGCTGATGTGTGCTTTTTGGTTTTTGGGTCACATTCAAGGCTGAAGTGTTTCGCCTCACTGTTGTTGACTCTTTAGAAATGGGATGTGTTCAAACGTCTGCATGACTAATGATATGGGAGCTAGCTTTGGTTTGACCACACACCACCAACCACTCTGTGATAGAGGCCTACAATGTTGTATGATTCATGATACAGCCATTATAATTGTTACTCTGATAGGGACCGAAGAACCAGAGCCAGTGATGCTGCTGTGGAAGAGTTAGTTCTAACGAGCAACATCACACACTAAGTGTTAAAATAAAAGTCAGATGTGTAACAAACCATGCTGAGCTGTTAAAGAAATACGTTGCGTATTATCAGAAACTTAATCCCCCACATCAAACGGAAGCAACTGGTTGCTCACAAAGAGTGCCAGAAAAGATGTTTAAGAAGCAAAACTTTTCTCTAGGTGACTCTTGATGCATATTTAGACACATCACAGTAGGTTTAAGGAAAAGGCTAAATTGACCCTTGCCTTTTTTTTTTTAAAAAGTGTAAGAGCTTAATGGGGCGGCTGTGGCTGAGTTGTCCATGGGGGTTCAATCACTGACGCAAGGACCATGTGCTGAAGTGTCCTTGAGTGTGGGGAGCGGGGAGTGGGTAGATGTGTCATGTGGGTTTAAACCTCTTTGAGTACCAATAGATAAGCGCTACATAAATATAATAGGAAAGGGAAACACATTTTCCAGTTAAGTTCGGACACAGCAGCCCTTTAACACTGATCAGCTGTTGCAGCTTCTAGAGAAGAAGCAGAGGTCTCTTTCATGGTAATGGCACCTGTTGTTGTCCAAAGGTTGTTGCTGCATTATTGCATTTATGTGCAAGAAACCTGGCCATTACTACCTGACATGAATGAATGATGATGTTTTGTTTCTTGATTTGTTTTATGTCACGCTTTTACCAGCTTTTACCTCTTCTTCTTCTTCGTCTTCGTCTTCGTCTTCTTCTTGACCCCAAATAGAACACAGCCAGAATAAACTATTTTCGGAGAGATTATTCTCAACCATAAAAATAACATGCTAAGATCGTAGCTACACAGTCTTCTACACATCGCTCCACCTTGACGTGTGGTGCTATGTTGATACAATTCAGTATATTTCAGCATTTTATTCAATCTCCGTGAACACTCAGCAAAGCTACCCTCACATACATTATACCATTTGAAAAAAGG
Source organism: Chelon labrosus (assembly GCF_963514085.1). Taxonomy (NCBI): domain Eukaryota; kingdom Metazoa; phylum Chordata; class Actinopteri; order Mugiliformes; family Mugilidae; genus Chelon; species Chelon labrosus. Next base: position 7,221,728 of record NC_140355.1, on the reverse strand, counting down.
GTCATTACATATTGTTAAATGTTGTATGTTGCATTATTTGTCGCAGCTTCTGTGAGATTGTATTAAGAGCAGACAAAAAAATAAAAATAGAGCAGTGGTGTGTGTGTGTATGTGTGTGAGAGAGAGAGCTGAACATTAGTGTTATCATAGTTATTGATCTCCAAATATTTGTTTCCCTGCCCTCTCGTGTCTTCTACTTTCTGTTTGCCTTCTTAGATCCACTTTCCCTCTCCCTTACCTTTGTCTTCTATCCTATTTCCCGTTTTATTTCCTCCTCTCTGTCTCCCCCTCCCACCCGATCTGTAATGTGATTTAGTATCATGTGATTAATGATGGCCATTAGAAGCTTCAATATCAACGTGTCTTAGAGTTCACCAGATACGGCCCATGTAGCATCTGGCCATCCGTGTGTGCGTGCGTATGCGTGTGTGTGTGGTCGGGTAGATGCTGTATATGTGTCTTCGTGTTGCCCTCCGTGTGTGTCTGCAAATTACCCCTCAGTGAAAGCAGAGAAGCTCACAAACCCACATAAAATGCTTTTCCTAGTGGATAATTTGCGCGCGTACAAACGCACGCTTTCATACGCATGCATGCCAAAGAGTTTATTAAAAATGTAATTAAGGTTCAGACACCTTGAAATGGCGCCACAGTACTTTGTTTACTGTCATCATCACAGAATAATGAGCAAAGCTGAAAACATATCCTTTGAGTTCCTGAAATAACATGCCCTCAAATACGTTTACTCAAACTGGTTTCCAAACTTATTTCTTTTTAATAGCTGCACAGAAGCACAAAAGAAGGAAACCTGGCACTTTGTTAAATGTGTTTAATAATGCGTGAAAACGGTTTAGGTTAAAACAATTTCCCTTAAATATTTTAGTTTCTATGTCAGTTGGAATTTGTCACCAGAAAGGAAATATGACTGCAGACATTCAGACAAAGTGAACCACCTCAATTAAATGATTGTGTGTTTACCTTGGTAGATATTTATTTAACTAAATATACCAAGGCAGGTGTGCCTGCTTGGCAACACTGATAGGATTCAGTTTGTTGCGTGATTACTTTCAAGATCTTAAGCACATAATCTGTTAAAGAGACATTTGACCGGGCAGAAAAATGAGATGAATATAAACACTGCACAATATCTTTGGTAAGCTTAAGAACAAGATAAAAACACTCACTAAACTTCAGTGACACGGTGTATCATAACTGTTTTTAACCTATCACGTTGCTGTTTGTACAGTGCAAAGAGTACAGCTTTGTCATCTGTGTGCGTCTGATAAGAGGATTTGAGAGGTTTAAGGCATGAATACTTTGCACATACTGTAAGCCTCATATTTACTGATCACTTTTTATGTTCATCCTACTTGGTCTTAATTATTTTTCCCCTCTGGGATCAAGCATGTTTTCTATTTGCGTAAGACAAAAACTTGGCGAGATGCTTCCACATAATCCACTATAGACCATATGTGTCCATGTGTTTCATATGTATCATTCAGACACTAATCATCTAATACTGTATGTCTCAGTTGGTTTGGTGTTACTGCATGAACAGTAAATATTAAGTTTCCCATCAAAACAATGAGAAAATAACTGAAGCCATACTATAGTAGGTTTAGGGCTGCTACAAACATTTATTTTTCCAGTGATTATGTATTTAATTTGCCAATTAATTGTTTTCTGATTAGTCACTTAATCATTTGGTCTACTTAGCACTAACTAATGAACATAAACTCCACCGTTAAACCTTTGCTCAAACATTTTCTCATAATAGCACATTTTAATACTTCACTTCAAACTTTTGCCTCATGATACTATTAATCACAAAGCTTAAGCTTTGTGCATTGTAGACCTAATTAGGAATGTTGTTTACTATATTCTGTCATTAATTAGCATAAATGGTGTTGAGTATGTTTTAACTTCAATGGCTTTGTCCTGATTGTAAATGCACTGGAAACAAGTGTAGCCATGCTGTTGCTATTATCTGTTCTAGGGAGTCATTGTGGAGTTTCTTTGTGAAACACAACAGTTAAGAACGCAATGATGACTCCCAGACACTGAACAAACCAACAACCAGATATAACTCACTGTAATACTCCATATATTACAATAGTGATGCTTGCACATAGTCGTTGTGTTGATGTGGTAGGCCATGTCACTCTTGGATCTGTATTAAAAGGTTTCCCATACTTTTGACAGTCAGGTTTGGGCTTTTTCTGTAGTTTCCGTCATACGTGACAGCCGGAGCCTTGTAAATATTGCCACTCGAGGCATGTTGGTGTATTTACACAACCAACGTGATTGGCTTCACGTCATTGCAGATTTACATAAATTATGTTTTTAAGTGAAGAGGCAGTTATTAAATTTATTTTACTGCTAACTTTTCCGAACTGCCAAAAACATTCATGTGGATGTAGTCTTCTTGATTCAACACTAAACGTTCTCCTGTCAACAAGAGCATGCCAACCCACCACACCAGCCCACAAGCTCAAACAAGATTAGTAGGTACTACTTTGATTTATGTCATGTCTCTTTTTAAAATCCTTAAAACTTGTCAATACTCAAAAGGGCTGTTTTAACACCGCACAGCTGCAGAAAGCTCTTACAGATAATGCTGCCTGTCAGAAAAGAAAAAAAAAAAATCGCATATCCTAATGACACTAGAAAAAAGTAACAGGCCATAAACTCTCTTGCAGCTGTTGGGGGGGAAAAAAACAGTATTTATCATCTTTGCTTGTGGTTTCCCATCGTGCATCAGAGGAACATCTCCTTCTCTTCATCCTGTGACAGCCCACCACTCTATTCCATTTCCTCCCGTGTTCCTCTCTAATTTACATCTGATTCAGCCCGTAACTGAATATTACATGGAGCCATATGTCTTCAGCTGCAGTAAGTCTGACTAGAATACTCCATATCTGAAAAGTTAGACTCTTCTATGCACCTAGTTTGATTCAGTCTGCTTTATCTACCTCTGGTTTTGTAGAAGTTTCCCAGAAAGCCCCCAAACCGTGTGCAAATGTATTCCATTTAGCACAGGATTTTATACGCAGGAGGATCAATAAAAAAAAAAAAGAGAGAGATATTATCAGTTCAGAAAAAGCAAGTTTCTTATTTAAAAGGCAAGAAGTGGCTGCAGCTGTATTATCAGTGGAGAAATTGGTTATCTCTCTTTTCTATGATGGATTTTTCTCTGCATCATTGTTGAAAGTCAGTGTAAAATGATAAACTCCATTGCGGTTAGGAAAAAATTTAATCCAAGCGGCCATTTTAATGGTGACAAAGATTTATTTATTTATTTTTTTTGATAGATTGGGTGTGTTGAGTTTTTTCACACCCATCAACAACTTTGAGGATGAATTTGCGATTCTGTGAAGTCATCATAAGAATGATCCCAGACATATCTCTCTCTTTTCTAGTTCCTCATGGGGCATCATCAAGATGTCATGAGGCATTCCCAGGCCAGATATGTAACCTCTCCAGCGAATTCAGGGCTTAACCCAGGGTCTCTTCCCTTTGGATAACTGGACAAAAAATGGGTGTGTGGCATAAGTCTGTCTCATTAATGCTCTTGTGGCTCAGTGTCATATGTTTGCGCAGAATTTTGTGTGATTTATCACATATGCGTTCAGATTTCCACATTGCACGTGTCCACATATGTCTGGCTATCTAGTATACACAATACACAACCATTGTCATTTCAGGCATTCGTAGAAATACTGGGAAGTAGAGTCACTGAATAAGTTAAAAGTGGAGACAAAAACATTAGAATAATCTTTCTCCATGTTTTTACATCTACAACCTTTTTATTCTTTATCCCATTCCCTCTCCTCTTGCCTCCCCTCTGGTCTTTCTGCTTCTATTCTCCTCTCTCCCTGTGTGTCAATCTAGCCCTCTCTGGCTATGGACTGTCACCTTATGTTTAGCGTGAGGAGCGATGGAGAGGAGAAAAAAAGTGAAGGGGAGGCAGGGGAGAGAAGGAAGCTATGCATGAGGGGAGCAGGAAAAAAAAAATACGATGGGAGCTTGGGATGGCGTTTGAGATGGGATTTGGTGTTTAAGGTTTTTTTCCGTGTGTGTGTGTTTCTGACCATCCTACGTTTTGTGTCTTTGTGTTTGTTTGTCTGAAAACCTGTTTTGTGAGTGTGTGTGTGCGCACGCGCGCGCGTGTGTGTATGTGTGCGAGTGGGGACGCAACCTCAAAGAGCGGTCCACGGCAGGGGGTCATTCACGATTTCATCACCCAAGCGATGCATAAAGCTGTCTTGAACAGTCCTCCTTTTTTCTCAGCCCCTCTTTGCTTCTTTCCCATGCTCCCTTTCTTCTTTCATATCTTTCCTACAGCTTTCTTCACACTGTGTTTTCTCTGCCCTTTCCACTATTTTACCATCCTCCAGTCTTCAGTGCTCTCCCTCTCTTTCCTCCTTCTCTCATCTGTGGATTTACACCGTATTTGGCTTTACCTCCTCCTGGCCTTCCTTGGCTTTATTTCCATTCGTCAACTTTATTTCTTGCTCTCAACGTCTGTTTCTAAAAATATTTCATCTCGTTTCACTACTTACTTGCAGTGTCAGTGTCCTTTCTGCGTCTCCATTCTGTCTTCTGTGCCCAGCTAAACCTTTTTCCCCACAGAATTTTTTTTTTTTCCCCACTGGCTTTTCTTTCCTCTCTTCCTTCCTCCATCTCTCCTTCGGTAAAGTGATGCAGGGGCACGGATTGAAGCTTTGAATAGACACATTTCAAACCACCGTGTCATTTATATATAGATGTGCGGGCATGAGAACGGTCACACAATCGTTCGTGGGCACGCTCATGCATGCAACCAGACTCACGAGCACACACTGTTGGTGAAGGATGAAAGAATTACAACAACATGAAATTGGGTAAAATGGCCTTCTTTGTGCAGATGAAGGTAGAGCACAAGGTATACACAGATATATCAGATTTTGTCCAAAAAAAAAAACCCTGTTAGACCACTGGATTATCCTTATCTATAATTTGTGATCAGTGAAGCTGAGGCTAAGTTATAGTTTCATTAGAAGGAATCAGCTTGATATGATTTCGCAGCATGTAAGTAAATCAGCCAGTCATGTCAGTACTCATTTTGAGGTTTTAGTGTGTGGTGTGTAATACAGATGAACAAGTGCCTACCCCTGTCCGTAGAGCTCACTCTATCTATCATTTAATGGTATAAAATGGCCTTTTATGGTCTAAAATGACAAAGGAAGGAACAGGTGAGGTTTGGGTGTGTGTCAGTCATGGCCAGGACTGTGTCAAACTTCCTTTAATACCCTGTAATTGTTAGTTATCAAGTTAGATTTATATATTTGGAGATAAAATCCTGTAATATAATAGTAGTCAGGTTTCAGGTTTACTCACAGAACAATTACTTCCTTTCTCTGTCACTATTACACAGCAGAGCTGCGTCCGTAGTTTGTTTTTTAACCAGACTAACTATTGTTTGGATAATTGTTACAGCTTGTCACATGTATGAACACCTCTGTTCAGTTGTTAACAAGTTTCCAGCGCATAAAAAGAAAATAGAAAGAAAAATAGAACTTTGCTGTTATCCAATTGCCAGTCGCTGGTTGCTCAAAGTTTAATAAGGGTGCAAACATTGAAAGAGCTATATGTGTGTGTGTGTGCAGTGCTTTGAGTGTGTGCAGCTCATCCCTTTAATTGAATGTTGCACAGGAATGGTACCATTTCTTCTCCCATCAGACGGCTATGAGAACGTAATCAACAAAAACACTGACAATTCATATGTTCTGCAAACACTGTCAGATGACAGATATTGGAAAAATCACCTCTTAACTTCTCCCAATGCGGACCGTGTCTTGTTCAATTTATGACCTTGCTTCCAGCGAAATTGCATTTTTGCTGTTGCATGCAAACCCTTCCTGTAGTTGAAGAATTTATACTTAGATGAGAGGTGCATTCATTTTATGTGACTGGACGCCACGTTGACTGTAAAGGAAGCCAAGCTGAAATGTTTTGGATGCTACGAATTCCTATTTTTCTTTTGCACTGACATCTGATTTGTTAAGATGCTCTTCTCTATTTCAACCCAGTCTGTTTGGGCGAACCCACCCCGCCAGGAAATGTTATCTTGCATCCCACAAAAGGATCCTTTGTTCTGGTGAAACAAACCTGCGTGTCTCTGCATCTTAACAAATTAAAATGAGAACATGAATGTGCCTTGCAAGCTCATAGAATCAATTTAGCTCACTGGTAAGGGACAGTCGAGACAAAATGTACTGGCGTCAGTCCATTTGGTCATTTTTTTATTAGTGCGCAATTTGGCTTGATGCGAGATGGATATGGCCGATGCGCTCTCGGTGCAATATTTGTCAGTGGCACATCAAAGAACACAATTTCAAGAGGTCTCTTATTCTGAAAAAGTGTATGGAAATATATAAAATGGGTGTGTGAGCCTCTTCCCTCAGAACTGAAACATCAAATGACTGTCTTCTTGGAAATCTGTGTTATGCCTCTTCCCTCTCAGCACACACACACACACACATCACACACACTAAAAAGACAGTAGGACTCATGGATGATGGACTGGCTCCTTCCAACTCTCTGCAGTAAATGCAAACACACTTTCTCTCACACACACCTCATTGGCATGCCTTTATGCCTGCACATGTCCTGTCAGATCCAAGAAGGCATTTAAAACACTAACAAGGCCCCTATTCACTTTGGCCTCATGCCAACCTGCAACACACAAGCACATGCGAGAATCCACACGGCGCTCACACAAACACTTGCAAATTATGCAGACAAAGCGAACGCACACACGCAAATGAACACACTGACACACAAGGCTCCATACTCAGAGTTCTTCAATTACACAGGAATATTTTGATAGAAAATTCCCTGACACTCCAGGTGACTGACCCCCCCGGTGCTGGAAAAACACACACTCCCCTTGCACGCCCGCGCACACGTTTCCGTCAGCCAGATGAAATTGCCCTTCAAAGTAACCGCACAATCAGCAGCAGCAGCAGCAGCACAGTTCTGAGCAAGGACTCTTCGGAGCGCTCCGATTGTTTCTTCGGGTGCAGCGCGTGTTACATTGTCTGGGTGTGTTTGTGTGTGTCCGCAGACAGGAGGAGAGAAAAGGTCGTTTTGTTGGTGACATCTCTGGTATTTGTGCGCCACAGCACGGAGTGGTTAGCCGTGTCACATTCCATCCACATCGAGCTAACACCGTAGCCTGCCCTTTGATACTCTGTTGCGCACACACATAAACACACGCAGTCACACACACACACACACAAGCTAGTGCACTCAATTTTTCATGTATAAACTTTTGAAACAGAACAGAAAGGTACACATAGATGTTAAAAAGGGAGCTTCAGTGCTCACCCACTAGTTCTGCCCTGCTTTCAGGTAACATTTAGAAAGTAAATAGTTTATGAGGAAGAAAATGCATTGAACATGTTCGTTAGAGCTCAATGACATTCCCTTAGCGATTTGCTAAGAAAGTGTAATCATAACTCTGTTAGGTTTTAAGAAAGTGGTACAACAACATAATAAGACACATAAAGAAAAAAACAGATCACATATTACAGGACATCAAGATACTGGTGAGCCAGGCCACCACACAGAAGAGAACATCAAATTATCCTTAATACATAACTTTCCTCTTCCCTGGATCGGCACTGGTAATGCGATCCACACGTTTGCTTTTGAATATGTTTCCCTCTAAGGCCTCCTTTTCAAAGACAGATTAAAGCTTCACAAAAGTTTGTTACAAGCATCAGCCTTCCTCGAACACATCTTCCCGCGTTCGAGTGGACCCAAGAACAACGGGCTCTTCGTTTTTCAGTGCAGTTTCGGCGTAATGGAGAGCAGATCCAAACCAGTGCTCAACCATCCAGAAACACACTAATGTGTTTATAATGAGGAACAAGTGTATTATGACTAATGTCACAATGAATGAATTTCAAAGTGAATCATTGTGTCTGCTCTCTTAATGCACTCCTTTCTTTTTTAGCTCCGCGGTAGCTTGGGAGTTTTTGTAATGAGGTGGACTAAACATTCATCTGACTGAGGATGCTGCATTTAAAATTTTGATTCGGTCTCAAAGTAAGGCAACTAAAGGTGAAAGCACTCAGTATTATGTGGATGATGTAGAGTCTCTGTTTATACTTGCTATTTGAATATGTAAATGTGGCTTTCTTAAGATGCACCTTTTGTACTTAGATTTAAAAAAAAAAATAACTGGATAAAGAGGGATGGACGACTCAAATAGTATTCATTTCCACCAAAGGCTGGGTTCTCTACATTTCAGCAATAACAAACAAACCAACCGGATAAATGAATAAATGTTTTTCTCCACCACAACCTATAATTTTCTTTAGAATGAAAAAATAAAAAATAAAAAATGTGACCACCGGTATCCTGGTTGAAGGCAAACAGGAGACTGTGTTGTTATGACAAGCAATCTGCAGACCTGTGGCCTTGGTCGGGTCTGTCCGCGGCCTTGTCCGGTCTGTGCGAGTATATGATTGTCCGGCTGTGTGTAGTCAAACCCGTGGTCGTAAATGGCTGCAGGTAGTGTTTAGTTGCACTGAAACCATAAACCTCAGTATATTCCAAATCCAGTGTAGACTTTGGGGAAGCTCTTATATTGTTGTTTCCCAAGTAGTAGCACACAGTACTTCAACAAAAAAAAAATCTAATGAGGGGTTAGTATGATTAAAATACTAAAGGACACATCCTGAAGGATATAAACAACCTTATAGGCAATGGAAGTACGGCATTACTGTTACGCCATCAACCTTTGTTTGACAATATTAATTTAAACCAGTCAAACAAAATTGAAGCTGTCTGTCTTTTAGTCTCTAAGGGCTTTTTCCCTCTTGAGACCTGGAAGAACAGTTTTTCTTCCCCCCAGACCTTTACTGTTTGCGCTGAGGGTTTGGTACATTTGGTGAAGTGTGACAGGTGTTGTCAAATCCGGGCGCAGTAGAAAAAAAAAGCTGCCTCGAAACAGCGATCTGGGCTTCACTTCAATCAAACTCCACTGTGGTCCCCTGGGGTTCCCGCCAGATGTGAAACCCCAACACTGCACTCATTTAAAGTTAAATAGTATGAGTCAGTGGAGGCGCTGCGTTACCGTTGGCCGTCATTTTATAAAAAATAAACAGTGCCTGGCCAGGAATGTGATGACAAGTAAAGAGGCAGAAGCATTTATCATTCAGATTTATCATTTTGCATGGACCTGACATGTATCATGGACAGTGTAAAATATAGTGAAAAATATCATGTTCTACAACAGTGTTCAAATTTAATGTAAACTCAAACTATATACAAGCCCTTTGTCTGCACAGAATGGTGTAAAACTGTTAAAATACTGACTCTATACATTTGAATGCCTGATCAAAGACAACATGAAGGTGACTTGAGGAATTCCATGTCAGATCTCAGCTCTCTGCAGTTTCCAATCATAACAAACAAAATGTGTTTCTAAGCCACACCTTTTTGCAGTACAGCAAGTTGTCAGTGCTCACACATGAAGGGATTAGTAGCGATGTGGTGACAAGAAACCATGGAATGTTAAGGCAAATCAGCGAGTCGTAGTGATGATAGGTGAAGTACAGCTAAATGACTGAAAGTAGATAGACTCCAAGTTGAAGCGATCCCAAGTTTGTGCTGCAAGTGTACTGCACAACAAGGTTACCTAGGAAACCAAAGCCTTCAGCTACAAAGTGATGGGCGACGAGCAGATTGCTTTATACACCGATCAGCCACAACATTAAGATCACCTGCCTGATATTGTGTAGGTCCCTCTTTAGAAACCACAGGCCAAACGCCACCCTCAACCCACTGGACATTTGGGTCCTGTGGGTTGAGGGGAGGGATCTCTGTGGATCAGGCTTGTTCCTGTGCATCCCACAGATAGTGGAGTGTTATTGTTACCGGGTGTAGGTGCTTGGTCTGGTCTAGATGGGTGGTACATCTCTAAGTAACATCCACACGAATGCCAGGTCCAAAAGTCTCCCAGCAGAACATTGTATTGTCACAAGATGGTCAATGTTATTCACTTCTCCTGTCAGTGGTTTTAATGTTGTGGCTGTAAATATGTATTTTATATAGTTTTAGATCTCAGTTTTTGGCTCTCATTCTTTCTTCCTCTTAGTTTCCATCGCTCTGTTTTGCCTGCTTACAGTGGCGTTGGAGGCAGCCATGGCGTAATCTTCTGTCTAATCTGTTAATCCCATTAATTATCACACAGACATTATTCTACCCAGTCATAATCCCCCCTCGGAGACCTACAGTATACCACACATCCAGACAGCAACCAGCATGCCCATTTGTATGTCTGAACACAGACACGATATGAAAAGATATGAGAGAAACCATTCAAATTTAACTGTAATGCAGAGTTCTCCACAAATATTAAAGCCAACCTCTAAACCTTTTTTTTTATTTTTTGTTTTTTGCCTGTTTAGCTGTAAATGTAGTCCTTTTTATTTGTGTGCACTCAGCTCAAGTAGAAAATATTAACAGACCTGAAAAATAAGAAATAGTGCTAACCTTTAAATACGCTTTCAGAAAATGTGTTGTTAATACAAGTGTGATTTTGAAAGCTTCGTATTTGAACATGCTGTGAGAGCTACACGTGCCAGTGTCACTTGTGGAGCACGGGAGCGTCTGAGAATAATAAAAAAAACATCAACAATATCTGGGATTGCATCATTCCGAGACAGCTATTCCTGCAACATGGTTGATAGAATTTATTTGAATCAACACATTGTGCTGTGATGTCTGCACACAGTTCTGTATGTTAAACCTACAGATCGAAGGTATTCATCCTGACTCAGGACATGTGTTGAAGAAATGGAGAAATGTGAACATTATTTATTGAAATGGCGGTTCTCTGAGTCTAATGCTGGACTTTCCAAGTTACTCATTATTTTAAAATGAGTAGAAATCAATAGCTGAGGGTTTAAGGACGCACGCCTTTCCTTCCTATTTCTTCCCATTTCTGTTCTCACCAAAAATATTTTTAAGCAGACAGAAAGGACTCACCCACAAATTTCAGGTTCGTGTACCAGGCTAAGTTTAGCTTTTATATCTGAAGGACACCGTGAACTCATCACTTTGATATCAAGCAGGTGTAAGAGAGGCTTTTTGGAGCTGTTAACAGTTGAGCATGGCTCTGGGGAACATTTTTTCTTATTATCAGTAACAGATTTAGAAACATAAGCTGGTTTTGTTTGTTGTTAAAATTGACATTGTTGTAAGTGTCATAACACATTAGGTTTTTTTCTCCGCATTTCTCATATTAACGTAGTTTTAAACTGAGGAGAATTGTAGGAATAAACTGGTAAATTACAAATAACCATCTAAATATATGGATAGGATGCGAGTATCCCATCCTGCCTTTGCATGCTAGGACGCATACAGACAGTCCATCTCAGATATGACCTCTGATGGAACATGAGCTCGTGAGCATGTAAGTGTGCTCAATGTTTCAAAAAGCAGCTGATGCTCAGACCATAATTCATTCACCCAGACCACTTAGTCTTATTAGTCTATAACAAAGGATTCATATTTCAAAACCATAAACAACAAAACAAACGGAGAAGCCACCGTGGCACCATAACTCAGGCCCAGGCCACTTAACGTTATTGTAAACCAAATATTTAATATTTCAAACCATAAACTAAAATAAACAGACGAGCTCTTGGTCCAGCGGGAGTGCCATCCATCCTCTTCTACCTCTCCTCTCTTCTTTGTCTTGCCTCACATCGACAAGGAGTAATTGCGTATCCTAAGCGTGCTCCACGTTAGCATAAAGTGTGTAGTCCTTCATTGTTTAGAGGGTTTGTCAATTTCACCAAGTCTAACCCTCAGTCGAACAGCTGTCTGTCCGCTGGGAAGGAGGCGGAGATTAAGAAGATCGAGAGGATGCTAGAAAGAAAAGCAGGGAATGAGAGAGACCGGGGGGAGTGAGGGAGAAAGAGAGGAAACGCAGAAGACGGCAGAATGCGAAGAGCGAGAGCGAAAACGGCTGTCAACGATTTACAAAGCACAACAAATGCGTGACGTGAGAGGGGCCGAGGGGGAGCGGAGAAGCAATTAACCAAAAAGAAAAATGAGGAGGAGATTGAGTCTGAAATAATGTCACAAGTGAATATTGCGTTTCGGGCTGGAAAAGCGGAGACGTTTGAGATAAAAATGAAGATTCAGGAAGCAGGGGGGCAGACGGAGGGGCTGACTCCGGCCTTGATGCAGACCAGAGTCAGCTCAAACATAACACTCCATCACTCACACGCTAATGACTAGCTAGCTCAGTGCTGTGTGTAAGACTGTGCACTTGATTTTAATCTATTTCCAGGGTCGAGTAGTCATCAGATGCATGTTTGTGTGTACTGTATAGGGGCGTCCGTGTCCTAACTGAGCACAACTCAGCAGAAATAAATGTCTATCAGTTTTATTATTGGTCTTAATGAATAGAAAGTCCGCTCTTCCATTTCAGTGAATTCTAGATTTGGCTTTAGTCTTTTTGGGGTGTAAATGATGAATTGATTTTATTCCTTCTACATGTATACACATTCACTGTGAGAACTGCTACATTGAAACCACTAAATACTCTGGGGCTGTGTCCTATTGGCTACATAAAGTTCATCTAATCTAAAAGACAATATTCTGATTGACAGGTATTGTCATTCTTATTTCCTATGTAATTATTATAGCCTTTGGGAATTCGATTAGCGGTTGTCAGTGCACGACAGCTGCGTCTACAAGCCTTTTGCTTTATGTCAACCGAGCCCTTATTGAGATTATTATGGACTCAATGTGCTATTGATTGGAAAATAAAGAGTATCTGGTTTGGATTATTCCAGCTGATTCTGGATTTCATGGACTGCATTGGCTCTTAATTTCATCCGCAGATGGTGGAATCACTACGGGTTTGTGTGCGTGTGTCTGTGTGTGTGTTAACCTCATCTCCAGTTCCACAAAACCCACACACGCACACACACAATCTTATTTACCACTCTTCTCCTCCCTCGCGTTTGACAGAAATCTCCGTAATTAGTTTGGCCGAGGCCGCTCTGCAGTTTTTAATGGGGTGAAATTATTTCACCGCATCAGCACGGAGGTTCGCGAAAGTTCATCCGACCACTCGATGGCTCAAACCCCCAACTTTGTGTGTGTGTAGGAAATTGTGTGTGACTGAACTGACTCCTTTTGTGCTTATATTAGTATGTTTTGCATGAGTGTGTGCGCAGTTCTGTTCTGGATCTGATAATGGCTTATCGATCTGGTGACAAACGAATTCGTCACCGCTGAAGTGAGTCTGATGGTTACTGCGCGACGTCTTTCTCGTTCGCTTTAACTCTAACCTTTCTGTTGCTCTTCCCTGCTCCGGTTCCGCGTCTCTCTCCTCTGACTGACTTTCTCCTTTTCGGCAACTCTCCCTCTTGCTCTCCCCGTCACAATGACAGACTTTCCCTTGATGTGGCTGTGCTGAGATATCCAAAAGAAAGCAATCTGTCTTGTGTGATTTTGCGGTGAGAGGAGTCAGTTTCATAGAGCGTTAGTCATTGTCAAAGTCCCCACATCCTGCGTCTATCCCACTTTTCGACTCTTTAGCATGTAACCGCTGTGGAAGGCCACCATATCCTGCAGCTATCCCCGGTGATTACTGCAGCTGTTCCAGAACGATTCCTCATGAGAGGGAAATAAAGAAGGTAGCAGGGTTGCGTTAAATGGAGCACTTTGAAAAATTAAGGCAATTTCCATTTGAAAAATTGCTTAAATCATTTCATTTCGTTGTCTTTCTGTGCACCGTGACGTGCCCATACTATCTCAGAATGTGTGGTCTTTTATGTGTGATCATGTTGCATCCTTTTATGTTATCTTCTCTTTTAATATCATGAAGTGCTTCCTAACGCAGTTGTTTGTGTTGAAGGCACTATATAAATAAGTGGAGCTGACCTTTTGATGGCAATTATCCTCCTTGAACTTACACTTTTTGCATACGAAGCATTTATTAGGTTTACTATGATTCACGCTCGCATCTTCACCCTGTGTATATTTCTTGTAAAAGCCACCGCAGCTCTATAACTGTATCTATAAATACTGAGTAGACCTCATTTTGTAAGTGAAACTGCATTAAGCATCTCTGCGTAATCCAATAGAAACAGTTTGAGAGAAAATGATTTCGAGCTCTTAACATCTTCAGTTCATGTAACTGATGTTAGAATAGGAAGCCAGAGGGAACGTGGATATCATTCACGAGGAAGCTGGTTTATAGTCCTTTTTTCTTGCGTTATTGCAATTCTTGTTTTAAAAGACTATTCTGTGAGGTACGACAACTTTATTTTAGCGATAAATTAACGTTGCCTCCTCCGTAAAAGTCATGTTTACAGAGGCACATTCAGATTTGTCAAGAGAAGGTATTTTAATGTGAAAAGCTGGAATAGCAGTGTGGTATTTTTGCTAAACTGCTGTTTTTAATTTGTGGGGTGAATAATCAATGCGAGACTAGCTGAATTGCACTCTTGCGTCCTTGACACGCCAGACGATCGCTTGGCCGTTTGCCGGTGTCGGGCAGTCGATAAGTTAACCCTAACCTTAGTTTGGTAGTGTGTCTTGCATCTTTGTTGCTGTTTGGACCTCTTCATCAGCAACGGTCATCACTGAGAGAGATCACTCTGATTGTCTGTTCAGCTCAGTGAACGAGTGCACGAGAGGAGAAACAGATGTGAAGTCTTTTCTCGTATTTCATCCTCACCTAACCTGAATATTAAATGGCACAATCATCTAGAGTGAATAAACTGTAGTCCAACTGATCAGCTTGATTCTGGAGAGGCCAGCTCTGTCCAACAGTTCGTAGCTCTTCCTAGTCAGTCCTAGCTCTTCTAGTTTCCCTTTTTGAATGATGAATGCAGACTGCTGTCACGAGCTGGTATGAAAGAATATCTCATATAATTTCATACCAGCGGAGGCGCAGAACATATGTACCTTTTGGCTGTTGGTTGTACTCTTTGTAGGGTTTTCAACTGCAACTTTTTGGCCCAGACAGAGGAAAACATGATGCCAATGTTTGCCTTTATTGATGTTTTTTTGATATCAATTTGGTATGAAGGCCTTTAAGGCATTTCTTTTTTCTTCTCCTTCTTTAGGTAATGAGATGTTTGATTAAAAATTCCCTCTACTCTCTCTCTAAGTTTGGACATTTGCTTTAGTAACATTAAGATCTGATGGTGTAATTATGTTTTTCTTTTATTAAGGACTCAGGACTGCTTCTATCAAGCCTATCGGGCCTTTTTGTTGAAAGGTTCTTGTCTGAAACTATGTAACAGAGTGGAACTTGTGCAAACCACTGCATGTGTAAAAAGCTCCCTCTGGATTTTTGTGTGTGTGTCGGGGTGGGTGCTGTTGTCTGATTCCTCTAAAGGAGATTAATGAAAGGACTACAAACAGAGAAGGAGGGGACAGACGGAGGGATGAGAGGGAGGCCGCGAGGGAGGAGGGTGTAGTGATGGTAGATTGTGTGTGTGTGTGTGTGTGTGTGAGTGTTGCTTGGGGAGACTTCTGTGAAGTCCATTCATGCCCCGCTGAATGGAATTCTTTCTCCCTCTCGCTCGCCCTCTCTCAGATTTTCCCTTTTTCCTTTCACATTTCCTCATTCCCTCACTGGCCGACTCGCTCTCCATCATCTGGTTATTCTCTCTCTCTCATTCTCTCTTTTATGGTTTCTCCCCTTCGCTCGCACCACATTCCTCCTGTCCTGCCTGTCACGGCCTTATGTCTGTGATGTCATTCGGGACAAAGAAGCCAAGCTTGCCTGGAATGTGAGACTGACTGAGAGGCTGCGAGAGACAGAATGGGTGGGAAAGAGTTAAAGACAGAGAGAAATTTGCAGATAAAATGTTAAATGTCACGAAAATGTCAACACAGTGAATGGCAGGAGACAGACAAATGACGTGTTTATTTGAAAGTCCAAAATATATGAAAATATCCTCAGTTTGAAACAGCATGAAGCTGCTTTTATCTTCTTTCTGCTTTCATTAAAGGTCCAGTTTCATTAAAGTTTAATATATCGGAGTTAGTTAAAGATTTTCCTTTCCACATAGAATAGAGATTTACAAATTTTGAGGCAAGATTAAGGTAAAAGGGACAGGTGCATGCCATTGTTTCATAAAATACTGAGATGTTACTTATCGTAATTTGGCTTTCGGATTTGTCCCATTTGCCGTCACAGCCAATAATTGTGGCTGGAGAAGAGGTCCCGACGCAAAATTCGAGGAGGTAATGAAGGTAGTTTCAAACACTTAAAAACAATTTGCTGCAATTTCTATCAGGGGAGTGTGACGTATCTTCATTGTCAATAACTCGAGAGTTCAGCACATCTTCTTCGCTATCACATCAATTCAGTATTCCTCTCTCCTGTTGTTTCACAGAGCTACTGACTTGCCGGCAACATTAAAATTGTTTAAAACAGCATGAAAAATCCTGGAGCATGATTATCCTCCAAGGCCTAGGAGTGAAAGTACAAACCCGTTTCATGTAACACTATGAGAATACAAAGCCTGCAGGCAACTGGTGTAGAATAGAAAAACTCTTGCAAACGGTTTGATTAGATTTCACCTCTGCTCCTACGAACAACACCTTACAGAAATCCTGCAGGAGAATGCAAATGTGTAGTGTCTTCCACTGAAATTTTAGAAGATTGACGCATGTCAAAACCTTTTTTTGTGCATCCGTCAGTATTATATAGTGAGGAGGAACATAATGAGTAGGCTATAGGCTCATCTAAACGTCAACGCTTGCATTTTATCAGTGCCAATCAAAAATATACTAAATATAATTTAAAACTGAACCAAATATTGTGTGAAATAAATCCAAAAAATAAACCAAAATATAACAAAATGCTGGCTTGCAGATTGGTGTTACTGAGTTAATGGCCTTAGAAGTGTTTGCAATTGTTAGTTAAAGTCTTTGTTAAGTTACTATGGGACCAGATAGCGATGTGTTCCCTATCTCAAAGGCATTATCTCACACTGACAATGACGTAACTCGTCTGAATGTGTCACGTTCCCCTAACAAAGTTGTCTCTGAATGAGAAAAATGCGCTGAAAGATCCTAAAAAATGTAGGGGTCAATTCGTCCAGAAGTTTGGGGTCAGTTTTAACTTTTCCTTCCTTCGGCTGCTCGTGTTGCCAAGGAGAACCTCTTCGCTGGGAGTTCGGGGAACTATTTTGATCCTCAGGAGAAGTGAGTGACGGTGGTCTTTCTTCCTACGCGACGCCGGTATGCATGTTCTCACATACCAGTGTTGTCATTCGTGTGCGCGAGCAGATGAATGAATATGGAACATAGCAAAGTTCCCAAGGTTGTCAACTTGCTGAATGAATAAGGCCACATGCTGCTGTTGCCAGAGAGGATAAATGAAGGAAGTGAGCATATAAACATGCTGACTGCATTTCCCTCAATCCTCAGTTTAATTGATGTCAAGGTTAGAAGGAAGTGTGTGTTGTAAAAAGTAGTAGAAGAGGAAAGAGTGCAGGATAGTCACTGGAAAAAAGGCAGAAGGAGAAGGTAACACCAGAGGAGGGCACAGAATCATATTTACATGATTCATTGCGACTAAAGCAGAGTCAGTGTGCGTCCTAATAAAGGAATATTTATGTCGGACCACACACACACACAAATAGCATGGACTTACACACATAAAAACACACTTGCATTAAGGAGGGAATCTCTGTATAGATAGAAGGTGAGCGTGGAACAAATCAGTGAGATGTGGATGGAAGAGGAGACCATATGGGGAGGAACGATGCGTTTTATTTGTCTCTCTTCTTCTTCCCGAGCTGACCACCTGCCAGCGTTGTCAAACAAACTCAATGATTCTGTTTCATGTTGATTAGAAAGAGAACAACAGAGGCAGCAGAGCCTCTGGCCTGTTGGACTGAAATGTGGATCTCACATGCATTAATTTCAGGTTTTGCTTCAGTCAGCATGATTTACTGAAACACTGGGGCTATTGTAGAAAGACAGAATGTAAAATGGCATCTTTTTACATTTTGAACTTCAGTAATTACATTGCAGTTACTAACCGTAGTTATCCTTTATTACAGTTTGAGATAGACTTCCTGTCTGAAACGTCCAGACACGTACATGCTATGTATTCATGTTGTGTCTCCATGTAGCCACTGTAGATTTGTCTTTATTCACTTGGTTAGCCTTCAGTTGGCTCCACTGAAGTCCTGCAAGGGTCAATCACCTGTGCTAAGCTAGCACTAACCAGTGTTGACAGCCAGTAAATAGCACTAACTGGCTAAAACATTACTGTAAGCTGGAGGCTTTTTTAACCATATGTCTTGCTGCTGAATGTGTTACAAACAGACATATGATGTTTAGATAATGGATGGATGAATGGATTTTAATAACTACAAAGCAAGTTTTTATCCATTTAGAAAATCAATGTCAAAAAAATACATGGAAAAAAATGTTGCACTTGTTCTTATCACCAAACTGGAAAAACATGCTTTTCAGCATGAGTTGAGCAGTTAAATCTGATCACAAAATGAGGAACGTGAGAGGATGAAATTATATCATCAAATACAATTAGTAAAATTATGGCTATGGCACTTACCAAAATATAGTTTAAAATTGACACTGTTGAAGACAGCTACTCACACCAGTTACACCCACTTTTTAATTCCAGGAAAGAGAAATAAAGCACCTAGTACCAGGTTGTCTGAGTATGGAGAGTACGCTTGTCTTAAAAATAAGGACCCAAAAGCATGACCATTTACAAGCTGTCCCCCTCAGCACCCTTTCTGAGTTCTCTCCCTTCCCCTAGTGGTCGTTAGTCAGCATGACATTGTTTACAGATGAGATATTACACCAGGATAACCTCATCTCTGTAACGCTGCAGGAAGCTTCACCTCTAGTGCATGTGTGCTTGTTTCTGTGGTTTCCTGCCTTGTGTTAATCACTGATTTATGCCTGGGTTGCAGTGTGCATACCTTAATTATACCTACAGTGAAACAACATCACTTTGTAAAGCAACAAGCATACATCACCTATTTCAATGCCCACTAGATTAAATGTGTAGTGTTTAAAAGGAACCATCATGAGTGATGCCCAGTGGAGACTGCATAGCTCATTCCAATTTTCCAAGCGAGTGTTTCTGGGGAGATGGGAAGTGAGACTCTGCATGCTCTCACCCTCACTCCTCTTTACTCTACCAGGTAGTTGGCTTGGAGATGTGTGTGTCTTTGTGTGTGTTTGTGTGTTCCCATATGCATGCCTGTGTGGCTCACCCACTCAGCGGTAAATTCTGTTATCCTTGGGGGTCCGGCTGTGCAAGGATTACACTGGCATCCCACTCTGATTTTAATACGCAAACAAACACAGGTACACACACACACACAAAATCCTGCACAAGCTACAAATAGGCATTCTGAAGTATACCTGCACAACACACACTTGTGTGCACACACACATGCAACCACACCAGCTTGGCTTTGCTACGGCTCCGCTTTTCAATTTTCAGCTCAATTACATTCCACTGTTACCTATTCTAAACCAAGATCCCTCTTTTCCCTGAAGACACACACACACGCACGCACACACACACACACTTATTTAACGATGCTGCATCCCACTTAAGCCCAAGATTGTGTGGCCTCCTCAACTTTCACAAGAAGTGGGAATCATTTGGTGCTGTGGAGACTTTTAAGAACTTTTTTCCCCTATTCACTCTGCGGAAAAGAGGGTGTTGAGATTTAACTCTGAATTGTGTGGATGTGGACTTTTACAGGGTTAAGTTGTGAATAAATCATAAAGCATTCAGTTAATAAAATCATGAAGTGGTGAATGTACCAAATCCAACCTTTGCATTCCCCCAGCAAATATGCCAAGTTTACACCCTTATTTTTTTGCTTTTAGAGCTAAACAGGAGCGCCTTCAAAGCTAGACTGAAACCCACTCATATTCCAGGAAAAGGAGAGTGGATGCCGTCCAAAACAGCAAATTAAATGTTCATTTTATTTTGATGTTTACAACCCACAACTATAAAGAACAAAAGTAATCATTCTCGTGGCCCTCAGTCAGACTTTGTGTAAAAAGTATGACAGTAAATGAAAAAAATATGTTTTTAATTCTGAGAACTTCCGTCATTAAAGCAAAGCCAGAAGTTACTGCGATATTTCATTCCGGTCTGCTTTTAATCAAACTGCTGTGATGTAGTTACTGAAGCTGCTGTCTCTGCATGGCGGCAAGAGAACATGGTGTCAGTAAACCTGGTAAAATGTCTTGCTGATTTCTCTTTCCAGATGTACGCACACTCACACACACTCACAAACACTCACACTGCTCCTAATAGTATTGCCGAAGAGCGTACAAAAGGAACAAACAGCCATGTAATGTGGCGGTTCCCTCTCATTGACACTGGGCACTGGAATGCGACACGGGGGGGAGGAGGTATGGGGCATGGTGTGTGTGTGTGTGTCTGTGTGTGTGTATGTATGTGTGTGCCGTCCTGTCAGATTAGCCTAATGATTAGCATTACTGAGAACTGACAGCAAGGGAAGGAACAATATGTGTCATTTATCCTTCCTTTCTCTCTCTTGCCCACTCACTTTCTTTTTTTTCTCTATTCCTTGCTTTTAATCTATGACCCCCCTTTGCAAGCCAACCCCTCTATCCCCTCCCCACCGTCTCCCTCACCGTCTGCCTGCCTCTTCCTTAATGGTTTTATCCCCACATAGAGCAGAAGTTTCCCAGTAAAATAATATAAACTAAAAAAAGGTACACAAACACCTGTTACGGTACACTTGGTTCAGCAGTCCATCTCCATTGAAAACAGCTTGGCTTTTAATAAATAATGACAGGTTTCTATCTCCAAGCCCTATAATATAGTTGAGGCACAGACTGCCACTAAAGATGTTTGTAATCAGCAAATCTAAGGTCATCGGGGTTGAGGTTGGGTGGATATCCATGCTTTGATCTCAGGATACAACCAAAAAAAAATAAAAAATGAAAGCATGGTGTGAGATGATGTGAGGAAGTGGTGAAAAAAAGATGATTGAAGAGATAAAAGCATGATAAACGGACAGAGAAAGGGGACACATAAAGAGAAGATACGCTGTGTACTATCCCCTGCCTCCAGCATTTTTCTCCGTTGATCTTTGTGCCATTTACCCACCATATGGTGCTTTTAAAAATAGCTCTGCAACTGTGATCTTTACGCTATGGATAGACATATAAAATCCACCATAAATCATGTTGTACAACAAGTAGAAATGTACTTTCAAAACTGAAAACTTCCCGGCGTTCCTTGTCAGAATGAATTTCTGTTTTACCGCAAATTTTTACAAATATCTAAAAGTAATTCAGATTTTACCATCCAGAGAGGCAGATCCGTTGACTCTATATAAAGACGGACATTTCTGAAGAGCAGTTTTGAAGCTCAGTGTGGTGGCTCTGGTCGCCGCCATCTTGGCCGTACGTGATATACCTATTTCCCGGGTCATTCAAAAATGGACAAAGAGGTATGGCTTGAGTGGAGCTGTGGTGGGTGGTTGATGCTTAGGCAGACAGCAAGCAATGGAAGGCAGTTGCAACTGACTGGCA
Organism: Chelon labrosus; assembly: GCF_963514085.1. NCBI lineage: Eukaryota > Metazoa > Chordata > Actinopteri > Mugiliformes > Mugilidae > Chelon > Chelon labrosus. The sequence goes on along the minus strand of NC_140355.1, from coordinate 7,200,119 downwards.
GCCGACAAAAAAGTATTTAATCTGAGATGGGAGGAACACTCTTTAATTGCTGTTTGCATCCTGACAACAGTCAACAGTCTCATTGCATTAAATGGTCAAAATGAAAAATTCTCCCTGGGAAATAAAACTAGTTTATTATTTTATGTCAGTGTTTTAGTCTCAAATCTCTTCCCAGGCTCTATACCACCAAATCGTCTTAGATACTAGTAGAAAAAAACTGTGGGCAAAGCTTTACATCGCTTTAACCGATCGCTTTGATTTAGGGTTTTGCTCAAAACCCAAGGCATTTGCCTGCCTGTATATGCTTCTTTGCAGCTGAATCCAAACAGTACTCAAAGGAATGAGAATAGGTGTGATAAGAGCATCCTGTTGTATTTGTGCCTGTGCCAAAATGCTGCTCGGGGAATGAGATCACTGTTTGTTCTGTCACTGAACCATGTAGGCTGAATCGTCCTTGCTTTATTGCTTCAATTTATCCTCCTTCTTGTCCGTTCTTGCCTCCAGAAGAGGAAAGTTTGGGACATTTTCTCTCAAGGATGAAGGAATTGAATTATATGATTATGCGGTGTGCTTTGGAATTTTCACAGAAGGACGCGTTGCAGCGTGTCTTTTATTCTTCACACTGCCAGTTTCTCGCTGTGAAGCTTGTTCTTTGTTGACAAGCAATACACAACATCTGTGATGCACGGTGACTGGGTCATTATTCTCTGAGTTGAGGTGGATTTGTTGAGGGAAAAGGTCGCATCGCATTCTAACAATCTGTACTAGATCGGTATGAAGTACTTTATATTCACTTAAGATAGCTAAAACAAAAAAAAAAAGATGTCTACCAAACAACAACGAAATACAACTGAGATTGAACCACTGTTGAGGTGCTCATGGATAGTGGTTGTCCTCCTCTGGCAGGCTGATTCCAAAGAATTGTGTTGTTTGTTTGAGGAGTTCCCACACTATATCGGGTTCTGGATTTTGCAGATAAAGTAAATTTTTGGCATGCCAGGCAGCGCAAGGCAGCGTAATTGGGAATGATATAAACATGGCGACGTGTGGATGTATTCCACGCTAATTAACGTATTTGCATAATCAAGTAGCGTAGTCAATTTTGTTGATGCATCGTTGCAGCCCTTTTTTAATCCATGGTTTTTCATTGTTATTTTGAGTTTTGTGTCATTTTCCTTTATGAAAGGTCAACTCTTTCTTCCCTAGAGGATCATCATCATTACCTTTAAATGAAGGCTATACGCAGAATTTGGAGAATAAGTCTTTTGGCAAATGTCTCTAACTAAGTTGTCAGATTCAGGTTGCATCCATCCAAATAAACCTGCATGCCAAATTTAAATTCTATCTTGAATCATTATCTATCCTATTACCTTTCCTAATATCCTAATATATCCTAATATTATCCTAATTGCCCTTTATCAAAGCATGCTGCATCTACATCAACAAAATTCTGAGCTATTGCCACACCCAACACATTTCCTCACTTACTGACATAGTATTCAGACCATACTTGTTTCTTGTGGATGTTTTTCAGTCACTTATACACGCCGTGCCAGGAGATGAGATTCTCCAGCTTGGCTGACGGGGAGCCTGGGTTAGATCGGCTTGCGCACAGCTGGTGTGAGGAGGACCTTATTGAAACCATGTAGCTTAAAGTCTCTGTGCAAACATTCCATTAGAATAGCATTATAGTATTACCTAGCATCTCTGTATCACTGTAGTAGCCCCATGATGGGGCTGCACAAAAATACTGACTCTCTTTTTGTTGTTTGGTTTTGTTGGTTACCGTGTGTGTGTTCTAGCCTCTTCCTTAGCTTTCAAGCGCTCGCACTGTGTGCAGCTGCCTGTGTGCAGCTGCCTGTTTGCCCTTTCTCTATCACTTTATATGTGTATCTAAAGGTCTCAGTCTGTGTAGAAAGAGCCTTTGTGCCTCCGCAGTAATGTGACACCTTTCATAACGCCATAAAAAGAACATGGTGTATGTAAAAAGACAGCGCAGAGTGCTCCTGCACAAAGCAGCTGGTTGAATTAACAATGATGGCCCCGAGCTTTACAGGCCAGACACTTTTGATTTCTCTCTGCGTGTCTGTCTAGCTTTGAATGTGACAGCTAAATTTAAAGAAGTCAGCTGTTTGGAATCAGATGTCAGGGATTCGGGTGGTACCTGCCTCTCTCATCTCTTTCTCTGTCTCTGTGAGTGATGGCAGTTAGCTGTTTGTGCATGTAGCAGACTGACACCTCTGATTGGTCAATCCCAGCCTGTCACTCATTACACCATCATGGACACTGCAGCTAAGAGGCAATTGTCGCAGCAGTGACAGAGCCTCGGGCTATTATTGCCATGGTGACATAGAGCTTTACCTCTTAGTGAGACTAGAGACATCTCAATTCAGCAGCTTTAACATGCTCAAATTTTAGTTTTGCACAGTGAAACGCTACCTACTGCAGCACTGACAGGAGTTTCAGTGAAGGAATGGCAATTTCCTCTTTCATTAGCGTGCTGGCATTATGTCACGCTCAAATGCTTCGCTCCTTATTACTTAACTTCTCTTATAACTTTGTCCAAGTGTCTTTTCCAACATCAGTATGATGTAATTCACCCTTCACTTCCTTTCACTAAAAAATAGGAAAGTATGCCTTAACTTGTTACCATTGTGGTATTGAAACGGCAAATTTATAAAGGTTGCATTAAATGCGGCCTATAAGTACTGAAAATATGACACACACTTGATCCAGGAAGTGTTGCAGTAGTGAGCTGTGGGAAGATAATAGCAGACTGACCCCTCCTGACAAATCCGAACCAGACCTTGCTCTGTACCGAGGGTCATCACAGATTATCCGCTAACGTAAGGGTATACAGATCCACTCTAAACCTCCCAAACCACTCTCAGAGTCGTCAGTGCTGCCTCAATTAAAAGCTTTGAACACACAAAACACTTGTCTGAGGAACAGGCCTACAAGGATACGGAGCAGTTGACAGTATTGTCAAGCTTCAGTAAACATACTAGCCCTTGAGGCTAAGGTTAGCTAGCATACTACTCCTGACAGATATTAAAACTGACAGTTAAAATCTCACCTCCTCTCTCAAGAATAGACATAACTGCATCTTAACACTTTTTCCTCGCTTCAGAGTGTTGCGAAGTTACAGAAAGTTCTGAAAGGTTCTTTTTTGTTTTTTGATTAGAACTACAGCTGAATCACCACCACTTGCCGGACAGGAGCGTGGATCAGTAGATTTACAGCAAGTTGTTGCACCACAGTCTCCATTTTGTTTCCATCTAAAATCATGTAAGGTCATGTCAGGTCATGCATTCACTGCTTGTAGTGTTTAAGAGTTGAGAGAAGAATTTATTTTTGTCAATTTCAGAACTTTGCCTGTGCCTGACCCAGTCCATTGTTAGTCAAAGTGTGTGACCTGTTGCTTTACCCCTCACAAAGACAGTTTATCTATAGATAGCTGTGGCAGTGACTAAAAAAGAACTGAGTGTTGAGAAAGGTCTGGACTTAAAGCTACAGCTTGAAAAGTTAAATGAACAAATCTTTCACGAGGGGCAACGTGCTGTTTCCCAACTTTCCTGGCAATCTTCACTGCTCTGTCAAGATAAATAATAATGAAATATGGTAAGAATGAAGTAGCATGAAAGGAATTCCTGGCCTCTTATAAGCTTCTGGATTCAATGCCGCTAGTTTGTGCAGACGTCTGAGGCAAGTTAAGCACACAGTCAGAGGTCTGGGTCACTTATAAATATGAGTAGAAATTCAGAGTTTTGCTATATCACGCAGCCAGTTCTTAAACCGAAGGGCCAAGACTGCGTGCCGCTTGGCTTTGGGATGTATTCTGTTGTCTTCTCTTATTTTCTGCCCTGTTCCTCACCCACTGCATTAAGATGTGAAACATCTATTAACATAAACTGTATTAATGGAGAAGAAGAGATAGAAAAAGCTGAACTTAGATGGCAGTTTATTAGAAATGGCAGCGATCGGAGGGAAAACAGTAAAAGAGAGAGAACTCTGGACATTAAGGCTGAAGGAAATATCTCCGAAATCAAACAAACAGATTTTCAACTATGTTTTTTTCTTTCCTCTGCTGAGCGGTGATGATTAATTGATCAGTTTTTGGAAACGAAACTTTCCATTTCATAGTCCTGTTATCATGTCAAATAAAATCAAGGGAATTTATTTAAGTGCTGTCTATTGATCTTTTGAGTGAATCTATGGCCATGAAACGTACTTGGTGATCACACAACTTTTACAACTTTCCTCTATTCTGAGAGGTTTTGCTCGAGGTAGGAAACAGTTGAGAAGTCAGTACAATGTCATCGCAAGGGCTTGAGGTGAGATTTTGTTTGTACGTTTGAAGCTGCTTAGGAATTCACTTTTATTTCCTGTGAAACGCATGATGTTATTCCCGAGCTTTGAGCAAGATTTGTGATGTCAGGTGGTCAAGTGAGTGTGTGTACATGAACGGGGTGCGAGACAGGCCGCGGGGTAATTTCAGTGTCCAGGTATAATGGTTGTCTTCCTGTGTCTGACCTCCGTAGTTGCAGAGGTCAGTGCAGACCTTTCAGCACCTCCCATTCAAAGCTTCGTCCGGTTCTTTAAATGATCATCCAGGTTTATAATTTTCAGTAGTAATTTCAGTTGTTTATAATAACAATGTACCCACAGAGCTAATTACTGATCATGGAAGATGACAAAATCATGAAGGAGGAAGAGATAATATTAAAACCTGTTCACATCACCTCTTTTTTCTTCATCATTCTCTCCCCATCTCCCACTTATCCACTCCTGATGCTCTCATAAGGTATTCATCCTCCTTTCATTCATTCATCTCTCACAGACGGCTGTTTCCAATTGGCTCAGAGGCATTCCTGGAATGCCAGGGCATCATTGTTTTGTGCACACTCGCTCTTGAACCCCCCACATTCACTGCCTCGTGTTAAGAAACATCTCTGGATCAGAGACTGTTCGAGAGGGAGAGAGGGTCGGAGGATGAAAGAAAGATGAACATAGAAGGAAAGTAGGAAAGACGGCCAGAAAAGAGAGCTTAGTGTATTATATGTTTAAATTTTATTGGGTTGAGCTTGTAAGATGAGATTAGAGGTTCTGTATAACCAAATTCTGCCACAGCATGTCTTATTTTATTTATTTATTTATTACTTTAAGATAAATTTTAAATTCTGAGATTCAGAAGTTTGCAAAGATACAAAATATTTTTAAGTAAACTTATATAGACAGATTTAAGGTTTATTGATCATAACTTTGCGCTCAGACGCACAAACTTAAAGCAATAGTTTGATGTCTTTGAAGAGCCAGTGTAATCAATGACCTACCTACAGTAGAGTGTGGTCGGCATATCTCTGGTCGAAGCAGAAAGGAAGCCAAGCTACTGTATGATCTACTATTGATGGTGCTCCGCTGCAAAACATATTTCAGCCACCTAAACCAAAGTCAATGTCAGTGTCAGTTTATGCTACATTTCGAATATTAACACCATTCAGTTTTGCTCAAACTTGCAGTCAAACAGCCTTTTAGAACTGGGAACTGAGGCTGTTTCAGACACCAGCCTCACACAGCTGTAGATCTGCAGCTCTTGTGTTCTGCAAGTTAAAATTCTGTTTTTTGTCACTGGGTGCTGTGTGGCTTTGAGAAGATTCCTTTCAGCTGTCTGACTGCAAAGTAAAGTAATAATAATGTACTTAATGTAGCATATACTTAGACCAACATCATTTTTTAGGTGGCTAACATTTTTTTTGCTGCCCCTGTTCACTTTTGTTGATTGCTTGGCTTCCATGCAGGTTTTCCTTTTCAAAAACTTGAGTGTGTGCCGACCACCATCTACTGTAGTTAACACACTGACTATGAATAAGTACCTCATACAACCCCACTTCAAAGAAACCACGCTGTTCCTGTAAAGAGATACAAGAGCACATACCATAGAGACAAATTTATCCAAATTAAATTCCATTACATATACATAAAACAGCATATTCACATTCCACACACACTAACGTCATACAGTCGCACACACACTTACATGTCCATACACACTTCAGTATAGCTTTGGAGCACCGGATAAATATATTACCCCACAATTACATTACCGTCAGCCACGACAGCTGGTCTGGACAAAAAGGCACCACAGCGTCTCTATGACTTTGTCCTACAGTTTTATTTACATTCCTCTTTCTCCCATGACACATGACTAAGCTAATCTAAAATGCAGCGAGCCCAGCGTTGGCAAGCCGAGTCAAGCTGAGACCAAAGCCATCTGCCTAAACGAGTTATGCCATTCAGAGCAGCGCAGACTCCAAGAGGATCCACTTTTTCCCTGGAGGATTTCTAATATGAAAAACGTGAATTTAAGCTGAAAGAGATGCGCATGGTAGATAAAGGATCAGATGGATCAGTGGAGATGGGGGTTGATTTGTTAGCAATTGCAGCACCCTGGGTTTGTTTTACTCGCACATAACTGCCTTAATCAAAGTTCGTAGCTGTCAAAGTGATCCCATGAAAACAAAAACTGAATCTGGGAGAAAACACAAAAAGCGAGTCTGACTCAGGAAGGCCTGTACGGTTGTGTTTTATCGAGGTTTTTATTATAAAGTGAGCGAGTGAAGAAACTGTAACAAGGAAAGAGAATGCGTTCATCTTTGTTGTCATAGCAAGAGAATCCACTACAAACAGACACACAGCACTGAAAGTAATGAATGGGCAGACACATTGGGACGTCTACAAACACACACACACACACATACATACAAAGCAACAGGGAGGCTAACAACACAACCAAATAGCAATTACTACAGTGTCTGCAGCCTAGCAACCAGACTACTGGATGTCATTGTCCCTCATCACATTTCTATGTGTGTGTGTGTATATCTCTGCACGCACCCTCCTGTGACAAAGATTCTCTTTTGGGAGATCCAGAATTTTTGTGTGACAGGTTTAGAATCGAGGCACAGCTGAAGAGATTGAGAGAAAGACCTACGATTAGAAAAAGATTTAAAAAATGGAAAAAAGTCACAGACTAACTACATACAATGATTGTATAATGTAATCTATTTAAAATAGCAGTACTAAAATAGCATTATTGTGTGGCTCTTGCAAATGTTGATACGGTTTTCAGTGTTGACTAGCTCCAATCACATAAAACATAAATGAGCATGGTTCGGTCTCCCTTTTCCCCTGCCTTCTGATTCAACACTAGTATGAGAACAGTGCTGGTGGAGGCAAACAACTCCTGAAACTGCAAAAGTCAATCTACTCAGAAATACATATGCAAAACTAAGGATGCTCTGCTGTTTGACTTTGACGCATTGAGTGCCAGAGCTTTATACAGAATGACATTTTTTAAATAGTAAAAAAACTAAATAGTAAACTTATTATCATTCATGACAGTCTGTCATAGGTTGCGTCTCCAACCTATTACCATTTAAAAGTGACGCGCACACAGCCAGGTGTACGTTTCATCAGGCTAACAAAGAGCATCCTCAAAATCACCTCTGATTTAGCAATTCAAACCAGATGATGAAAGCACACTAATTCAAATCACATTTATTCATGAGCGGTGCCATTGGCTTAAGTAATGTGTCACTCGGTGGTTAACAACAACCTGCACAATGCAGTTTTTAATTTGAGTTATTGTTTTATTTGCTTTATTATTCATACTGTCTTTGTTCTTTGCTTTTTTTTTCCTCTACAGGTGTGCTATCTCTTGTCTTTTTTTCTCCATCCTTTTCAGATGCATAGAAAGCTTTTGATGTTGTAATGTTATTGAAGCAACAGCAAGGCAGCTCTTTGTGCATGCACATGCATATGTGTTGTGTGTCTGAAATGTTTTAAAGGCACATTAGTAAAATCTGATGAAAGAATGCTGTCTTGTCTCATCTCCTTTCCATTTTTCATGTGTTGCCCTTTATGTTTTCAGTCCTTTCTTCCTCTTGCACCCATCTGCAACCTCCTCGCCTCTAAATATACCTCTTATTTTCACTTTATGCCTCATTTCCCTCCTGCTGTCTTCAATATGCTAACCATTCTTTTCTCTTGTATTACTTAAAATTTCCATTAAACCAACATTTTATTTGCTCTTAGCCACCTTCCAGGATCAAACATGGCTCTAACGTCAGAGTTAAATGGTAAAGTGGCTCAACGGTTTAGCTAAAAGCAGCTAAATGCTAGCTCTAAGGGCACATCTAATGCTGCACTCAGGCTACAGGCATTGCGCGTCGATTTATCCCCAAATTCACCCATCAATGAAGAAGTACAGTCTATGTACCTTCTAATGTGATGGTTTACAGATCCACTTTATATCAAATGTGTCTGATATTTAGGATTTAAAGTTTGGATGATTACGTCAGTACTTTCACATAGACACGGAGCAGCTAATATTGTTGTTAATCAACAGTAAACCTACCTTAGACTCCACAATTTTATGATGGATTTGATGGAGGGTCGGCAAACCAGCTTGCAGGTGCTTTACTGCCACATACTGAACTGGAGTGTGGATCAGTAGATCGATGCATTGTGCTATTATATTAAATATTATAGTGTGTGCAAGTTTGAGAAGAATATCTGTGAAGTTTCTCCTTAAATGTGTGATGCAAGCAGATTTCACATTCAGGTATGATTTTTAAATTGTATGGACTTCAAATGGACAGTATTAGCATTATATCTTTATTTATTTATTCTCGGAGGTTCATTGAAGGTAGTCCTCATTTTCAGTGAAGCTGAGATTACACAGTAACAATGGGATAACAATAGATATAGTATAATAATTGTGGAAAATAAAACAAATAATAAGATAACCTACATAACATTATAAAGGAGGAAGGAAGGGAAAAATAAAGATACAGAAAATATTAATAGTAAAATAATAAAATAATAATAATGAAATAACATTTACATAAAACAGGTACAATTTGACATAGGAAGGTTTGTGATTACAGATCTGAATTGATTATAGGAAAGTAGAGAGTTCATTTTTATGTTACATTGGAGATTATTCCAGGAAGTAGGGGCACCATAACAAAAGGCCGACTTTCCCAACTCAGTGTGGATACGAGGAACCTTGAGCATCAAACAGTCATTTGATCTGGTCTGATAGGGACCAGAATTCCAAACAAGCATGTTTGAAATATAACCTGGTAATATTCCAATAATACCTTTGTAAATAAACAGGTACCAATGATTAAGTCTCCTCTCAGACAAAGATGACCAACCCACTTTACCATAGAGGACACAATGATGAGTGCTATAGCCATCACCAGTAATGAATCTCAGAGTAGAGTGGTAGACTGAGTCCAGGGCTTTAAGTGAGCAAGCAGTAGCATTTCTATAAATCACATCACCATAGTCTAGAACTGACATAAAAACTGCTTCAACAACTTGAGTTTGTCTCAGTTTTTTTACTAGGATGGCTATATGGTAATTAAATGTGAGTTTGTCATCCAGCCATATGCCAAGATATTTGTACTCAGAAACTCTGTCAATGCTGGAACCAGTTACAGTGGTTATTTGCACATCATTAACCTCAATATGCATTCAATTTTCACTTGCGCTCGCTACTGTTAAACCATAATAGTCGCATTTGGGTGTCAGCATATGTCCCCTTGAACACATGAACGTTGGCACTGATCAATTCAGAAAACCTTTTCTCTCCTGACAAACCTCAGTCTCCTTGAGGATCCCCTACAGTACGAACTGCCCATTCAAGCGTCTCTGGGGTAGCTTGATCGACACTGCTCACGTCCGGGAAAATGAACTAAATCAAAGGAGTAAACACTCCAGAGTTCAAACAAACCACTTCAAAAAATAGCTGGCATGAACTCACACTTAAGCTTCTCTTCATCACACCTGCTTTCCCTCAACAATCTGCACCAATTTACACTGTTTTCTCTCAGATTATCTTATGCTCTTAACAGAGTTCTTAATAAGCTGGTTTGATTGATTTTGGCTACCGCTACAAAGCCTACAACAGGAGCTCTAGTTCTAGTTGTGTGTGTGTGGGTCCATCCCGAGAATGATTGTGTGTGGGTGTATGTTTGTGTTTTCTTGACTGAAGCTCTCAGATGAGGAGCCAATTGATCGAGATGGCCCCAATTAGTCTCTGTGATTAATTGAGTGTGATTGGATGCCGTCTGTGGCACCTCGTCGTTAGGGTTATTGACAGGCTAATTAGTTGCCTTGGTGACCGCTTAAACACAGCTGATTGTGTGTGACAGTGAAATGACCCCATAGCAGCCAATCAAGCGCGCCTCTAGCTTGTGCGTGCATTTGACAAAATACACCTTGAGGGCACCGCTCACAGAGAATGTTGCAAAGATAGTGAGGTATCACAACTACATATTGCAAAATAATTAGACAGCCTGCTGCTAGAGTACGCACAAAATGTCTTATACTGTGAATCTATCTCCACGATTGCTCACTCCACTTAATGTTAAGCCAAAAAAATGTTAATCCAAGAGGGAAATTTCAGCATCCAGAATATGCCAACACATATGGAAGAGAAGCAACTACAGCACACTTACTTAATGCCAAAACAAACAATTCAATAATTTTGCTCAAACTTTGCGTGGAGATTAATTCTCTCACTAATCATCCATGGTGACTAAAATACAGTACGTGGTATACGGTAAATAGATCACACTTTCCCAATATAAGCATTGTGTTTTGGACTGAGAAGCAAAAGTGGCACTTGTAAGTGATATATTAATACAATTTACCCGTTCATTTTCATGCATGCATTTCTAATTAGCTAGTGGTCACGGGACATGCATTGCCAAAGCATTGATGCCAAAGCCTCATTCAGATATGAAGTGATTCTCTTTGTAGCTGACTGTTTGTCACTAGTAGATGATCCAGACTCTGGTTGCTTACGTACCCCTGTTACCAAATGCTTTAGTTAAAGTTAAACAAGCAGACCTCAAAAAGATTGCTGGTGTATGGGCAGAACTAGTTCATCATTCCACAGCAGCTCTATTTGAAAAGAGAATGCAGTTAATGACGAGATACCAAAGCCCGTTATCAGCATGGGGAAATATGGTGATAGAAAGTCATGGACGGTGTTTTCTTGGCTGCACACATTTGTGGAACCCTGTGTTTGCGTCACCTCGAGTGGAGATTAGCCAAGGTTATGTACAAACACCAGATTTTTCACACACAGTATGGACAGCTAGTGTAGAGAAAAAGTCCATTGGAGAGACTTTCTCTACATTTAACTGATGTAAAAATGAAAAACATTTATGGCATAGTTTTTTTCCAAGCTTCCATACGTTGCCTTTAGAGCTTAAAACATTGGCACATTACAGTGTATTTGTAATAAATGTACTTTATTTTTTAAATGTAACCTTCTGTTTAACCTACTGTACTTGTAATTATTCACACTGCGGGTTGGGCCATCTCGACATAGTTCATTCCGTTAACTGAGCGTTCCTAATGGTCCCTTAACTGGAAATTTCCAGGGACTTCTCATTTGAACTCATTACTCAATGCAGCTAAAAAAAAAACCATCGTTTTAATATCGGTGTGTGTTATAATGATTGCCATTTTCTGCACACACCCTGGAAGCCCAGTGCTGCAAAAACACTCCAAGCTATTCTTTTTCCCTCAGGGGAAAGAAATCCTGCTCGACTGGGCAGCTCATGCAGTTTTTCCCATGTCTGCACTGAATGGGCTAGTGGCTCTCACAGACAAGTTGACCTATCCAATCCATTCAACTCCTATATACATTACTGACTGTAAATGAAGAATCCCATTGTTTGAATATGGGCGTTATCAGATGTGAATATGTATATCATGTGAATATGACTTGACTGCCTGATAACCAACGTTTAATAGTCCGATATCAGCCCCATTTTCTTGTTAAAGAGAAATGCCGCAGTGGTCTGAATGAGGCGCTGTGAAATGAAAAGGCTGTAATTTAGAGAAAGAGAAGACGGATGGAAATAGAGGAAAATAATTTTTCACTAAAATAACTCGTAGGCATTGGTTAAGTGAGGGGCCACTGTACATGTGTAAAAGGGTAAAAAGCTGTGTGAGGAGAAAGAGGGAGTGGCAGACAAATGTATGGTTGACTAACAGGGAAGAAAAGACTCTAATCTTGGAGGAGGCCCGAACTGGTGTAACATCACCTCTATTCTTCTTTCGCTCTACCACTTCAATATCCTTCCTTTCTATGGGTAGTATCTTCCCTCTGTCATTGCTCCTTCATTTTCTTCCTTCCTACAGTCTATTCAATCTGTTCTCCAACAACGTTGCTATATCTGTTTGAATATTCAGAGATATTTGACTGACCAGTGTGACTTGTGAGCTTGTGGTTACAACATGGGACGTTATGTACACAAAGTGCATAAATAAGCAACCGAGGTAAACAGTTTGGCAAACTAATGACAGGGTAACTTAATGTGGCAAATGCTAAGGCCTAATGACAGGATGAGGCTGTTGGGAATATCAACATGTTCCTCAGGCATATTATAAAATTATGTAGAAAACCATATACAACTTAACAGTAATATATTAACTTTCCATCAACCGCTGCAATTTCGTGAACTCTGACCTTACCGAAAATTTCCACACACAGAGTTGGCCATTCGTATGGACTTCTCGTAAACATAGTAAACAGGATTTGGAGGCAGCTCAGTGGAAATGAATCTGGGGTTGAAGCTGACTTGGTATTTTGGTAACGTGATGATGTCTCAAAACACACGGACTCAAGATGTCCGGTTTGGTAACACTTCTAGGTTTGAGTGGAGTTTATGTAAAATACATGTGACTATGATAGATTGTGATAAAATTGTGTTGGCTGCACATACTCTATATACTAATCTTCTATTCCCCACTTCCCCACACACCACACTGAAATTTATTTGTGTCATTAAAACCATAAGCAATAAAATATAACCAGATATATGACTTAAATTAAACTGAGTAGCGTTGCTGTTTTTAATAAGAGTTTGATCAGGAAGGAATTATGTGATAAGGTATTGTGCAATTTGCATTTGATTAATGTAGTGTGTCTCATTTGGATCCCTCTTTGGGGCATGTTTTTCTCATTGTCTCATAAACATAGTACTTAATAACACACTGTGCATTTTTGTAAACTGTCTTGTCTCTTGTTGTTTGTTCTCACTACAGTTCCTCCTCGGGAATTTTCAGTCACCTGTCGGTCCAACACCTACCCTAAAGGCTTCTACTGCAGCTGGCACCAGCAGCATCCGACGTACATCCCCACTACCTTTGAAGTAGACGTACAGTAAGTACATCTGTTTTGTGTGTCTGGGTGGAACTTTGGACAAGTTTGCCATTATTCCTCTGACAGATGACTTAAGTTTGGTGTTGATTGCAAAATTTCTCTTAAACAATGCACGTTTTCTCTGTGCAGTTTTTGACATTCAAGTCAATACTATCTGATTCAGTGCAGTTAAAAATGAAGCATGCCTGCACCCACATGAAAAATATTGTTTTTTACATATTTGTCTGTTATGGAAAAATGTAACCCCAGTCTTCTCAGTAATTAGTTTTAAAACGGCATAAAAGAAGAAAACCGAGAAAGAAATCCACACTTAGACAATACGGTGATAAAACTTTTAACCAAAACTAACAGCCCACACTATCCTTGGTTGTCCATACACGCTCAACACTGTAGTACACGGACCTTAAACATTAACAATAAGTGAATGGAGATCCTGTAAGTCTATCAAGTTCTCTTTGTAATTCCCAGATTGCACAGTTTAAACTACAGCAGGTGGATACTACCCTCATTAATGCTGCAAAACCAGTATTATCCTTTTAGAATAATAATGTTGAGAGGGACACAGAGAAAAGAGACTCGGAGTAAGAGTAGCCTTTGGTGTCTGCCTTGAGCAGAATAACATGCAACCAATGGAGCACTGAGTGATACTTAGTCTAATATTTTACAAGCCATCAGTTCCACATTCTCCTTAACAGCCCATCTCTGATCTAAAACATCCATAGCGTCTTAAAAGGAAGACTCCACTGTCCTTGAATGCTATGTTACTGACATCTGGCTTTTCTCTGCAACAAATAAAGTGTTCAGTTTTATACACTGTTGACTCATAAATGTTTACAGTTGTGGTATGATTTAATTTAGGCTCATGTGAGATTTAGTTCGGTGCTTTCTGCCTGCAAGCAAATGTAACAGTTTTAAAGACACATTCACCGACAAGTTGAACTAAAACAATGCACAAAAAGTGAAGGGAAATCGTAAAGCTCGAGCCTGGCGCTGTCCCAAAGGCAAACTGTTCTATGTAGAGGGAAGTACAGTCAGCAGTTTTTAGTGTCACAATTAACAATTATGTCCCAGCTCTTGATGGGTAACATCCTCACAGTTAAAACAAAAGGGGATGAACTGTTAAACCGCTTCTGGATCCCTTTCTTCTTTTCCACACCCTTTGGGCCCATATTATTTATCAAGTGTCACAAAAGTTGGCCAAAGTGCTAGAAGAAGGGGACATTTTTAGGAAATTTATTAATAAAACAGTTCTAACCGTGCCAGAGAATAAAAATGAGTTTTAAGATGTGATTTCAAATCAGACAACAAATTAAGAGTTTGAGTGCTGCAAGTGATCTCCCATGTGCTTCAATCCCACATCCTTAATCTTTTTAGTGATTAGTAGAAAAACACCTAAATCAATCAAATCAATCCTCAGATGTACCGGGAGCCAGCTAGTAGGAGGGAAATATGTTTTATTTGGATGTTCCTCTTTGAAAGATGAGCTACAGCATCCTGCACCAACTGCAGCACTATTATGGAGGCCTGGCCAAGACCAACTGGCCTCATCTGGAAAAAAGCATGTGGGAAGATGTTTTAAAGCAGAAAACACAGGAGTTTCTCTCACATCTGCCCCTGTGTCTCTATCTATTCTACTCTGTTTCCTCTTACTTTTTATCTTCCTTTTATCTTCAGACATAACCAGCGTGCACTGGAGGTGCAGAAAGATGCTGTTCACAAGAATCGCTGCCATGTCCGGTTTCCGGAAGTCTTCTCCAGCTACCCCTACAAAGTTAACGTGACAGCAGTCAATGCCTTGGGGGAAACGTCCTCCACTGTCTCCTTTGAAGAGTCCAGTATAGGTAAGACAGTTGTGTCACGTTTAATATCCCGTGTGGCGTTCCCTTTCCTAAACCTTTTCTCTGATGTGTTTGAAAGCAGTTATCAGGTGAAGGTTTTTGACCAAATTAGATGTTAATTGGATTGCAAGCTTATCACTGCTGGGGCTGCAAGTACACGGTGAAAGCACATGGGTTTTCTAGATGAGGTTTTTAAATTAAATGGTTTAATTTAGGTTCTGAGCTCAAATGATTCCGTAGCTTATGGAAAATCTTACAAATATTTCCTCCTAAGTCCATTAGGCTGCAAAACTTTTGACACTTTTCATTACCATGTATTTTTCTACTTAGTTCAGGGGAAAATCGAAGAGTCTTCCCCTCCTGATTGACAAGTATTTGGCAAAGGAAAAAAAATAAAATACTAAAACGCAGCGTGTCAAGACCTCTCTTTGAGAATGCAAGCTCACAAGCGGTATTAATGCATTTTTCTGACCACAGATAACTGATTTTATTCACTCTTTCATTCCACTTTGGAAATTTGTTGCGCACACAGCAATGCTTGGTGCCAGGAAGTCGAAGAAAATTGAAATTTCAATGGCCAAATAACTGTCAAGCAGCTAAAGGGAGAGTGCACAGCTTTTTTTTTTTTTGTCCTTTAACCAACAACATGGTCCATTAGCAACAAACCCACTGACTGTGCACTCATTACCATTACCAATGGCACTAGATAATAAACAATCAACCCCTGGAACCTTTTCTGCTGCAAACAGTATTTAACTGAGGCTTGGACAGACTGTTACAGTCACAAATCATGGTTCTGGTTTCTCACTTTCTCTCAGCCAAAACACCAGTTGCTATACAAGCACATTTTAGTCATGTTTAAGGTTAAAAATGAACCATAAACATTCAGTCTCTTCATTGGCAGTTTTTTTTAATAACAACATTGATGGTTATGTGGTAAATAGTTTAGAAAGTGCAGTCTTGATTGTGAAGCTTTTTGTTCATGCAGGCTGCAGAAGGCCACATAATAACGGCAATACTCCTTAGAATTCACAAGCAACTGCGACCGGAAAGCAGTGAAGAGGAGAAATTCATTTAAAAGGAGGAATGAGGAGTACTTTGATAGATAAGGGAAGTGCTGCCAGCAGTCCTCAGCTCTGTTGTGTTGCTCCGAGCACGATATGGGTGTGCATGACGCATAAACACACATAGACACCAATGGGGCCGTGAGCGATTGTGTGGAGTGTGTCGGTTGAGAGGGTTAGGTATTGAAAGAGAGAGAGATATTGTGTGTGCGTGTGTGTGTGTGTGTATATATACACATAAGTAACCAAATGAGGCAGTGACATGCTCTGCCAAGCCCCGGACACAGGACTCATGAAAATGCTAATGGTAGCCGGATTAGCGCCTTGGCTGAGGAAGTATCCCTCAACTATTGGTGATAGCAAAATACCCCACTGCTCCATTCTTTCCTTTTGCTTTCTCTCTCTTCTTGAAATCCCTTCTCATAACTTTGTAGTTATTTTTCTTCTTTCTCTTTATCCGTTGATCTCCTCTTTTGCCATCATCAGCCAAATCATCTCCAATAAATGTCACTTATGTGACAGATATTTTCCATTGACACTTTTGTTGTTGTTTTTAAGCCTAAAATCTGGTAGCTGCTTCATACTACTCTTTTTTACGTCTTTTCAGGATAACTGATACCACAATAAAAGTGTTGTCATTGATCATAAAGTGGGTCAGAAACAACAAAATATTTTTTTATACAAGAACACAAGCCCAGTATTTTACAAAAGCGTCTAAGAGCAGCTTTAAAATATATATATTTATATATTTTTAAGTTACAAACCTCTTGTCGAAATGCCAAATGTAGGCTGCCCCTCCTCGCTCTCCTCTCCTCATGTGTTCTTTGTTCCTGCATTGTTAAAAGTCTTTCTCATGCCATTCTAAGTTGTAAGTCACATTCATTTTCGAGGACAACGAGGCACATCGTAAATAAATAAAACAATTTCATGCTTCCCCGTGCATTTCTGGATTCAGAGTTGGGAGTAAGACGATTCTCGACTGTCCCTGTTCATCCAACCAACATCCGTTCATCTGACCAAAGCTGGGATGAAATTAGATGAGTTGTGTGTGTGAGTCTGTGTGTTTTGTGTGTTCCCATGCTGTGGGTGAAGTTACAAAGACAACCCCTTGAGGAAGCTTCATACTCATCAAATTTTAACTTCCTAGTGCCAGGATGATCAAGCAACAACTGATCTAGTCTAAGTGTAAAAGCTTCTACAGCTGAAGTATTTTTACTTCCAACAAAGGTTTTTCTTTTTTCTTTTTGTCATTTCTGACAGCAGCCCACCTGAGCACCTGCTATCATTCAGCAGTGCTTCTTTACTCATTCCCTGTGATTAAAGCACTGTAACATAACTCCAACAAGTCAGTGTAGCTGCAGTAGCTTTCCAACTCGGCACCTGAAATCATATTCAGTTATGGTGTGTGCTCTTTTTTGAGGTTTTCTCCAGGTGCCAGGAGACGCCAGTCAAAGGAGCCAATTTCAGTCAGTTAAAGTGAATGGTTTAAAGAGAGAAGCTTGTAGTGGCTGTTTTCTCCAAATTGGTGTGTGTCCAGCTGATTTGTTAGAGAAAAAAATCTCTGTGTTGTGATATTTTGCTGGTTCCAGCAGACTCCACTCTCTCCACAAGTTTAAAGAGCAACAGTGGCTGCACAAAACACTCACAAGACTGTCAGAGATGCACTAATTACTACCGTGCACAAAACTTGACAAAGTACAGCTGTCTCCAGGATTGCATCCGATTTCTTGAAGCCATTTGTACCGCTGCAATTTATAGCTCCAAATCTCTTAAGGAACAAAGTGCTGTAGAAGAATGCACACAAGTGAAATATTGCTGTATCCCATTCGGGCAGCTGTTGAGCAAAAATACAAAAGGTTTTTCAAATGTTGTGTCATTGGCTGCGTTTGCTGTCTTTTCAAGATAAGATAACAATTACAGTGCGAATGTGAGTTTGTTATGTACAGTTTATTTTAAAAGCAAGTCAACGCAACCAAGAAACCTCAGTATGAACAGATTCTCAACTGTTCAGTGTGCATAGCAGGATCTTTCCATAGGCATTGTGTTTGATATAGTTATTGTGCTATGACTGCAGATTGAAGGACTCTACTTCTCTTCATTTTACCCATTTGTTCAAGTGTCATCCAGCACATCACAGAATAGCAAAGCAAAGATCAATGAATATGAAAACAGGAGAAATAGTTTAGAAATGTTTAGACGTAAAAGACAACCTGTCAGTTGCTTTTTTGATCTGAATATTAGCCACTCTGCCTTTTATTTCCCCCTTCCGTCTTCATCAGACAGTGCACATAATGGTGAATTGTGAGCTGTTTGAAAGATTAGACTGTTATGTTACAGTATACCTGTTCGCTTGCATCTCCAACAAAGCGAAATGAAGGACGACAGAGACTGTTGCAATATGAGACTGAAACAAAGACAGAGGGGCAGAAATGTGGACTCAGATTTGGATGAACAAAGCCACCAGAGGCATGACAGATGTTTCCCGACTAAGCATGGACATGGACAACAGTGGAATGTCATAAAATGAAACCCTTATGATCACATACATAATTCTGTCTTTCTTTTTACCAGTTCTACTACACGTCTACCCAACGTTTTCCTCCTAATTCTGGTCATTCCATTGTCATGCTGTTTTTCTTGTACTGATAATGGCAAATTACACAACCTGTAATTTCAGATTATTTTCTTTAAATCTGCATTGGTAAGTAAGATCCCAAACTCTTATCATCTCAATGAACTTCACAGAGGCCATTGAGAGAAGGAAGTGTTCATTACTTCTGCAACACAAACCTACGTATATGTCCCGAGTGATATGAATACTTTAAAAACCTTAGAGCTGCACAGCCCATACTGATATCTCTCTGTTTTGTTATGTGGTTGCATATGTTTCCTTCTGTTTTGTACTGCTGGACAAAGAGGAGAAATACCTTTCGTCGCTGATTTTCCATTGGATTCTGCATGTGCTTTTCTTTTCTTTCTTTCTTCCGTTCACCATTTCAAATCTTTTTATACAGAGGTTGACAAAGCGATTGACATCTCTTTTTCACGGGAGAAAGCTGTCTCTCTGATTGTATGTGTCTGTGTCTGTATCTGTCTTTCATCTTGTTTTATCAACCATTCTGTCTCGCTAGAAAAAGTGATGTTTGTCTTCCTGCCCGTGTTAGTATCTTTCTATGGACTACTTGTTCACATGCTTTTCTAAATGCGTGTTGTTATGCGTTTTACTCAAATTGCTTTCATCCTCTGTATCTTATCAGACATTCAGAATCAGAATTGTGGCTATCCATTTCCTATTGTAATGCCGTGTGCGTATCTGGTTGAGAAAGCGTTTCATGTAGCTGAAGTGGCGAGCCAATGCGTTCCCTAGTGGGAGTGATCTAACAAAGACTGGGTCATTCAATATCGTCTGAAAAGCTTTGAATTGAATTCTCTCAATCTCCTCGTCTTCATGCGTTTCTCAGTGGACAGGTATTAAGAGACACGTCGTTTGTATGTGCCTGTTCATCAGGGACTGATGGCTTCTCATCTTCTGCTTTGCCACAATTCCCTCAAACCTTTCCAGCACCCGTCTTTGTCCTTTGTTCTTTTTCTGTTACAGCTTGCCTCATTGTATAGCTGAATATTTATTTTCCATTAGAACTAACTGTGACTTTATACTACTAATAACAATAGTGGTAATAGTAGTCGGTATAGTAAAGACTTCAGTCTTAGGATTCTAAGGATTGGTCTTGACATCCGATTTCAGACTGATTAAAAACAGTATTGCCAATATAGGCTGGAATAATCCAATCCTGCAACTCAATAACATCTTTTATTACACCTTCCCTCATCATTCAAACTCCATGACCCCTATTTAGAATGCAGGGTTTTAGCCAAATTAAAATAGCCCTGCACAGATGTCTACACAAAGTTTAGCCAACACAGGGAAAAAAAAAACATGCAAAAAAACATATGCAGTCAAATCACTTGAGGCAGGTTCCAAAAGCAAATCATTCCCCACAGACTTCTACGTTAGAATGTCCAACTTTACAGCACAAATAAACATGTCTACAGCCTGGTACAAAATCAGTTTCATTACTTCATTCATGTCAACTGTACCGGGAATACATTTTTATATAACTCACCTGTTTAAATTGAGATTTAGAGTTGTGCATACTTAAACGCGTTCTCGTTTTTAGTGACATGTGGGTGCCATCACAAACAGCTAGCTGTCTAGACATCATTCACCTGCCTCAGCAAACCTCTCCACTATTTTTAAACAGCCAAGAGTCTGGCAGAGTGAAGCAATGCCAAGATGGCATCTAGTGGAGCTGAGCTTCAAAACATGTCTTCAAGAAACCTATGGATGATGTCATGGAGGGATTCGGCATCTATATACTATATACTGTCTATGGTGAAAGTTCACCTTGTTTTGCTTTCACTTGAGATGTGCTTGAGAACATTTATGGGTGCAGCCATTCTCATCTGACCACTGCTTGAACTGAAGGTAGTATCCTCAATCCTTAAAAAAACAAACAAAAAAAAAACAAACAATGAAGTGCCGAGAGTTCGATGCAGGGATATAATGCTAGGAACGTAGGCATTGTAGCTAAGGGGGGCTAGGGCAGAGTACAGTGCAGCAGCATGGATGAATGTGCTTTAACTCAATATAATGTTGAATACACATCAGGGATTTCTTAAATTTTGGAAATCTTCCTCCAGAGCAATGGAAGACATCCATTACACTTCTGTTTTCTCGAACAGTGAAGTTGTCCTGTGACCTCAATGCGCCCCACTTTAACCGATTGTTCTGATCCACCCCACAGTAAAACCAGACCCCCCGGAGCGTGTGACAGCGACCCCGATCCAGTCCAACCCTCGAAGGCTTGGAGTATCCTGGCACAGCCCTGCCACCTGGCCTGACATAGACAACTTCCCTCTGAAGTACTTCCTTCGATACCGGCCACTCATCCAAGAGCAGTGGCAGCATGTGAGTAGAGCTGTCAACAGTGTGGCAGTTATGTTTTAAGCTCATGCCTTATGAGTACAAATGAGATATCCAGTGTGTAACTCTTATTTTATTCACATATCATTGCACTGTATGTTTTGGAAAAAGTGACTGAGCCAACCAAATCTGATAGTTTAGTTTCACTTAATAACAGAAGCATAGTCTGTCCTGAGAAATTCTGACAACTAGGACATAAGCCAAAGATTAATGCGTTATAAATGGCCAAGAGTGTTTGTTCAGGCACAATTATCCCCTGTTTGAGTTTCAGTATTTGATATATCAAACCTGGAAATGCTGTGAAAAAGGCTGTGTGTCCTTCATTGCTGCTTGAGTTTCACCTCATTGACGAAAATATTTCTCATAGGGAAATGACTCATTTTCTAGAAGCTTATTCCACCAAGCGGTCTCTGCTATAATGGACCCTTTTTTCCTGTTCATGATCAGGAGTATTCCTCAAAGCAAATTAAACATGGATATTTTTAAACTAAACCCAAGTCCTTGTCCGAAGAGATGTCTTCAAGAGCCGTTATTAGATAGTAGTGAAATGATCCAACTTGTAGCCATTTGTGGTTGATCCCTGGTCAGACAGACATAATTGCTCAGCAGCTTTGGTGTATGTTACTGTATCTGGGTATTTCTTGAGGGATCTGTTCCCTAAGGGCTCCATATAGTAAAAGCATATGTGTCCACTATAGGATTCCTGGGATAAAAGCTCTGCCTACCAAGGTCTAACGTTGCAGGGTTATTATCATGGACGTCAATGGTTTGCTAAGGTGTTATTCCAAGGGCTTGGGTTACGGAGCCTCACATGGAATCTCTCTCTCACACACACACACACACACACACACACACACACACACACACACCTGAATTATAGACCGATACACATTTCCTTTTTCAGTTTATGTCTCACTCTCTTCATCCATGTGTATGTCCTCAACCCCTTCTGTCTCTTCCACCTTCATTCCGTCTTTTCCTTCTCTGTCACTCTGTTCATCCTTGTGTATGTCCTTCAACACTGTTTTTCTCTACCACCTTTCCTTTGTCTTTTCCTTTACTGTCACAGCAGTTATTTCGACCACTGCAGAAAAGACCCATGTGGTATTTGTTCAAGTCAAGCTTGATCAAGTATTTCACCTACCCTTTAGCTAAACAGAGTTTTGGAAACCCATCATTCTGTGACATTATAGAGTTTAGTTCAAAAATGTACCTTCAGTTTGAATGTCAGTAAATGCACCATGAATTTAAAGGCATTTGTTGTGTCAGATGTGGTTAGGTGTATTCAGGTAACATACAAAACAGTTGATCAGAAAGGTCAGACTTTTCACCTCATTCAAACAATGCCGAACTAAAGATGAAGACATACCCGAGATGAGTAAATTCTCATCTTAATAAGTTTGCTTTCATGGCGATTAACTGAAAGCTTACTGTTTATAATTGCTCTACTGAAAAAAATAATTGGAGCACTTTAAATCATTGATTTAATGTTTCAAGAGATTTATCAAGTGCGCAAATTAGCTTGCTAAAATGAACTAGCTCTCATTCCTTCTTTGCCATTCACACACACAAGGAGAAGGCAGCTGGAAAGAAGAAAGTTGTAAGAAAGCCTCAGATCTTTGGAGTTCAAACTGATGATTAAACCTGACACACACTCAGAGTTTTCCTTCTCCCCCTCACCACTAATCAATCAATGTGTGAACTGACGCATAACCCGAAAGGTGGGAAACCTTAAGTCAATATTTGGATTGGGTAAGGACACATAATTTGGAAATTGCATAAATACAGTCGATGACAGCTGAAAACTGCAGGGTTTCCGTTTTTGCGGTGTTCTTTGATGAATGTTATTGTGGTCGTGGATTTTATTTTTGTAGCAGTGAGTGTGGTTTTCCGAAAGAGGAATTCCACATGTATCACCTCTAGACTTGTGGGCTCTTCGTGGTTGTGCATCAGTGTTGGTGTACAGTCTGGGTAATAGATAAATGATTGGTTTTGGTGGATTTAATTTGTATGTATGTATGTAATTTACCCATTTTTTCACACTAAATGTCACGACAGGAGCACTTAGTTCAGGATTAGAATTCAAATTTTTTTTTTTGTCTATACTTAAGTGTCATGTAGTTTATAATGTATTGGATAGCTTATATATTTGGTAGCCTGGTTCCAGACCTTGGAATTGGCCCCCACATCTCCAGTGATAGCAAGAATTCAAAAAAATACCGTGTTTTATTAAGTGATGATTGCTTCACCAGTTGCAGAAAGATTGGAACCAATTAGAGCCTTGAAGGTTGGACTGAAGTACAAATTATACTTGCCATGCCTGCATATGATAGGTATTTCGTCATCTACCTTTGTCCATGAGACCACACAGACTTTCCAACAGCTATGCATACTTAGTTGTACTGTGCAGGTGTGCCTTTAAATTGCCATATTTCTTTAATAACCCTTACCAAAATTAACTGCTCCAAGCTACTGATATCTCACATTCTTTGTCGACTGAACATTATGTACACATGATTTTAAATCCCATTGTATTATAAACATATTAACCTGTCTTCCCTTTTGAATACCTTTGAGCATACATATAATGGTGCTACCATGGTCTTAGTAGGCAGCACTGTATGCTTCTTATAACTGCTTCATTTATGACAGCTTCTGACTGGCTACTGATATTAGTATGGATCGCTTTAACGACTGTCTGTGCACAGATGCACACTCTTGTAGAAAAAAGTTTGATTTAAGCCTATCAAGCTGTGACATAAATCATTAAGTGCAGTTTAATGAGGCTGCCAAATAAGATACACTGTTTATTAGCCCCATATATACTTCATTAATCACAGCCACAGAGGTTGAATACCAAGTGAAGTGGTTAGTAATGTTCAGGAATTTACCTTTAATGTGGTTAGACGGCAGAGCCGGGTGAGAATGGCTTTCACATGTGCCGTTTGGAAATGTGTTTTGAGTCAGAAATGAAAGCGGTGCTCTGATCAGACGGATCTTTGGAGGAAACCATCCATCGTCCTGAGGAATGAAGGGATGACTGGCCCAGATACTTGGAGTGATGGAGATTCAGACGGAAGGAGGAAAACGAGGAAAAGTTTTGAAGTAGAGATGAATGGAGCACATCAGAGAAGCAGAAAGGGCGTTAATGGATAGCAGACTTTGGTAGATACAGTACATAGATAGAAGCAGTATACAGTATAAATGAGACAGACATTCATAGACATAGTTACATTTGAACTTCAGTCAAATGTAAAACCATGGTATACTGTAGTGTCCACAATTGAAAAGATAAAGCGCATCAGTCTGACGTCATTTATATGACATGAACAATGGAAGAATGGTTGAGAGAAGAACAGAAAGAAAAAGAGAAATTGGTATATAGAGATAAGAGTGATTAACTGTATAAAGTCAGATAGACACATCAATAGATGAAACTGAGAAACAAAGCAACTGGGTGCACAAGAGGCTTCTTTGAAACATTTTAAACCATAAAATAGTAAATGAAAAGGAGAGAGAGAGATAAAGGGAGCGATTTTAGACTCGACCAAAAGATACTTTTATCTAAGGTGTAAACAGATAGAATTGAGTCACTGAATGATTTGAAAAGAGTGATCTGCAAAACAAAGACAACACATAAGGCTGTTTTCTTCTGTAAACAGCCTTTGATAAAGTTTTTCTCACTTAGATTTTTAACCTTGACTGTGCAGAATAATGTAAGTACAGAGCCTGATAATAGATGGCTTCTGAAAGTGGGAAGCTTTTCTGTGCTCAGCTGAAAGAGTTGAGGGCAGTGCTTTGTGGTAATACTGCCAATATCGGTTGAATAGGCAACTTATACGAGTGGAAAGTGCAAACTTGTACTGCACATATAGTGAGAATGGATATTTTGAAAGGGAAAAATGGGTTTGAATTGTGAATTATCCGTAAGCTTGAACAAACATGTTAATATTTGTCGTAATATATTCTGTCAGGCTTTCTTGAAGAAAGTAGACTACTATCAGATTTCTTTAACAAATAAGAAATTGCTGTCTCTTCGTTTTGCCTGGATGGAGTTAAACAAGAGTGTTTATGGTCAAAGATGTAGTTGATGTAAACTACATTGTGCATGACAAAACAGTGCTTCAAAAAAGCTGGCATTTCAGCCCCAATTGCTCCTTAGGAAGACATCCTGTCTGCTATATCTTGACTACGTCTTCTGTGTTGTCTACAGGTCTACAGGCGTTAGATGATCCAAATGAAGCAATGCAGTGCTATGGCTAAGATAGTGATCCAGAGTCTCCTTAAATTCGGTTGGGAGGCTGTGGATTTTGTTTTCCCCTTCTGTGTTCTGCTTTGCACTTCACATTACGTCAGTAGACAAATTTGTAATTGAGAATTAATTATCAAAGACGCAAAAGAAACGACTCATGAAAATACATCTGCATATCTTTAAACGGTCAGCAAACTGTTTAGTTTCCCATGGCCTTGTGTTGCGTGATTTCCTCGCGCTCCCTTGGTGGAGATGTGAACTCAAACTCTCACAGCAATTAAAGCAATGGTCCAGTAACTGTGATAAGAACAATTTCTGATTGCTCAATATTCTCTATGAAGCTGCATCTGCTACACTGTAATTGTCCTTGAGGGTGATGCTGAACTCCGGTCAACTAAAAACATGCACACGCTAGCAGACACGCTCATGCATGTCAAGTCATATACTGACAGCTGTATACACTGGTATGCATATCAATAATAAGACACACAAACATTGTTTGAGTAACACATCCAAATGCTCTTAGACATGCATGGGTGCATGGGAAAGCAAATAACACACAAAGATGAATACACTACATCACCATGTCATCAAGTCACTACTTTAGTCCTTTAGGTCCCCTGAAATATCTTTAAAGTAACATGGACACACTACAAAGACTGCAGCCAACAGTCATCTGGGACATATGTTTTGCGCCTGCATGAAAATAAATAATTCTTGCTGGAAGTAGTCTGTATTCATCATTCAAAAGGGGAAACTGGAAGAGCTACTATTAGCTGGACTACTAGAAATCTGTGAAGAAACTGTGGTACAGGGCTGGCTTCACCTGAATTATGCCATAAGCTTGTCTTCAGTTTATCATGTTGATGTATATATTTGTGTATTTGAATGTTCAGATGAGATGAAGATTTTTTTGTTTGTTTTTGTTTTTTTTCCTCTAGTTTCCTCTTACTTTTTTTTCCTTACACTCTCTCTCTCTGATTGACGCATTCTACATTGAATATGCTAAATCATCTGAAAAGATGGAGACTCTATATCAAATAGTCTGGGATGGCCCTCCAAAACTAGGGACACAGGTGCTCACGGATGACTCAACACTGTCCAACAACAACTTGGTGCATCATTGGACACACCAAGACTTTTAATGCTCAAGATTACTTGGGAAGACATAAGGCACGTTTTCTAATATATACTGACACTGAATCTCTGTGTACAACAGCCCACTTATATGCCCAAGAACTGTGGCACCCACACATAGGGCACATACATACATGATACAGGGCATGGTGATGCAAGTACAAAATGAAAATGATGCCAAATGCACAAGTACTCAGAAACAGTGGACAGGAGAAAATCTGCTTTAATCTGTATCCCCTTGATCAACACAGCTTAGCCTTTCATTCATTTTATTTATTCAGCTATTTTTTCTCCTTTGTCCTTCTCTCTGGCCTGATGCAATCCCCTCTCTTCCATCCATCTCACTCACCCGCCCACCTCACTTTATTTGTCGCCTTTTCCATCATTTTCTTTTACCGTTTTTATCCCTCCTTCACTCTCCTCTCGCCTTCTCTCTCCTCACATACTGCTCCACCTTGCTATCAGTGTCTCCTCTTCTAACACCAACACGCCATCGTTCTCTCTCCATCTATTCATCCATGTAATAATGGTCTCTGTATGTTTGCCAAAAGTCACTCTCATCCTGCGAGCACTTACGTGAATCAATAGTAGGGCCAGGAGCTCTGTGTTTGTGTGTGTGTGCTTCTACTACTTATGTTGTGGGGACATAAATCTGTTTATGCAGGTTTATGCAGTGTATTTGTAGGGACTGTGCTTTTTGGAAGCAAAGTCCTCATTAGATTGAAGCTTGGTTTAAGACCCATATCTCTAGGAAATGAATGGAAGTCAGTGGGATGATGGAAACATGACCATGTGTCTCTGTCGAGGTCACTGAACTCAATCTGATCTGAACATCATGAAAGCGACACATGGCACAAACAGTTCCTCAGATTCTTTCCACCTCTCTGTTACTTTCATTTTTTATCTTCGCCTCAAACTTTCTCCCCGTGAAGTTTCACCTGAGCTTTTCCCATTCTACCGCTAGCTACCACTTTTCGCTCTCTCAGCAGGGCACGGTTTTACTATCACCCACTCATTCATCCATCCCCACATCTTTCCACCCATGCATTAAGCCACCTGTCTAGCCATCCATCCCTCAAGCCATCCATTTGTATCTATGGGTGCACATGATAAATGTTTAGACCTTGTTTGGGGAAAACATCCCATCTAAAGGACACTGGCAAAGACAGATCATTTATCAAACGCCATCTTTCCCCCCCCTCTCTCTCACACACACACACACACACACGCAGCAGATTGTGTTCTGTCACATATGAAAGCCATCATCATTAAGCTCTGCTGTCAAAATACATTACAGTTGGATTGAATCCTTTACATTTACTCGAAAACACTTTCCAGAGACATATTGTACATAGAGTCTATATATTAGGTTCCTACAAACGTTGTGCAGCCTGTTGTTTATTGTGTTTTAACAGACTTAGATAAAAATAAAGAGAAGTAATTAGTAATTAAAAACTGAAATTATGAACAGGTTGCGAAGAAGTGAGCAAAGAAAAAGAAGAAAAAAAGACACAAAGGCCAAGAAAGGCCAGCAAGTTGCTCTTTCTGCTAAACACTATTGTAGAAGGTAGAAGGTAGAGCTCTCTCTTCTTGTGCATTTGCCAGATTGCAGCTGGAATATTTCAACATTTTCCATTTGTGTTGCTTTGGATGTCTCACTGTGTAAGGGTGAATGAAGATGAATGGGGCCACTGCCCTCTTCTCTGCTTCTATTGATTTCTATATCACCCTGTCAATCCCGTGACTGTCATACACACAGTCCTATCCGTTACGAGCTGCCAGGACACACGCATTCACTGTACTGACCTCGCCTTTGGGTCTTGTGTTTCATAGTTAATACAGTTCTTATAGAATGAACATGGTAGACACCAAATTAAACACCGAAGGCTCCAAAGCTTGGAGGGACTGTTTTAATATCCCTGCTTCATCTTCATGTCTTTGTGAGACAAGCTTTGGTGCATTGACTGTTTAATTTGGTGTCTATCATGTTCATTTCACAATGTGTAAATAGAACTGGTGAATATTTTTATTTTTTTGTGGACTAAAGGAAACAGTTTTATCCAGCATCTCCACCAGCTTCTTCACCAGCATCCCCAAGATAATTTAAAAAACGTCAGCGTGCTGATTTAAGTGAGACACTGATTTTTCTCCATCATTTCTTAGAATTAACTCCACCTTGCGCTGCAGAATCTATAACAATTGCTGCTATTTGTAATTTGTCGTATGGGTTTGATTAAATGACAAATCCATGAATTATTTAACAGCCGACCCAGCATGATATTCAAAGATTAGATCTGTGTTCTAAACAACCCCCTGTCCACCAGCTAATCAGCTGCAAAGTTTGCAAAGTTGAGGGTTCAGTTCCATGTTGTTGGTGGGAACCATCAAGGTATTGGATGAATATCGTGCCATTATTTCGCAACTGAAAGAAAAACACTTTGAAGGCTTGCATAATGTTTTTTGAGCTTGAAAACATTTTCATATCTCTGCAAACATTATTTAGTGTTGAGTTTTCCTTCTTCACAAATGCAGCCCCCTTTCAAGTTTTCAGATTTTCTTTCCCCACAAATACATGCACAGCAGTTTGCGCCATTCACACGGTTTCAGAACTGGAAAACAAACAAATACACCAGGAAAACAGTGACGAACTTGAAACGCTATGCAAAGAGTGCTGCTTTTGTGAAGAAGGAAAACTCAAATACAAAATAATGTTTGCAGAGATATGATTTTTTTCCAGTCTCATAAAACATTGTGCAAGACTTCAAATTTTAGTTACAAGCTTTCCTCATCTTTTGTTTTTTTTAACAGATTTCAAGTTTTCAAACACTTGTCAAACACTTGGTTGAAACACACTGAGTTTCAAGCTGTTTCTTTGTAAGTTTGGAAACATTTCATGATATTAACCTCGGCAACATACCACAAATCTGCTACGTATTTATGCATCCCTAAAAATCACTGTCCAAAAAAAAAAATCCATTATCGGTATAAAATGAGGATATTCCATGAGTGAAACATGCTTAAAATCCTTATCAACAAGTGACATTTTCATTCACCTAAGGATGTGTGCAGCAGTAAAATACTGCAAGCCTCGTTAGTCCTGGATCCAGACACTCAGAAAGAACTACTTTTGGAAGCATGACAGGAGCTTTTTTTAATGTTGTTACAGAAGTGAAGGGTATGAGGAAAGAGATGAATTCTGATTTAAATTGTATCTTTCTTGGCATGTTCGTGTCTCGCAAACTTGACATGCCTGCATGACAGCATAAACCGGAGTTAATGTAGAGTCACCTCCGCCGCTGTGTTGTTGAAATTACCACATGCTTCTTAAGGGTGTAAGGTCTAGTTGAGGGATTTTCGATTGGCTGTGGGGCTTAGCTTCCTTTTACGGTAATTGCTGCTATGGCGATTGGGGCTTCAAAGAGAGAAATACTGTCTGAGAAATTACCCCTGGACCTAACATTCATGTGTGCGCGTATGTGTGTTCTCAAATGGTAGGGGAGCGCGGCGGGAAAATGGGAGCTGTCAGTCAACCTAATGAGACCAACCTTCTCAGTGCACACACATACACACAGAGCGCCATCGGGCCAGTGGAAGTGCCATATAATTGGGTTTCCTTTCCAGGACAACAGACATGCTCACTGGATTAGATCTGACCACCGACGCCAATTCCCTCCATGTCTCCCTCTCTCTGCTTTCCCCTTTCTCTTTTGCGCTTTCTGTCGCTTTTTTGCATCTCTTTCTTTTCTCCACCTCTTCATTTTTCTCAGTTCTTCTTCCTCGTCTGTTATCTGCCTCTTTCTCTTTTCCCCTAACTGATCGGCTTATTTACTTTCCATCTTTGACCTAAGACCTCTAGCGAGAGCTTTATCCCATACGTGTTTGCAGGTAATATATATGGAGAACTATATAATAAGATAGCAAATAAAGTATTATCCCACTGATATGAGTTGGAATTGAAATTTAATACCATCTTACAGAACTTATTGGACCCCTCCATTGGTAATCATAGGGGTCAGTGGAGTTCCTTTCTTTCTCTGTATTTCCACCACATCACAATAAATGTGTATCTGTATGAGATAAGATGAGATGAAACTTTACTGATCCCACTGAGAAAGTAATTTGAAGTTTTTGGAATAGTAAACACATGTAATAGATAAGCCAAGTAAGATGAGGGGCAAAATAAACAGGCCACAAGAAATGTGAAAAGCAATGGGTCACTTCTTTTTCTCAGAGTTCCTTATGCAATCCCTGAGGAATGTTCACTTCTCGCTGCCTCTCTCATTGTCTGGAATTGTGAAGAAGTGTGTGTGTGTGCTGTAGCAATAAGCTGTGGGTGTCTGGCATATGTATGAGCAAAGTTTATTTGTCGTTGTCCTTACAATTGCGGTTGAGCCCTGCCTACAGATATAATCCATAGCTTGCATATGAAAAGGCATCTCGAGGTAATGAGCAGGTTTAAGGAATGTGTCTACAACATGACACCTCTTCAAATAGGTAACACCTGGAATGTGTTGAACATCACAGTTTGAAAGCACCTGAGAGAACATCTGCTGTGATTCCCTCCTACCTATGATATTTCATGAGAGTGATGCTGTCACCGCCTTCTCACCTTTCAACCAATCGCGCACCCCCTCCCTTGTTATGCAGGCAAACTCAAAAAAAGCTTCCAGATTTAGCTCATTAACAGCAGGATTGTCAAAGTAATTCCACCTCTAAAAAAAAAATTAAACACATAAAAGTAAATGTATTTAGTTATTTAGCTTAACAAGGCAGCTTATATAACGATAAGCCTGCTTCTTTTTGAGCTTCACTGAGTTGGTTTCTACTCTTCTCTCCAACCTTGTGCTATGAGAATAAGGTATAGCTTGCTGCACTGTCACTGAGTCCGTTTGAAGTGTTGCTAAAGAACTTATTCACATCGTTATGCTGCTGTTCATTTAAAAATGTACATTACATACCTGGCATTTCTTCCATTTTTCAGACTGAAAGAAACCATTGATTTCATCTTAGCTTCATTTTGGCAACTTGCATTGACAATGCGATTTTGCAGCCAGTTTTTCACCAGTGCTCCGAACACATCAAGAGAATCAAAAAGCTGTGAGGTATCTTTAAATTGGCTAGCAACCATTAACTGTTGTTGTTAACAACTAACATACTGTAGCAGTGTTAATGAACACTCTTAACGGCTATTTTTTACACTAGCTCACCCCTACAGACATGAAATGTGTACACACAGAGCAACAAGTAGATTTAAATCAATTCACTTCTTCAGCCTCAACACACAGACTTGATCTTGCAGTGTGAATGACCTGATAGTGTTTTTTGGCACCAAAAACAACAGCCCGTACAAAATGCATCTCCTTGCATCTATCCCTCCCTCCACCTGCCCCTCCTCCCCACCTCTTCCCTCTACTACATGATACTAAGTGCTACTCATACTGCTCCCTGTTTAGCCGCTTGGCAACATAGCAACACAGCCATCTCCCTAGAAATGTTTATCCGCAAGCTGTTTACTCCATATACAGCCCCACACGTACACATATATGTAATTCACACACACGCGAATGCACCAGTTCCAGTTCAGCCTTGCATACACAAAAAAAACAATGCAAAAAAACGTATAGAGGCATGGGAGTGAACATGTGAGTACAAAGACATTCAAACACAACCGTAGGAATATGTATTTTCCTCAACTGGTGTACGTGTGTTTTCTCATATCAAATGTAAGCGCGCACACAAGCAAAATATATGAAAGCACATACACAGATGTACGCAGACACATAATCAGATGTGACTGAATTTCACAAGATCTCACACCATAGACATTACTATGCAAACACCCACAGACACACACTTTAGAGCCAGTAAGGAATGCTGATGGAAGCAACGGTTGGATACGCTGGTTGGAATCCATCTAAACAGTGGAGATTTAGCTTTAAAGGCAGCACACATGTCTGTTGGAACACTCACGTGCACACACTATATATCTAAAGTATAACCATACATGCATACAGTGCTCAGTGGGAGCATGTAAAGCACACAAGCTCAGAAGACATTGTTATTGCATTCCAGTAATGAAATTAGGCCTGCAAACGTAGCGCTCGGTTTGGCAGATAAAGACTGAGCTTCCTTCTAAACAGAAGGAGAGGGGGCAATAGTTTAAAGAACTAGAGCACATAGAGAGAAGCAGTTTAGATCAAGGCTGTGTCAAAAATAGAGGCGTCAACTTTGTAGAGGGGGTGAGTAATGAGAGAGAGATTACAGGAAGACGGAGGAAGCGTGGATGCTCGGGGTGTATGAGTGGGTTATTTGTCAGACTGACTACAGGTTTGCATATCCTGGAGAGCAAAAGGGGAAACTCCAATCTGAGGTTTATCTACTGTTGGTGGTGGTTTAAAATTGCATGCTGGTGAGAAGGCATTTTGGGTTTTATGCAGCTGTTGTGATATGAAGAATACCTAAAAGATAACGCAGTTTTATAACTTGTTTTCTTCTATCTGCTGGTTCCTCTTTGACCTCACTATTATGTGTGCACAACATCAAGGGATGTTACAAGTGCTCTCGGTTCAGTTTATTCTTACAAATCGGTGTAGTGCTAAACTGTTGACTTGTTCACGACCTATCTGATCCAGTATTCATCTGTCGTTGAAATGTCTTGGGTGAACGGTTTGCAGTCAGTTAAATGCAACCAAGACGCACTGAAGCTGATTTGTGATCCGACTGGTCAAACCGTCTCTGGAAGTGATCGGGGATGCATTGTGACCGCAGCGGTGTACATCCAACAACTACTGTTTGTGGACAGAAATATGTATGCTTGCTCTTGTTACAAACCAAGCGACAACCTCCAGGGATGAAAAATTAAGCCAACTCAAAAGTACCAAAAGCTGCAGTTCCTCAAATGGCCACTTGAGGATGTCTCCAAAAGCGAGTCAATTCTCCTAGAGCTCCAAAGTTACAGCAGAAATAAACATATTTACAGCCTGGTACAAAAGACTGTTTTGGTCTTTAGAACTAAACTCCCTGTCATGGGAGCAGTAAGGAGGGTGAGCTCGCCTGTTTAAATTATGTCAAGGTTTAAATGTACGCGTAATTTAGAGAGTGGCTGCTTTGAGTGACAGCTGGGTGCTGTCGAAGGTCGAGTTTCAGATACAGAGGTTTTTTAGTGGAAACATTTCTATTTTTATGTAGCTGCAGTTCTTTATGACAGTCTCCTGAGATTTTTAAATAGTTTTCCTTCAAATATATTTAGTGACTTTTCCAATTCTGACGCGCACATTTCAGACATTTTCCAGATTCGTGCTGTAGCTGATGTTGCAGACTTGGGATTATCAAGATGAATAACATTAAATCACCAGTTTATCATCAAGAGGAATAGAGTCAAGCCTATCTTACTGTTCTCCAGCAGATCATCCGCCCTTCACTATAACTAAATATAACCATATAAGAAAGTTATATTTGCATCAGTGACATATGAAATTTCTATTTATCATATTTGAGTTTATGTAGCCATCTATTATTGTCTACTTGACTTATTATAATAACTACTTTTTAAGTCAAACGCTTCAGACAACCTCCAGCACTAGAATCGGTTCAATTTCCTAGATCCGTGTGTAGGGCAGGTGTGTAGGTGTACGTATGTTTCTTGGTTCACTGCAGAAGGCTACAGGCTTGTCACTAAATCATTTAATTCGACTTCAGGAGGAAAAATGAAAAGGCAGCACTCCCTGCCTATTTTTTTCTTCAGTCTTTCATACACAGGCCAGAGGCAAACAAACACACACACATGCAGCACTAACCGTAAATTACAGTGAAGCAGCAAATCATTCTCTCATGCACTCCCCTGTAACTCAAACATTTAGTTCATTCTCTGGTTCACTCTGCAAATTAAAGTGTGCACAAAAGGCTTTCAAACATTGGCATGCATTACATTGTGTGATAAAATTATGTGGCATTGATGCCAATGCTTTCTGGTATAATCATCAATTATGCCGTTGGTATTTTACATGCATGAGGGTTGCTATGTGTGGAGTGCAGAGGCTGCAAGGGCATCAAGGTTCAATCAATTCAACAGTGAGACATAAAACACCAAGGAGAGCAATGCTCTTGACCTATGCACAGAATAATGATGAAAGGTTTGTTGTCAATAAATAATCACTGGTTAGAAATTGCATTTTGTACGATACAGCTGAATCTTGCCATCATAAAACATTTAAAACTAGGATTGGTGTACTGTTAGCATAATTTATGAGTAGAGCTATGGGTAGAAGAGTAGGACATTCAGACCAAAAGTTGACGTGGGACTGCATAAATGCACTTTTCAGCATTATGTTCATAATTCATCATGTTGGAACATGTCATATCCCGAGGGCATTTCTACAACTCATCCTACTGTTATTTTAAGTAACATTAAACACGTGTGATGTTTTCTGATCCAAACCTGCTTTCTGCTGTTTGTTGCTTAGGTGGAGCTGTCTGACAGCACTGCCCATACCATCACCGATGCCTATGCTGGGAAGGAGTACATCATCCAGGTGACAAGTTTATTTTTTTAATCTCATCAACTAACAAAGACAATTAAGAGTTAGTCATTTCAAGCACTATCACATTTTTATATTTGTATGTAGATGATATTATTTCAACTTTAATGAATGCTTCAAAGTTGGCAAATGCTTTTATATTACTACTGACCTTGTGTTCAACAGGTGGCTGCCAAGGACACTGAGATTGGAACATGGAGTGACTGGAGCGTTGCTGTCCATGCTACACCCTGGATTGAAGATCCCCTGCCAATCACTTCCACAACTGAAGTGGACGTTCCTGCCGGTAGGTCACCTCCGAGTCTAACGTCTGGACCTCTTCATACTCATTTTGACACATTCAGTGTTGATGAAAAACAACATATAAGACTGTTTTTATTGCTCTAAACTTTCTTGGACGCGGCTTGTTCATTTAATCTACTTTAAAACAGTAACTCAAAAGAAATCAGTCAGTGGTTAAACTAGCTTGATACAGCTACATTCATACATGCAAAGGGAAAAAATAAAGGACAATGAAACATAACAGAACAAGATGATGTTAACATGCTAATACTTAGCAGGTTTGATGTTTAGTTTGTTAGCATCCTAGCACCAATAAGCATTATATGTTTGTAGAAGTGTGACTAAAGTCTTTCTACAATGCTCTCTGGTTTCACCAGTCTTGTATTCTATCAGCTGGAGAAATCATTGTAATCATAATATAGTATTCCTTTAATGTTTTTACATACACGTTCCCTGTGCCCACGGCTGTCACACAGCAAATTTTCTGAATCATTGCTTAATAACTTTCTCTGTGATTAGATTGAGTGCACTATATGTGTTTGATAGTACTGAACCTTTATTGCAGTTCAAGCTTTAAGATCCAGCAGCCTTGAGACGAATCAGTACACATCTACTTGAGAGCCTGAACGTTGCCTCAGGGAAAAACTAAGCATCTTTTAAAAAAACACTCACGTCTCTCATACAACCTCAACCTTGCTCTGTTACTGTATAGCAAGTATTTTCTAGGCATGAGTAATGACCATTTGACATGAAATGTATGATACATTATTAGATTTTGTTTGTCACCTGACACACACACTCGTAGAAAGGGACTAAAACGACCTCAGAATTATCTAGTTTGCACCCTTTCAGCATGTGGCAGTGATCAAGGAGGTCCAGTTCCTCAAGCTGAAATCTCTCGTGAATTATAATACCTGAACTAGACTAATAACAAGACCCTTCCAGTGAAGCCACATTTTTCAGATCACACTTGAATAGCAAAGAAAAGATACACAAAATACAGCACACTGTACGGCTGAGAGGAAAAGGATTCGTCCAGTTTCTTTTTGGCTCTTGAAAAAGTAGGGAGTATTTACCTGCACCATCAGCTGCTGAATATAAGGCAAGTTAACCTTTTAAAACCTGAATGTGTTTCTGGTGGAACGTTTATCCAAGCATACTTCAGATCACTGTAATTACAAAAAAAGGTTTCTGAAAGCTGAGATTTAGAACTCTACATCCAATATGGTGTCATTATGATAATTTTACTTGCTCTTCTCCCACAAGGTTGTCACACACTTATAACATGCAGTATATTGTAAATAACTGTATAAGATAATTTTTCAGAGGACATTTTCTTAACTTTTTATAGTCAAAATAAGCAAAAAAGTCCAGGCGGACATTCTGAGGCTAAGATGTTACAGGGTTGTTGCTAGATTGCTAGAATTGACACATTTTAGTGTGTAAAAAGAGGTTTTGTGTTACAAGTTGCAAGTTTTTTAACTTAACTCCTTACAACTAAACACCTACAATAATGTGTGCTGGCCACAACTGAATAACACTTCTGCATCTCTGCAACAAGCCAAGGCCGTCAACTATTGTAATGTGCAGTAGTAAAAATGAAATGACTCCTTCAATATCTGAAGCATTATATACTTTTGACTGAAACACATAGTCAAGAGTTACATCTTCGATCAAACACATTTAAAAGGCCATAAGCAAGAAAGTACTTAAACCAACGAGAAGTCTCCTGTTATCACCATGTTATAGCCCAAGTCTTACTACCAAAATAATCAACACAGTCCACAGACAGTCCACAGCCCTTTGTTCGTCATAATCAAAGCTGCATAAAGATATACATTTTGTTTCTTTTCTTCCTCATCACTGCAGAAAAATACCACTGCGACAAACTGGCTCTTCCAGGTGCTTGTACAACAGCTGGTAGATGTGGACAAAGGAACACTGTGGAGCTCAGGCATTCAAAAAGATTGGACAGCTTGAGAAAGTTGATATAAAAAAAAAAAAAAAAAAAAAAAGAACCACGCAATCTGATGTATTATATCAACCTTGTTCCTGTTTCCACTGAAGTCTTTGGATTTACCAACCAAAATCCACCCTAACAGGATCGTCTCGGGTTTATAGGACTAGCTTACACTTTATTCTTCTGCTTTTTTGGTGTAAGTTAAAAATCATAACGCCTTGTAGAAACTGTGGGGTTCCTACAGTCTAAAGTAGGTACTAAAGTAGGTGAGTTGTAATGTGATAATTAGTTTAATATTGAACAGGCAATTATGAGTGTGGTATTGACCTTCTCAGCTAAATCTCAGCAAGGAAGCAAATGAGCGCATTTCCCAAAATGTCAAACTCTTCTTTTAATATTCCACTTAAGAGAAATTTCATTTAGATTATTATGATTTGCTACAGAGTGCTCACACCAATAAAAGTCTTACAAACAGTACAAGTCAAGTCCAGACTGTCATAACCAATAATTGGTGGTTATGGAAACCAACTGCAGCCGAATTCAACGTAAAACTAATTTAATCCATATCTTTATTCATACTGCGTATTCATGTTTGTACATTTGTATTTTATAAATGTGTTTAAATAGTGTATCATTTGTATCATGTATCATTTAGAGGTATTTCTCTTGAACACACTTGACTTACTCCTAAAACCAACACTTATGCTATTGCTTGTCCACATATTGATGAGCCATTCACTTATAAACTGTGCAACATGGATTTTACATTAAACATAGATGAGAAGAACTGATTTAAAATCTTTCTCAGAGAAAGTCTCGACTCCCTGGCTGCTTGTTGAAATTTGTCATCAGTTTTGCAATACAACACTGACTCCTGTGGGTTGAGAGTGGCACTGCACGGTGCTCATCACAGCAATGAATGAGTTCACGCATACCTGGAAATATTCAAACACGTGAAATGAAAAGCACACACAGAAAATGCGCCTTCTTCTAACAATCTGTTGCGCACAAACACAGAGAAACAGCACACACTCACACAGTACCTGCATCCGATAACACACACTGTACACACACTCACTCAGTACACTGTGTATTATTCTAGGTTTCAGGGAAAGAACAGGAGGTTATTGGGATTCTCCTCATGCCTCCTCTCGATCCAGCTGCTGCTTCTCTGCTTCCCTTCCCTCTCTCCTTGTCCTGTTCTCACTTTCCCTCATTTTCCTCCTTTTCCCTGTTGATTTCTCTTTTTCTTTTTCTTCTCTTCTTACATCTTTCTCTGTGCATCGCTCACTCTTTCTCTTAAGCTTTTTCTCCTCACACTTCACACTTATCTCTTTTGTCTGGCCTTTTGCCGCCTTCTTTACAGATGTTCCTTGCTGGGTGAGTGATTACAGCTGAGCAGCGGCTGTGTGCAGCTGGATGTGCTCTGTTGATATCAGCAAAATGACATCAGGGCTGCTTGTTGTTCCCACTGATGGCAGCACCGTATCCCTTTTTTCTTTCTTTCTTTCTTTTTTTTTTTTGTTTTTACACCTTTGGTCTTTAAATTAAAGCCGTCGGGGGCCAATGAACTGGGAGCGTTTTCAGCAACCTGCAGCGTTGAGTTCAACACAGGAACAAATTCATTCATTATAAATGTAACTGTCGTTTTGCCATCCGGTGGTTGATTATAAATATGTAATCATGTTTTTAATAATTTTGGCTGGAGGCAGTTGATGAGAACAGATTTATTTTGCAGAACTATTGCATGGATATCAGCTCATCATTCAGCTTGCTTCTTGGTACTATTGTACTTGAAGCAGTTTCACATTAGTAGGGAAACCAGAAAAATATCTGATTTCCTGTCGATGAGCAGACAGATAAACACAAAAAGTTCTTCCCACTTTTTTTTTCTTTTTTTTTTTAAGCTGACCAGCTTGTTAACATCTCCACATTGACCAATATTTTCTGGCCGCATCCTGAATAGTAAATGATGAGACTTCCTGTGACTTATTGATTTTGTAGCTCAGAGTCTAAACACTGCTGCAAATTCTCCATTTCCTCTCCGTCTTCCTCTGGCCTATACCACATTTCCTTGCCCTCCTCTTTTTTTGTTTATCATTAATTTTTTCTCTCAAGAATAGCAGGTCACCCGTGCTCCATGCAGAAGTACTTGCTTGTAGTAGCACAGCATTCAGAAATCCCCCCCCTCAGTGATTGGACCATTGCTTAGCGACCACATTCCAGGAAGTAAAAAGCAGATCAGCTGAGGCTTTAAAAGGCTGCAGCCAACCTTACTGTCGGGACCATCTAAGATATGAGTGTCTGCCTCGCCCAGTCGGTGAGACAGAAACTGGACACTGTCTAGCACCAAACAGCCAACACCAGATATCACTTCTTATATATTTCATGTCTGGTACTATTTATAAATGTGTAGTCTCTCTTTCATGGCATGTAGTAGAACAAGAGTATTTAATGAGCAGCAACCACCAGTACTAACTGCGTGCTGAGCCTTAGTGTCCTCTACTCCTTTATGCATAAATGTTTCATTAAATCACCTCTTATTTAAATGTGACACAGATTTCCGATGTGAGCAGTGTAGATTCTGGTGTCTGGAAGAGCACTGCCGATAAAGGACTTTTAGGGCTGATACAGATTTTTAGGAAGTAAAAAATTCAGATATCAGTGTATCAGCTTATATCTTTATATGTATACATAAGTATACACTGATCAGGAATAACATTATGACCACCTTCCTAATATTGTGCAGGTCTCCCTTGTGCCTCCAAAACAGTTGTGACTCATCAGAGAATGGACATGGGTCTTCTGAGGGTGTCCTGTGGTGCATGGCAGCAGAATGTTGTTAGTGGGGGCCTTTGGGTCCTATGGGTTGAGGGGAGGGGCCTCTGTGGATCATCAAACAGATACTTGATCAGTTTGGGATCTAGTGAATTTGGAGGCCAGGTCAGCACATTGTGCTGTTCTTCATGTTTTTTTGTCTTGTTTCGAAACCGTTTTTTGTGTGTGCGCCTGTGTCAGGCTGCATCCTGCTGGGGGTGGCTGCTGCCATCAAAGAGTGTCATTGCTGTGGGGTGGGGGTGCCTGGTCTGGTCTAGGTGGGTGGTAGATGTCTAAGTAACATAGACACATGAATGCCAGGTCCAAAGTTTCCCCAGCAGAACACTGAATTGTCACAAGATGGTCAATGTTATTCACTTCTCCTGTCAGTGGTTTTAATGTTATGGCGGATTGGTGTATATACATAGTGACAAACTATAGCTGGCTAGCTACCTTGTTTTTTAGTTACAGGATCATCAGTAAGTAAACATGATGGGGTCATTGATTCTCAGGTTCTAGAACTAAAAGTTCCCCCCAGACAGTGTTTACTGAAAAATATGTTGCAAGTCTTGATGTGCTCAGATCTCTCCCTGATGAATCCTCAGTCCAAAAATTAGCAAATATGTCAAAGATAGAAACCCCTGAACACTGTCAATTTGACAACTGCCACTCATTCACATAGACTGTTTACTATTTTCAAAACATTTTTTTTTCTTGTCATAAATAACATAAATGGTTTATTAAGACAGCAAGGACACTCATGTGTCTCCCTTCAGGGGATATCATTAGAGTTGCTCCTCTGTTGAACCGTCTCCACTGAATCACAAATATGGCAGCAATCACAAAAGCTAAATCTAATCTTCAGAATATCCTGAAGTTTCAGATCTCAACATCAGGCAGCACAGTTAGAGTTCAAGTCATTTAGTGATTTCAGTTTCATTAGCTTTTCTTCTCTTAATGCCGTCTCTCTTCTCCTTTCTACCCCTCCATTGTTTCATTGTTTCTCAGTCCTCTCTGCTCCTCACATCTTGTCTGCTCAGGTTACCTGTCCTTAACTAGCTTGTTACATCAGCATACAGACCCTATGACTGTCTCTCCTCATCACCAGCACATTATTTATGCACAATTTTTATTTTCCTCCCCACTCTAACGCACAATGTTTTGCTGGAGGCAGGAAGTACTGCACTGAGCTGCTGAACATGTTAAATGCGTCCTAGTTCACCCTCTCTCTCTCTCTGGCTATTTCACACCTGGCTGCTTCCTTCTAATATCCCCCGACTCCCAACGCAGTACTACACAACAGTCATTAATTGCAAGGAGAGGGAAATCATATTCTCTCTACACTAAGAAAAAAGAAAAGCCCTGGGTTCTAGACTGAGTGCCAAACATTGTGCGCAAGTTAATATCTACTCTGCAGCCTGCAGCTGTAGCAATAGGCTTGTTTTATAAAATACAAAACTCTAATATTTTTATTTGGGGAGAGCAGTAAAACCAAACTGCACATAGTGGTTTTCAGCATATTTATGCCACAAGAGTTTTAGCTTCTCCCTCACTCTCATACACTCGAATGTAATTGGATTAACTGTTTTTTTTTTTTTAGTATCATAACCGTTTCTGTAATTGAATTTACACCCTGTTAAGTTACCTATACATTTAAATCTAAGACGATGTAAGACTTTACAAGTTGGGTGCACCACTAAATTACTAGGGCTGTGCCTTTTTTCATTGATCGGTTTATTGTTCAGCGTTGATGTCCCTGCCCTTATTCACCTCCATCATTATCCATTTACTGTATATAAAGATGGACATCACCCATAGGCTGCCTGGCTCCAGCCGTCACCATCTTGTCACTACTTTTTTCAGAAATGGCCAAAAGGTAGGAGCAATCTGAGGTGGCACCCGTCTGTCCGTCAAAGCAGCCGCAGCCTTAATAATGTGAAACTTTAAGCTTTAACAAACTAGACAAAATTATCTATAGAGGCAGGAATGTGGCCATTTGAGGAGCTACATCCTCTTTCCCTCTCATTGTTTCTCCATGTCCATATTTCATCTGTCTACCACTCTCTCTATCACTCTCTGTCCCTTTCTCTCCACCATGAATGAGTTTTTTTTTGTCAACTTCACTTCATAACTGCCTTGACAAGTCCCATATTGATTGTGCTTGTAGATTAGAATTGATTTGGCTCTTCGCAGTATTTTCCTTTCAGTTTGCTTCTTCCCGATATGATAAGCGTTTTTCAGTGTCCATTCATCAGAATGACATTTTGAATGCTCTGCCTCTTGGGAACGAACCCATTGTACGCTGACCAAAAGGAAAGTAACTAAAGAAAAGGAGGAGTAGATTGAAAATCTTGTCATAAAGTTTATTGTGTTTTCTGATTGTCTTTTCACAGAGACTAAGACCTCCCCCATCCCATCCTCCAACGCACCACAGAAGGCTGAACCTCCAGTGGGCAGAGCTGCCAGGGTCATCACATTTTTCTCTCCTTTGCTGTTAGGAATGCTGCTGCTGTTCATGTGGTGAGCACACACACACACACACACACACACACACACACACACACACACACACACGTAGCCATTATAAGTAGCCCTTGTCTTTGAATTGATTATGAACTCAGCCACTCACTCATACAATATATCGGCAGGTCGATGCTTGTCCGTTGGTGTCACGAGTATGTTTAATAGACCAAGAGCAACAACAATTGAGTAAATTTGTTTTATGACCCAGTGGGTGGGGGGGGGGGGGGGGGTTCTTCATATTTTCTGCAGAAGCCCTGAAGGGATTGGAGTAAAAATTCGATCCAGAGCTGTCTCATTTCATTAATTTTTACAGGTTTTACGCTATAAATCTTGTTGTAACACTACGTGTTCTGTTAGAGAAATAAATGTTGATGAGCTGATGCTGACAAGCTGAATGTCATGGTCCACAGCTAAGTTATTATCAGTTACTGTGTTTAAACAACATCGCAGTACCAATAACACTTGAACCAAATGACATTAAACACGGCTGCGTCTCCAATACCTGCTGCTGATTTTACCCGCTGCGTGTGAGAGAGTGAACAGACTGGTTAAATGTAGTCAAGACACTTTGATGCAGTTCCTCTACCATACACCCTTCTCTCCTGCATTTAAAATGATGTCTCAGCTTAGTAATATTCACACACTAAAGGATTAATAAACAGAGAGTAGACAGATACTTCGAGTA
The DNA here is from genome assembly GCF_963514085.1 of Chelon labrosus. Taxonomy (NCBI): domain Eukaryota; kingdom Metazoa; phylum Chordata; class Actinopteri; order Mugiliformes; family Mugilidae; genus Chelon; species Chelon labrosus. Next base: position 7,156,788 of record NC_140355.1, on the reverse strand, counting down.
GTTTTCTGTTGCCTGTTTAAAGCTCTGGCTCCTTTGTAAAGATGTATGCGGCCCTGTTCGTGTGTGGGGTGATCCTATCCCAGTGGACAGCTCAGAGCATATCCATTCACTCCTGGTGTTAGAACGTGTCTCCACATGCATCTTGACTGATCTCTTGGAAAACCAGGAAAAAAGAGCATTTTATACCAGTTGTCTACGCGACAGAACAGAAAACTACTTTAGACTTTTACTAACAGTGAAACAAAACAACAGCTGTTATGCGACTCTGTTCATTCATCAATTGGAGAAAGGTTCACGGTGTCGTTCGCCGTTAGATCCTGATCACTGCTGTCTTCATCTCTTCTTGTAATTTATAATTATAATAATTAAGGAAGTTACTGCTGTTGTGTCACCTGTGTTAATATGAGCAACTCCCTCGCTTTGGATCCTGCTGCTGTATGAAGACGCAGGAAAGACTTCAGCAAACAGCTGGAGGCAACAAACTAAACTTCACCTCCTGTTAAAATGTTTTTCAAAAGCCACATTACATTAATTACTGGTCTCGTTAATCTGACGTGTTAGAGGCATTGTTTTCATCTCAGGGAAGTTGTACCTGATGGGATTTTCAATCTGTAAGAGATGTGAAACTGTACTGCAAAGAGAGGCAATGCTGTTCTTACACGACACAGTAGAGTAGGCTGAATGGAAATGTGGCCAGGGTGCATTGTGTGGACATTTTGGATCTCAGTGCATCCTCAGTGAGTCTTTGGTCCGTTCACACCTGTACTTCCAATGGTCCACTTGGGATCACATGACCAGATATGCGTGTAGACACCAGTATTGTTAGCTGCTTCATCAAAAGCTTCTGTTTTATTTTGTTTCTGATACCTCTGTACTATCAATTAAGTATCATGAATGCAAGATCAAAAGCAGAAGACAAATAAATAAAGCCGGATCAAAATCAACGCGTCTAAACCAAGACAACAAAAAAGAGAATTCACTGTTTGATGGCGTGCAGCCTGAGATGCCTAATTTGTGCCTCCGTCTCTTTCTCCAGATGTCTTATTCCTGAAGAGTGACGAGAAGTAGGAGGAAGAAGAAGTAGGAGAAGAAAAGGAGGGGGAGGCTGGTATTTTTTCTATTTTGCACATGTTCCGAGGATACAGTGCATTGATCATTTCTGTCCATCACGCAGTTACTCACCAAAATTACGTAGACATGAAATCAGACGATGATAATGCGACTCAGCATTTTTGATTAATGTTGACAAAGAAATTCTTCAGAGGAACTTTTGAAAACGGCATCACCATCACCAACAGCGGCGACAACAGGAGCGGCAACACCCACGACGACGGCAGTGACATCAACATAAACTGTCTTCTATCACCCCCTGGTGGCGTCGATGCGCCACGGCAGACTGATTACTTCAGTTTGGTTTGGGAAGAAAAATCCTCAGCTGACAACAAAAAAACATCTCTTTGTTACCTTTTTGTTCTTTTTTTATTGATTAGTTGTGTTACTTTCTTCTGATACCACACCTCTGTACAGACAAACACACACATTAGGCCTCGTGTGTTTGTGTGTATAGACATGTGAGCAACCCCTTTTACAGCTTAACCATCATGCCAAAGACTCAACTGCACCCCCGACTAAATGGTTCCCAAACTATTCACTGAGCTTCCTGAAGCCTGTGCCTGTCTTCATCGCGGGTTGAAAGCCCACAGAAGTTGTGCGCGTACGCGTGACACAACGCTCGATGGATGCTGGAACACGAATCGCACTCGGGATGAATCTGAGGAACCCCTGCAGCTCCTGTTTGTGTCTAGCCACCATTTAACAAAAGAAGCCACAAATCAGACTGAACCTGCACGCCTCCGACGACTGAATCACGCTGAGGGAGCGAGCCGTTTATCGATACGAGGACTAACACTTTGAAGAATTCAGTAACGGTAGTCTGGCTTATGTAGACAGTTAGCTTTACATTGTGCTTTCAGCGACTGGCAACGAGGACCTGGGTTCAAAAAAAATTAAAAATTAAAAAAAATAATAAAAAATCAAGTGGATTTGAGACTGAACAATTGCCCACACATTTGTTCCTTTTGGTCGGATTTTGTATTGACAGCGACGAACCCGGTTATTGAAACAATGATTACGAGCTCCGTTGGTTTTCCATTCTGCTCTGTGCTGTAAAATACAATAACACAGTTTGCTTTCCAAATTCTGGCGCCAAGTGTCTTTCTGCAGTTCACGTTTCGATAGCCAATATCAGCAGTTAATATTATGTTATTCAAAGGAGTATTGATGTGTTTATTGTATTTTTTGATTTTCTGGACAAATAATAAAAAGACGCATATAGGGTTTTAGTTGGGGTTTTATTTCTGTTTGGTTTTCAGGCATTCATAATGGCTTAATTCTTCTTGATCCTATTTTGTAAACTATGATATGTAACTTTAACATTGAACAAAAAGTTTATTATTTAATAATAATAATAATGTATGTATTAGCAGTAGAATGTCGTAACCTGTACCTGGGGTCTTTTTTATAGATGTATATACAATGACAGGTTTCAACCATTAAATGTGACCATTTCACAATGAATTATGACACGCTGGCCTCACACTCATTTATCCTCTCAAATGTGTGCAGCGCGTTGAGAACGCAACGTATTGGACACAACTGTGACAACACATTACTTCCCTCATTCAGCCATAAACAATCGCTGCCTCATTTCAGGTTTAGTGAGTGGTCAATGAAGAACTGAATTATGATCGGGAGCGAAGCATCATTCAGTCTCTGTTCCCTTTTTTAAAAAATCAACAGATAAGGGACTTATCTCTGTCTGTTCTGTTCTGAGAGCTGAGAATGACCCTGACAGTGATAAGAGTACTTCTCCCACAATATATATAAACTCAGAGCTGAATCTCTAAGGGTCCTTGGTTCAGTCCTGTTTTTTTTTTTTTTTTGTTTTTTTGACAGCTACGGTGGGTAATTTATTATTTTTTTGCAAGGCCGTGGAGTTTTGCTTAGAGAAGCTGCTTTGGGACCGTAAGGTCACAGATTTGCATCTCCCTACGTCCACAGCTGAGGTGCCTTTTGCACATTAAACCCCAGCATTGCTCCCCGGGTGCTGCACAGTCCACTGCTTCAAGTGTGCACACTGCTGTGTGAACACATGGATTACATGCAGAGAAGGAATTCCCCCATAAGGGATTGATAAAAAAAATAAATAAATAAAAATGCCATGCCATGGTATGATACACAACATTTATACCTTCCAAATGTACAAGCCTTAGGGCTCAGTGTACTTGACCATGGTACAGAGTAATAAGTGTCTACAGCCATGCTAGCAGCTCTATGAGACTGTACCCTACTGAATGCTAACACTGATGGTCGGTAGGTGTGAGGTTTGCCATGGTCATTAGTTTTATTTAGCATGTTAGCATGCTAATATTATGTTACACAGCAGAGATATGGAAATTCCATTAGCTTTGTATTCTTTAAGTCAAAAATCCAAGTATTGGACAAACTGAAACTCTGACTCTATAATGGTACAAGACAATTGATCGACTCTGAATACTCTGTACTCTCACAGGTTAGGGTTAGTTAATTCATTGTTAAACAAAAATGTCAAGGTCTGAATAAAAAGTCAACAGGATTCATCATCTATTGACAGTGAATCATCATAAAATTCTTTTTCTATGGACCAAAGTGACGACTGTCATATTAACATCAGTGATGCCGGTAGCATGGCTGAACTTTAAAAGATCCTTTGACCGCTCATGGTTCTTGTCCCATCGTTTAGTCAGTTCCCCACTCTTCAAATCCTGAGCGTGCTCCATTAGATCATGTTTTTGATTCTGAATCAAATCACTCTCTCTTCCATAACTAAAAGCAGCTTTAACACGTCACTGAGGTGGCCACATGTCAGCATGGCGCGCGTCGCTCAAGAGCTCCTTTGCCTGATGAAGACCACCTCCCTCGGTCGCACTCGGTTAAAGTAACTCTCAGGGATGCGAGAGCACGTACTGAAATTTATTTATTTATCTTGCACTCTTTACTTCTGGAAAAGATTTCCTCACTGCGGGCATGATAACGGTATTAGCATTTGACGGCAAAAATCACAAGCATTCAGACCGTCGGATGGGTTGTAGACAATCAGATACTTAACATCAACACAAAGATATGTTCAGCAAGAAATATGAGCAGAGTAGAGGAGACACGCTTGGTCAGAATTTCCCTTTTGACCTTTAGCTCTCACTCTGTGTCTCTCTTCCCTCTCTCAAAGCTCTCCTTCTTTCATTATTCTGACAAGTTCTGGCAGGCCGATTTGGAGGCCGAGGACAAATCAATACACCATCTAACAGCTGTCAGCTGGAGTCCTCAGTGTGTGTGTGTGTGTGTGTGTGTGTGTGTGTTCAGACAAGAGTGTATCTGCTTGGGTGGGTATTGCATTCATTACTCTTTTCCTTCCTTCCTTCCTTCTTGCTTGCTTATACCGGCCTGTCCCTTCTTTTTATTAATGGGGTTGTCAATGAGAACTCAATTAATATCTCCAGTGACAGCACATGAATGGTGTCATGACACTTTGAGTCTCTTATCTTTGTTGTTCTCTGTATTTCTTAGAGTCAGTAAATAGTGCTGCTGAACTTATATTTAAACCTTTAAAACTCCAATTAAAGTACAATTGAAATGTTCAGCCATGCTCCCTTTGTCTGCAACCGCGATGTGATCCACATTAACCTCGAGTACAGGGGAGGTGTGTGTATGTGCCCCATCCAGAGCCTGTCAGTTCCAGCCGCCCTGCTCTGCTCTAATGACTAGTTTGACCTTTCACAGAGATCTGGATGAATGACACGATCCCTGCTTCCCTCTCGCCTCTGGCTCTCACCTCTTTAAACACTCAACTTGCTGCCTCTCTATCTTCCCTCTGACTAACTCCTTTTGTCTCTCCAATGTCGTAGCTCTCTCTTTGTGCTGTTACTTTTCTTCTTCCTGTGCATCATTCCGCTGTTTTGAGGCAACGCGGACAATGAACACATCACAGCACTCATGCCTCTGCTTTTTGGCAGCAGTGTGTTGTTTACGTTACACAAATCTGTGTTCACACACACAGGATTTTATGTGCCGGACACACTAAGGAGGAAAGCTTTAAGACCATAGAGACCCATCTAAAACAGGAAGTTGCACTTGTTTGACTTTTCTTGAATGTTTCAGTGGCTACTTCAGTTTTAAATGACTGGTGAGGAGTCTAGGATGTTGACACTAACATGCTATTGGCTCGTTAATGTCCAATACTCATCTGGTTTAGAGGTTATTATGAAGATTAACCTGGGTGGTATTGTCTTTCCACAGTTCATGAAACTTTTTGGATGGTGATGACTGAGACTTAAACAAGAACATCTTCAAGAAAGCTCAAACAAGTCCAGTTGTCCTGTTTTAGATGCACCATGACCTGGGTTACTGATACTCCTCACACACTTAAAGGTCTTCTCTGTTTAATATACATCCTGATACCACTTAATCAGACACACATGTAAAACTGAATGCTTATCCTGAACATCAGCTCAGCCACATGTGTGATATTCAGAGGTATTTTCCTTTTACACAGAATATTAGAAATGCATTGTGAACGATGACCTTTGTAATAAACATAAAAAGTACCAGAAACCAGCCATTATGAACTTAATAAAGGGAGAATATGAGCAAAAAGGGACTGCATTAGATTGTGTAACATAACACACACTCTTAACATTAAAGTGCATTTAATATGAGCTGCTTTTTCTAAAACTTTAACGCTGTTTCCTGATTTAAATCTTGGTTCATTTTACACTGTTGGAGAGAAATAAATGAATTGTTCTTCGCATGGCCACTAGGGGGCAGGGGAGACAATCTTCCCTCACTGTGCGCTGTCTGTGGTTCTGAAACAGTCAGTCTCTGTGCTTCTCTCCGTGGTCCTGAATGAGTCAAACCCACTGGAAATTCCTATTTTTAGGTTTTGTAATTTCAACATAAGAAGTCCAATAAATTAAACCAAATGATCCTCTCAAATCAACCAGTCACCGGACTGTTCCAGCAATAGCTTATCAGCCTTGCACACCCAGCTCCCATATCCTGATGACAACACTTGTCTGCACTGACGCCTGTGGAGTACTGGAATCGTAAGTTGGTGCCATGAATGAGAGGTCGTGTTGCCGTTCACCACAATTACTGCTTGAACAGTCCTGTCCAACAGTTCTGCCAAGCAGCAAATTGAAGCCTGAGCCTCTGAATTGTAGTGTTTCTCGTGATTGCGTGGATCTTCAGGAACTGAGGCTTATTTTCTTTGAAGAAATAAAGTCATTGGGTAGAACTGATATGCAAAACATGTGCAATTCATTCGTTCATCTTCTGTAACCGCTTGTCCTGTGAGGGGTCGCGGGGGGGCTGGAGCCTATCCCAGCTGTCAGCAGGCGAGAGGCGGGGTACACCCTGGACAGGTCGCCAGTCTATCGCAGGGCTAACACAGAGAGACACTCACATTCACATCTACGGCCAATCTAGAATCACCAATTAACCTAATGAGCATGTCTTTGGACGGTGGGAGGAAGCCAGAGTACCTGGAGAGAACCCACGCAGACACAGGGAGAACATGCAAACTCCACACAGAAAGGCCCAGTCGGCCCATGGATTCGAACCCGGGACCTTCTTGCTGTGAGGCATCAGTGCTAACCACCTCTCCACTGTCCCACCCCCATGTGCAATTCATCAGTCACATGGTGTCTGAGTCGTTCCAGATCTATCTGTCCCTTAAAGCCACAGCATTCATTGTGAAGATGACCAACATGACCTAGAACATGTCATGGTAGAACTGTGTGTTCCACCTGGAGGTTCCTCTGGACAGCCGGTCTTTCATGTGACAAAGCAGCAGGACGCTGCAGCTCCATTCAAAATCAACCTGTACACATGGATGTGGAACTCAGTAGGTACGGTGAGGAATAAGCTTGCACAAAATCCCTAAATAGACGCTGTCAGAGAGCAGACTGAGTATAAATGGAGAAATAACACACTCTAGATTGAATATGAAACTCTAAATGACCACCTGCTGGGATACAATAAAGAGACACATGAAAGACATTCGATTAAACGGGATTAGACGTGTCACTGCCGATACGATCTGGGACCTTTGATAGAAGCATTATTAAAATGGGATTTTTACATTTCTTTCATGGCAAGTTTCAACATTTGAACCGACACTCCTATTTAAAATGCTTCCACTCAGCAGGTTGGACTAATTTGAAATAAAGGAACCACTATCATCTGCCAGTCAGGATTGAAAGTTGGAATTATTCTGCTTGTCAGAGCCAGCCCAGAATTACCTTTTAATTAAACGGCTGCCTGTATTTACTTCAGAGACATCGGTACTGTGTTTCCTTCTATGAACCAGTGTGTGTTTAAACTATGAATATATTATTTTGATTTGTTGCTATTGTATTTTAACAGTGTTTGTAGTGTTTAGTTACAGTACTGAGTGTCTTCTCTGTGGTCTCTTTCTCCCTCTTGTGGTTGCTAACATTAACATCTACTCTCAGACCAAATGATAAGTATATCAGCAATTTAACCAGGTATTTTAATGACTGTGTAAACAGTTTATGTCACATTTTCTGAACCTCTCTTGCTTTTAACAGGTACCACAGGAGTGCTGTTATCAGACTGTCACAGCAGTTTGTTTATTCACGTCGTATAAACCTGAATACATGCAGACATGAGAGCTAAATCAAGATGTGATGGACTTTAAAAATAAGGACTCGCATGTAATATTTTACTACATTTTAGTAGTTTATGGTGTCATGTATATGGAGAAAGAGTTTTAACCACATCCCAAGATGGCACTGTAAGAGTGGCAAGGTGTTGCAGCAGCTTTCATTTCTTGTATAGTTTATTTATTTATTTATTTATTCATGGGATCAGTACAGTGTTCTCTTTCTTTCTTTCTTTTCTTTTCTTTGTGCTATTCCTAATGGTGACCTATGGGTGGCAGCAAAGGACCGCCGAGCCTCAACACATCATCGACAGCCACAACTGCAGCAGAAGAAGGAAGGACTCCCCGGAGGTAGGATAACCCGATGCAGGGCAATGGGGTGAGTATTGTTATATTTAACAATAGTCAAAGACTACAGAAAAACATTTTAATTTGTTTTACAGCTGAATTATGTCTCGTTCTGGCAGGTGAATGTATTCCGGCGCAGTTTTATCAGAGCTAATCGTGACAGCTGCTGTCCGCCTACACAAAGCAGCATCTCTGTCACTGTCAGCCGTGTAGCATCCAGCTAGCATTCATATCCACTGTGTTATTGTAGCTCGCTAAGCTAACTAGCTAGTCCTCCTGTATAACGGTCTGACGTTAACTCGTGAATAACAAATGAATAACAATTATGTTAACCGTAGTTAGCATTGCTAACAGAAGCGGTTATAACATGCAGCTAGCTGTGCTAACAGGTTAACCTGGAGCTGCTAGCAGGTGACCAAAATAACCAGCTAGTTAAATATTCAGAGACAGGACAGCAGCACAGCGTTAAAGATGATTTTCTGTCTTCAAGAGAGAGACTGGTGTTACATCAGCAACTGGTAACGATGACATGAATCCAGACTGAGAGCCATTTGACTGTCCTACATTTCCCTCAGTTACATGAGACACAGAGACCTATTTTTATATTCCCCCAGGCTTCAGAGTCACATTCATGTGGGAATGCAGTGTTTCTGTGAAGACGAGTTGTCTTTTTTTTAGTCAGTAGTTCATTTTGCTCAGTGGTACTGTTGTTGTGAAAGGTAATGTTTGTGTTACGTATGATGGTGGGAGGTGCTGCCTCACAGTTCTTTAGATCCAGTGGATACACACACATCAAGTTTGGTCAATCAGATCTATCCAAACACGCTGACTGCTGTATGACACTAAATTCAAAGGCTGCTTCAACTCATCATTAGTTCAAAGGTGTGCACACGTTTGCAGTTAGGATAGTTGTTTTTTATCTTTGGCTTTCAGTGACATTGCATGGATTTTCCTTACATTAAAGGTGCAAAATCTCCAATATGGCTGATCCTTTTTCATGTTTACATCACAGAACCTGCTGATTTAACTGGTGTATATCTACAGTATACAGCACCTAATTATACCCACAGGTTTATTGTATTTAGGCCATTTTATGTCCTGGTTTTCTTCTATTTCTAGTCAGTGTGGAATGTAAACACTGAGATGAGGTGCATTGTTAAAAGAAAAATAATTATAGTTGTTATAGAAGTCATATTTGCTTTGTGTGTGTTTTTTTTCTTCCTGGTAGTTTAGTGTAAGATAATTAGACATATTTAAACATCTGTAGAGCTGTCTGGGCTCTCTAACGTATGTTTATAGACTGCAGGTTTCATTGACTTGTAGAAACAGGCTGTATGTCAGTGCTTTGGGTTTTATAACAGCGTGGGAGCCAAATCGATTTGCACGTAGAGGAAACATAATTGGCTATTTATTTAATGTGATGTACTCAAACCAAACCATGATGTCGTAAAAGGCTCCAAACAGAACAGCTTTTGGAGCGTACCATCTGGATTTTCTGCTTATGCGTCCTCTCTTTGTGTCTTCTCCGTCTCTTCAGTCTACCTGAATTCTGCTGACCTTTAGTGATTGGCTCCCCCAGTCATCTGTCAGCATGCAGGGATTCTACTCCAAGCTCGACTCCTCTCTGTCCTCGTCCCCGTTGCTGGGGAGGGCGCTCGGGGGAGACGGGGCTCCCGTGCCCCTCAGCCTGGCTGTGGAGACGGAGAAGGCTCAGGCCCTCCTGCAGACGTTCAGCTCCGCCTCCCTGCTGGCGTCGGCGGGACTCGGCATGTTCTGTGTGGTGGCGGACCACGCTCTCCAGCTGTCGGTCATCCAGAACCACCTGTGGCTGCGCGCCGGCTTGGACAACGCCACGCACGGGTTGGTGGGCCTGTGGTCGTGGGCTGTAGTTATTGGACTGAGGAAAAAGAGTGATTTGTATGAGGTTCTGCTTGCGGGGCTTCTGGCATCAATTATAGACCTGGACCACTTCTATATGGCTGGATCCCTGTCACTTAAGGTGAGACCTGCAAACTTACTCAAGAGTTCTAATGCGTATTTAAGAAGTCTATAAATGATAGCACACTAAGTAGTCACTAAGTAATTCCCCATCCTCCTGCAGAGCTAACTGTGAAGTCACTAAGGCGTGACCTGCATGAACACGCCACATGATGCACTGTGCTCTCATGGTTGACTGCTGCTTTTCATTTATCAACGATTATAAAGCAACAGTTAACACTCAAAAAGAAATCACCCATCTCTTATATGCTCCTAAACATTAACCAGAACACGCACACATTGGTTTCCCCATTATCAAGTGTTGAATCTGCCAGAAATACAATAACCGAGATGACCGAGACACACCCACGTTTCCACCTGGCTGCCCACATTGTGTCCAGCTTCTTTCATCCTTTCAAACGTTTGTTTTTGCTACCATCATGTTTCTGTCCCTCCTGGAAAAACTGTCCTGTCACCTGATGTTTAACCGTCATTGGGAGAACATGCACAGAAACAATGAATTCATTCCATCCGGAGAGAAACCTTCAGATCAAGTGTTTACATGATTATTATTATTAGGTGCTAACATTTTCCTTTCAGCAAATGATCAACAGGTTACACCATCCTCTCAGTCTGACTGAAATTCTTTCTAGTCATCTAGTCATAGTTAGTGGAATACTAGTGGAAACATATCCAGGAGGATTTACAGTGTAGAGGCCAGAGAAGTTTTACAGTGTTACAAGTTTCATTAGTAGATTTTGTAACGTTTGATAAAATTTGTTGTAGTTGTAAAATTAAATAAAAAAAATATAAATGCGACTGAATTATAAGACAAACAATCTCTTCAGACAAAGCAACGCCTGTAAAGCTCCATCCCTGTCGCCATATGTCTCTTGGAAATCTGTTTGTTGACCTTTGCACTGCCTACGTTCCATATGGCTCACAGCACATCTACACTGTGTGTGAATGAAAAGGCATGTGGAGTAACATACAGCTGTGTATGGAGCAGTTACATGAGGGTAAATATTTTTCAGAGAATTATAATGTAATGGAGAACAGCTGATTGTTTTGTGAGCGAGTGTCTTTAAAAAGCTGCTGGACATCAAGTACTAAAAACGTGACTCACAGTTCTGCAGTGACGGGCTGCATATTAGTTACAGATGTGTAATGATATCATTTTTCTGAAGAATATATTGCACAGTGTAAAATATTCTCTCTCTCACCATCCTTCCAGGCTGCCGTCTCTCTCCCTCAGCGTCCTCCTCTCCACTGCTCCTCCCTCATCCCCGTCATCTGCCTCACCCTCCGCTTCCTCATGTGGATCGGACGCCTCAAAGACGCCTGGTGCTCCTTGCCGTGGATGCTCTTCATCTCCATGGCGACTCACCACGTCCGCGATGCCGTGCGCCACGGCCTGTGGGTGTGCCCGTTCGGCAACACGACGCCGATCCCCTACTGGTTGTACGTCAGCACCACGGCGACGCTGCCTCACCTGTGCTCGGTGCTCATGTACCTGACGGGAACCAGAGATGTCATCTCCACTAAACACGGGGTGGCCATCGACGTTTAGATGTCTTATGTCTACCTGGTACTCACCTCTGGGTGAAATAACATTTAAATACTTGAAATTACTGGAGAAATCATTTAAGAGGCTTGAAAGATGAAGACATTTTTCAGTTAAAGTGAAGAAAAAGGATGAGGAAACCCAGGACATGATAATGGAAGTGAAAAAACACTTAAAGTCCAGTCTAAACATGTGGTGGAAAGAAGTGTATTATAACAAATCGTCTTTTTGAAGAAGGAACCTTCCTATGTGACCTAACCCAATACGAGTGCCAATTGTAGATCATTTTGAGAGATTTCTTTGTGCTTACATGGATAAGTATCCGCATCCTGTTCAGCTGCTGTGTCTGGAGATCAGTGCTCATCTCTAACAATCCAACGTGTGTGGGAGTAACCCTTTAAAGCTCTGACTTGCTGTTTTACCATCTGTTCATTCATCCCTTAGAAGGGATCAGAAACTTGACCTCCACAGACAACAGTCATCAATCTTACTGTCACTATCCATTCTCAATCTGAGAACAACACTCATGGAAACCAAAGGTTGTTAGCAGCCCCTCTCAGCGCATTCAGCAGCTTATCACCGCTGTTACTCTGCTGTACATTACACCAGTTCATCCATCCTAGCGGAGAAATGCTGTACACATGTACAGGTTTTGTAATTATTTTTTAATGCTATGACATTCCACATTATTAAATCACCACGAAGCAAAGTCTTACCTTTCGCTGTTAATGCCTGTAATACTCAACTGTCACCTCTCTGCCACTACAGCAGACTCTCATGTTGCTGCTTGGAGGAGAATCACTTGTAGAAATAGGAACAGGAGGTCAAGCTGGAAAACACACATCCTTATTCCAAAACACAGGCACAACAGTGCTCCACAGAATCACCTTGAACAAATGTTCTGCTCGAATGTTTTTGGAGCATGTAAACACATATATCACAGAAACATCTCCGATCAGAATGATTTCAATCAGGTTGAAGGACGTTTGCCCGTGTAAACGTAGCCAGTGTTCCTACAGGAAAGTGTGGTTCACATGTTGCCGTCTACTGTGTACTGTACAGCGTTAAAGATGCTGAATGATTCAGATTGTTAGCCAGTTTTCTGCTGTCATTCGCGTCTTTGGCAGCTTCCAGTTGGAAAGTCGGTCATTACAGCGGAAGCTGTGATAGATGGTTTTTTATGTTGATGTCAGTGTGACAGGTTTAAGGTGTCTCAAGTGACCTCTTTCTATTTTACACCAAACTTAGATGGAGATAAAGGAAAGCTTTAGATGACACTGGAAAGATGCTGCATAGCTACTTTAGAATTTTAGTGGGTTTTAAATATTCATAGGAGATGTTTGTTCAATACTGTGTACATTAATAGTTAAATCACATGTTTAGTTAAAGAAATATCCATTGAAAACAAATGAATTGCTGCATTAACTACTGCTTATTGTTTCATTCAGCTTCTAAATTATTGATTATGTACATGCTGAGTTTTACAGTTGGCTTTTTAGTAGAGGGTCAAGGATTTGCAGTTTTTTTTTTTTTTTTTTTTTTAAAAACATGAAATCTTTACATTAATGTGATCCTCCACTAAGGATTTGAAAGTCATCACATAGTTTTAGATAGAAACTGAAAACACGTTCCTCAACAGTGCTATGGATACGCTGTTTTAAATGATGCATAAGTTGTAATATAGACATGTATACATGTAGTTTGAATGTAAGGAACACGTATACAGTATAAAGGGACTGCTGGTGATGCTTCTAAATGTCTGAGTCTGTGTTGAACTGAAGCACCAGATCACAGCTGATCAAATATCAGCCACAACAAATGTTTAAACTTCATTTGATTTCATTTGATTTCTTGTAGAGCTGGTTTTGTGATTGCTGGTGTAGTAACACATGTTGGCCGCTAGGTGGCAGCTGTAGTTTTACATATGGTGGGGATGTTTGTTGTTGGACTTGGTAAGATAACAGAATGAGGAAAGTTAAATCTGAATCTAAGCAACTGCACATTGTGTTTTAGAAAAATCAGTCCTGGTAACAATTGAGTTGAACTAAAAAAAAAGTCTATTTTTACTGTTTTCAATCAAGCGTTTTGTTTTCCTGCTACAGAACTATCATCTGTACGAATTACTATGAATAGGAATCACTTCATTTTATCTCTTGGAACGTAGAAAGAAGAGATCGGACACTCTGAAATGATTGTGTAACTCTGGAACTTAAAGTAAAGCCAACTGAAGCTTTGGAAGTGTTTTATGACTGCCAGGATAAACAAAATCAGCTTGAGCAGCTGTTTACTACAATCTACTTTAGAGCTACTTAACCTAGAGCGTCATGCTCATGGGAGGAATTTTATCCCATTTTATCTGCCAGTGTCCTTTTCTTTTTTTCCTGCTGCTTATGTTTACAATGTGACCTTCATTAATGCAATATTATGTTGAATTTTGCACATTTTAAGTTTTTATGGTTAAATTATGTTACATTATTGGTTAAATATGTTTTTGTATTGCACAGTTTTGTTTTCAATCGTAACAAAGTATACATAGTAACAAGATAGTTTTAATGTAGTGTTCTTATATCTCAATAAAATATATGCTGTGTATGTTTTCTGTGTTTGTTCATGAATATGTGCACCAGTACACCAAGGGGCTCTACGAAGCCTTTAGTCTAAGACTTGAAAGTCAATCTTTTGGCACAAAGTTGTGTTTCTTAAAGTTGCTTTCATGATTTATTCCCATCAAAGTCTTGTTGGGCTGCATTTCCTAATGCAGTTATCAATTAATTATCAATTATTTTCTTTTAAAATCCGTTGTTTCAGTGTTTAAAAACAGTGGACAACATACATGCATCACTTAAGGTGCAAGGATGTTATTACATCCCTCCAAAAAACAAGCAAACAGTCACATTCGCTACAGTTATGATGTTATCAATGTTGCTGCCAATCATTTTTTTTGTCATTTGTTTGACTAATCAAAATGAAGTGTAGTTTGATCACAGTCCATAAGAAGGAGAGATTACATACCTTTAGTAATAATCAGTAAAGAACAAGGTTTCCTGCCAGCCATACATAATCAGTAAGAGTCTATCCAGACTCGTGCCGTGCTGACACAAATCTGTTGGAGAGATTGTTTAGCATCAATGCAAAATTCCAGCAGTGACAGCATCCTCAGTAGAAACAGGCGTGTTCTGAGCAGGAAACGTGACTCACACTTTTCAGCAACTTACTGGAGCTCAGAGAAGCCGGAAAATATTCTTAACTGCCTGTTAACACTACATTTTGATTTTGTCTGCTCAATAATGGGTTTTTCAAATTGAGGGTTTTAAACGATCTAAGATCAGTCATCAGAAAAACAATCAAGCGCCTCCTCCAAGATTTTATGAGGTTTCTGGGTGGAAAATTGGTTGGGGGAAAAACTAGCTAAATAACTTCATCACGGCCATTACTCATGTGCATACGCCACCACACAAAACTGTTTTAAAGTAAAATGTTACGTGATAAGTTACCTGCTTGAGGTCAGATTCCACTCTTGTCACATTGCAGGCAAATTAGGATGTCTTAAGGTGACCCAGAAGCATCCTGGTAAATGAAGGGAAACTGAACATGACATCCTGTCCTATCCTGTAATTACTACTTGTAGCCACAGTGACCGCTCTTAATCAAAAGCTTCACTTATAAGAGCTTATGGCGGAGCTCACTTCATACTCATAGCTGGGTCCTTGTATCAAAGCCACTACACAGAGCAGTTAGAGCTAATTGGGAATATCCTGAATAGAACAGGAAGGAAGAGGGTGCAAGTGAGTCAGAGTGTCCACAGAGGAACATAAAAGAACTATCAGCACTGTACTCGCCACATTCTCAGTGCCAAGATATACACCTTCCACTGTGTTTTCATGGCTAGAAACATGTCCGCAACAGCAAGATACTAAAAAAAAAAAAAAAAAAAACAGGAAAAACTATTGAAACTATTTCTCAGAGGAAGTGGTCCATCTCGTCCCAAGGTTGGTCCGGAGAACAATACAAAATACACAATTCAAAACTTGGACCCCGGGGATGCTAAAGCCTGCACGATGACGTGTTTGTAACATGGGAAGTGCGACCAGAATAAAAAGGAAAATTTCCCTCCAGTTGAATGTCTTAAAAGCTCCTTTCACAAAGACAACAAAAGACAGCTTGACCAGTGGCAAGCATCATAATCAGATGATGGAAACGTTCTAAAAAGACACTTCTGGCTTGAGGGGAAATCACAAACACTGCTAAAAGGATTGCAAAGAGACGATCCAGTTGTTCACAGTAACTCCAGAGAGCTGGCGTTTGTGACCAACCATAGACTAAACTGTTATAACCAGCACAGACGAAAACACATGCAGCTGTAGTGGAAAAAGAACGAAAGAGATGGAAGAGAAGCTAGTGAAGACTCCAGGAAAAGAAAAAAAAAAAAGTGTGATAAAATAGTATTTATTTCACAGAAACATACCAGGACAGGAAGAAAAATAAAACAGCTTATGGTGATATCTGTCGTACACATAAAGCAAAAAACAAAACATCAAGACTATGTACATCTGAGAATGGATGCCTGAGTGTAATTTGAGTTATAAGAACTGAAACCAACAGGCTCCATCTGCTATCACATATTACAGAGGAAAAAAGAGACTGAAGTTTGTCCAGAGAAACAGAGAAAACACCACATGAGAGAAACAGACAGGCGTCAACATTATACAGACAGAAAACAGGAATAATGCACTGAGCACATACAATTCAGTCAGATGGAGTTATAAAATTTATCAAAGTGTCTTTGGGAAATGTATCCTAAAAAATAGTTTTAAGAGAGAAAAACAAGGAATTCTGATTTTATCTCGTCGTTTAGTTTAAAAAAATAAGAACTTTGTTCCCTGTTAACCCTTTTATAGCACTCTGGGTATTTCTGTGTTTGTATAGTTCTGCTGTTTAAAGCAGCATATTCAGAAACAAAGTGACACCCAGTGAGCAGGTAGTGGATTTCATTTCTGTTTAAAGTCTCAGCTGGACTGGAATATTTAATATGGAGATAGAGAAGGGCCTGACAAGCTCTGAAAGAAATGATTGGTGACATGATCGTTTTACTGCCAAATAATAATCTGAACAGAGAAAAAAACAAAAGTTCATTTTAAAAAATGAAGATATTTAGAACATTTTGTAGCTCAAATATATCAGAACAAAAAAAATGACCAATACATATTTAATGGACTGACACCACATCTAATTATAACTGAAATCATTTCAAAATAATAATTTTGTTGCCACCAAAACTAAATAAGAGCTGAAAATGATTGATTAATGAATGATGAATGATTTATTTGTGGTTAATCTGACTTTGTGTGAAGAAATATGTGAAATTGAACGGCGAAGCAAAGCAACCTAGATGAAGAGTAATTCAGTAAACACATTGTCTGTACAGTAACTGTACAGTATCGCAGCTTCATATAACTGGGGAGAAAGACACAAATACACAACGCTGGGAAAGCTCTCCAGACATGGATTAACTTCAGTCACTAATGCTAGTTTTCAGAGAGAATGTGTTGTCTTCCAATTTACTTAATCTTACAGCATCTGACAAGCTTTTAAAATCCTATTTATATCATTTGTCCACTTTTGATATTAGTAATGTATTTGTGATTCTCTAAATGCATGTAACTGACCAGACTGAGCTAAACCATGTCTGAGAAATGACCACAAAGAATATGTTTTATCTCTACATATAAACACCATGTATAACATATGTATTTTTAAAGTGTGATATACAGTAATATACAACAAAAAAAAAAAAAAAAAAAAAGAAAAAAGCTTCAACTGGATCCATGCATAATATGTGGAGCTAGCTTGAGAGAACATACAGTCATCAAACTGGGAAAAGTTTGACTTGAATGCACCTTGTGTTTCAGTCAGTCAAACTACACAGCTTTGGATCAGCAGAATAGAACCACCAAACCAACAGAAAGAGCAAGAGAGCAAGAGAACAAGAAAGAAAGAAAGAAAGAAAGAAAGAAAGAAAGAAAGAAAGAAAGCAATGTTTCTTACTCAAGCAGTAGAGCCTCTCACTTCCATCTGCGGCAGAAAGTTAGCCAGGACACAAGGATTGTAGGCACAGGTGTGAAGGGCAGAACTAAACCAGGTATAGTGTTCTAGAGGTATTTTTTATACGGTAAGTGCTGGTCACACAAATCTAAAGGTCTCTATGAGTTAGTGGGCTGAGAGACACATGTACAGTCAGCGAGAGCCGCTCTTGTCAATTTGTCACGTACATGCTCGTCACATTTAGAAAACCAACCATCAACATGCTCTGATTCAGCCATATGAAGACCGGTACAATCACTGTGTCCATAGCTACTGTTTCTATGGTCGATTAGCGCTGACCGTTCATATCCTCCTAAACTTTACTGTTTCCCTCAAAGAGATACATACAGCATACTGCACTGAAACCATCACAACATTCATCTTAATTAACTGTAGTGTACTGGTGCATATTTACTGTGGTGCACAAGATCATATGGTGCAGTGGTATCCATAGTAACGATCCACACACCACCTCACTCATGTGAAAAGAACCCCACGTCAAACGTAGATGTGAGTTGCACTAGTAAAGCTCCCACTGACATTAGCAGTATACTAGCTACAGAACTGTCTGCATTCATTTTCATTTTACTTTTAAATCAGCGTACATTAGTGCTGCAGGTTGATGCAAAGTAACAGAACCAGTGCTGTAGTAGCAACTGAAGTAACTTCCTACTGCTCAAATCGTATTCATCTGTTTCCCAGTAGATTTCTATTCAGCACGGTGGTTATTTGTGAAAATTACTTTAATGAAAAAAAAAAAAATAATGTGCTAGAAAGGGTTTAGCTACCTTTTGCCCCCTCATATGTTTCTAAAGGGCATTTCTACCTTTACATCTGCAGCCTATTCTTTCCATTTCGTGAGTAACATTACTCTGTATTTGTAACTGTGACATACATCCTAAAACAAATTAATAATACTGGTAAACTTTCTCTACACACTATATCCTATAGCCATGTCTTGTCTTTAACTCTTTTACTAAACTGAAGTTTATTAGTGGATGGACAATCACTTTAATATATTTCAGTTCTGGCTCTTTATTTTTTATTATTTAATATTTAATCTGAACACATCCAATTGGGCACTGAAAAAATTGCTGTAGGATTTATTCATGTTTTCTTTTTTTAAAAAATCTTGTTTTATGGATGAATTGTTGAAATCAGATTTAACTCGGCTTTTGTCGGTATTTTGTCATGTTTACATGGACACTAGTATTCCACCAATAATCAGAATAAGTGTAGCCACCCCAGTCCAAACAGACCGCCCTGAATAGAAGGAAGCTTTGATTGAGTGGTGTAAAATAGGAAAATATTAGCACCTAATAAAACTCTCCTAGTCATCGTTTCCTACTTAATGAATACATTGTTCTTCTTCTGTTTTATTTATTTACTTCTGTTTATATTTCTGGCAGATTTAACACAATGGGCAGACCAATAAGGGCATATTCTGATTAATGTTTTGGGGCTCATCTGATCATTTTATTTAGCGTCCATGTAAACCGTTAAGCTGGAATCTCTAATCAGAAGAATTTCAAACAGGCTGAATAAAATGTTGTCCATGTAAACGTAGCCAGTGTTTAGTCTTTTGAAGAAATGTGGTCATATGACCACTCTAAATGCTGATTAAGTTTTTAGGGGTTCATTGGAGTCTCGACAGGACGGCTGAATATCTAAGGTTTAATATTCTGTTGTTAACTAAATATCTATGTAATGTCATAATGCTGGTGATTTGTGAAAGGCCAGTAGCTCTCCCTCTTTTACATCTTGGATATTATAATGGATGGATAAAAAGAGCTACAACAAAAGAAACAAAAGACCACTTATACTTAAGATGCCAGACATAACATAACAGGAATATCATGCAAAATAAATCATCTGCCATAGATGTAAAGTCTATAGAACCCAATCTGCCCACCCTGGAACTTGTCCTCCATGTCCATCTTCTCCCTCAGGCCAGGAGCAGGTATCGGGATGCCTCCTGCTCCCCGTTGGAGACCATAATGCCCATAGTTGCTGCTTTGGCATCAGACAAACACACACGCACACACACGCACACACACACACAGACTGGTAGAACTTATGCTTCCTTCACAGCATTGAGTCGGTTGGTCAGTCAGTGTAAGAATGGACGTGCATTCATCTGTTCCTTCTCACAATGAATCTCAAAAAAACTAAACCAATATTATAGAACATGATGTGTTCCGTGTGGGAGAAGAGAGGCACGTTGTCCCAGAAAACAGCCCATGTTCTCCTGTTTGGCAGCTGCACTTCTTGTTGCTTAGAAGTTCAAAAGTCATCCCTCACTACAGAGGTCAAGGAATCAGTCCATCCACCTGAAGCAGCACTGGTTGTGAGTGAATTCAAATGTCCTGATGCAGTGTCACTCCTACAGTCCATCGAGGAGTGAACACTGCTGAAGTGAACGGAGTCTGTCGTCTCTGCTGATGCATTGTGGGAAATGCATGTTGATGTGACCACTGATCTTGTCCAGGAAAACCTTGCAAAGCTTACCTTTCAATCAGCTGTTACATGAACTGTCATAGTCTGCCAAGTTGCTTCCATGTTTTTTTTTGTCCCCGTTTTCCTGGATCGTGGATGGACTCTGATGCATTGTGGTTAATGTAGTTAAAAATGGATGGTCAGCATGTTACAGTGGTAAACAGTAGGAGCTGACTCGTTGGTGGAGCCCATGAATGAGCTGACAGGTAGAGGCCTTAAATGAACCTGGAGGGGTGGAGAGGAGAGGAAAATGAGCTGATGAAAAATGAAGTCACAAAAGAGAGCAGCGCAGAGGAAAGAGGAAGAGAAAAGGCAGCTTTACGAAACATGTATAAATCATAATGTAATTAAATACTGCACAGATTTAAATAACAGAGCTGGATGAGAGATATGCAGGCGTACTTACAAGGCTATAATCTGTGTGTGTGTGTGTGTGTGTGTGTGTGTGTGGGTGTGTGGGTGTGGGTGTATGTGTGTGTTAGCCTTATAATCACAAGTTGGCTGGCTATCTGAGGGGTTGTCTGTATGTTGTTTATAGCAGCCCTTTGAACCATTTCAGTTCTTCGCGCTCTTTAGCGGGTATTTTGTTGTACTTATATAAATCTGAAAGAAGAGACACTTGATTGGAATTAGCTTTGCCACAAGGGCTGCTCTCTATCTAGAGGTTTAAACTATCTGCCAAACACACTAAACTCAGAACAAAAACAACCATGTGTGGCCATCAGTGTGAACTTCACATATTCATAACACATGCACAACAAGAGTAAAATTGTGACAAGAAGAAGATATTAACCTTCAAACTAAATGGCTGCATGTTGTACATGTATGTAAATGTATGCTCACTTTAGATTGGCATGGACTTCATCTTGACCATAGAGGCGAGTTCCTGTATGGTGGCATGATCACGCCGCCTCTGCCTCAACCTGTAAATACAAAACAATCCGGAAAACGCCAACTAAATATTAAAAAAAATGCCAGACTTTGCAAAACAAATGGAAAAGATCTCGCTCACAAAAGTTAAAAAGAGACAGGCTATGTAATTGTGGGTGTGGGATACGCGTGTGTGTCTTACCACACGATAAAGATGAGGGAAAGGACGGTGGTGAGGATGACCACGGAGAACAAAACCAGGAGGATCACCAAACCCAAATTACCTTCATCTTCATGTTTAGGATCTGGGTGGGATGAGGAAGGAAGCAGACAAAAAGGGAGGTCAGCGAAACAATCGGGGAGGGAGAAACACATAGAGCAAAGGAAGAGACTGAAATGGAGGAACGCCTGCATAATAGAAGACACGGATGTTGAAGTGGAGTGACACAAAGAAGATCAAATTTAAACCAAAAACATATACAGTTGGATGAAAGAGAGTTCACACATCTCTGGTTCATTATCCCTGTGTGTTTGTGAGCCAAGAAAGGGCAAGAAAAAAATAGTTTCTGTGTGTTCTTGGATTTAATTACTCTCTGGCGAGGAGTTAATTTTAAATCTGCCATTTTAGCTTTCACACAAACATGTATTTATTATCCCGAGAGGAGTAAACAACTCGCATTCACACACAGAAAAAAAGACAGGGATAAAACATTCCGAACTGTGAAAGTAAGAATGCACATCAAAACTAAAATGTGGAAAAAATAAAACATTTACAACATGAAGGGTGATTTATGAGCACATCTGCTAATGACAGCACACTCTCTCACACACAGACACAAATAGAAGAAGACATCTGGTTCACAGGAGACCAGCTTCAAGAATCCACCAGTATCACTCACAATCAACCTCATATTTGTCTCCTTGTGTGTATATCACGTGGGTGTGTGCCTACTTGTGTGTATATTTTAGACTGTGTGCTTGTGATGCCTTTTAACTCTATTTTTGCCCGTGTGTACGTGAGTTGCTATGTACTATGTACATCATCCAGAGCACATACTGTATTGTAGAAAACATGGCACCCCGTCGGTGCAATTTACTGTAATTATATATAATTTGGTGGTGAGGCTAGGCGTGAGGTACTTGCATTAACTGTAATAACTGTAAATAATGCCTTCCCAGAGATTACTGCTGCATTAATGACTCGTGAAGCTTCATGATGCGACTGAAAAACAGGGTAAAAACATGCTCATCCTGCTGATCCATTAGGTACAGTGAACATATCAATCTCAGACTGAGGAGACACACTGGAACGTTTAAAACAAGCTGGAACAGTATTTTATAACAGATCAATTTTAGTGTGTTTATAACTTCACATCAAAATGATATTATGGAGGTTTTACTTCTGAATGTAAAGACACCAAATATTTCCAGCTGACTTTGAAGCATTTATTTCCAAGAATAGACGTACACTAATACTAGCAGTAGTAAAGTTTGTATTAGCAATGCTAACATGCAAAGGTCACACTTAATAAAGTATCTGTATTTTAGAGTACTAATAAAGGCCTGGATATACTTAACCTAAATCAAATAACTATAGGCACAAAAGGCTGACAGTGAAGTCACTTCACATTGCTTTCAGTACACAGCACAAAAACTAGGATTACAGACACTCAACGACAGCCTGACACCGTCAACTAGCCGACTGCTGGTTTGGTGTGTCACGGCCCTAAGAGCTCCAGTATAGCTCCAGTATAGCTCCAGTGTACCAGTATGGACCAGTTATTGTTTAATGTATCTTATGAGTCTTACTGTGTGGCTTTTCAGTGGAGGTTTCAGGCTGTGTGCTGAAGGTGAAAATATCATCTGGATCCTCAGGTTCAGTGGTGGTGTAGGCTACAGACACAAACACAAAATCAGATATTTATTCAAGTCAGTAATAATAAACATACACAAAGTACAATAGGTTGCTGTTAATAGTTCAAAAACTAAGTAAAGAATACTTAGTGGATTCACTTGTTATTATCAGATCATTATCATTATTTTCCAGTCCTTTATGCTATTATTTTCTGAAGAACACAGCTGATGATGTTATGTTTTAAATAATATTTAGAAATATTTTTTCTGACCTTCCCAGGGCCTGCCGAAAAACAAGGGACTCCATTCACTCCATTGGCTGTCTATGTTCACCTCATCCCGGGCTCGAACCTGAACCTGGTGGAGGTGGCCGGCAAGGGCATCCAGTATAACAACTTGACTATCCTCAGAGTAAATCTGATTGAAAGAAAGATGTGAATGAGGGAATGAGCACACACATACACAAGAAGATAGCAGTGAACTTGAATAAAAGCTGATGTAGTGATGGTGCTATAGCACTGACAAGAAGTATAGACTGACCCGGCAGCTGAAAATGTGAGAATGAAGCTATCTATATTTTAATGTTGTTATTCTTTACTTAAATGATCGCTTGGGATGTAATCTGCGAAAGCAGACTGTTCAGCCATTTGCGGCTGAACAAATTCAGTTTTCTCAAATACAACCCGTATACACTGTGTTAAAGCTTAAGTTTATTCTGGAGGGCAGACCCAACCCATGGCCTCTCTTACTAACCTCTGACCAGTACATAGAGCCAAGTGGCCTGTATCTAATGTGAAACATTAGTGGGAAAGCATCCTGCGCCGGCCAGGAAGAGGGAAGGTTCCATGACACGACCAGCTTCTTTGGAAAACCATCTTGCTCCTTCACTGACACGGACTCTGGAGGGTCTGGTTTTACTGCAAAGAAAAGACAAACACAAGCATTTAGAGTTTATTTGTTTTCGTCTTCAGAGCTTTCATTGTATACATGCTAAAGCAATAATCAAAACAGCTTTTCGAAATAATGAAGTTGTTGAAAAAGACAGTTCACAACATTGGAACATGACAAAATAAACTAACTACCGCCTGTTTGAATTCACTCACGGCAAACTAAACATCACCGTTTTAGATGATATAAAGTAGAAAAATGTGTCGCTTTGATGGAAAGAGTGAAACAAAGTGTTTCCTTAAACAGTCATGTTCAAAAAATAAAATAAAATAGCTGGATCACCTTGGAACGACTTATCTTTAATTTTTTCTTTTGTTAACAATATTAACACATCTGTGTAAAAAGAAAAATGACAAAGATCCTTCGATCAAAGCAGCTGCTGAGAAGACCGTCAGACCGTCACCAGGAATGGCTCTGTTCAAGAGCAACGAGAATGGCACGGTCACAACAGCAGTCGGGAAAACTGATGTGCAGTGTAAAAACATGATGACGTATCTTTCTAACAAAACATAGTTTGCTTTAACTTTTCATCTAGAGTACCCAGATTGTCCTCTGGGATGGATGTGATTTGCAATGGTTATGTGGTTGATAAATTCTGAAGAAAGAAGAGAGGAGAGGAGAAGAGAGGAAAAGCCCTTGCTTGTGTAGATGATTAGTGTGTTTCATGTGATCTTACATAGCTCATGTAATTTAAAGCGGGCATATGTTGTCTCAGATCCCAGGTCGTTGGTCTGTGTGATTCTAAGGGTATGGAAGGTCTGCCAGAAGGCAGGATGATCGATATCACAATGCTTGAGGGCAATGTTCAAGATGCACGGCCTCCACTCCTGACCAGTTCCCCTTGAAAACAAAAACAAAGATAAATTGGATTTACTCAGGAGTTACGGAAACCTACATACACACTGTAACTACACCACAGCAGCTGAATGCTGAGGCCAGTCATGTTTGAGGAAGGGTTGTAGAGTTAAGAGAGGAAGCAAAGAAAGATTACTCACACTACATTCAAAGTGTAACTCTGTGGCACTTGATCTATATTTAGAGTACTTACAGTCCATTCTGAATTTGACCTTGGGTGTCACCATTTCAGTTGCAGTAACTGGCTCTTACCTGTAGGAGGCATTGTATTTGGCTGGCAGGAAGGTCTTTACATGTTCCTCCCAGGAGCAGCGAACGTGTGAGTGATTGGGCACTTGACAGGAAATCCTCAGCAGCCCAGGGGGATCTGGGAAATAGGAGGCAGGCAGCGTTTATTTTCAGACAGAGTTTGTTTTTTATTAGATGTTGTGATATTTTTTGAGTTTCTCTATCTTGCCCTTGAGTGAAAAATGAACAGTTCGGTCCCTCTCATGAACCAAAATATTTCATAACAGGCCTAATCTGAACCATGGAAAACTCCCTAATCCACAATGGGAAGCCTACTTAGGGAGCTGCTTCCTGTTTAAGACTGTTACAGGAAGTGGAGGGCTTTGTGTCTATGATGGTAGGAAAGATCTGTTTCCTCCGAGGACCAACAGCACTGTTATGAGTATTACTACTCCATTAAGTTACAGTCAGAAATGATTTATCATTCATAAATTAAACGTTAATAAATATATTTATTAAAAAGAGGGATAAGGAGGGAACTAATGAAACAGATGAGTCAGAGACATAATGAAAAATGTGTAGAGACAAATTTATCAGAGTGGTCAGAACATGTAAGTGGCAGATGCAGAAACATCTTTTAAGAATTATCCAATGAATGAACTGAACTGTAAGGGACTATGAGGATGTCTGTGCGTATGGTGCTCAAAAACACAGGGGAGGCAAATAGTAGTTTTTGTAAAAGCTGCAGTCCTGAGGCAAAAGACTAAATGTATGGCAGTCCTTAAAATGTGTGAACTTCTAAATTAAGCGAACAAGTCACGACAACACTTACGGCCCAGCCTGAGTTTGACGGAATGGAGGAGGAGCCCACTGTCGTCATAGCAGCTGTAGTTGCCCTGCGCTGACTGGTCGACGTGCAGCAGGACTAACCTTCCATCTGATGTCACTTGGTGCCATGGCAACGCTGCGCTGCGGTTGTGATACCATACAACCGGTGTCCTGGTAAGGGACATGTAAGACTTCAGTTATTATGATTGTGAGGACTTCACCCACAAACCCTTTGCTCAGCCTAACACCTGAAGTAGAACAAAACAATAATGGTGAGCTAATCGTGTAAGTAGCAGCATGTTCCATGTCAAGGTAGTCTTTTTCTGTGCTTTCATTTCTGTAAACACAACTCATGAAGATATCACAACCAACATGTGCATTAGAGCAGCTTCCAATATTTTCCAAACCTCCTTTAGTAGTAGTTTTTTTTTTAAGTAGCAGTAAATTTTCTTTACAAAAACGTGTTGTTTCTAGCAAATTTTACACAAATGGGAAACATTTTTTGCTGGGGTCTATTTTAGCTGTGTGTTGATCACTCATTATAATGGAATAAAAGACTAAGAGAGAAATGCAGTCTTGAAAGTCAAGAACAAGCTGAAAGCCACTAACCCTAGTGTGGCTGCACAAAAATACCGGTTAGCGAGATCAATTTATTTCTGGGTTTCCCAGAATGCTTTTATCTTATTTGGGTTTTATCTATTTATAGCATATTTGCTTTTAACTTTATGTGTTAGTTTGTCCAGTTGTCCACATTTTCCACGATTTCTTTCACCAATTCTGAGTAATAATGCATCAATCTATACCTTTCAAAAGAAAATAATACACAATGTTTGAATATACAGTAATGAAATGTCTATAAAGCCAAATGGAATGCTATTTTTAAGATCAAATTTGCGCTGCATCACTATACTGCTATACTGAAAGAACTCTTCTAAACTCCACTAGATCTGCTCTGGTGTGCTGCTGGTGTGTTTTGTTTCCTTACCTGATTTGTGACTTCCCACAAGCCAGTGTCACATTGGATTCCAACCGCCCATACTGTACGTCTGACACTGCAAACACAAACATCAAATAAAATATTTAAGCACATTGTTGTCTGGTATCTGCACTTTGCACAGTCAGACATACCATCCGTCCCCATTGCCTGTGTTAATGTCATTGACGCGCCATCATTTACAGTATAGTCTGCAGTATCACAATAACATGACCATACAAGGTGAGGTATCCTGCAGACACCAGTCTGAAGAGCTTTGGCACACAGTATAAAGCTGCTCTAGTGTGCTTTACTTTTATTTTTTTTAAGTTTATTATTACTATCATCATTAAAATAATATTACTATGTAATGAGAACCCTCCTTGAGATCCATTTAGTAACAGACAGAAGAGCAAATACCATGAGCAAGATACTAGTACAGACTGTACTCCTAAATACCATTTAAATCATTTTTGATTTTAACACTGAACAGAATTGTGAATATATAAAGCAAAATTTGTCAAATCACTAAAAAGACTTTCTACACATGAAGAGAAGAAATCACATAAACACAAATCATGTACCACACATTCCAACAGAAAGGACACAAAACAAGACAAACTTTGAACAGTGGGTGGTAATGACCTCTGTTAACCTAAAACTGGTTAGGCTGTGTAGTTTAGTTCTAGCCTGGAGGTCATTCCAAAACCAAACAGTCATGGTAATAAATCTGTGAAGGTTCTCAGTCATCCAGGTCATGGTATATCCAAAAAAGGTTCAAAAAAGGCAACTGGACTTGTAGAGTTTTCTGAGAATCGCAATATGTCTGTGAAGGTTCTCAGTCATCCAGGTCATGGTATTCTCAAAAAACTCTACAAGTCCAGTTGCCTTTTTTGAACCTTTTTTGGATCATGGTAATAAAGACTTTTTTCCAGTCTCAGTCCACACAGATGGCATCTTTGAGCATAACTAGTTTCCCTAATCCTAACTCTAACTAATTCAAAGGTCATAGGTATTTGTACAATTACAATTTAAAGCTTACCTAACCTGTGTAGAATGGCCTTATACCAGCACATAGCAATGATGTAGCCTGAGTTTAGTCATAACGGATTAATTAGACTAAGACTGATTCACAGAAGACTCAAAATCACCTTGTGTTCCCAGTCATAACTTCACAGCGACCCAAACTAAAGAACTGACTGTGGTATTGACTGAAATTAAAAAGATCACCATTAGTGCTATCTAGCCGTAGCGATAACTTGAGTTTTATCTGCTGAGGTTATAACCAATAACATATTACTTGGCTATGTCAGATCTACTAAACAATACAATGTAATTTCACGTGGTGCTTGTGTCATTTAAAAAACAAAACAAAAACATTTAATTACATTAACAGAAGTAGTGTTCCAACTATTCATCTACAACTACAGCAACTTTGCGGTTATTAACAGGAGCTTTTTAATTATTTCTTTTTTTTACCCAAGACACATCTACCTAAAACAACACAAACAACACTCCGTGTAGGCCCATGAAGTGAGGTGGCAGCATGTCTTTCAGCTATGGATATCTTTGAACCGGGTCACATAAAAATAAAGCTGTATGGTGAACTGCCCCTTCAGTGTCAAGACTAGATCTGGTGTAGACTTAGTTTCAACTAAAGGTTTAAACCCAGAAACAGTTAACATGTGTCTGTTTAAAGCAGTTTGACTAAATGTCAAAGAAAAAGCTTTGCATGGGTTTATTAAGTAGAAGATCAGTTTGTGTCGATAACGTCAGATTTTAGAAAGTGCAAAACTATTACTTGCCATCCACAAAATTGGAGGGTGGTGTGGATTTGAAGGAATACTAAGTGCAGTGTATACCTGAACAAATATTTGTGGTGACTATAGTAATTTGCAAAGTTGATACTCTATCTGCAGTATGTGAGAGTTGGTGTGTGCATGTTTAGCTTGGCTTCATAATGTGAAAGCTGGCATTTACAGTAGATCTAGAGTGGAAAAACATCACTTTGACTGCAACCCTGCCACGCACATACCTTCATTAATTCTCAACCTCAATCGTTCAGGCATGCACACTCCCTGCCGGCCTCTCCTCCCTTGGTAACAAACAGTTTGCCCGAGGTTCGTGTTTTTGTTTTTCTTAATTTTTCATACAATCACACAGAGAAGGAGAGACATCTTATTGTCATTTAATACACTGCTTGTACTGTTATTTTACCTCCTACAATAACCTCATATGTTCTTCAGGGATCCACTAAGGTAATCCTAAATTAAACACACATACTCAAGATGAAGGCTTTACTAAAAGCCTTTTTGAATGTTTTTCACTGGCACCAAAAGTTCACTTTTCTGGCCTTTCAGCTTTTAGTGGCTACACAAAATGAAACAGCTGGGGAAAAGCATCAGAAGTGCTCCACAGTGATTTTGTGGTTGCATTTATTTTTTTGGAGTGCTGAGGCAAATGCACAAAAAATTTGAACAATGAAACCTACTCACTTCTTAAAAAAAGAAATAAACAAATGGAAGCCTAACACGATGCATGGTCAATACATTTGAGCTACAGCAGCCACCAGCTTTTCCAAACAGAATGAACACATTCGGTGACTCACTTATTTGATTGGTTCATCAAAAATTTGGTTTCAGTCAGGATGTCAATGGCTTAAATCCGAGAACACGAAAATAAACGATCACACAGGTTTCAACACAGGTTTAAACAAAACTGAGCTCGAGCCAAATTGTCTGAACCACTTGCTGGGAAATGAAACTAAAGGTGACTGCAACCGCTTATTGTTGGAATGAAGGATTTGAGATAAAAATAAGACAATACAAGAACAACATTGTGGGTGAAATTTATCTCACATTCACATTCTATGAAGTAACCTGCTGATATGTGTTTGCAGTTTCAATAGTATCAAACGTGGTACGTTTACAGTAAGCTTTGAAATAGCTGATCAAAGAAAAGTCAAATTCTAGTATAAACTTACCTTGTATAAACACTAACTTGTGTTTAGAGGTTTGAATTATATTGCTCTAAGATATAAATAAAAGCTACAACTGTTTCACAGGCCTGAATTCTACAGGTCCAATTCGGAGATTTAAGTGAGCGAGTAAACAAGTTCCTAAAAATTGGATTGGATTGACACAGCGTTATCACAGGCTAAAATGTATGAATTAACATGTGAAATGAAATGTTTTACTGTTCTTCAGTTATCGTTTTTATTAAGTGCCTCTCTCACCATTTTTATCCAGATTTTCTTTTTCCATTTAACCATGGACACACACACTATCCTCCCCCGTGTGTGTGCGTGGGTGTGCGTGTGTGTGTGGTACCTAGGGCCATGGTGCAGTGCAAAGAGTTGGCTGGTCTGAATGTGTGTATTCATGTTTTATTGGCAGTGAAGTACATTATTCCCCAAACCCGCAGCGTTCCACTCGTATCTGATTCTGCCTCTGGCAAGGGGGCCCAGACATGTGCACAGGCAAACACAGACATAAAACCACACGCACTGAAGCACACATACCCACAGGCGCGCACATACTAAGGCTGCAGGTTTCGTCTGACATTGAAATCTGATGGATACAGAAATTGCAAGCCCGATGAAACTTAGTACTTTCCAAACAATAAAAAGGGGACTCTGGAGCAGCTGTAGGGTATAATAAATGGTAAGAGAACATTTTCAACCATTTTATCTGAATGTCTGAAAGGGCAAGTTGTTGTTTTTGTTGGATATATTAGTGTGCCTGATTTAAGAAGATATAGCAATGCAAAGAAAGAAAGAAAGAAAGAAAGTCAATGGAAAACGTAAAGCTTCAACAATAGAATTCTTTGCAAATTCCCATTCTAGTTTTTCAAAACTGGACAGTTACAATAAACAATGAGAAGAAGTTTTCCTTTGGAAAATGAGTCAGTCCTTATGGTAAATTGCACTGTATCCAGTTTAAATTTTGGACTCGTTTTCTCCCTCCTTTCTTCTGCAGAAGCTTTAGATCCCATAAGTGCTTTGAGTCAAGATAAGTGGGAATGCCTAAAATAGTTCACAAAGGATGCCTTGCCAGATCATTGACAGAATGTTTGTGTGTGTTGTATTTTTATGCATCAGCGTGTTTACAAGACTCAGAAAATGCGTTGTTACATACTTCCTTATAAAAAGGCATCTCTCTGTATGGTGTGCAAATCTAGTATTTATGTGTCTGTGTCTGTGTCTGTGTGTGTGTGTGTGTGTGTGTGTGTGTGTGTGGGTGTGTGTGTCTGTGTGTGTGTGTGTGTGTGTGTGTGTGTGTGTGTGTGTGTGTGTGTGTGTGTGTGTGTGTGTGTGTGTGTGTGTGTGTTACCTTCATCAGTCCAAATCTGAGCACTGGAACTGGAACGCAGCGACCAAGATAAAAACCAGATGACTGTCAGACACACAGGACTGGACAAAAGGCCTGGCATCTAGAAAGACGGAGAAAGAGAGAGAGCTAAGGAACAAGGCAGCATAATGATTGTAAGTTATTTTAAAGCTTAAAGGGTTAGTCACCTAGCACTAACACCAGCCACAGCAGCATTATTACCATCATCATTTCAGGTCAATTTTGAAGAAGAAATTGGTTTGAAGAGAAAAATGTGTCAGTAAACAAAGAATTTTCCATTTCTTTGTCAATTTCCTCAGTATAGAAAAGACATACCAACGTGAAAACTGGTTGAAGATAACATGTTGCAGGTAATCTCTTGTACATGTCTATTTTATAAAATATACTGTGAAGAGCAAACAAGAGAATGGTGAGACAACTTGTCAGACTGTTGGTGCAAGTTTTTCTCAAGATTAAAAACATTCATTCACATGAATAATGTAAGTGAAAGTATGCTGGTAATGTTTTTTAAATGGCCAAAAACTCTGACAAAAGTGTGGACAGTGTTAAAGTACAGATCCAGTAGAGGAGAGAGTGTAAAAGTGTGTACAGTGTATTATTATTAGATTAAATAGTTAAAGATACCACTGTGTGTGAGTGTGTGTGTCTGTGAGTTACTAAGAGTCAAACACTAATGGCAAACAAACTTATCTCTGCTGCCATGTCATGATGTATCCTTATGAGAAACATAATAATGCCTTTAATTACAGTTCCTCAAAGACAGAGGTGATTAGTCTTTAGTATGATCCATTTCCTGCTCACATAGGATGCTAGTGGTCAAATAGAGCTCATAGAAATTAGATTAACCTCGAAAGAAAAGACAAAACAATCAACAATAGTTGACGAGCTAACTGCCTTTCATAGTCAGAATGTTTTCTCTGGCTGCTGTCCAGATGTTAGAATTCAGGAAAGAGTATATGTCAGTTGTATGACTGGATAGTCTCAGAAATTAGACTATAAATGTTCTGAATAGTGTGAGTGAAAGTGAAAGAAAAAGAGACGATTAAAGCTCTATGAATGTGAAAAGAATTAAAGGTTACAAGTGTGAGATACAAAGAGTCACACATCTAATGATAAACACATTTATCTTTGCTGCCACGTCTCTTTACAGAGCTGCACGTGAGTTATCCTTATGAGAAACACAATAATACCTTTAATTACAGTTCCTTGAAGAGAGGGGTGATTAGTCTTTACTGTGATTTATTTCCTGCTCACATAGGATGTTAGTGGTCAAATAGAGCTCATAGAAATTTCATAAACCTTGAAAAAAAAAAAAGACAAAAACATGTGAAAACTATAAAAGTTTGAGAAAGGCTGGAAAGAAGTACGATAGACTCCAAGTAAAAACATGTGCCATATTAAAGCTGAAACCACGCCTGAAATGTGCAAACGGAAAGGTAAAGCTTTAAATTGTGCATTCTTTAAGGCTATTCATCATTCTACTTCACTCTTTAGATGGTCCAATGCCATTTTTTTTACAAAAAACAAATGAGACATCTTCTGTGGGTTGCCAAAGAGTCTGATGAAGTCAGTACAAAGACGAAAAAGGTCACTCCTTTCATTTGTACACAAACTACATTTCTTTCAATGTCATAGCATAATAGAGAATGAATGACGAGTTAGAACTCTGACAATCACTTATTCATGTGGCTTATATAAAATTTTCTTTTTAGTTATTGAATGTCGTTCGAAATCTTTCAAGATACAAAATATGGACAGAGGCTAAAAGAAAAGAGAGCATGATGAATAAATTCATCCACACTTCCAACTGTGAATGACGTTACTTTAGCGTCATTCCCACTGTTCACAATTATAATTATGGCTGCTCCTACTGCTCAGATATGCAAAAAAATTTATTATTGCAAAAAGCCATAGCCCGATCATCAGAAGTGTGTGAATTCTTTAAGACAGCAGCATAAGTATCTGGACTATTAGAGTGAGTTTCATCTAACTCTTGGTCGGGGGACACACTTTCACTTTCCAGTGCTTTTCTAACCTCAATACGTATTTTTCCCTTAACATTAACTCTAAATGGATGTAAGCAATCATTTGCAGATAAATAATGAAGGTGCATTTCCAATTACAATCAGCACAAGTCACTACAGACAATCATACTTAACATCATCCATACAATCTAACTACAATATCAGAAAATGTCTTAATTTAGTCGACACTGTATACATGCTTTTGTGATCAATAAAAGTTTCTTCATTCACAGATTTCATTTTAAAATATATTTTAAAATCTTTTAACAGAAGTTTGATCAGCTGCTCAGAAAATAATCAATAGATCAAATTGATAGAAATAGAAAACTGTTTGTTGCAACTCTGACCCAAACCTTACACAGTGCTCTGTTCCCATGGCTACACAAAGCAGATTCTGAAGAACTACATTACTTCCTTGATAATTTAGTGTGATAGTGACCACACAAATAGGATGAACTTTAGAGTTTTCTCAAAGAAACTTTAAAATGCCCACTGTGGTTTAGTGTGATTCAACCATGTCTGTTTTTTGGCATCTGTGCCAAATAGAATATCTGTTTGTTTAAATCCTAAAATAAACATAATTAACTTTTTATCTGAAGAACAGGGTGTTGTTTGGCTTAAGCAAGTGCTGCAAGGCTGCCAGAGTCTAAGCAATGGTGACACTGTGTTTGGTGAATTTTAGACACTGATTACCAATTGTATTGTGAGTAAAATAGATAATGATGGGGCAGTAGTAGTAAGTAGTAAGTAATGTAATCAAAACAGTCACTGAGTGATATATAGGGCAATGAAAACAAGCTGAGTATAATGGTGTCAAAACACTCGCTCTCATTGTTTCTATGTATACCCATGTCAGAGGCCTCATGATAGGTTACTGTCCTGTCCAACAGTGCATTTTAACAATCCAGAAAAGCACATTTTCATTACATTCAAGTCCTGGATTTTAATATCTCAGTCACTATGCCTTGACTTCCACCAACAACCATAGATCTATGTATCACAGCCACCAACGTCCACAACCATACAAGCATAAGTGCAACAAATAGTATAGGATTCAAAAATAATAAACTGCTATCTCGTTTAAAATGCAGGTTAACATAACACATTCTGGTGATTAATACACAAATACCCAGGCAGCACGTTAAAAAGTACCGGTTGAACAGTGGATAGCTGATGTCATCACCTCCCTTTCCAGTGAAGTGCTGCATGTACAAAAACAGAAAGACATACAGTCGAGGCCAAAACACCCTCAGTGCCTCACAAAGTCAAAAACTGTGTAGGGCAGCAGAGACAAACTCTATCTCCACCAGTGTCTTATGATGTGGCACAGCAGTGTTAAATTCACCACTGTAACTTCACACAGCGCACTCAGCAAATTTTAATCTCACAATGATCTCCCTCACTTGCTTACATTCCTCCTCCTCTGTCCATCCAGCTCTTCATGCTTTCTCAAGGCTCTTTACTTCGAGTACATTCTGTACCTCTGTCTCGTTGGTATACTGGTACTGAACTCAACTGTTTACACACAATAAGGTACACATAACAAACAGCTAACATACAATTATACATTTTTTTCAGCTCAGGTTTGAGCTAAAATCACTTCTAGAGGACGAAAAGAGTATTAAGTCTTTAAAAGGAGATGTTTTTTTAGATTTATGATCTACACAGTTTTGAGTACTAATTACTAATTTATTGTCAAAAGATCGATTTTTGATATCCCTTTTAATATCCCTTTAATAGAAAGACATGGTTACATGTCTCAGTGTGTCCAGTAAGATGGTAGTGTAACAGCTGTGGCATCTTATTTTCGCATTGCTGGTACTTCTATATTTAAAACACCAGTACTGTTTGTTGATTGGCTCAAATAGGTAAAGGTATTATTGTTTTACTTCTAGTAATCCCACAGACGTAAG
Source organism: Chelon labrosus (assembly GCF_963514085.1). Lineage (NCBI taxonomy): Eukaryota > Metazoa > Chordata > Actinopteri > Mugiliformes > Mugilidae > Chelon > Chelon labrosus. Next base: position 7,121,763 of record NC_140355.1, on the reverse strand, counting down.
ATACTTTTTTTGCTGTCCATCAGAGGTGTCAAGTAACGAAGTACAAATACTTCGTTACTGTACTTAAGTAGATTTTTCAGGTATCTGTACTTTACTTGAGTATTTCTTTTTCTGATGACTTTTTACTTTTACTCCCTACATTTGTACACAAATATCTGTACTTTCTACTCCTTACATTTGAAAAACAGGCTCGTTACTTTTTTATCCTCCACGGATGACAAGACGTAAAAGACGTGACATGATCGGACATGACTAGAGCATCGGACTAGAGAAGGAAAGTCGACGATGCGCGTCCTGTGTTCTTCTTCTACTGTTTTGAACAGGCAGCCTGTTGATTAGTTTGAACTCTGCTGCCACCTAGTGACTAGAGGCTGTTTATCAAGCATCAATAAAGACACTAATACTGAAAGTCCACCTGACTCCACTATTTGAGAAGTACTGGTCTGGTGTGGTTTCTGTTGCTATCATTAGCTTTTTGAGGATTTTTTGGAAGCTAGTTTACAACGTTAGCAATGCTATGGGAACACACCGTTTTGATAGTATAGCTAACACTAGCTAGCGGTTTAAAAACAACAACTCAGTAACTCTCAATTTATTATTAAAAATTATTCCGGATGCTCATGCAGGACCTCTGATCAATTAAGTCTAGATTATTCTGATAGAACTTTTTAATTTTGCAAAATTATCAACGGATGAATTGTTAATGGCAAAATTTTTTACTTTTTACTTAAGTACATGTCAGAGCCTGTACTTTCTTACTTTTACTTGAGTAAAGGAGTTGAATCAGTACTTTTACTTTTACGAGAGTCTTTTTTTACACAAGTATCCATACTTTTACTTAAGTACAGAATGTGAGTACTTTTGCCACCTCTGCTGTCCATCCCTTTCAGCCTGTAGCTTACTTTATCAGACCTTGACACAGGCTTGTATTTCTCAATCTATTCATCAGTGAATCCTTGGATATGCTTTCTATCCTTCAAATGCCACAAAGTTCAAGGTTCAGTAAATATATTCATGTCTTGGTTTATAATGATTTACCCTTTTCTTTTTCCAGCTTTCCATGGAAGTAACTAGAGATCAGGGAATGTAGACTGCATCTCCCCGTACCTCTCTGCACCTATCATTCACTCCCATCTCATTTTTCCATCCTATTAAATCTCATTTCGCTTATCTGTTCTCTGTCCTTGCAAACTTTAAAGCTCCATTTCCCCTCCTTGTCTGTATTTTCTGCACAAGCAGGCTTCAGTAAACATGTTTATGTAAAGTTTCTAAATCCCCTTCGCTAACACTGGTTGTTCCCTGAGAGAAAAAGGCTAATCTGTCCTCTCACTAATATCCAACATGTTCCTGCTGATTTTTGGTGCTAAAGTTCAGGACCAGCAGGACTCTAATTCCACGCACTTCAGACAAATTAAAAACAAAAGAAATTAACAGTATCTGTGACACATCTCTATTTTGAGTAATAATACATTTTAGCGGTGGTAGTAAATACTGAAAGAGGTCCTAGACCGATTATGTTGATGAGCTGTATGGATGAGAGATGGTATGTATGTATTTCCAAGAGAAAGCCTTCCTTCCATCTCTGTTGTGTACTTTATGTGATTCATCTGAAGAAACCTTAAAGGCTCTGCAAAGTTGTGGAAACGTTCTGTAAAAATAACAGAGAGGAAACAATAATAAGATATCTATCTCAAAGTAAAATGGCTGATTCTGCTTCTTATCCCAAGTATAAAATTTTAGCATCAGCTATGGTCACTTTTCACTGCTGCCTAAGCTGTCTTTTCAAAGTTCACAGAACGTCAGAGTCACAACCATTAAAAGTGATGTTTTACCACTGAGGTTGAAGAAACAAAGCAGTAACTGATGACAGTTCAGTAATCCTAGTGAAAGCCCAGCTGAGCTCATTCCTCACCCTATCAATTGGATACAGAAGATACTTGTGAAAGTGACATGACTACAGGAATCTCTACAAACCTGATATTACCACAAACCACTTCCCTCTCCGCAGTTGGAGGAGGTTTCTCTGAATCCTTTGATCCAGTGCAAACATATCCCTAGTGGACTATAGTACCCCTAAGTTACCCCATTCTGTGGTTCTTATTTAGATCAGGAGTTAGTAAAATTTTTCCTAACGCAAAATAGCCACCATGTTACACCTTGCGGTATAACTGCCAACAGTAGGCCAACAACATCACACACCGCAGTCAGATTCTCAAGTTTCAACACTCTTTCTTTCCATAGGTTGTGTGTGTGTAATCACAAGCCTATTCTCTGACTCACCACAACCAGTTGCCTTTCTGCTGCAACTCTTCCTCCAAGAGCAAGAATAGACAGGGGAATGTAGCCATGGTTATTGTCACTAGGATGTATCCTTAAAGCAAGTATTCCCACATGCCTACTAATGCAAAACAACAGATGTCCTGAATACACCACATACAACAATTTCTATTGAAAATAAACATTTTCCTATTTTTTTAGACTAGATTATGTAGCCACACAGTGATTAAAAATAATTGCCGAAACAGAACATGCAGAAATTCCTGGGTTAAAAACATTGTTTCCGACTGTAATAACCAGGTCAAGGGTGAAAGTCACTGTATCCGGACAAAGGTCAAACAATAGCTGTGGCTAGAAGCTCTGGGGAAAAGGAAATCAGAAAGGATGGGTAGAAGGACTTTTTTTGGTGATATTTGGATAGGATTTGGTGATAAAAAAAAACTTCATAGTAAAATGAGGTGTGTGCACACTGACAATGAGTAATCCAGTCCAAAACTGCTCTCTATTAGCCAGTCGTCTCTGTGGCAGCACAATTCCACATGATGAGTCACTCCCACTCTGGCATGCCACTGCACATTCAGCCAGCTTTACAAGAGAAGAAATAAGACAGTGAGGGGTGGAAGACATAGCAAGCAAAGAAGAGGGAAGAGAAATGAGGAAGAACCAAAGACTGGAAGGCTTCAACGGTGGCTAGAATAAACAAATGGGAAGAAGTGCCAAGCGTCAGAAAAGCACAAAAACAAATGAATAAAAATGTGCATAAATGCCTCTGTAGTCAGATTAGCCTCTTTAACCTAATTTTATGTACACACACTTTTTCACTGCTTTGCTGCCCGGTGACATAACACATTATTACAGGATGTCCTGTTCTAAAGGACAGGTCATTAGAGTGTCATGCCATGAATTAAAGATTAACAAAGACTGATGTTTAATGTAGTTTACGGCCTGCCATATAGTCAACCTGGTCATCAAACTGTACACGTGTATTTGTGTGTATCACTGTGGGTATCTATGTCGAGGACTAAAATGATGATGAATTGAGGGATTAGCTAGTGTGCATAGGATGTGTGTGAAAAGCGTGAAAAGAAAGCACCCAGCATGACTGTGCAGGGTGTGTGCGTGTGTGTGCGTGTGTGTGCACTAAACCAACAACACAGGGAGGTCAAGCCAAGATGGTGAGGGCGGACTACAATGGCTCTGGTGTTTACCCAGGTCACTATGGCAATCGCTGCACACCCTGTCTATCTGACCTTTGCAAGCGATAACAATCCTGCTGATTGACATGTGTGGGCCTTTGTGTTTCCATATGTGAAGCTCCACAGTATGAGCCTTGCTTTCTGTGAATTTTCAGACATAGCGTATGTGTTGTTTTTATTATGTTTATTCCTGCCCCTATATTAATATGACACAGAGATACATGCAGTCTTTAAATGTATGCCAGTCAGTTTTTCTCTTGTGGGTCAGTGTGTGTGTGTGTGTGTGTGCGTGTGGCTGAGTTAGTGGAACAAGTGAGGACTGAAGATAAGCTGCATCGAGAATAGAGGTGTTGAGTCAATGTGCAGTATATTTAAACACTTTGCTCACATGTCTGAATAGAAATCACTCTACTCAAAACTTTTTATTTTACTTTTTTGTACTGTTGTTCTAATAGTTGAATCATTCTGTGTGAAAAAAATAACATCAGAGTGAAAAACTGGGTGATTTGCCCCCTTTTGAATTCATTGTGAAAATCAATAGAATTAAAAAATATTGCTGGTAGATGAATGTAGATTGGCTGTCTTTCTAGTATCTTTCTATCTTTGTCACAGGCCGATTCCTCAAAGATACTGAACACCAATATCCGTTTGACTGCTGCAAATTACATTTGTCTCTTTCAGCTGCTCATTTCATTCTGTTTGTCCTCTCTGTCCCTCTTTATGCCCCGTTCCGACATTTCAATCTGCAGTATTAACTATAAGCACCTGCTCTAGATGACACGCATATTGTCTCATCAAAAAGCTTCCCACGTCAAGTCAAGAGATCATAAGGTCTGCATAATACACGATGTTGTCTTAACCCGAACGTGTATATTTTCATTTGTCTAAGAGAGTCCATTGTTAAGGTCAAAGACACGGATGTGTCCACATATAAGCAGATATTTATTAATTCTCCTTTCTTTTCCTTAGTTAGGCAAGTATTTCATGGAAGGTTTAAATATGAAGATAGTACGTTATACAAGTTGTCTGCAGGGCCAATGTGCCCAGTGTGGAGCCTGTTCGCCCTGCAGGATAATCTGATCAACTGCTGAGCTGTGGGGAAAACTGTGGTTGAATGTTTGGTCAGACTATTTGGCACTCTGAAGACCAACTGTAGCCAAACCAGACTTTAGCTTTTTTCCATATTCTTACATTCATTCAGGCTGGCCAGGCACATGCTGTATAAGGCAGCATTAAGAGATTGGTCCAATAGCTAATGAGTATAAATCAAAGAGGAGGAAAATGATGATGACAAAGATAACAAAGACATTAGGGGAGGAAGATAAATGTCATTAGTATGCAGAAAAATCAAAACCATCGACTGCAGAACAGGTCTTGAGAGCACATGAGATAAGAAAACAGCTCAAGAGGAAAAAGGGGAGGTCATATTCCTGAGGAAGAATACAAATCTGTTACCAAGGAAGGAGATGGTGATACAGGATGGTACTGCAGAGGAAGGTGAAGTGTTTGGTTGATCAAACAGCAATCAGCTTGGGTCTGGCAATGGTTCTATATTTTTGTTTGACTTTCTGTGGTTTATTATGAAAATATGTTATATTATATATCATTTTGACTGGAAGCATAGTGGAGGCCACCACGGCAGGCACTGCACAGGATAAAGACATAAAGCTGGACTTCTGCTATGGCTGCAGCTATCCATGGCATGATAAATGGATAATAGATATGGCTATATACTTTATAAAGTCATGGTTGACACTGAATACAGAGAAACAGACCCTACAGAAAGGAAACCTTGCCAGCACTATCCAGCAGCTGAACTGCTGGGCTTACTTCCAACTTTTGCCCAAACCCAAACACAAGGACTAATGGCTGCCATGTGTGTACAGAGATAGCACCTAGCCAATCCACAGACCAACGAGTGTTTGCTGTATGACACAGAGAGTTGGAGAGAGCGTGTGTGTGTGTGTGTGTGTGTGTGTGTGTGTGTGTGTGTGTGTGTGTGAGAGACAGAGAGTCAAGAGTGGTAATATTAAATGCAAACCAGCTTTCGGATAATTACTGAAAGAAGAATTTTCCATCAAGTTCTTAGTCCTAAGTAAGAATATTACTTTGTGTGCGAGTTTGGCAAACGTATCACAAACCTATACTGTTCTGAGTGTGTGTGTGTGTGTGTGTGTGTGTGTGTGTGTGTGTGTGTGTGTGTGTGTGGTAGCGGTATCTTGGCCTCAGTTCTGCAGTGCTGGAATTTCCTCCAGCTCTGCCGCCAGGGTAAGATGGCTACCATATGCCAGCTATTCTCTCACACAAAAACACACGCACACGCACACACACACACACACACACACACACACACACACACACACACACACAGTTGAATGAAGACCACAATCTCGCAACCATACAAGTTTGTAATACTCGGGCCAACCTCACATATACACAGACAAACAGTGACAAGTCTGAATTAAACACACACACACGCGCGCGCCCTATGGTCTGGTGTGTACAAGTAGATTTGTGTTTGTGATTGTACGTGTGCCTGTGAGTGATAAGTTGCAGAGAAAAGTCAATGAAATGGACACATTATACTAAGCATCACATACCACACACTACAAAAAAGCGAAAAATGGTAAACGTTCCAAACAGCAAAGCTTGGGTTTAATCCGTCGTGGTGGTTATGGATTCTGGCGTTTTACAAAAACCATTCAGTTTGGAGACTAAATAATTAACATACCCTAATCTTGTATCAACTTAAAGGTACATTACATGTACAGTGATTAACATAAACCTTAAACACAAATGTTTAATGTTTAATGGTCCATACGTCCAAACAATTGCTTCAGTCAATAATCAAGAAATAATACAAAAAATAATTGTGGGTCTATTTCAGTGTTGAAGCAGTATATTGTGTTACCTTACATAAAACCAATCTGAAAGCAAAGAACAGATCATCATCTTAAAGTTGTATAGATTCAACTTCATATCAAAATCCACCAAGTGTATATCTGAGAACGGTTGGCACAAGGAATGTACAGCAAGTATAGAAATCCCAATGAGATTTTAAAATTAATAAGCAATAAAAGTTTAACTGATGTCAGACATTCTAAGCCACACCTGTTGATAGGTCATATATTTCTCTGCTGTTTCCTTGTTCTTCTGTAGGAAACCAGCAGATCTGGTGACTTATTAAAATGTTGCTGTTATTCTACTACTAGAATGCTTCTACTTCTACTAAGTGCAGGACATGTATTGATGTAGAAGGAAGACCGAGCTCTACTAAGGAGCTGTTCAGACTGAGACGCATCTGTCCATATCCGATACGAATGCGATATGAAACTACCTCTGGATGTGGTTTGCAACCGTTTGGCAAAAATCGGATTTCATGTGATCTGTCACTGTTCAGACTTCAAAATCGAGATCCGATTCAAATCTGAATGGGCTAAAAATCGGATTTTGGCTGGCAGTCTGAACGCAGCCTAAATGACTACCGCTTAAACCCAACCACAGGCAACCATCCATCTCGTCAATGCAGCAAGGTGTTAGGTGTATATCAAACTGCTTAAGAAGGAGAAAAGTATCTCCTGGCAGTAAACACCACCATGTGCTAAAGCTAACCACAGCCAGAAATGAATATTCAGTCTACTATATGCAGAGCTATAGTGGTACTGAAAAAAATGGAAGTCTGAGGATGGTCTGAGGTTCAAAAGAGTTGAAGACTGGCAATGCTAACCACAATGTTAACCACAGCGGATATGTAGCTAAATCTTCTAAGTAAATGGAAAACGTAAGACATTGTTCAAGAGTTGTTTTGGATGTAACAGCTGTCCCATTGTTATAGTAAAACAGCATCTAAAAAGACTATATTGAATGGAATGCTTATTAACTATTCTGATTATATCCAAGAAATATATCAAACTCACATCCAAATTATTCAGGGACTCTTTGTTTGAGTTGTGGCATCCTAGGAAGAAAAGTAAAGGTGTCCATGTAGTCTAGATATCAGTACAGTACAGTACCTAGTATTTCTAGGAATTAGGTGAACAGAAAATAAACATAATAAGACAGGTAAAAAGGGAAAGGTCATCTTTAGAACAAGAAAACTAACTTGTTCTACATTTTACAGAACAAGTCTTGCTCTCCAGGATTGAAACCATTGCTGTGACCTGAAGAGAAGTATTTATTTTTTCCAATGAGATATCCAAATTATTTTTTTCCTCTGCATAAAGTCTATATTTAAAATCATTTTATATAAGCCATGACATTTTTTTCCAGTTAAGTGGCTCTCAAGTACTCCTGCGAGAGAACCAAATGACCACAAAAGAGTGGCCAAGCAGATGTTGTCCAGTGGACCTCATCGTCTGCCAACACCAGTCATGGCAAAGCTTCTTTTAGGGGTGTAATGGTACGCTGAATTCATTGTTCCACACAATGTACCACAGTTTTACGGTACACATGCACTACAATGGAACACTGTGTACAGCATGCCAGTTCTCTAAATTAAACTTCTGTAAGTCTCTGTATCCTTGAAGCAAAGCAATAACAGGTTAGAAAAAATGATAGGGATTCTTTCCAGTTTGATGCTTTACATAATATTCCTCATCCTATGCATACTTGTTAAGTGGGTGTAACCATCATTATTTTTTTAGCACACCTTTGCTTTTACAGTTTGAGTAATGCAATTTTTCTCACTTACAGCTCCCCACAGACTAAAACATTATTAAGAGAGCATGTCCGGTGATCAAATGGTATCAACATCACGTGATGCTCTTTAAAAGGGCTGAGGTGACCAGGTACAAAAAAGATTAGTTAACAACTCTGGTTTTCTTGTAAATCTGCAAAATGAACAGAAATAAACTGAAAACAAAAGGTGACAAAAAATACTTTTCCACTAACAGAGTTAATTGTAGATGTGATCTCATTGCTCAACATGTTTGGCTGTGTTTAACTGTTTGGGCTACGTTCAACTGGAGTCAGCTGGCAGCACCAGAATATTACCGTAAACCGCAGCATTTTATAAGCGTGGTTTGGAAAATTCCATAGCGATAGTGTCCTTGTTAAAACTCCCATTCATCTGTATACTGACCTAAACATATGTCAATATATGTACCACTGTGCTCTGAGGAATCACACATATTAACATTGTGTGACTGCATTCATGTGCTCTCGTATGCTGTTGTATTGTGCGTTTACACTGTTTGGATGAGAATGTGAAATGTGGCAGAACAGTTTAAGTCAGTACTGCTAGTAGCCAGAGGAAAATGATGACACAAAAAACATCTGCTCTATATGAGCCAATGACAAGCTCTTTAAACATACACCCATCCTCCCTCCCACATCTGCTCTCTGTTATCCAACAAAGCCTTACACACTGACAGGCACAGCCACCGGCCTGTATGTGGGCTCACATACAGATTTGCTGTGTGATCAATTATTAGCCCTGCATAGCCAACCCATCATCAGAAACAATAACTAGGTCTGTGTACATCCAAAACTGACATTAGATAAGTTCAAGATCAAGTTACCAAAAAGGAGTTCTGTGATTTCAAAATACAATTGTGATATATTGGGGTAATAATGTGGAGCAGTGATTCTTTAACTTAAACAGCTGCATTTGCATTCTGTGGTAGAGAAGAAGAAATTTATTATAACCGCTAAAGGTAGCTCAGTCATGTGTCACTTAATGGCATATTGTCAAAGCCAGAAAAACTATAGGGTTAGGTGTTAGGGTTAGCAGAAACACACACATTCACAAAACTTTGCATGCATATGCTGCTGCTGATCGCTGTATCAAACCCAGTCCACGTCAATAAGACAGCAGGTTGGCTGGCAAACAACCTCTGTCCAGTTCAGCTCTGCCACGCTCCTCTGATGATCTGCTGTGTGAGCTGTGAGTTGTAAGTGTGTGTAAGTGGCTGCATGTGCGCGTCCATGTACATTTGACTGGCGCCATTCTACTGCTGGGAGCAATTATAAAGACATGAAGCAGATAGTTGAAGATTTCTGCTTTATGCAAGACTGAGAAACAAAGATGTGCGTGGATATATACCCAGAATTTGATGAAATGGACTGTTTGTGCTTGGGTATTATTGCCATTTGTCCATATTGATACTGTGTTATTAGAGTGAGAACAGTGGTGGATGATGTATTCTGATTATTTACTTATATAAAAGCAGATATACCATAGTCCAAAATAAACAATTGTCAAGATATGATTTAAGTCTTTAAAGCGTCCGTCAATGTGTTGCCAATTTCAGATAATCTGATGTAGTACTAAGTACAATAATAGAACTGCATGAGGTCACAGACGCATAGCACATCTGTCTGTGTATAAAACTTTTTATCTGAAAAGTAACTGGTAACCAAGTGTGAAATAAATGTAATTTAGCTCCGACACGCAATGAGAGTAAAGTAGAAGTATAAAGTGGCATAAAATAAAAATACAAGAACCGCTTTCACCCACTCAATGAGAGACATTCTATGCAAACAGTGATGCAGTTGAAACATTTATTGAGAAAAATTCAAAACATGTCCCACCCTTTGTAGCCTAATTGTATGTTTTTGGTGCGACGGTCAGTCTCAACCAAAGAGAAGAAACGAGACTCCTGCCAATTCTAACATTGCTCCATTTGAATGGTTGGTTTCCTAATATTAACCACACGTTCTGGAGTCATTTAGTTTTATTTACAGTTGGAGGTTCTATGTACAACACAGCTGAGAGTAGATCGGGAACTCGGGAGGGCCATGGCTAAGATAGCTGCTGCATGGTCAGTAAATCCTTTCAAATAGAAGGGCGCACAGTTTTCTGTTTCTGCACATGCTGTACACCAGTGGGTTTGGAGGATTTGGAATGGTTGAAAAAGATCTGAGCAATGGTAATGGGAGTAAAATATCCAGGAATGGAACATGTTTATTTTACTGATGAGCAATTAGTGAAATAATTTAGAAAATGATAACATTTTTCAATTTTCTTGCTCAACACTTAAATGAGTCAGACAAAAAAACTCCTTATAACTTATACATACTCAAAATTCTTATGTCTGAAACTGATCTGAAGCTTTTCCTCAACATTACACTCATACTTCCTGTTTACATTCCCAGTCATGAGAAAATTTAAAGCATTTCAAATTAAGCCATTTTTAAATTTGCCTAATTCCGACAATAACAAGAGATGGTGCACCTAACGGACATCATAGCCTGTAAGTAAATAACTACACCCAGTGTTCCTAGAGTTACATAGAGATGGTTTAACAAGATGAAGAAGTGGCATAAATGTGAGCAAATGAGAAGGAGATTTGGTTTGCTCAGGGCATGTGATTTTTTTTTGTGTGTGCAGGTTTACGTGTACTTGACTTTCACCAAGAGATGACCTTTACACAGAGAGTTCTCACCATGTGTTCAGCAGGAAGGAACACACAGGGAAACATATACACCCAAATTACACAAACATGTTGGGACACACACACATGCACACAAGATAGAAATCCCACCCCCACCACCCACACACACTTGGACCGTCCTACACATACACATACACGACCCCTGTTCGCTAGAGCAATGAGTCATTCTGCTGGGAACTCCATGCTCTCCCTATTACTACAGACTGGCTGGTTGACTGACTGTGCCAACAAGCTGAGAAAGACAGGTACAGAGTTTAATGAAGATGAGGGTAAATGGCAAAGGAGTGAAAGGAGGGATGAGACAAGTGTATCAAATAGTAAGAGAAGAAAAAATCCTGAGTGATCGTTCATACACACACACGAGAGGACAGTGAAACACTTCACCTCCAGTCAGAGCACAATACAAACCAGAGAAAAAAATCCTTTGGGAGTATGAATATGAGAAAGTCATGCTTTCTTGATTACTACTGTCTGACTGACTTTACAAAAATGCTGTTGGAAAAGACACAAAGAAGAAAGAAAAGCGCAAAAAAACTTGATTAAATCCATATTTCCTTATAATTAATGCCACTCCAGCTATAATGAACTTGACTGAATACCAACTGAATGTAGATATAGTTTATAACGAAACACTAAGTTTTGTTGAGCTTTCATGTATGAAGTCTAGTAGTAAACAGGAAGTGAAGTGTTTTACGTGTTCGGAGAACAAACGCTGACACCTCACTTAAACATAAGCTATACTATAACAGTGTAAGTTTCAAATTATAACTTTTCTAACAACAAGCAGCTGTTTAAGATCTTTATTGAAATGAAACTGCCTGAAACTTGATTAAATAACAAATGATCTCATCAAAGAATAAGTCTGGCCAATAATTTGTACCAAAAAATAATGATGTTCAAGACCCAGGCATATAGTTTGTCAGAGAACAGAATTGCTTACTGGTAAATATGTTGGAAAAGCACCAGACCAATCAGCTTTCACACCAACAATGGAGCCAGAAAAGAAGACAAACTAATGAGAACTTGGCAGTGAAGGAAGCAAATCAAAGATCAGCGAATTACAAAAAAACGTATTATCTAAAAAGAACAACAAAAAGAGTAAATTCTATTGTGTTGTTAACTTAATAGCTAGGGTTTCCCACATGTTTCCATTTTTCAATTCTGTCAAAGCAGAAGTACGCTATAAGCACGACTAACTTGCATCATTTGTGGACAAGGAGTAATTTTATCCAAGTGTTTGGCTTCTTCCAAAGCGTGGTCTTTTGGGATTGCTTATGTTTAATTCATTGCAGACTGGAATGCAATGGAATTCAAATTTAGAGAGGAGGAGAGGGAAAATAAGAAGACATGAAGAAAAGATGGAGCAAGAATGAAAAAGAGGGCAAAGAAGGAAAGAAGAGTAGAAAATCAGAGAAAGTGTAGAGAAAGGGAAGCAAAAATGGAGAACAAAAAACTAAAATCTTTACAGCACCAACCATGATGAGGAGACCCGACTCAAAAACAAGTGGAAAAAGTCTCTGCTTTCACGGTGGAAATCAGTAAGGTCACCGCTGGATGAACTCAATAAACACCTGGATTATTCTGGTTTCTTTTAAATGTGTCCCCCAGTATCCTTTTGCTTTCAAATCTCTGTGGCACATAAAGCAGTTCAGATTAAGACCTGTGAATTTGAAGAAAGTATCACACAGGCTAGCACTGCTGGGCTACCATATATCAGTTTGAACTGCCATTAAATAAAGAAAAAAAAATGTTTTTGAGGCTTAGTTGTTAAACAATCACACACTAAAGCATAAAAGCGTCCATACACTGTACACCAGACCTAGGCAAAACACACATACAGAGTTGAGCGGCAGTATACAGTGGAGAATTTACAGTACAACTATTGAGTCAAAGCACACACTCAGGCAAACAGACCCTAAATATGCTAAGCTAAAGTGAATTTGTAAAAAGATCATATGCACCGTTTACAGTAGAAATTAAGGTATGACAAATGTAGAGAAAACCAGACAACAGAGTAGACCTACTGTGACCTAAAATAGCAGGCTAAGTAGGTTAGTTTCTAATCGACAAAAAGGTCTCTGCCAGAAATCGAAATCAACTACCTCATTACTTACACTTATTCGCTGGAAGGCAGATACAATGCAAACTATAACAGCGTTTCTTTCAGAATTAATGAGTGACAAATAAAGAGAAAGCCGTCATCAGACTCTTTGGCTGTGCTGCACAGACTTGGCTCACAAACATCAGCCTCTCCAACTTGTTTGCTTGAGATAGCAAGGCGGATAGGGGGCTGATTTACAGTGCACCGCCATGATTCGGTTTCAAAGTTTGTTGATTTTGAGACACTACGTGTTTGTGTGTTCGTGTCTTCTGCATGTGTGTGCGTCTGTTGAGTGATCCAGGAGCCAGATAAAAACCCTTTTTAGGATCAAAGGCAGCCTCGGAGGGTGGGAAGTTTTCAGAGTTAAAATCCTTTAAATCAGAAAATGGTCTACATTGTCACACTCGTTCAAGGCATTAGTTGTATTCCACGATTTTCACACATTTTTTTTTTTTTTTTTTTTTTAAAGATCAGTTTAACACAGGCAAACTACAGATACAGAGATTGTGAAGGACAGACCCACTTTTCCCCATGTTGTTACTGTCACTGTAATGTTATCTAACACATTAGACTAATGTTGACCTGCGGAAAGGCCTCCATTTAAAAATCGTTTAACTCATCAGGGTCCATATGGTCACCAAATATGCTTATCTACTACAAGATGGAGAGGCATGTTTCTCCTCACCAATATGTTCTGTGGCCTTTTATCTAATACAGTGTCGATAAGAGGATTTTTACTTGTTTTTGGTAGTAATGCAGAATTGTTCAGTTTAAAAAAATAAATATAAAAATAAAACAGTTTACTCCTAAAAAAATTAGACTGAACTTTTTTGATAAGTCAATTAAGCTATACTTGACGCATTCATTCATCTTATATCTTTATTAATATTTAACAGTAAAGTAAAGGTGCTCTTCCATTAGTTAGTGTAGATAGTTGAGTATGAATATGCAAAAGGTTGCTTATACCTAGTTAATGCATAACATTCATGTTTAGTTTTATACGTCTATTCTTACAACTGCCAAATGCACTAGAAAGGAACACGGCAAACGAGCAGTTAGCATGTGCTCTAGAAAGTCTTCATTGACTCCTTGTCTGAAACAAAACAGATGAGGACGCAGCAATGACTCCCGGGCACTGGCCACCACCTGTCTTGTTGTTTTGATGTCGGGAAGTCAGCAGATGTCCTCTGTCAAGATGTTGGAGCATAGTAGCTGCGCTGCTGTGGACAGACGTTTCAGTTTTACTGAGCGTCCATTTAATTCAGTCTCTGTTTCAAGAATCCTCACACTTTTAATGACGAGGATTGTGTTTTTTCAGATTCAGTCAAATTCAGGCATAATTGGGGATGAATGCAAACACCATGATAGGTCAAAAGAGTCCAAAATCAATTGCACTGGTGAGTTGTTACAATCCTACTTGGATCCCAGCATGTATACTGATCTATATTGACCTCTATTGACCAAACTTAAAGTGTTCTTAAAGATGAGCACATAGTGTTTGGAGAGCTGGTTGCTTCCTCTACTCTGCCTTGAGTGATGATCAGAGAAGCCACTGCATAGAAACAAGGAAGGTTAGGCATGATACACTGCATATTTTCATGCCGGACTATCGCTTGACTGCAATGTACAAATAACCATGATCTGATTTTAAAACCATGCATATGGCAAAATAAAACAAAGGATCATTTATTACACCTATCTACTCAAGATTTGCAAATATTTTCCATTTCCCTTTCCAACTGAATTTGTTGATGTGTATAGCAGTGTTTTGGAAATAAACTGATGTCAACATTGCCTGCCTGACTCTTTGCAGCCAAACCTAATACAGGCTATAAAATTGTGTTCAAAAGAACTCTCTGTTTGGCAGACAAACTGCAATTGGCAAGCGGCGACTTCTTAGGCTAAAACTGATCAACTTTCAGACCTACTGTGATGAGCTATAAATTTCAATTTTAGATTTATATGCCAATTATATTTTATTATTTATTTATTTATTTATCAGAAAAGTCTCTTTACTTAAGCTGTTATGCACTGACTGCACAAATTTGGACATATATGTCCATGTCAGGCTTGTTCACATCTGATAATAACACCAACACTGACCTTGTATCTTTAGGCCTCATCATGATTTCAAAATTTGATCGATTGCAGATATTATTTATTCACCCATTCATTACAATATCTTAAAACATAAATTTATCAGCCTTCAATACTAGCTTTCATAACATGAAAAACTACTCTTATAACCCTACCTACACGATGGCATTTTACAGGAATTTCACAGCTCAACAAAGGTGATTTTTCAGAAAGTTATCAAATGCATTCATACATTTCAAGGTAGGATCTTTTGCACGTCTTCTTCTCACAGTGTCATCATTTTGCAACATCCTTCTTCCTCTTTTATGCATCAAGTGGTACTGATAACTCTGATAACTGATGTAGTTGCAACATGTGAAGACAGAAGGTCACCATGGTGTACAAGTAGTTATAAACAGAATACACATGTTGAATGGCTACATGCTCCCACTCCTACTGGGCACCACAATCACCTGTGAAATGAGTTTAGTCTTTTCAATTGAACTGCGTCCTATGTCACCAACCCAACAACAATTATCAAAAATTCAATAAATACCCAAACACATAACAATAGGATTTATCAATGTAATTTGACACCATCCACATGGGCAAAACCGATTAGACGTACACAGCTAAAATACTAGCAGACAACAGTTGTCATTCTACACTGATAACAAGGAAACAACACATCTCATCACCAACAAAAGAGTAAGCATTTGGACATGTCTAGCTGCACTGTCAACATTATCCAAAAAGCACTGCAAGTGTAGATTCATTCATTTCTTTCTGTCACCTGTCTGCCAAAACAGATAAGATCACCATGCTCGATAACACACATTTACCCTCCTTTAAGCCTGCTAACACTCCATGAAGACAACAAACACAGTAGAAGCAGGGAGGGAGGGAAAGCCAGGTTACCAGACAGAGAGTGAGAGGCTGAGGGAAAAATGATAAAGGGGACAGGTAAAGAGAGTGAGCAAGAGTAAGGGAGAAACAAAACTGAAAGAAGAAAAATAGAGAAAAGAGTGATGTGTGTTAAACAGTGAAGCAGATTCATACTCATTTGCCATAGACATTCCAGCAGAATTATGTCATCACACCCACACACACACACACACATTTGCCACCATACAGACATTTTTGCTCCATCATAACCGACTGTCACTTAATTTAATCTGACAAGTCTATCACTTATGTATGATTGGACAAGTAAAAATAGCCACCTCTGTGTAACAGAAACACATGAAGACAATGTCATTGACCACTCTTCCTCCAGAACTGAATCACATTCTTTCTTCTATCACTTTTACAATATTAGTACCGAGATGATGCTATTACACAAAACAATGAGTGGTGATACAGGATGAGCTTTAAAACCTAGACCGCCCACTGACACATTTTAAACATTCTGCATAAAGTGCTTTTAGTGTGAAACCATAATCTAAGCTTTTCTCTCTCTTAGTGTCTTCCTATGACTGTCTACAGTCAAGTCATCAAAAGTAGACATACTGCAGCATTCCCATTCTTTTCTAGTA
Organism: Chelon labrosus; assembly: GCF_963514085.1. Taxonomy (NCBI): domain Eukaryota; kingdom Metazoa; phylum Chordata; class Actinopteri; order Mugiliformes; family Mugilidae; genus Chelon; species Chelon labrosus. Next base: position 7,105,184 of record NC_140355.1, on the reverse strand, counting down.
ACGGATGAAGACCAATTGAAAATTGCTCAATCTAGTGCATTCATCACAAAAGGTTTCTCTTCAGTCATTGTTTTAAGCGTTTTCATATCAAACATGAGTTAGTCTTTACTTCTTCATGTCTGACAACCATGAAAAGAAAACAATTCTTACAAAACTGCAAACATAAAACATTTGCAAGTGTGAACTGTTCCATTTTTACTTGAACTGAGTCCGAAATGTGTCAAAATGTACAGTGTAAAATTACATAAAATCACACCAAAACTGCTTTTAGAGTGGATGCCATCTGCAAAACATTTTATAGATTCATTACAGTAATACAAGTGTTTTAAATATACAATAGACAAAAACATACCAAATACAGATCACATCTTATAAGAGAGCTGCTGAAAATAACAGTGTTCTATTCTGATTTATTTAACAATTAAAACTGAAAAATTAAAGGGGCAAATGAAAAACAACTGGTTATTATAACACTATGATGCTGTATATTTGTCCTGCTACAGTTGTCAGTTCTTAACAGACCAGCTTTTGACTATTAAGGATACAAGCATCACAACGTCCATTCCCATGCAAATAGAAATACAAATAAATAAATGGCATGGTCCCCACAGGTCAGAGCTTTCAAAAGAGACTTTCTCCTTCTGTGCAGTGATGACAGTTTTTTCTAAAATGTATTCAATGATGCAAAATGACTGACTGAAAATAACTAAATTGTTTTCAATGACTAAGCAGAAAGACACACATTATTCACACCAGGAAATGTCGCTTCTCAACCACTCGTCCCACGATCAGAGATATGAACTTCAATAACAGCTAATGTTTGCCAGTACATGGAGTGCCATCTCAAACGTGCTTTACCTCAATCTTAATCGGGACACAGGAGGACACTTTCCAATGTTTAACTCAAAGCCAACATTGCAAAAGACCAAAACTGGCAAATTATGACTAGAGGGATTGCTGATTGCTGTTTTCAATATAACATTAATTCAGTATTGTGGGAGTAACTGTTTCAGTAGTAATTAGTACTGACTAGAAAGTAGCTCCCGAAGATTTTTTTATTATATATATATATAAAGTTTATATATAGGAGTTCCTATATATAAAGTTCTAAAGTTCCTTGACTATGAAACTACTGCATACAGGGTTTCTGCAGGTTTGAGCAAGTGAAATTTAAGACTTTTTAAGACCTTTTTAAGACCATTATAGGTTAAATTTAAGACCTACTCGAAGTACGAAAAATTAGGAAAATCAGAGACACAGAATAACTTTTAAAATAATACTTAATAATCAACTATCCTCTTGACATGATTTAACATGCACTGAGACATGTCTCAACCTCCTACATCTAATGTGCCATGAATAGTTTTGTAATGGTTTTGTAATATTTCAATGGAATTAAACAGCTTTGAAACACATCGCTGTAGACCACTATAGAACTCCGGGTGTCACGTGACTTTTTTTGGGTTGACACCGCCATATTGGCAGGAAACCTCTGAGGAAAAATTAATAGAGCCAGTGGTGATTTCCTTATAAGGACTGTTCAGCACATAGTTAAGCCAAACAACGAAATCATTTCGTTCAAGCTCTAACAGCCGAGTTTTACATGGAGCAGTACCAGTTTACGCCACACGATGGCGCCTCATTTGTTTTCATCGCTTAGTTCAGCAGGTGTCACTCTTGAATCCGTCTCCTTTGTTTTTTACTTTCTCAATCTCCGTAATGTGGACGCAGGTGAAGGGTACACGCCACGAACGTTTTATTATCTGTTATTATAGTTTGTAATATGCCGTGTAATATGATTTATATGGTTCTGTTTAATAAATGTATTGTGCGTAAATCCCTCCACTTCGTCTCCTGCCTGTTACTTCATGTTCAAGCATACTACTAGCAAACGTGGCTATAAGCTTCTCTCTATTTCCCAAGTTGACAACGAGGTTCATGTGACAGAAGAAGTCTCCAGTCCAAAAGGAGGCAAAAATACATAACGCTAACAAACGTTACGTGACGATAAAATCTCCCCGCTTCGCCTGCGCCGTACGACCGGACCATCCTCGGTGCAGCAACACATCACAAACCGGGCTGAACACCGGATTCCACTTCCAGGTCTCATTTGTAGTTTAATTTCGGCGCACTGCTAATAGTTAATAAAGAACTACACAGAACACACGGAACTAACTGTGAATGCCACCGACGCACTGGACGAAATGCGAATGAAGCGGTAAATGCACGTCAGGATTTAAGACTTGATGAAATGTAATTTAAGACCTACGATGCAAAATATGCTCATATTTAAGACTTTTTAAGGCCTTAAATTGGCATTATCAGATTTAAGACTTTTTAAGACTTTTTAAGACTCCGCGGAAACCCTGTGCATAACACATCTACTTACAAGGAAACAGGTATAAATAAGAGCTTCATCTCACTCTGTCCCTTTAGCGCTCAGATGTGTTCCCTGTCTCTAAAATAAACCCCACTGAGACAACACAGTGGGTCTGCATTAACGAACCTCCTTCAGTAACAAGATGGCGCATCTATGTGCTCAGCTGAAGAGCCCCTTTAATTATATGTCGGACATCAGGTTCACAAATAGAGCATTTTTGAGATGGCAGTGACGGTAAATATGAACACCTGCAGGGTGGGAGTCAACACCGACAAGCCAAAATGCTGGTACGTCTTTGCTACACCAGCTTGTAAATCAGTCCACTGTATTCTTCATGCTGGCTTGGCAAGTAACCACCCCTGATTTGGAGGTAGAATTTTATACCAAAGCAATCGATAGAATGTTTTTCCAGCACAGTCTAACACTGTGCCAAGCTCTAATAATCTCCACAGTTAGCTCTGTTTTCAAAGTCAACAGTGCACTGGACAGAATTGCTACATTTCATACAGCAAACCTAATAGATGCTGCTTTCACTGGGAGAACTGCAGCAAGATGTCAAAAGTGTCCAACTATTTTCTGAGATATGCTGGCCCCAGTCAAACCAACATGCAAACCTCACTCAATGGCAAAAGCAGGCGGGGACTTTTGAGTTTATCCTCCTCTGTGAATGGCAGATAGAAAGCATAGTTTCCTGAGTGGAAGTTTGTGGAGGTCCAGAGGATCATACAACACATTTGGAAGGGAAGGACGGCCATTCTTTTTAACATTTATCTTCCCTGGAGCTGACCTTCATCCTGCCACGTAGATGGTCTTTAAAAAAACAAAGCTACCTTTGCATAAAACAGCTGAATCCCAAAATAACAACGGAAAACAGATTAAAAATGAGAAAGAATAAACAGGACAGGAATATAGTGATATAGTTAGGATTACTGTCACTCTCCATTATTGGTGCGTAGTTTTAACACTGGAAAACTGAAGATCCACAGAAACACTGTTATGTAATATATTGTTATTTGCTACACTTTCAATCATTCTCCACACATGCTATATCAAATATCAGCATTATCATGATTTTCTTTTAAATATTCCTTCGCCTCAGATATACCCCAAGTACCTGACCTAAGCAAAGGAACAGGCCTAATTCCAAGTGTTATCTTGCCTTCACCGTCGTTATACTGTATCTAATGTCTGTGCTCTTGTAAACCGATCCTTGCAGGTGTTAGGAGAAACCAAGTTCTATAAATCAACAATGAAAGCCTTAAGATTTTTTTTTTTTTATAAATGAGTGCTTCAAATAATGTAAACACCGGGTAAAGCAGAACATCCTGTACTACTACAACTCAGGAAGACTAACTAAACAAAGCTGAAAAGATTATGACTATCCAGTAAACTAAAGACAACTTTGAAGCCATTTTGTTTAGAAACAGATCCATAACATGAGTGCACTGCACACTGAAACTCCATACTCCTGCAGCTTCTTCACTTACAGGTGTTGCTGCAGCATGTTAAGTTAAATACACGTATTTAAAACAAGGTAACTAAAGGACACCCCCTGCCGAGATACAGTTTCTACATGAGCTAACCACTAACAAATAGGATGTCTTCATTTGACTTCAAAATGTAGTGCCAGAGATCATGCACTGTGACGCAGTTTGTTCAGAAGGATTCAGCATTATTCAAAAATAAAACTTAAGCATGCTTATTTCAAATAAATCTTCATCTTGAATTTCTCTGACACTCTTATGTTAATACTTGTATGAACTTGTGTACATATGTATACACACATATGTACATATACATACAGTGAAGCTAAAAACTGAAAGAAACTGCTCTTTTATCTAAAACAGATGCAGCAAAGGTTTGTTTTGTTTTCCCTCATCAGGTCGAATTCCTCAAAGAGTGAGTATAATGTTCCCTTTCAGAGCCCCTATTATGTATTCAGCTATTACTGAGGCATGTATATAAGAATAGGCATAAGAGAATACTAGCTGCATCACTCCTTCTTAGGGAAAAAGCCTTGTGGTCTAGCAATTAATACACTTTCACTCTCATCACTCTCATAATCTCATCTTTATTGGTCAACTGACCTCAGAAGGAGCCACAGCCCTAAGCCACAAAGTCACAACCAACTTATGGAGCTAGATGTTGTGGTTTGGAGCTGCAGGAATGATGTCAAAATGTAGGCAATCATAAGATAGTGGTTAAATAATATTAGTTACATATTGTAACCCCAGATTGTGTAAGTATAGGCGTAGCCCTTTACAGGCGTAGACTTTACAAAATAGAGCTGACACCGCTTTCTTGCAAAGTAACTCCTCAAATGCACAAGTGAGAAGATCTCCTGGTAAGAATGAGCAGGGGGATAAACTGCAAGAACAGCAGCACAGAGGTGGAGAAATACCCCAATCCAGGCCCCTCAAAGTTGGTTTAATATCAAGAGCTGGTTCTTTCTGTCTCTGTGTCTCTCACATACACACAACAAGAACAGTATGGCCTCAGACCTGGCACACGGCACTGAAGTTCTTGGAGCAGCTTTCTCTCTAATTTAAAGTTGATTGCTGTGGGTCCTCTGTGTGTAACTAGTGAAATATGAGTGTGGAGAAGAGTATGGAGGCTTGGACTACGTTTAGCTCTACGTGCGTGTGATTATGCGAGTGTGTATGCACAAGGGCACTGGATCGTCTGAGTTTGTAACTGTACATGTATATGTGCATGCATGAGTCTCTGTTGAGGTCTATGCGGAGCCAGTCAGTATGTGTGCGCAGTGCACATGTGGTTTTTGGCAAGAGCTAGCACAGAGATTGGACTGCCAGCGAGAGACGTCTGCAGGGAATCAGGCAAAGCAAAAGGCAAGCTGAATAACACTACCTTTCTCAGTCGGGAATGAGGTGACTGGAGGTTAGTTTAACTGATCTCAGCTGAACAGAAATGAACTGAAGTCAAAAACGTTTGACTGTACAATTCTGTCTTTATCAAACTACAGAGAGGGAAAAAAAAGTTACATTTATGACAGTCTAGTAAGTTTTGTAGAACAATGATGCAGATGGTGGTTATATCCGGTAACTGTTACATAAGAGCTTATCTTAAAAAGTAAAAATGTGTTCTAGTGAATCATTTTGAATTGTAATTGTAAGAGTAATTCTCTGGATTTTGATAAGCACACATCTCAAGCGATGTACTTACACTTTAAGGACTTTCATTTACGTTTTTATCCTAAATGACCCCACAACAAAGGCTTCAGTCAAATTATGTGGATGTCAGCAATGTTTTACTGTTGTTAGTAACCTGAGGCCCTCGGATTTCCCTTTCATTCTGGATATTCCTGACTTCTAAAGTCAAAAGAGGGCATTTGTTTAACCACTTTTCATATTATTTTTTTTTAGTCACAGTGTTTGTAAAGCAAAAATACACTGAAGTTTTCCCTTTATAGAGACAGGAGCCTTTTATCCATGGGTAGGCTAACTTCCCAGAGGTAAACAGCAGGGTGTCTCTCATTTTTCTGACTATGTACATGTAGTTTCATAGTGGTAAAGGGGTAAACAGAGTGTAGGAGCTTAAATTCTGCTGGGGTATTCAAACTAAAATAAACATCATCCTGACTGGATTATCTAATCTGAAGTGAAATCCTTAAACATGTTGTAGCTGACATAGAGGCTTGGGGGAACAGCCAGGTGTTTGGCATCGCTCTCCGCAGTGCTTGTATTGACTCTGGTTAGGACAAAACACCAATTATCCATTCTCCTTGTCGCAGAATTAACTGAATGGATTTTAAAGCAAATAAATAAACAGCAATCAAATGGGGAACCACTGAAAACCTGGAATGTATTAACATTGCACGACTCGTTTGAGTGACTGTCTTTCTGCACTGCCACATGCGAGTGAAGTAAGAAAATAGGCTACTATTGGTCAACCGAAAGCCAGCAAACAAACAAGAAAATTGTATTTTTCCTACAAAAGTAGGAAAAGCAAAAATGGTATATACAGCCATGCACAGAAAGCAATCAAGAGAATTTAACAAATGACAATCTACTTCTGTGTCCAACATTACATAGAAAGTCAAAATCCTTGCTTGTGCGAACACACTTTGTCAATAAAGCTGGCTCTGATTCTGTTTTTCACTTTTCCAGTCATGTCCTTGAATCATGACAGGTCCGACCTGGGTCGATAAACAAGCGTACTTTGACATCAAATTACGGGATTTGTGGGTTCAAATTCTGCTGATAATAAAGTTAACTTTCACTTATCGGTGCAAGAACAAAAGCCAGAGGTTTAAATCTTCCTCTTACATATCTCTTCCATAGCTGAAAACCATCAGGAATGTCAAGGTTATAGCATGAACTTTGACCCAGATTTCCCTTTTAATGGGGAGAATTTTGCTAAAGAGCAGCAAGCGTTGCTCACTCCGAGTAAAACAGCTCGCTGCTTAGCTTTTGGATTCCTTCTACCTTTTCCTGTCCTACTCCTGAGACGCCCCCAGGCTTCATCTTTCTGCATGGTCTGTTTGCATTCCTGCTGAGCTCTATTTAAAGGCTTGATCACTCCACTGGCTAGAGGAATGCACATCTGCACTGAGACCCTGTCCCACTGTCTCTCTGTCTTTCTCCATCCACGTATTGTGTACAGTATTTGTTGTTTATTATTGCGTTGCTCCGTCCAGCAACCCTCTTGCCCTGGAACTGTACTTGTGCATATAAATATACAAGAAGAAGGAGCAGGATGAGGACTAAACTTGTTTATCACATCAACAAGTGCTGCTGGTTGACATGATGTCAACACTTCATTTATACCCTGCCAAGAGTGTTTCTGGGCTCATTTTTGAGACCTGGGAGCAAAACAAGTGAATGAAAGCCACTGTAGTGTTTGTCATATTTTGACCTCTGTTTTCTGGCTGCCTTTATGAAACACAAATATACATTGCATACACATTAAACATAAAACAAATTTAAATTTCAACAGCATATTTCATTCCCTAACAAAGGGTCCAAATTAAATCTGAACCCCAGACACAGCTGCAGCTACATGTCTAATCAACAGCCCATGTCAAATTGCTAGACATTAGAATACAAAACATTGAATATTAATACTATTCATTTGCAGAGTACTGTTTAGGCTTAATTGTAGAGATAAAATACAATTATGTTAAGTTACTCACGGTGATACACAAGCTAATGCGGGACCAACACACAAGCTAGCAGCATGACACATCCCCACTGCGAACAACATTGGAGTAAATTTCCCTCTATTCCCTCTTGCCCCGTGCAGTGAGGCGGATAAACTTTTCTCCCCCCCACACACACACACACACACACACGCACACAGCTTCCTAGCCGCTAATCCCCTCCTGCCCGGTTCAAAACAGCTTAAATCACCAAACTTACCTTGGAAAATGTCCTCGAGTTAAATGGGCATTATTATATTGTCACCTTCCATGGCTGGGACACAAACGAGTTGATCTTCGGCTCACCGAAGAGACCAGAGAAGACGTAGCGGGGCACGAGAGCAACAAAGTGGGACAAGAAGGAGGAGAAGGAGGGGCGGGACCAGACAGGAGTCGGCTGCCGCGTCGTTGGAGGATCCGGCTGTCAATCACCCGGCGAAGTGGGCGGGTCCTAACTGTAAAAGGATTATGGAGGCCGAGCTATCAGCACTGATCCCAGGTCTGAGGTCTGAAAGGAATGTGGGATGGAAAAACAGACGGAGGCCTCCGGCACCAGGATTATGATTGTTCTAATGTTTCCATCATTATTCAGGTGATACTGTATGAAGATCTTTTTTATGAATGCAGTTTTAAAATAGATTTACGTGCTAAAGCCTTTAAATAATAATATTTTAATAATTATAAAATATAATTATAAAATATTATGATAAAATAATACATTTTAAATTAATTAATTAATTAATATTTAATTAAATATTTTGGGTGATTTAGTTTAAGTATTATTTATTAAATGATAAAATAAAATAAAATAAAATAAAATAAAATAAAATAAAAAATATTTTTATTTTATTTTATTTTATTTTATTTTATTTACTGTTGATTAAGAGAAAGCCTGCCACCGAATAACATAAGGAACATAATGAGTAAATCTAAATGTGAGGGTGTAGTAACAAGTGGCCAAATATTGTTTTCCTTTACTGCCGCATCACATACAGATCATGACTGGCTGGCAAAGAGCTCATCATTTTCATAACAACAAATACAAACTACAGTTCACTGAATAATCTGGATTACCAGGACGAGTAAATCTCTCGAGCCCTTCACATGTGGGTGGAAGTCAGATATCCAGCCAAAAATGTTAGACCTGTTTCGAGATACAGGGCCTTGATTTGCTTATTTCTTTATTTACTTGGCTTACCTGTAATGAGTACATAAACACATTAAATCCGTTAATGGTTCCTGCGTTATGTGCTTCAGCAGACAATAAATTGGATGACAGTGACATCTCATTATCCAAAGCAGTGACCTTTTGTCCTCCCTCGTGAATGTAAATGGATGTGGATAAACACATCTGTGAAAGTAATGCAGTGCAATACAAAACTGCTGCTCAGCACAGCATCAGCATTACCAGAGGACTGAACACCTCTTTGATGCTCTGTTAACAGATACTAAACAATTCAGTCTTTACAAAGGTAGGATTCATTTCTGAGGTGTTACAATGGATTGAATCTATACATCACAATCACAGTAAATAGTCTGAAATAACATATGTATTAGAAGTTAAATATGAACGCATTATTAATATAACAAAGGGAAAGTGCAGTAATAATATTTTACTCTTTTACATAAACTTCTCTTTCCTTATTAAAAACCACAGAAAAAGCTCTGGTGCACATTATTAACAGACATGTGTTCTGTTTTAGGTTCGTGAAGTAATTTCAGACTTTGACCTGATCGCGATCAAAGACAAAAACAGTCAATCATGTTTCTCCGGACTGTGTTTTATGATTAACAGACTAAGCGCAAACTGTGCCAGTTAGATTCCAGTCAGTTTATCAGGCGAAAAACACTGACATCAGTTATTCCACTGAATGCGGGAATCCCCATTTCCAGCCAGCCCCCACATTGACCTTAACCTTTTCGACTATAACATCTCATTAGGAGCAGGGGAGCAGTGATCACCAACCAAAGGCTGACAGAAAAGCAACTGATTCAGATTGACCGTCTGTCCTCCCGCCCAATGGTGGTTTATCAGCTTGCATGTACAATATTTACATATATATGTCATGCAAATTTTCTCATACAGAGTAACTGTATGTCTTTTGTCCTAGCGAGCATTAAGATGCAAAGTGCTACTTTAATGGAGGGGGATTACATTTGTTGTTTGTTCAAAGATGTGTCATATTGGGGTTAATCTCAATCTTTTTAGTCATTTTTTGTGGCTGTTGTTTGCTGCACTGAACCGCACCTGCTTCTTATTTTACCTCTGCATGGATCTTTTGGTTAATCATCCGGTCTCTCAGTGAATTTAACTGCTTGTCCATCTGCCTTAAAACTAAATGAGCCATGGTGGCCATCCGTCTGTCCCCATCTGCTGATCTTTTGTCTCATTAGTCTTTATGCCTGCTTCCTCTGTCAGAACTGCTCTGGACTGGTTAGTTATAGAGTATTTAACTATCTTTGATTATATCTCCTCTACCTCTTCTTCCACCTCTCTTATCGTAGCACGTCAGCATTTTTGTGCTTCAAGATTCAAGACTTTAAATAACCACAGGTTCTATCTACAATATCCATATTGCAAAATTTGTTGGAGGAAGCGAACAATCTTCCTGTTTGACAGTGATCATGCTTATGACAGTACCTTTTAGGTGATGGATGCTTGAACTACACTGATCAGCCACAGCATTAAAACCACTGACAGGAGAAATAAACATTGACCGTTTTGTGACAATGCATGAATGCCAGGTAAACTTTTGGACCTGACATTCATGTAGATGTTACTTAGACATGTACTACCCACCTAGACCAGACCAGGCCCCCTGACCCCATAGTAATGACACTCCTTGATAGCAGCAGCCATCCCCAGCAGGGTGCAGCCTGACACAGACACACACACAAAAATGGTTTAGGAACAACTCAAAAACACAAGAAGAACAGACCAAGGTACTGACCTGGCCTCCAAATTCATTAGATCCCAAACTGATCAAGTATCTGTTGGGTGATCCACAGAGGCCCCTCCCCTCAACCCATAGGACCCCACTAACAACATTCTGTTGCCAGACACCACAGGACACCCTCAGAAAGCCCATGTCCATTCTCTGATGAGTCACAACTGTTTTGGAGGCACGAGGGAGACCAACACAACATTAGGCAGGTGTTCATAATGTTACGCCTGATATGGGTTTAATCATAAAATAACTTCAGAATTAGAAGTTACAGTACTGTTTTACTGGCTGAGAAATTCTAAAATCATTGGTCTATGTAGTGCAGTTGCTTAAAGTCCATTTTTTTTTATCAGGTTCTTTCATCTAATACAGCAAATCAATGAGCCAGAAACACGTTTGACAGACATTTTCTATTATTACCAGGCCACTGAGATGAAGAATTTGGAAAATTGCAGACAATGTGCTCTACTTTCTATTGTAATTCTGTTAATGGCTACGAATAAGCCCTGGCCACCTGTTGCATTGTGTAATATAGTGTTGCTTCCCTCTGCTGGACTTTTTGTCTCATTGCAGACAGAATTCAGAGATGAGGAGCTTGGAAGGAGAATGGGGGTTTGCCATAAGCAGGAGGATGTAGCCTGTAATTCTGTACTTCGTATATCTTGTTGCTGACAAATACCCCCTATTATAGAAGAATAAAAAAAATAATATGTACTCATATATAAAATCAACTAAATGGAGACATGTAAACCCACCCTGGGTACAAACTATTACTAAACTGTAAAAAAAAATTAACTCAAGTAATAACAATAACAAGCAAATAACATGAAAACTGAACTGAACTGAACTGACCAATGAATTAAAGTTATAAAGTTCTTCACTTTATATACTGCATCACAACATTTGGTATCTCACCAAACAAATATCCACCCTCCTACCCAGATGAACATCAACCACAGCCCGCAGCCATGCCACACACACCTACTGTACAGTGGGCGACATAATGTCACAACAAGAGGAAGAAGAAAAACAAAACGCACGTATCAACAGCAAAGTACAGCAAATGTGTCACATCCTATAAAACCTTATGGCTGAGCCAGAAGTACCTTTAGCTGTTTGCGTTTGAGGTGTGTCATTAAATCCTCCAGCATTTATGAGGTGACATGTGGTGAACCAGTCATCAAGCGAGCAGTGTGTAAAAGGCCACAAATGCCACTTGGTTAGACCGCTAAATTTATTAGGATCCATCCTCTGGTGAGTGCAGATGTCTGTACCAAGATTGCTGGCAACCTGTCATGTGAGGTATTTTCCATGATGACGGTGATATGGAGAGAAAAAAATAACAAACAACAAAATCATGACAACTGATATGGCGCCTATATGTGCGGTTTATGCTTCTGTATCAATTTGGGGCAGACCCTACGCAGACCCTAACCGTACCCTGAAGTACATCTCCCCAGAAATGTAACAACACATTGCTGTGATTGGTCCGCTTGGTAGCTTATTTCCGCAAGACTATTTCCAGGTGCTTCTCCATCTCCGCAATTCTTGAATTGATTGTTTTGGATCAATAAAGATGGATTACATCGAGGAAAGGTTAACTGAAGAGGTTCGGAGATACAAACATTTGTAGGACTCGTCTTCAATGAATTTTCAGCAACATTTCGGTGAAATTTCAGCGATTTCAGTGAAATCGCCATCGTTGAAAGTGAAGATGGAAAAATGACTGGCACAAAAAGACACAGCGCCAACTAGCGTGTTTACAGAGCGAGCCAGACTGACTAGCGCACATGTATAAATAGCGTAGGCTACGTGTGTAGGTTACGCCGTCCATGTCCAGCAGAGGCATAAACGGCGCTTGACTGACGCAAAATGAACAACGTCTTCCAAAAGTTTCACAAGATCTTTCAAAAGTGTCTATAGATGTTGCACAGTGTGTACAAGATCTTCAACAGTTCCTGAGATCTCAGAAGAAATCTATCAGGATTTTGAAGTAGCTTCTTGCGCTATTGCAAAGGTCTCTCAGGATTTTGCAAAACTTTAACAAGATATAGCAAAAACTTCTTAAGATCTCGCAAAGGCTTTGAGGGATTATACGAGCATTTCTCAAGATCTCACAAAACTTTCACGATCTCTTAAAAGTTTCTAAAGGCCTCGCAAAAGCTTCTTTAGATGCTGCCAAACTTTCTTGAGTTCTTGAGATCTCACAAAACTATCTCGGGATACCGCAAATGTTTCTCAAGATCTTGCAAAATTTCTTGATCAAAATTTGCATCCATGCATTTTAATTAGAGAAACCTAATCAAGTAGCACAAACAACCCTCTTAGGGTTAGGAAGGTTTAACTTTATAAAGGCTCACAGCATGAGGAAACCCTGTTCGTTATTTCCAGCCGGTTCCAGTTGCTGACATTTGTGCATCTATTTACAGCCATGAGAATAGTTAATCACGTGATAACCAAAGTTCTGGACATGATGTTGATGACGTACCGAGAACTATACTGTAACATGGTTGTTGCTGGTTGCTGCAGTTTTCACTGTGACTCAATGGCTGCTAACAGATGTCACCAGTTTGAGTCACATCTCGACAAAAGTGGCTCCTTCTCTCATATAAAACAAAATGACTAAATGGAAACGCACATATCCGCATATAGGCAGGCCCACATAACGCACATGAATGACAACACACAAAGAACTCTGAAACCCCAATGCACTCGCACAAAAGCACACATCAAACACCAATCACCACTGACCCTCCCCGTAGGTTTCTCTCATACACACTCTGTCGCGCGCACACCAAAGCCGCTGATGGTTGTTAAATACATGGCGTCACTGCCAGGCAGGAGGTGGGTGTGGTCTTCACTGGTTTGTTGAACATACCAGAGCTTAAATGCTGAACAGTCACAGTCATTCACTAACGCCACCCTGTCCTCCTCTCCTTCATTGACTCCCTGTTGCACCAGCATTCACCAGGTAACAATCTACTTTTTTTCTACACAAATGAAATGTTTTTCTTTCTTTTTAGCTCTGTCAGTGTCTAACCTGTCTACATGTCTTGGCTTTATTTTAAATATGTTTCTTTACTTCTTTCCTTGTGGATCTGGACACATCTGTTTGCTGGTTACTTGGAAAGTGGTTCAGCTCTTTTTTTTTCTTCTTCTGGAAACCAGTCTCGCCCTCTTCAAGAGAACAGCACAGTTATCAAGTAAAGATGTCTCTTCCGTTGTCAGTGCTGATATGTCTGACAGTTGTCCAGCTGTGCATGGGAGATCAGCCCGTGGAGGAAATCATCACGACCAGTAAGTAGTGATATGGAAATGCAAGACGCAAAAGCAATGTCATGTCATGTTACGTAACAGAGAGGATAAGAGTATGTTAAAAGACAAAAAAAAAGTCAAGTCACCAGTAAAGTTTGCTTAGTTTTATTGGGAGTTAATACGCAAATTTCACTGCATAGTCAAAAATCATTTACTTTAATTTGAAGCTTTAAATGATAGAAATATTTAGAGTGCCACAACTGCTGGCATATCACATTTACAGTCTTGCATGACACAAATATATCAATGCATCAGTTGCCCACAGTGATAGAATTTAAGGAAATCATCATTATCCTTTACAAAAAAAATAATAATAATTGACATTCCCCAACTTTTCCTCTAGATGCTATCTAGTTCACTATCAAGACACTAAACATATGCAACTGATTGCTGTGCATTCATATGCCATTTCATAAACATGCTGTATAGCCTTTTACCGCAGAGGGGAGCCATAAAATAATATAGAATTAAATGCTATGTACATATACTGTTTAAACAAAAGAAAAAAATCTAAACATGACAACAACAAAATTAGATAACAACTCGTGGTAAGGTCAAGGATGTCATCTTCTTCCCTCATCAGCTACAAAGCAGGGAATGCAGACAAACAGGAAATGTTACACAGTGAGAGCAGAAGTCAGCGGTCATTAAACTTACTTACTGGTTCAGTCTGAGTACTAAAAGTGGGTCTTAAAAGTGTTAATCTCAGCAATATAGTGATTCACTAAACAATAAAACTAATCGTAAGAGCCTGTGGGACACAGTGGCACAATAAGTCGTGTGTTTGTGCGCTCAGTCTATAGACAGTGACTGCATGCTGCAGTCTGGTTGGGTACAGTGAGTCAGAACATTTGGCTCAGACAAAGTCATCATTGCTCAAGTGCTATTTAATTTGGCAGAGTGGAGTATGGCCTGGGAGCATTTAGGAAGAAAACATAATCCATCAGGGGTCATTCAATACCAGAACTAAATGCGCAATTTGTTCAGTAAAAAACGGAAGTGTGGACAGAATTTAGAGAGAAGTAGGATTCTTATTTTTCTTTTTTTTTCATTTCATAGCTGTGGAGGTCTTTCTCTTTACAGTCACACTTGACACCGATGTATTTGGATATTACATAAAGAGCGACTACACACTGGATCTTTACATTGTTGCACTGATCACTGTGGGTTGAAAAGCTTAAGTGTGTTCCCATCTAAAATGTTGTGACTGGTTGCTTTTCTGGCCGATGTCTAACTTCTAGCGTATCATTGAACTACGAGGCATAGTGGATTTCTGTGCTGAGCTGGGTGGGGACGGAACATATAGCAGCTGCCACGTGGCCGTACAAACAAGCTTTTCAACCTTTGCATAGTTTCACATGAACCTGAAATTAATCAATGTCTACATCAGTCATCTGCACGAGAGAGAACTCACAATAAGCATGGCCCAGAGGTGTTTTGAGTTTAATGCTAACTGCAGCATATTAACATGTTAATGGCGGCAATATTTAAAATGCTGTTGTTTGGGAAGTATGAAAATGTAGATGTTACAAAAAAAAAAACTGTTTAAGATGTGCTACCATTTTACACTTTTGGTATAGTGTTTTAAGTGTTTCTTATTTAGCTTGTTAAAATGCTAATATTTGCAAACTGAAAATGTCTATTCTATAGCTGTTCAGATATGTCACCCAAAGCCACAAGAAGCTCCAATAATCGAGTCAGCTGGATTCATCCTCTGAGGGCCATGAATATCCGTGCACAATTTAATTCCAATCCATCAAAGACTGGTTTTTCAGTCTTTACTGTAGGTACAATAGGTTTTTGAGTTAGTGCCAAAGGGGTGGATCCTCCAAGCGACAGTGTTCCTGCGAGGAATACAAGGTCGTAAATGTTAAATGGTTACCGGCTATGGATTCCAGTTTATTGTTCACATGGACATTAAATACAATGATCCAATTTTCTTGCCCTAAAACAAAACAGAAAGTATATTATTTGACATGCACAAAGGGGTTCTAAGCACTGAATCTTGTGAAATATATGTATTAGAAGAGGAAGAAGAAGTTTTTTCCAACATCATTGACATCACTAAATTTTTTCTATCGAAGAAGTCAACCAAGACCAGCATAGGTTTCGTCTCTGTTCGTCTTTTCAACCACTTGTTTGTTCTGATTGGGTTATTATGGTTTTCTAATTGGTTAGGCCGGCCAAGGTCCAAGAAGAAGCTGGAACTAAACTATAAATTTAGCTTGCATTGAAAGCCTTGCCATAACAGTTACTGCTTGGTTTGGCAGCAACGGTTTGGCAGCTTAAGACTATCTCAGTCCGCTAGCTCAGTCCAGGGTTTGGTGGTCTTACAGTTTCCACATCTTTGTCTGATCTTGTGGACTGACATAGCACATTTTCCAGATAGATGGAGTTCATTGGAGCCAGATTATGAGTAACTGCATCTAATAACACAAATTAGTCTTTAATAGATTTGGGTATTAAACTACATCAAGCTATGCCTCTTAAGTGGTCATGCAGTGAATGCCAACTTATCATTGTGTGTGTTTAATTTCCTCATAGAAAAAGTGCCTCTTCTGGGTGGCTGGTTTGAGAAGAGCCCCGATGCAAAAGACGTTCAGGAGGCAGCTAAACACGCGGTGATAAAGTTCAACGCAGAATCCAAGGGCAAGAAGATGTTCAAACTGGTCTCCGTCACCAGCGCCAAGTCTCAGGTTGGATTCATCTTTCCGACACAAAGGCTCACTCTGTTGCCGCCACAGTGTGACACCTAATAGTTCTGTCGTTTGTTGGGTCAAATCTTCAGGTGACCAGCATGATCCACTTCAAGATTAATGCAGTCCTGGGGAAAACCAAATGCCTCAAGTCTGAAAACCATGACCTGAACAGCTGCAGTCTTGACAAAAAGGTAAATCTCATCTATGTGTTTGTATTTGTCTACAAAATTGTCTGTGATGGATCTCAATCATCCGTGCCATGGTATCCATGGTGTCCAGAAAAAGAAGGGGAAAAAAAGCTACAACCCTATATGTCCAGTTGCCTTTGTTGAGGGCTTTGTTTTTGTTTTTGACCTATAAAATTGTATTGTAGGAGTTTTTGATGTTGCATCAGCATTACTTACAATAGTTGATGGCTAGGTTGTCATGTTCAGTGGTTATAGTGGGCTAACTAACTTTTTTGCTGTTAATAGCATACAACAACATAGCACAAAGATTCCTCCCTAAGCTAGAAACTTCACAGTGTTGGGGGTCAGCTACATCCTGGCATTGTATTACAGGACTGTAATGAGTCTGGCATTCCAAGTAATGTTTCACTGTGATTATGAACAGATGTGTTGCTCTTCATCAGTTCAGCACATTTGGATCTAGTGTAAAGGCACCTACTTCAGTGTGAATGATTACAATTTAAATATACATGACGTACTTTGAAAGTTTGGTTGTCTCTCTTCCAAAGCAGCAAAACGATCAGTCATTCTCTCAGTGAAATCAGGCGTGCTCCTGACAAGTTCGAACTCCATGGAAAGCATGGCCGGTGTATTCAGACATTCCTGACTCACTGTGTTTGCAGTAGATAGCTAACTGCTAACTCTTGGAGCGTATACAGATTGATTGGCAGTGCCAGGTCAAACTGTTTTATTATGACAGCCAAACTATTTGGACGATTTGCAGCCAGAGTATTGCTGGCATGCCCATATTGGTCAATTTCAGTCCGGCAGCAAATCACCCAAAAATAGGCAGGTCAACAGAACTCCATGGAACATAGTTATACACTGATTGGACAAGATTCACAGGCACACTGAGAGTCTATAACACTGATAGTCTTACTCTGTGTCTGTGCGCACATTGGAAAAAGAAAACCATTCTTTCCTTCTTTCTTTCCAATGGAGAAACCACCCACGTGCACACAGAAGATACTACATTAGCATGCGTGCTCTTTAGTCCTGGTCTCCATTATGGTAGAGTCTTTTATTAGGGAGGTCATCTTGCTCATTAGAATATATATAGGTAGTTGGAGTGGTTAGATGTGCAGCTCGGTTCGCCTCCCCCCATGTCCATGGCTCTAGTACACACTACTTATTATTGTTATTTAAAGGTTAACATAATGATAAAATTGGCCTTAAACCACAAAGGAAAGATACAAAAGAAATATATGCAAGTTACATTTGTAAATGTAAAATGACCACTTTCTCTTTCTCGTGAAATAGTTATTGTTGTTTACCCTTTCACAGAGTCTGAAGTGCCACTTCGAGGTGACTTTGGACCCCCGCAACAACAAACATGACGTGCAGAAACTCAACTGCAAGAAAGTTGTGCAGAAGAAGGCTTAAAGGTTTTCTCCTTTTTTAAAAAAAACAAAACAAAAAAAAAACAGGCTTGACGTTTTTAAAGCTCTGTAGATTTCACTTCCTTCTTTACTATTTTCTACACACAGTTTCTTTTGATTAATGTTTTGCAGCTGGTTTAAAGAGGTGGATGTAATGGAGGTGCGGTTCGGTGGAAAAATCAAACAAATAAACCAAGATTTGGAAAAGACGACCGAGAAGAAATGATGATGATTTGTGTTGGCGCGATATCTTTATGTTTTCTTCATCTATTTATTTTCATGTTTTGTTTTTAATTTTATGATTTCGCATATGATTTGTGTGGCAATTATCCTGTGAAATTAAAACTAAAAAAAAACAAGAGAGCCATCAGATGAATGGAGGTAAGAGAAAAGGCTCATGATTTTTTATTTAAATGATATTTATTTAATTGGTGGGATTGTCATGTAAATGAGTGGACTAAGAGATTTCCAGTAATGACATTTTAAGCCGTCCTAATTTCCTCTCATTCCAAAGAACGAGAAGACATCTGGCATCAGAAAGAATCGCTCACTTCACCTCCAGTCAAGCAGAAACATCTTAGCATGCTACGGAAATATCATGGATTATATTGTTAACGCTCTTTCTACTCGCTGCATTCGTATAACCTTGATCCTGAGAATATCAGTATCCGACATGTCTTCCTTCTGTCCTATTGGCACAGAAGATTTGGGAATGGGAGTAACGGTTTCTTCTCCAAACACTGATGCACCAGAAAAAAAGTGCAGTGAATCTGTAAGAAGTGTTGCAACATTGCAGGACACAAAGGTATTTTTACAACCCACTACTTTACTGTCACAGTATTCAAATTCAGGCAGCACTGTACAAGAGAATAAAGGTGGTATTGTAAACCCACCAGGTCAGATGTCTGTGTAGATTTTCAGTCATCCAGATCGTGGTATTCCAGAGTACTTGAAGTACCAGAGTACTCATCCAAGAGGTTCCTTCAGTTCTTCTCAGCCGAAACTCACGTGACTGAAAAAAGAAGATGTCTCACTACTATGTGATTCTGTATGTGGCCATAGGGTCTGAGAAATTCAGAAGGGTTTCGGCCAAACACAATATCCTAGTCCACTTCAGCCCTAGAAAGGAGCTTAAACAAAAACTGCCTCAGGCCAAGAATAGAAGACACAAAGAGAAGCTAGGTAACATTGTATCTGCTTTTGATTAGCTAGGCGTGCACAGACCTAAATATAAATGGACAAAACAACATGGGTGAGTGGTATGACCGGCCTAGGGGAAACCAGTACTTAACTTAAAAGACAACTTTCCCTGCTCCCAAGAAGACCCAGTGCTCAAGGAACCTACAGTCCAGATTAATTTTTATTTTGCCATTATAGTTAATCTTCAGGGTGAGCATGGCCCAAACAACTAGTCAAAAACAGAAGAAACAGAACTGGCTTCTCACCCCTGATCGACTTGGATGGACTGCAGTGATAACATTTCAAATTCATAGCTGCACGGTAGGTTCAGATGATGTGATGGCTGTCCTTTTGAACTGCACTTCATCGGCTCTCCTCCATTCACTGCCCGGCCTACAGGAAGCTGAAAAAACAAAAGGAGAGCGCAGCAACCCTTGCAGGCAGGGAGGGAGCACAGTACTGAACGGGTAAACAACACACACATGACTCACCGTCGTAACAGAGAGCCATACACAGATCTTCATGACGGGGCACTCCTATGAGCATATAGCACTGCACACATGGACAGAGAAGACAAATGGTTGGAGGAAGGAGTAAAAGGAGGTCATATTTTAAAATGAAGCAACCATGCTTATGGCATCACTTATCAGCCACATACTGATCTGACCTCCCTCCCTGACTGTTTCACCACCATTC
Source organism: Chelon labrosus (assembly GCF_963514085.1). Lineage (NCBI taxonomy): Eukaryota > Metazoa > Chordata > Actinopteri > Mugiliformes > Mugilidae > Chelon > Chelon labrosus. The sequence goes on along the minus strand of NC_140355.1, from coordinate 7,085,206 downwards.
ATTAGGTGATTCATGTGAGCTTTGGGCCATTAACAGACTTTTTGTGTGTGTGCTTGGTTTTTTAGTTTACGCCAAACTGACGAAGGCAATTCGAGAGTGTTCTGTAAAATACACTTATATTCCTTTAAATAAATATTCCTTCATAGTCTCCAGTACATATCGTACGAGTCAGAAAAAAGGCCTATAAACGAAACAATGGGACATATCCTACCACTTAGGAGTTATTCTGAGCTGAAAAGCTCTGCCTTTCTGGCCATGCTGCCAGAAAGGCAGAGACAAGAGTAATTCTCTTCAAGTTCAAGATCCCATAAACTGATTTGCCTTGGCCAGTGACCAGAAAGGCTGCTGCATCTTGCTTTTATACTGAACAGTTATTATAAGCAGACTTAGCATAAAGGCAATTCACAGAGTCCTATAAGCAAACTTTTCAAAACCATGAAAACAGGCACCTTCCTAAACCTTTTTTTTTTTTTTTTCACGAGAGAGGCTATGTAAATTTAAAACAAAAAAACTACATATGTGAGCTCCATGTAAATGTGGTTTCAAATGTCTAGAAAATTTTGCTTTTCACAGTTTTGCTTCTCTTGGTATGTGGAAACTAAGCACAAAGTTATGTGTTACTCACTGAGAAAACAGAATGATTTAATTTTCTCTCTGAGAAAGAAATCTTCATGCGTTGCTTTACTTTCCTTGATCTCAAAGTCCATTTCATAAATAAAAATGATTATACTGGCCTTTTTCTTGAGATGGGAATGACCATCTAACATCTGTGGATCTCTTCATAGCCAGATCACTGAGGTACACGCTCTTTCCATTTCTTAAAAGCCTTCCAGTTTGAATTTCTTGGTGAACATCACATGGAAACTCTACCCTAGATAGAACAACCAGAAAACCTTTATTCCCATTTGGTCAGTCATCATGTCTGAGGAAAATTAGACTCACTGCTTGATAATATGTGGCTGTCTGAAGGGATGCCAGGCGATTCTGAAATCTTTACCACTAAACAGCACTGCTCACTCCACACGACATCATTATCTAACTATTAGGACGATACAGTTTTCCACTAGTAAGCACTATCCAGTTTCTCTCTCCATCTTCCCCCTCTGTCTGCCACACATGCACACAAACAAAGTAGGGTATCTGTTACATAGATTTCCACAACCAAAACATGTCTTTACAGTAAAATGTAATAATTCACTGGATAAAGACTTTACTTTTGTCCCCAAAAGTGACACAAGTTCTCATAATGTGACTATGTGAAGTGACACACAGACACATAAAAAGAGAGAGAGAGCGAGCGCTTTTGGTACAGCAATTAATCTCTTAACTTTTAATTCTTCCTGTGTTTATATGTCTTTTATAAGACGTATATTTTCGACACATTTCCCCAACATACAGTCTGTCATTTAGTACGGAGTCTCTTTGGAACAAATCCCGGGGAGAGGCACTCTGGGCCACAAGCTTATATTCTTGTAGTAGATGTTGGAGACGTGCAAAAGTCAGTGAAGGCAAACCAATACAAAGAGGGAGCAGGCAGACAAAAATGGGCACGAAATACAAAAATATAGAAAGGCAAAGGCACATGGGGGCAACATAAATAAAACCAAAAGTCTGGATGAATGAAATGTCTAGACTGAAGGGAGTAACAAATTAGTTTTATCCTCATAAGAAAATAACACACACGTGTATTTCCATGACAATTAACTGTGTACTACAAACCACCAAACTAAATACCATTCATTCATTCATTCATCTTCTATACCCACTTATTCCTGTTAAGGGTCGCGGGGGTCTGCTGGAGCCTATCCCAGCTGTCATCGGGCGAGAGGCGGGGGTACACCCTGGACAGGTCGGCAGTCCATCGCAGGGCCAACACAGAGAGACAGACAACCATCCACACTCACACGCACACCTACGGCCAAGTTAGAATCACCAGTTAACCTAATGAGCATGTCTTTGGATGGTGGGAGGAAGCCGGAGTACACGGAGAGAACTAAATACCAACTCTTATCAATAAAAGGTCAAAGTGTAAACATTAATTATGAGCATATTTTGTGTAAAACACTCTTACCATGATCCATATTTAATATTTTAAGGAAGATGAGTTCCCTCAGTTTTCATCGTCACTACTTTTGTCCATGTTCTCTGGGACAGTTACTCCCAAGTCCCTGTCTTCACAGTGTTTGTCATGCAGCTCTCCTCCTCCTCATCTCCACCCAACCGGTCTGGTTGTTTGGGAGATCTCATGTAAAATCTCCATCAGCCTGTCTACTCCACCACATACATGTAGCTGCTGCATGCACATCCAGTAACAGAGTGGAAAAGTTCAGCTCCAACAGAAAACAGAAGCAGCCACGCTGGTCCCATATTTATTCATTAACATGAATCATTTACATCTACACTTATCTCATAAACGTATTTTACACTTTCAAAAAATAAAGCAAAAATTAAACAAAAAAACAACAACAACATCCATTTTACTCCAAGTGACTCCATTTGTGAGACTTGAAAAAGTTCCTTGTATTCTATTACTTCTCTAATGCTTGTGTTCACGTGGTATTTACCAAAATGTTCACCTCTATGTGCCACATCTCATATTTTTGGATTGTAACACTGATCAAATCTACACAGATCTACAGAGCCGATCTTTCATCTTGCTGTCTTAGTCAGGAAAGTGGCGCTGTGCCGAGTAATTCAGCCGTCAGACGCTGGTCTCGATGTGCGGTGACGTCTTACTGGTCAGCATGCGGGACAGGAGTATGTGCTGGTGGTGGTACCTGGCACAGACACAGGAAAATGACAGACACATATTGAGACACCACCGGTAAACAAACCAGTGAACGATAACTTCGACTTTGGCGCCACCACAAGGCATGGAAATGTTACTACAATGGTTATGTCGTCACACACTTGTGTAAACACTCTCTGCGTACATGTGGTGGGTGTACGAGGATGAGTCATGCAGAAATTGACTGCACACTCTGTACACTGCACACCCACTTTAGAATGTTGTGTACTACATAGAAAAACAGAGAATACATTTACACAACAGGTAAAAAGCAGAACTTTACAGGAACAAGATCATATACTAACTTGCTCATGACCCTTTGAATCTCCCTGTTCTCCTCCTCTTTGAGTTTCATTAAAACCTGTTCCAGGATTGGAAGCTCCAAGTTCAGATACTGAGCTACCTGGAGAGAAGAGAAGAGAGGAGAGGTGAGGTTAAGTGCCAGCAAAATGATAATAAATCATCATAATAAAAAAAGGCTTTCACACTCACATTACAATGGTTTTAGCACACTCACATCATTGCTGACTTCCTCTTCATCCATGTCCATCAGAAAGATCTTCATGATGTCATCAGAGGGACCCTGTAGAATGCGCTCCCATAGCGGGTGGTCTCTGTTGCTCAGCTTTCTCTTTTCTGGACAGGGCACATGTACAATGCGTTCGTGCTGCAATTTCATTTCTCGTTTATTCATTTCATTGGTAAAACAAGTAAGTCCTACCTCCGCTCTGGTGAATACAGTACAGAGCAAACTCCTGGGGATCGTTCTCTATCTGTAGGAAGCATATAAAGAAAAAATATTGAGATATATATTGACATATAGGATATCCGTGTTTGTGGTTTACTGGTGATCCTAACACTTGGCTCTACCCCTCCAATTCTTTGCGACATTTTGACTGACTGGTCATAACCACTTGTCAAGGGAATAACTTTGATTACTTGTTTAATGGCACATATCAGTAGGTGGAATATGTGAACACTGTGTCCTCAAAATGTATTCTTTAGCAGCATGGAAAATGGGCGCGCAATTTCCAGCTTCCTCCCACATTTCAGAGATATGCATGTTAGGTTGATCTGTGACCAATGAAATGAGTGTGAATGGCTGTTTTTCTCTCTGTGTTAGCCCTGTGATAAACTGGCGACCAGGGTGTTCCCTGCCTCTTGGTATCCAGCTGGAATAATATAGTATAGACGGTAATAGACAATGGATGGATGAGTAGAAAAACTGTCTAGTGGAAGGATGTCAGCGACTTCAGCTAGCCAATTTTGATGGCTAGCCACCTGTTCTTGTGGAGAGTTTCCTGGTCTGCAGTGGTTAGTACCTATCAAAAGTCGTCCAAGGGAGAAAAACTGTCAATCTGGCATCAGGAAGGCCAAGGCTCATTGATGCACATGGGGAGTGAAGGCTGGATTGTTTGGTCTGATCTAACAGATGAGCGAACGTAGCCAAAACTGACGAGGAAGTTCATGCTGGCTCTGACAGAAAGGTATAACACAGTACATCACTATTTATTTTTGTATGTGGCTACGTAGTTGCAGACTAGTAAGGGTGCCCATGCTGACCCCTGCCCACTGCCGAAAGTGCCAACAATCGACTAGACCACAGTGACCCTGGTGACTATGTGTCACTTATCTGGGGAACATTATGGCACCAGGGTGAAAAGAGTAGTCGTGCGGTTGCTCTGGCAGTTTCCAGAATGTGCACCAAACTCACTTTGAACTTGTTCAGTAGCTGTTCAATGACTTGGTTTGTTGTCATCCTGCTGGAGATGCGAACTTTAGTCGGAGTCCCATGGGACGGGGTGAAGATAGAGGTCTGCAGAACACAATGAAACACAAATTAGTCATACAACACTTGGAGTGAGGAAACAAAGGAAAGCCCTATGGGTTATTTGGAAAAGGTGGTGGACCAGTCACTCACTTTATAGTTGTAGAAGTGCCCATTGATTGAAAAGCGATGCTGCCTTTCTTTTTCTCTCTGTGCCGCTGACTTTCCCCCGCCCTTCCTCCTCTTAACCAAGGAGGCGTCACTCATGCAGCGAAAGAGGTTGGACTCGGCCTCTATCTCTGGGTTCTTCTGCCTTACAGGGCGCAGTGTGGCGGTCTCATAAACTGGTGGGCCTTTGGATTGTGCAAACAAACAGAAAAAAAAGCGTCTCATTCAACACATGGCGTGAATAACAACAGCAAATAAGATAGATTTATGTGCAACAATTAAGTTTGATTATATTCTATTAACCGTTTACTTTCAGGATTTAATTAAACTTCATGTCTATATGCTGTAATTAAATGCTTTAAGAAAACATGATTGGGATTGGGAATACACTATAAGAAGGAAATTAACTCAACCTGGTAAAGGATCGTTCATCACTCTTTCTTGTGGCGTCTCAGCCATTTCATCTATCTGGTGAAGGTCTGCATATTCCCCCCATCTTGACATACCCCTGCAAAGAGAGACAGAGATTGCCTCACTGACACTAACAATCCTTCGGTCAACATCCATTGCTTAGTAATGCTGGTAATATCACATAACATCTGGGGTTAACCTCTTGTTTCCCAGTGGGCTGGTGGGGTCAGGTGAGATCACAGTAGAGGCAGGAACTATCTGTTTGTCGTCTTGCATTTTCAACCTGATAGGTCTCCGTACTCCCCAGGAGATATTCAGGAAACCTTCCACTAACACCTCTCCACCGACCCCCTGTTACACAGACACAACAACAGACACTTGTTTGATGTCTTGAATCACATTCCGACGCCACTGTAGGAGCTTTCTCAGCCTTGCATTAGCTAATAAATGAGTTCAGTCTCCTTTAAGAGTCTTTAAAGGGGAACTACCGTTTTGTACAACCTGGACCTTATTTCTGGCATAAAATATGATAGTTTACTCACCCATATAACATTGGTGTCATATGGAGTCATTCGGACGCTATTTAGATCCGCGTATATCCATAAAGTGGGAGTGACTGGGGCACCGAAACGCAGCCTCTAAATAACGCATTATCTGCCGTGAAACTCGTTCATTTCACCAATATTTTGTTATGATACGCTAATGCTATTCCCCGTTGAGTCTGGAATTATCTGTTATCATCATCTGGGGTCTGTAGACTGACCTACTAACCTCTGACCTGGATGATGTCATCTCTGAGTCATCTCTTGTTTACCTGTTATTTGCTACTGCTAGTTTTTTGCAACATGGCTGAATATTTTTCCAATTCTGAGGTTGTGGACGACGACTTTGTTTATGATGGACGTCCTTACCGTTTTGAGCCAGAGTATACGGATGAGGAGCTCGTTGGAAGGATGATGCGGCAGAAAGAGGAACAGCTGTCCAAAGAACAACAAACCGCTGCACGTCCGCGAATAGATAACAGGTAACTCTGGACTCAACGGGGAATAGCACTAGCGTATCGTAACGAAATATTGGGGATTATCTGAATTTCGCGGAAGATAATGCGTTATTTAGAGGCTGCGTTGCGGTGCCCCAGTCACTCCCACTCCGAATGACTCCAAATGACACCAAAGTTATATGGGTGAGTAAACGAACGTATTTTATGCCAGAAATAAAGTCCAGGTTGTAAAAAACGGTAGTTCCCCTTTTAGACTTGTTGCTTGGTTACAACGATTGTCTGAAAGCAATGACAAAGACGACTGGGGGAGTACTGTAATTGTGAAAGGAAACAGAAACTATTTGATATATCATCATGAAATCATACCTGAGAGTAACTGAGGTGTAGCTGAGTCTGGTCCTTCAGGAAGCAGTTGTAGGTATCCAGCAGTGACAGAAACGCTGCTCTAAAACGAAAGAAGTTGTTGAAAAGCACAACACAGCACAGAGCAAAACAGCACGACATACACCGACCAGCCAACATTAAAACCAGTGACGGGAGAGGTAAATGACAATGACCATCTTGTGACAATGTAATGTTCTGCTGGGAAACTTCTGGACCTGGCATCCATGTGATATTACTTAGACATGTACCACCCACCGAGACCAGACCAGGTAATCCCACAGAGGTCCCTCATACGACCCAAAGGCCCCCACTAACAACAATCTGGGACACCCTCAGAAGGCCCATGTCCATTCTCTGATGAGTCACAACTGTTTTGGAGGGACAAGGGAGACCTACACAACATTAGGAAGGTGGTCATAATGTTATGCTTGATCTGTGTATACAACTGTAGTGTTTTCGTGTTCGAAAGCACGATTCATTTTATTGTTCCACATGGTAGGGAATTTGGATCGTGGTCCCACCCATGCTGCATCCATAAAAAAAGCATTCCACAATAAAAGACAATTACAGGGAGCAGTAACTGTTGAGAACATACGAATAAAAAAACACTATTTCATCTCAGCAGCCCCCATTTTCTAGGTGGTGGGACAGTTATTATCCTTCCTTTGCAGAGCTTGCTCATAACTAGACTTCAGGGGTAGATGCTGTCTTAGACCGGTTATCTTCCACAAAGTCTGCAGAACTCTGTGCAGCTGAAATTTTGACCTGCACAGAGAGGTTACACAACTAACCAGCTCGCGTGTGTTTGCACTGCAAGCTGAACGTGTAATCACCAGACTAGGACAACATCTGGGAATACGCATCAACAGTAACCGCTTTACCTGCACTGAGAGCATTAATGACTGTTGCGCTGTCTTGGCATACTTTAAAAAGCAAAAGACAGAAGTGCAGTTACCCACCTGGACAGTGTCCTCCCGTCCCCTGCCTGGATCACTGGGAGCAGAGCTTCTTCATTCATCTCTGGTCAACTGCGACAGAGAAAAAACAAAAGAACAAACATCCTCTGTGACTGAATGCGGTAGCAATGTTAAAGCAGGAAAACTGAAGTGAGAAGCCAGCTGACTAATAGTAGAGAGCCGCCGACTTGTTGAATGGTACTCCAGTGTGTATGTCACTATTTTTGCACATGCTCCTAAATAAACAGTTGACCAGCTTTATGTCAACCTTGACCTGGCTCTGGCTCTGAAAATGAACTACACTGCACTTGTACAACAAGCAATGTATCTCTTCTCCCAAGAATAACCGAATAATTAGTCTTACCTCCTCTCACATGACAAATCAGAGGTCCCTTCTTGATTCTGTTTCTTTGTCCCTGCCTTCTGTCTGGGCTTTAAATATCTCTTTCCAGTTTCTGCCTCTCTCTTTCCCTCTCTCTCTGAAGTTTTTGTGTTATATTTATCTCTCTCCAGTCATGCGTTCGCTCTTTTACTTTCTTTTTTTGTGCTCGTCTCTAAGAGATTTAATAACAGTGCTCCACCCAGTAACCAGTGATGACAGTGTGGACCCAACCATTTGTTTATTCTTTGGTCAGAGACACTGAAGCCTGTGACTGACTGCGGGGACTGCTGGGATATCCAAAGCTGCTTTTCATCTGAACAGTCTTCTCTTTTCTTTATCTTCTGTTTTTCTGAATTACTGCCACGGACACAGCAGTATGAAAACAGCTGTCAGCTCGATTTGTCCACTGCTTTCACTCTTTCCAGCTCTCTCTGCCTCAGCCTGTTTGCTGGTTGGAAATATCTCAGGTATTCGGCAGCTGTCTTCCCAGCAGTCTCACCTCTCTCCTTTCTGACTGACAGTTCACTCTTGTAAAGATGGAATGAACCCCCAACAGCAGCATAAAAGGCCCAGTAAGCCACTTCCAGTACAAAGGCTATTTAGGGCCCTCATGCTTTTCTAAATGCACATGAAATTCTGCATACATGTGATGAATTATATTTTACATCTCATGATATGTAGTCAACTGAAACTAAACTAATCTTCCACAGTACAAGAAACAGAAACACAATTGTTTAATGTTTATTTCCTCCTTAGCACAGTCAAAGGAATGTAGGGCTGTAATTAGACTTTCTTGTCTGACTGCTTTACACTTACAAAAAATACACCAATCGGCATAACCACCTATGGCCACCTGTCTCATATTATGCAGTTTCTCTTGTGCCTCCAAAATAATTGTGAGTCATCAGAGAATGGACATGGGCCTTCTGAGGGTGTCCTGTGGTGTCTGGCAACAGAATGTTGTTAGTGGGGGTTTTGGGTCTTATGGGTTGGGGGGAGACTCCTCTGTGGACCATCCCACAGATATTTGATCAGTTTGGGATGTAATGAATTTGGAGGCCAGGTCAACACCTTGTGCTGTTCTTCATGTTTGTTTAGTTGTTCCTAAAGCGTTTTTGTGTGTGTGCCTGTGTCAGGCTGCATCCTGCTGGGGATGGCGGCTGCTGCCATCAAGGAGTGTCATTGCTATGGGGTGGGGATGCCTGGTCTGGTCTAGGTGGGTGGTACATGTCTAAGTAACATCCACATGAATGCCAGGTCCTAAAGTTTCCCAGCAGATTATTGCATTGTCACAAGATGGTCAGTGTTATTTATTTTTTCTGTCCTGTGGAAATTACAGCTCCAAAAACATTCTCTCTCATGTGGTGTTCCCCAGAGGTCAGTTTTAGGCCCATCATTGTTTAAAGGAACCGTATGTAGGATTGTGGCCAAAACTGGCCAAAACTGGTACTGCAATCACTTTCAAAATACTGTAGAACGGTGTATCCCCTCAGCCTCGAGGTTGCCAGCTAAGCTGCAGGATCCAGCAGGAACGTAGGCTGCTACAAGGAGCTTCCAATGGCAAGTGACGAGTCCTTTTTTCTGTTAATAAAGTTTATGCTTCATGATAGATGTTTTGCGAAGTAATTATGTATCGCAAAAATTTACTAATGGCGATTAGCCAAATATTTCGTAAAGATGTACTGTAATACCACATTTCAGTCGGAACATAGATTGTTTTCATACCCTGCTAGTGGTGCGATATAAAGCTTTTTATGAACGCATTTAGCACGGGCGACCATGGAAAATCCACTGTCTATATGTACGGAAGAACGGGGCTTTTAGCCTATACCAACAAACATGGTAGAATATAGCATCCAAAAGTCGAGGGTCAATTCCATGCCATTCCGGACTTTGTCACGACGTATTTCGGATTCATAACGAGGTCTTTTAGGTTTATAACGTTATACATGTTTTATCCGACACGTTCGTAGCTGCAGCTGTGGTAACTAGAGCAGAGCTGGCAACCCGGAAGACGAAACTCTACTGACTTCGTGATTAGTAGATAGCTTGAGGGTGGCGCCTCAGGCCAAAACACAACATGACAACATCAACATCAGTTGAGGGCTGCAACTTTCACTTTTAAATGACAATATCCTGGCCGGACCACTGTTGTCAGTGATATAAGTATTTGAAATGAACATGATTTCTTCATGTCTAGTGACATATCAGGGCCATTTTATGATTAATTGAAATACATTTCTTACATACGGTTCCTTTAATTTGTACTTGTTGCCTCTGTGCCAAACAACTCTTTAAGAAACACAATGTATTTTACCATATCTATGTCTCCAGAAAGGGTTACACAGGCAGAATCTCCCGTTTAATTTCATTACATTTAAGATGGTGTATTTTCCAAAGGCAAGGAACTTCTTATCCCTAAAAGGCTTTTAATTCCTGACACACTGCTGGCAACTGCTGTGTTGAGGTTGTTACACTGGCTTCTGGGGAATTTAAGAATTGATTTTAAAATTGTATTGCTTATTTTTTACAGCTTGATTTATGAACCAACTAGCCCCCTCAGGTCATCAGAAACAGCCTGGGCACCACCAAAAACTGCTTTTAACTTTTATGCTAGAAGTGGCTGGGACATGTAATAGTACCTAATCCTGCTGGGGTTTTTTTTGTTTGTTTTTTTAAACCCATTTATTCTATCTTTTGTTCATTAGATACTGGTTGTAATGTATCTGATGGTGGTGTTTGTTTTAATGGTATGTACTTGTGCCTATTGCTTTATTTAAAGCTTTGCTAATACTAAGGAACTTAGGTCAACTAGCACTTCGGCTCATTTATAAATCCCGGTTATACACAGTTTACACTCTCCCAGGTGTGCTTATTCGTGTCTGAACATGTGCTACATGACACCACAGAAGAAGTGCAAATGTACTTGTATCATAATTAAGTTTTAAAGGCTTCCTTGTTGCAGTGAAAGGGCAAGACAGAAGCAGTAAAAAGGAGACCATGTCCATCAAATCCAAAGATTCATGTCTTTTTCTCGAAAGCGATTCTTGCACTGCTGAGCACCCTTCAGTGTGTGTTTTTCGAGCCTCAACATGTAGGCTCTAAGGCACCCTGGAGCCAATTCATCAGACTCGTGTATGGGGGGGTGGTGTGCGTGTGTGCTTGAGAAAGAGAGATTTATCAGTTGCAGACATGTCGAAAGCCAAACCAAAGCCAACAAAGAGGAGAACTACAAATCAATGAACAACAGTGCAATGTAAATAGTCTGTTCATTAATCAAACAGGTACGTATCTTTAAGGATTGCCCCAGATCCGAAGCTAGATGTGACACGGCTTTAAACCGTTCAGTTACCTGGTTAGTCATTATTAAAATAAAATCTACCATTCATTCCCTTTTTTAAAAAAAAAATCCAGAAACCTTCTTAGCTTATACTGTGCATCTACTGATGTAGAAACTGTGCATGCATGCATTACGTTGATGCAAGGTGCCATTTGGACCAGAACTGTGTTCCCAATGTTTGATGTCACCACCTCGCATTGTATGTGAGAAACATTAACGGCAGATGAGCACATCCGAGAAAAGTAACATGGGACAAAATGCATTCATGCATGAATCAGGACTTTAAACAACAGCAGTCTTAATCATCAACAATACAGAGAAAGACAACTCCAATCCTAATAAAATAAGTACATCAGTGATGTGATTTTGCAGACTGTTTAAAAGAAATGTGTCCTCAATGCAAATCATAACCTTTTGGAAACCATTTTTACAGCTGTGTGTCATGGCCACTTCCCTCTATTCAGCGAGCCACAGTGGATTGTTCCACTACACTTCTAGTGCGGTAACCTAGTATATACAGTCAATGGAGGTAACCTTATCTGCAGGCGGAATTGAAGCCGCAGTATTCTGTGTGTATGACAGTAAAATGTAAGCGTTTTACTGTCAGTCACGACGCTAAAAACGTAGCCATCGGGAAAAAAGCCAAGGTACACGATGACACATGATTCTTCCCTTTATTGCCTTCCTGTACAACCCCACCTCCTTTCCTTCTTGTGTTCCACTGTCCTCACATGTGACACTTCCTCACTCACTTGCTTAGATTTGATCTAATTGTAATATTTTAGTATGGCACCACCTGTTGACGCTCCATCCGTCTGCACCTGGGCTTTTATCAGTTCTGTTTCATTTTGAATAAAAAGCTTGTTCTGCTCTACAAAGTATTCCTTGTATTTGAGTTGGAGCGCCTCATCAAAGTTGTGATAAAGCTAATTGAGGTAATACAAACAGTGTTTTATGTTGGGTTTTGGACTTTAACGGCCATCTCATAACAAAGGAAGAAGTTGCTTATTACCTGACATTATTTCCATTTTGTTATTGATCATTAAAAACCCAGTTATATCTCAGCAGCAAAGTACAACCTAACAAAGCACCAAATAAAGATGACCAAAAGTACATTCACTCCTACCTGGCAAGCTTCTCTTTCACTCTTCTAACAAATGAAGCAGGCTCACTCCATGTTTGCGATCTTATGTGTGCGTGTGTTCGCGTGGAGAAGTCCAGAGTACATTGCGCGTGTGTGTATAGGAGGTGAGCCAGTGTAGCACATGGAGCTCACCACGGCAGCTGGTTAATTATTGCAGAACACGTTGAGACAGTGTTGAGTGGGAGTGGCTGACTGACACCAGATATGACTCGACTTTAGTGTCTTTGTGTATGTATCCTGAGAAAGAGAGAGAGAGGTCTTCCAGTTTGCTGTTAGTCCTATTCACTAATCATTGTTGGCCTTTCCATACCTTCAAAATCTATGTTGATGGGAATTTTATTGATGCCCAGGTCCTATTTAGATATTCCAATGCAGTCACAGAAATGTTGTGGAAACATTTCTTATTGTGCATAAAATATCTAGAAATCACCCGTCTTAATGCTGAGTACATTTAGTTTCAGTACATTTTCCATTAATTAAAATGAGCCCTGGTTTTACATATGACTTTTAAATGTAATCATGTAACCGAGTGTTTATGCTCTCTCAAGGGAAGGCAGCTGTTTCGTTCAACTGTCATGAGCCAAACTGCCTTGACCTGCTTTACTCAGAATAAGCAACTTGTTGTAATGCAATGCCTCACAATTAGAGAACATGCAGGCAGTCTTGATCCCAAGTTGAACCAGGTGCAAATTGAGTTTTTTATTTTTTTATATAAAGAAATCCAATAAATCCAATAAAATGTCTTTTAAAAGGGGGTAGGCCTGCAAACTAATTTTTACTCTGGATTGAGTCCACTCCCGTGATTCTGTCACCAGAGGGAGTTAGAGTACCATTACAAATGTTTTCCAGCATTATACTATCCTACTGAGTCAGAGGTTCCTGGCACAGATGTGGTTTGACACTGTCATGTTTTATTTTTTTCTTTTGGTCTGGTACATCTCCTTTGCATAATTTGGTGACGTGTGGCCTTTATTGGACAATAAAATGACTGTAAAAAAACAAAAAAACAAAAACGAACTCATTATCCAGCATACAGCACCATCTAGTGGTGTGCATATATATGGCACATACTGTGTTTTTCTTATTTTATCTTGGACATGAAGATGGAGGCACTCTGGCTTCCTCCCACCGTCCAAAGACATGCTTGTTAGGTTAATTGGTGATTCTAAATTGGCTGTAGGTGTGCATGTGAGTGTGAATGGTTGTCTGTCTCTCTGTGTTAGGCCTGTGATAGACTGTCCAGGGTGTACCCCGCCTCTCGCCTGATGACAGCTGTAATAGGCTCCAGCCCCCCCGCGACCCTTCACAGGACAAGCGGTTACAGAAGATGAATGAATGAATGAAGACGGAGGCAGATGGGAGTCAAACACTTGGGAAGTATGAGCAGAATTAAAGGACACCGCCCTAAAGATAAGACATCTTCGATTAAGTGGATGTGCATTGGTTGTTATCACACACAAGGGACAAACTGTGTAATAATATCACTTCTGGCAGTAATGCAACCATAAATAATGCAACTGTCTTTGGGAGCTGTTGCCTGCTGGTTAGAGAAGCAGCTTTGGGACCACAAGGTCTCTGGTTCAATCCCTTTTATGTTCATGGCTGATGAGCTTTTGAGCAAGGACAGAAAATCCTCTGACACTGGTCACTGGGCGCCTGACCTGTATGACTGCAAACTACTCCAAATGTGCTCCCTAGGATGGGCTGTATATACAGTTCTGGAAAGAAATAGGAGACCACTGCAAATTCTTCAGAAATCAGCATCTCCACATATATGACAGTCATTCCTTTCCAGTGTCAAAAAGTAGTAACTGGAATCAAACTATTGACCATGCCAAAAGAATGAAAAAGAAAAGTTTTGAGTCAGGAAAAGAAGGGTACAATTCTGGCAGAAGGATACAGTGAGCATCAGGTTGCTTCCAACCTTAACATTTCTAAGACAGTGGTTCATAAGAACGAGGTCAAGCAGCAGTTATCGGGGGACAACAAGACTGCAAACTGGCAGAGGGCGAAAAAGACTCCACTGACCGGGATGACCGTTGACTCACTTAAATGCGGCAACCGTAGGATGAGATCAAGTGACCCGCAAATGGCAGCTGGGGTGAAGTGGATGGCGAGAACGGTTTGAACCAGGCTCCTAGGGGCAGGGCTCAAGTCGAGTAAAGCTAGAAAAACGCCCTTCATCAATGAGGAGCAAAGAAGAGCAAGGCTGAAGTTTGCGAAAGACCATAGACGCCTAAAGCAAGGTCATCTTCTCTGATGAGTCCGATTTTCAGCATTGCCCAACACCTTGATGTCTAATGGTTCGATGGAGACCCGGAGAGGCCTACAAACCACAGTGTTTCGCACCCACTGTGAAATTTGGTGGAGTATCGGTGATGATCTGGGGATTCTTCAGCAAGGCTGGAATTGGGCAGATTCATCTTTGCGAAGGACGCACGAATCAAGCCACTCACCAGGTTAGTGAAGATCAAAGATGGCGACAGCTGAAACCACCACACTGAGCTTCAAAACTGCTTTTTTTGGGAAACTCGTGGGCAACATGAAGAAGGATTCATCTATCCTTTCATAAAGTGTGTGGCATTGGTCAGTCAGTCAAACTTGTATTAGCTCCCCCTGGAGTCTAAGTTCTGGGTGATTGATTATATCACGATGTGTGTGATGCTTGTGTTTCTTCATGGGAATATCACCACACACACCAAGCTTGTTATACAACAAATGCAAGGACTGTGACATAATTTCACGATTGAGTTAAGGACTCCATGATTGCTTTGTTGGCTTATTTGTTGAAAGATAAGCCTTTGAGATAACCACTTTAGTAAACCAAGATAAAAACAAAACAAGATCCAGATGACAGACTCAAAAAGCTAACAGTGGCTGCTGACGGAGTACAATAGTTGAGACCGTCTGAAACAGAACAGATAAGGAGCAAATGAACTGAAATGCCATTCCTTTCCAAAAATAAAACAGGACATACAGTCAGGCAGGCAACAGGTGGACACAAAGGCTGCCTCCTGGACTGGATTGTGCGTATCGCTGTGTGTGTAAGTGTCAAAATGTTAAGCAGTGAGCTGGAATATGCCCGCGTGTATTTGTTTGTAAAAATGTGTCCAGATGTTCTGAACATGCAGCAGGGACAACGGTGTCTATCTGCATATCAGGCTGCACATCACTGACAGAAAAATTGTATATGTTCTGTATTTGAATGATATATATATCCTGACACGCATTCTTTTCCAGCTTTTCATTTAGCAGGTAATATGAATTCTCTGTGCAGCTTTGATGATTGTTTGTCTGTGCCCCTTGTTGTGTACCACAGTGTATTAAACCTTTGTTTTGGACGCAAACAAGATTGTCACTGAAAGACTGAAAGATTGAAAAAACAAGTTATGAAAAGTGAATTTTCATTGCTTTTCAGCTGTTTCAATCTGTGTGTTTCATGTAGAGGTTCACTGACTGACAAAGTGTGACTTATAAATCAAGAGCTGGATCTTGAGCTGGTTTGATTAATAAAGAGAGGACTGGCAAAGTTGTTGATCGCCGCGAATGTGGAGAGCTCTCAGCTCCGGAGCCTTTGGAGCTTAGAGCGCTGCACCAAAACCTGAGTGACTGCACACGAGGACAGCAAGCAGCTGCCACTGTCCGTTACAATGTTTAAACACACACACACACACACATAGTCACTGTGACTGCTGGGCTGGTTCATGTTGAGCACAGAGCTCATGGCTGTCCCTGGCTAAGGCTCACGCAGACGCAAACAAGTTAGGAAAGTCAACCAACAAGAACAGCTCCTTATCTGCCATGGGAATCTAATCTAACCACCAGCTCGTTCTGTACCTGTCCATGAGCTTTGTTCAGACGGATCACTCCAGAGTCAGGATGAAGATTGTGGGGCACATTTTAATGCTTCTGCTGGTTACGGTCACCTCAAGTTACAGCATGCAGACAGGTAAGTGATACTTCTATATGAGCGTTCTTTTAAGAGTCTGTGTTTGGGCAAGTTGTTCAAAGCGTTTTAATCCATATGACTTCACCGTACCGTATTGTATATAAATGTTGTGCTGTGCTCATGCTCAGGAATTTATCTTAACAATACTAATAATTAACTCAAAATGTGAACATAATACACAGAAACAAAGGGGACAGGGATGAACTTTTGTTGACCTTCCCTCTGTATGGGTGCACATGTGTGAGAAAATGTGATGAGCAGAATGCCAAAGATTAGAAATGGCCACATAAGGAACAAAGAGGTATCAAAGGAGAGCATCCTTCTAATATTACAGCTGTAGTTTTACGGTCTGTCTTACCTAAAGAGAATGCGGCGTACATTCTCCCCACACACCCCGCTGTGATCACCTGTTTTCCATTCCACATCCTGCAAGGAAAAGGAGAAGGTGTTTATAGGCCAACAGAGTGTAAATGTGACTAAATCTATATCCTTCCTACACTTTGGCATATATCCTTTCTGCAGCATGTGGTAGAGGTGGTTAGGAACCAGGCATTGCCTCTGATGTATTTCCCTTTCTAATAGGCCACATTAGAACCTGTTGTTGAAGCAGCAAGTTCAGCTGCGGCTTCAGAACGAGGACATGTGAGACGGATATCAAATCCTTTTTGATGTCATGTGGTTTTACAATCACATGCGTGTGCCTGCATGTCGAACCATAGACATACATGTTTTAGAGATACACAGCTATATGCAGTACGCTGCTCGCCGGCTCAGAGAAACAGGTGGATCCACAAAGCCTGGGTGGGTGTTGCAGCAGGTGAGCTACAGTAAGTTGAGCCGTAGAGACTTGCCCTACAATCTGCCCTTAGCTTGTAGTTCATTTGTAGCGACAGCGAAGATATGTCATGCAGTGTTTTGCAAATAAGACAAAAGTTGATGTAGGGGATGTTCTGCTTCATCAAGACACGTTGGACTTATTTGTAGAGCTACCACTTCTGTCATGAAATCAATCCATAGTCTGTCCAACACCAAATGGTCTGGTACGTCATCTGCAATGTGGGATAAAAATGTTGGGGATAAAATCTAAAACCTGTTTGAGTTTGGAGCAGTCCATTTGGGGTGCTTGGGGTTAAGCAGCACCATATAGGATAACCTAGGGATTCTATCAGCCATGGCTACACTGCACTATGTCCTCTGCACAGTTTTAAATCCCACTGGGAGAATTTCTAAATCAAAGCATTTTGTCTTGCCACCTTGGCTGACCTGCTGATTTGATCATTTTTCCTAGTTTCTAATGATTCTACAGCTTGACTATGTAGGTGAAAGGTTCCTTAAGGTGTTTAAGCTAAAACATGTTCACTCTCAGAATTAACCTATAAACTAATTCCCATAATTATGTCGAACAAACAGCAATGTCCATGTTTTTGAATGTCATTTGATGTGATATAGCCTGATATTGCTGCAATGTACACTGATCAGGCATAACATTATGACCACTGAAAGGAGAAGAGAATATCATTGACCATCTTGTGACAATTCATTGTTCTGCTGGGAAACTTTTGGACCTGACATTTGTGTGGATGTTACCACCCACCTAGCCCAGACCAGGCACCCCCACCCCATAGCAATGACACTCCTTGATGGCAGCAGCCGTTCCCAGTAGGATGCAGCCCGTCACAGACACACACACAAAAATGGTCTAGGAACAACTAAAAAAACAAGAAAAACAGTACAAGGTGTTGACCCTGGCCTCGAAATTCACTAGATCCCAAACTGATCAGGTATCTGTGGGATGATCCACAGAGGCCCCTCCCCTCAACCCATAGGACCCAAAGACCCCCACTAACAACATTCTGTTACCAGACACCACAGGACACCCTCAGAAGGCCCATGTCCATTCTCTGATGAGTCACAACTGTTTTGGAGGCACAAGGGAGACCTACACAATATTAGGAAGGTGGTTTTAATGTTGGGGCTGATCGGTGCATATGTTGGGGAAAGTTTCAGAATTGTGTGATCCTGCCTGTACTTTGTAGCCTTACCTGTATCTTGAATTAATGGTCTGCATGTCGTTTATGCTGTAAATGGAGTTTGTCCTGTTTGCAAACATGTGTTTTGTTGAAATCTCCAGGTTAAATAGGTGCAGGCTTTGGCTTTATTCTTCACACACTCATGGAAATCCTTGTTTTTGTCTTACTCTTGAAAAGAAAGAAAATGTATTTCAAAAATGTTGAAGTATTCCCTTACGTTTCATTTGTCAGGATTAAACAAAATAAACTGGCCAAATGTGAGCAAAGCTTGTTATTTTAAGATCAAGTTGGAGCTTGAGCTAATTGAGTTTGGACCAACCACAGCTTAAAAAGCCATAAATAAATATTCAGAAACTCTGGACTGACAAGTGCTGTAAAAGTGCACTATTATATCATGACCGTTGGGTCTCTGTAGTGGTTTGGAGGCGTGGGTCTGTTGAGCAAAGCTAGGATGGATGGCACAAAGTGATCCACTTTCATGTGCTCTGCTGGGGCGAAGCTGGCTTTGATTTGCTCCGTTTGATTTAAACTGAAATCAGTGCGAGCAAACAAATAAAACCAATGTTGATCATTGGCCCTCAGGGTTCTCGCCAGCAATGAAAAGCACTCAGCTTAAACTTTTTATTTGAGATAGCGGACTACAAGTTTAAAGAGACTAAACACGCATTAACCCCAGAGGTTAAGTGGTTTCTTTCTTTATGTTCTCTCTGGCCATTTTGCA
Source organism: Chelon labrosus (assembly GCF_963514085.1). Lineage (NCBI taxonomy): Eukaryota > Metazoa > Chordata > Actinopteri > Mugiliformes > Mugilidae > Chelon > Chelon labrosus. The sequence continues at coordinate 7,066,165 of NC_140355.1, read as the reverse complement.
ACAAACCATTCTCCCTGAGAACTACATACCTTCAAGGGTATCCGTGCAGTTAGTATGAATGCCAAAGACTGGCAGTTTGTATTGCAGAGTCACTTAGTTATGCACGACGTCCAGCGACGTCACATAAAGCCTGGACTTCACTGTTGGTCCGTTTTTTTAAGTTTTGTTCAGTTTTTCAGGACTGATGTTAAGCGCTGTTGTTTACACAACTAACATGTTCATGTGTTCAACCAATCAACTTACACTTACGTCACAAAACGTACATTGTCTGCTGGGAAAATACCTACTCTGAATTAGAAGCTAAACAAAAACCTTTTAAAGGGAGTTTGCAGGTCTATGGATTTTCTCACTTCCTGTACACACTGAAAAATGGGGTACTTTCTCCAATAGTTATTGGAACTAAAACAAGTTCCAGCAAACGCTTCTGAGTAACTCTTAAGTTTCAAGCTATTTTTTGGCAAATAAACTGATGAGAGCATGGGTCTAAACATTATCACAACATTGAACCATCTAGAACGATGAAGCAGTATTTTCTGTTAAAAGGACTATGTATTTTATAGCTACTCCGTGAGATTATTAAACAATGTTGTAAGCCAGCGGACGAAGATGAGTTAAGAGTTTACATGCAGCGTGATAGGTTAAGAACATATTTCATTCTTCTTAGCACGCCTGTGCGAGCCGAGGCGCCAACAAACAGATGACTCCTCTGCAAACAGTCCCTGAGGACAACACCGATTTTTAGCGCTTGTTCTCATTTCAGCCACACGGAAGCCAGAAGTGTATCTGGTCTGCATGATAGCACCAAAGTGTGTGAAAGAGAGAGAGCACTGTTTACAATCTGACTCTGTAGTATGGAAAAAACCTGGAGGATAAACTGCAAATCAAAGCAAAGACAAAGAGGAACCAGAGGTTATAAGTTACAGGCTGTGAGAAAAAAAAAAAAAAAAGAAAAAAGAAAAAAAGGAGCCACATTTATGGGAAAGAATTTGGAGTTTGGAAAAGGAGGAGATAAATCAGAAAAGGACGCAAAAAACGTGGAGGGAGCAATTTATTTGGTGGTTGTTGGTATCAGCAACAAGAACAAAAATGACAAAAACATGCGTGAGCAAAAATTTTCCTGCATCAGCTTTATATTTTTATCTTCTGGAGTGGACACACAACAACACTAAATATATGAGCGTGTGTCACAATGGAAGACCACCGACTGAGATGAAGTGGGATTGTGTAACTTACAGTGGTCACATCTAGTCTTTAGTCTGCAGCGGCCTCTTTTGCAGGCCTTAACAGCACCATATCACCTCGGGTGTCCAAACAACACGTAGGGACTTTTTCAAAACATGAACCTCTGACAAGGTCAGATCCAGCACGGCTCTCGTTTGCTCTAAATAATGAGTCACGTTGTGGCTTCTCGCCTCAGATGTTCCCCATCTGTTCAGACATAATATTGGCAATAGAAGGACTCTGAAAGAAACACACGTTGTGTAACTTGCTCCTATGAAAGTTCTTAAGAGGAAGCACTTCGCCCCCTTGCTAAAAGTTCGGGGACCACCAAAGTCATCCTCCTCTTTGCACCATAAACCTCAAATGACACGGCAATCCGTTAGCATGGGTGATATCACAGTGAAGAGATGGATCCACAGAGCACGGCTAAAAATAAGACTGCGCACATGAAAACAAATTTAATAAAGCAGATACGAGATATTTTCGCCTTACTTTGACCTTGGCTAAAATTACACCCCAGTATTTAAAAACAAAGTTTAACCTCATGTCAGGGTTTATGATTTATGGTAGCTTCTTTTTTTTTTTTCTTCATCAGTCGTGGTGATGTGGCTGCTTTTTCCAGCCATGTTATTGTGAAATCTCTGTTTCACAAGAGACAAAACAAGCTTAATGTCCTTTAAACTCTAATCCTTTCCTGTTCTCCGCTTTCTTCTTCTTCCCTCCCTCCCCTCCTCCATTGTCTCCCTTTCTTCTCTCCACTGTTTTCTGTTTTCCATCTTCCCTCTCCTCAGTTCAGGCAAAGTTTAAAGCAACCCCGGTGTCTCTGATCTGAATCCACGTAAACACTTGCTGCCTCACCCATGTGCTACTACCGCCTTCCATTTCTTTTTCCTTTCCGCGTGCCTTTTCTGTTTTTACTCCCCCTCCCATCTTCTTCTCCCCAATATATCCACCAAGACTGAAACAAATAAAACAAGTATTAGACCGTCTTTCAAATACAGAGATGTTTTTCTTTTAGCCCTCGTTTGAAAGAACCCCTTCTGCTTTTCCCAAGTACTCCCTTCCACGATTAAAGCTATAAATACACGTAGTGATCCATCCTTTACTCTGGATTGGTTTATTTGTTGTCACAAAAAAAGAACACGTTGTTGCACTAATGTTCAAACTCAGTGGTAAGCCATCCACTCTCCTTTAACAAAGACCATGTGTTGAAAGGTGATAAAGGAGAACAGTGTGTGTAAGGGAGATGGAGGTTGTCTTTGAACATTAAATTAAAATCTGTTCCAACTTCTGCTTGAATAATAATTCAAGGTGCGCCGTCACTTACGATTACGATTAAAGTTCAACTATACCTATTGTTCCCTTGCAAACCTCCCACATCTGAAATGTTTCAGGGTTAATTTTACCAATAACTACACTTCTTTTCCTCCCTCTCATCACCTCAGGGTTGACCTTCCTCTGCTCTGCTCGGGCCAAAACTGTGACACACCTCAAAACCCCTTGACCCGGTTACGTTAGCCAGCAATCAAAGCTGGGTGCTAACTGACCAAAACAGATGACTCAGTCTAAAACAGGAATGTAAAGAATGTTAAAACAAAATGGCTAAAAAGATCCAGCCGTTTACTCTTCTCTGTGAGAAGAAGCAACTGGCTCAAGTCATTTTTAGTGGGAGCTGAGGATCTGAAGTTATAAACTGATGCCCGACCAGTGTTGTTGTTTGACCATCACTGCATAATCAAATTTAACCAGGCACTCCCATGGCACTGTGATGTTTCAACCAACCAATTGAGCAACACTTCAGAAGTGTTTTGTAACTCTGTTCCCAAAGAAAGAACATGCTTGAATGCTTGTGTTAGAAATGCTGACCATCTCCAACACAATGACTTGTGCACTAGCAGTTAACATTTTGCAGGTTGTATATTCTCTGTTCTGTGAGCACATCTGCAGCACAGTGACCGCTATCTATGCTATGCACAGAGAACCAATATCAGCTTTCTCTTTTCCCCCCTTCCAAAGAATAGCTTCCTTGTTTTGTAACAAAAATATGTTTTCTCTGCGTGTGCATCGCCTAGCGCCTCGTATCATCACCTTACTGGAGACAGTGGATGTGCTGCAGGATCACAATGCCACCTTCATCTGCGAGGTGCAGTCACGTCCTCCTGCAGACATCACCTGGACCAAGAACAACCACCCAATTATGTAAGTTTAGAACAAAACCTTTTTTCAGCTTTCAGGCACTTCCAGAGAATAATGTTGCAGTTTAAATAAAGAATAAGACATGTCCACTGCCATACTTTCAACACAGATTGCTTGTCAGTCACATTTTAAGTTTTCTTTGCATGAAGTTTGAGTGTTATGGTTGGATGGGTGCGGTCCTCCAACCCATAAGTGTTGCAATTACAAGGTTAACATTAAATATTGTATGGTTATTTGACATTAAGCCATCAAGGTAAAATTATTTAAAAAAGTCAGTTTTGCTAAGTGTGACCATTATACACAACGCTAACATAGCCAGAACACCATTAGCTTCTGTCTTAGGCCTGGGCTGGAGATTGCAGGTGTTGTTCCTGGTTCTGCTAGAGCCACTGTTGCCTTCACCATTCACATCTTTTCCACTGCATTTGGTACAGATGGTTTGAATGTATCTGCTTGACATACAACTGGGAAAAGTATAATCACAAAGCCAACATTTATAGATAGTTAGTAAGACTAATTTGTTGACTTGTACTCAGACCTTTATTCGTGTACCACCAGGTACTATGACACTCGATACCTTACCAGGGAGCAGGGTCAGATGCTGATCATCCCTCGTGTAAGAGAGTCAGATAATGGAGAGTACTGCTGCATCGCCAGTAACGGCATCGGAGAGCCTGCCAAGAGCTGTGGAGCGCTCCAGCTGAAGATGAGTACGTCTTCCAGAGCCCAGTCAATTTTGACATTTAGTCCAGACGTTTGAGAGAATGTGCCAAGTCTACAGTTTTATTGCAGTCATCTCTTTCCTTTGAGATAGTAGACTAAACCACCGTATGGTATTTCTTGTCTTGTCCGTTTTTCCATCAGAGCCACAGATCAAACGGCATCCTACCAATGTGACCCTTCTCATAGAATCCAAAGCAGTGCTGCCCTGTGTTACATTTGGCAACCCCAAGCCGGATGTCACGTGGCTTAAAGATGATGAACTTATCAAGGTATGGGCTATTTTAACCAACAACTATAACCAAAGAAAGTTTTTGGATGTCTACTAATGACAGGAAGTGCTCATTGCCTCTTAAATACAGTACCATGATCTAATAACTGTTTTGGTTCCATCACCTCCTATCTTTAGCCAGTAACAATGTTATAATAATACCAACAAAGCTATTGTATATTTTTTAAAAAGGAAAATAATAAATAAATCACGACATTTTTTTTCCAGATCAGTGACCGTGTTACCATTCTCGACTATGGTGCATTGAAAATCCATAACATACAGAAGGAGGATGCTGGACAGTACCGATGTGTGGCCAAGAACAGCTTTGGTTTGGCCTTTTCAAAGCCTGTCACCATAGAAGTACAGGGTATGTATTTATATTTAGTTTCACTTCTTATACTTAATTATACTTGATTAAGGAAATGTAATGTAATATAGCAGTGTTAGTATGTGATTTCATGAATCCATACCATAGCACCTGTGTTTTGTTTGTGTACTTTCTCAGCTCCAGCCCGAATCCTGCGGGTCCCAAAGGAGAAGAGAGTAGCGTATGGTAGCCAGATTTCCCTGGAGTGTAACGCCACAGGAAATCCGATCCCCACCATCACTTGGCTGGAAAATGGGAATACTGTGAGTGTTCAGATTAAGTGTGCACATACATGTAAGCAATGGGTTTCTAAAAGGGTCACTGCTAATGCTTATATGTTAAATTTACTGTATCCCAAAACCATGCTCTCTTCTAATTTTTTTTTTTTCGGTCCATTTGGAAATATAACTTTGTGTTTGCTTGGGTTCCACATTCATCCATCCATCAATCCGTGAATATACCTGGTTCAGCCATAGCTGGTTGTGTATATATTCTTGTCTCTTCCATGGTGGTTGAGTTCTTCTTTTGAATGGTTCGAATGTCAGTAAACACAGCCAACATAAGAGACATTTTAGCACGTTGCACAAATTGTGACACATTGTCAGCTGGAGTGCTTAATGAGAAAGGGCTAACAATAATAGAGCAGATATAGTCGATGGTCGGTAAGGCCATCATGAAGTACAAAGGCACCTCAGCCTTGGACGTGGATGGGATCAAACCAGTGACTTCATCGTCCCAAATCTGCTTCTTTAAACACTAATCCACAAATCCCCCAGCAATGTGTGTGATAAGATAATCACATAAAGTCTCTTTTATGAAATCTTAATCTCAAAGCAACTGCAAAGTGACATAATCAAAAATATAGCTGTACTAATTAATATATAAGAACTAAAATTACTGCCTCGAGGTTGTATGCCTCCACCAAACAGTCAAGTTGCAGTTTACCTGCATAAATATTCTTGCCCAACATTAGGATGTCACTGTGAAGTAAACTTTTGAGACTTTGGATGTAAATTGTCATCACTTGATCATTTTATTTTATTGGTCTGGACGTTGGTGTGAAGTTTAGTCAATTCTTATATGTTATAGGAAACGCAAGAGGTCACAGGGATGCTGACTTTTGTCCTTTTGTAACACCAAATTCCGATCAAATCATCGCTGAGTCCAAGTGGATGTTTGTGCCAAATTTTGACCACCCAAGGGCTTTCCTGAGATACTGCGTTCGAAAGAATGCATTGGATGTAAGGTCAGACCTTGACTTTTGTTGATCTCTGACCTGTAAATTTGAATTATATATATATATATATATATATATATATATATATATATATATATATATTTAGGCATCATCTGCACAACCAGTACCTACAGTGCAGATTTGCAGACACAGTAACTCTGATCCCTTTCTTAAGTCTGCAGACACTTAAGACCCTTGTCAATGTAGTGGATTTTCAGCTCTGGAAGAAATGAACCACTCATGTCTTTGATACACCAACCGTCTTCTGTCCATGTGGTTGGAGCAACAAAATACTATGGTCAGTCATAAAATAAAAAGGGCACGAGCAATAATTACAAAACATACGTAAATCCATTATACTCTCATGAATATACAAGAAATTCCCCACTAATCCCTTGCTGTCTCCCCCTGTCTCTCTTCCCACACACACTCCAGTTAATGTGCTTAAGATCGGCTGTGGTACCAGTGATATAAATGGCAAGGAATTCTCATTATGATGACAGAGGCCTGAAGAGATTACCTTGCATTTATCTACTAATACACATTGTTATCAGCTTTAAATTGGCTTGTTGTTTTTAATGTGAGCGAGTTTCATGCTTGTGATGTCAAAGGGCAACCACGTATGACATATGCTGAATGGCGTGTGGAACGGAAAAAAGTTCCTAAGTTCCGATTGTTTCTTGAACAGTGGATAAGAGATCACACGCGTGGCCACCTCAAGAATGTTAATTTTTTTCAGCGAGGCAGCAGACATTTTTTTTAAACACGCTCTTGCGGTCGACATGCACCACATAATGTCTGGGTATTTAACAGTCTTGGGTGCTAGCTACAATGTGATTACAAGCCCATAACGCTTGTAAATACTATATATATGTGTGTGTGCGTGTGCTGATTAAAATGACTGTGGGAGCTGCTTTTTTTGGCAGCTCGTTGAGGACATTAATTTCAGCGGGGCTGCATCGAGCTAAAAACAGGCGGTGTCAGACGCAGCGTCAAATATAGACCTATCAGCACCTTGACCAACTGACACACACACACACACAATATAGTCCCTCGCATAAATCACAGGTCTATATGCAAGTGGGAATAAGAAAACTAAAAACAACAAACACATTTTATCAGGCTTGATTTACATCGTGTGAATTCTAGAGAATTTCCACAACTTTTATAGGATTAGAAGTAGTCTTATCTATGATACATGATTATGCGTGTCGTAGTTTACAGTTTACAGACAGTTTAATCTTTATACAGCATTTTTTATTTAATCCGTAATGGAACTTGGAGAGGAAAGATTTTGACAATGGGTTCATAATAAACTCAGTTTTGCGTTAACTGCCATCCTCTGATGAGGAGTGCAAGTAAAGACAGAGTGCAGAAAATGAAATCCTCATTTGTTTATCCTGGCCTATAAATGCACTGTTGAAGCTACATTTATGCTTCTGCATCAGATCAACATGACAGGCACAACATAGCCTTATGCACACCACCCTAGAAATGTACCCACAATTCGCTGCAACGCATACCGAAGCCACTGTGATTGGTCTGGAATTTCCTCATGCACAGCTCTTGGTAGCCAGAACAACACAGAAAGTATTACTTCTAAGGTAGCTTCTATCTTCTCTGTGTTGCAGTATTTCAGCAAAAGTTGCTCAACCTTTATCAGCTCCAACCCCAACATGAGCCGCTCAGATCCGGTCGTCAACTAGTGTCTTAGCGGCATTGTTACAACAATGCTGCCGAAACAATGCTCACAACATAGCATGGGCTACAGTGTAGGGGTAAAACCTTGGCTCCGCATGGATCAATTGCAGAAGTAGAAACCAAACTTAATAGAGAACAAGAGTAATTTTTGTGCTGTGGTTATGAGATCTTCCCATTTTAAGTTGACTTCAACTACAGATTCATCCTCCTTCTGTATGTTATGTACTGTATACACTACCTTCCATCCTTTGGTATTTCCAAAGTAGTTTCAGAGGAGGCATTGAGGGTGTGGTATTGCATGTTTTTGGCATGACAGTCCCAACTGGAAACAGGCACAATTTTGATCCTATGAGGTAGTACAGCCATGGTGAATTCCTAATTTATGAATATTTTATGTGAACAAATGTGACTGTGTGTGTGTAATGAAACCGGGGTCATCTGTAGTGACCCAGCGAGAATCAACAACCAGTACTGCTCTCTGGGCCAAGGAGGTATTTTAGGATTATGAGCCGTTTCTAAATGAACACACAGCTGTGAAAAAAATAGCAGGCAACAAGTTGGCAACATCTTAAGGCAAATTTCTTCAAGTGTAATTTGCCCTTGCTACCGTGGTATATTTTTTACTGTCACTTATTTCCAGATCTCGGGTGCATCAGTTGAAGAGACCTTGGTGGGGGAGGTGATACTGTCCGTTCTTAGAGTGACGGTGAGTAAACCGGCTCTGTATACCTGTATGGCCTCTAACAGACACAGCGCTGGAGCCAACACCGCCAAAGCAACCGCAAAAGTCACAGTCGCAGGTAATGACGTGTTCGATCCCCACCTCACACTATCAAATGTTACAAATTCACTGCAAATTGCCACATTAGAGAACACTCAATACCTATAATTACTTGTAGCTGTCGTCTGGGTATGTTGTTGTCGAAGCTAACGATAGCATCTTTTGTTATGCTAGCTGCCAGTTGTATTAGTTGAGCTTTGTGTGGCTTCAGCTGTTTGTTGTCTACCCCATTTGGCCGATCCTCAATCACACCCACCCACGCGCACACACCCCATGACTGCAGTCACCTCAAAACACATGCGTCCCCTGCTCCTTGACCACACACACTTTCCTTCCACCTGGCCATCCCTCCGTCTCTTCACAGCTAGCTATGAGTTGCAGAGAGACACATGATGGTCGCTTGTCTCTTCCTACAAATACTAATTTTTAGCCATTTTCCTTCTCTCATCTGTTTGTTTTTCCATCTCCTTCTATATGGGCTCATTCAACCCGTGTCCTCTGGATATTGCCACTTCCCCATAGAATGGAGGTAAGAGATCCGCCTTGCACTTTCTATGGAATGGTCTGTGCTTTATGTCTTTTGTTTTATTTTTATTTATTGCATGTACAGTATGAGTATAAAAAGAGTTAATAAAAAATACCTCTGACCCAACTGATCCACCTTCACTCGTGGGCACCACAGCCACTTGAGTGCTGCTGCTGCCTTTAAGCCTGCTGAATACAACATACAGTTTGGCTTGGTCCAATAAACTCACCAGTGCCAAGAGGGGGATCAGACTCTCAATCACCCATATGGTGCAAGTTGAATTTGAACCTTTCTGAACCATAACACACATCTGGACTATGTAACTGCAGAGAGAACGAAAGATACTGTAAAGGGGGAGAGGGAAATGCGGCGAATAAAGAAAAGAAAAAGCAAATAAGGAAAAAGGAAATGTTGGCCTTGGGCTGCCTGATGAAAAATGTAGTGCATTAGAGACAGCAGACGGAATGGTTATATTTGCCAACTCATGACCACATCTGGACAAAAGAAACACAGAGATACAGCGAGGAAGAACGAGAGAAAAAAAAAAAAAAAAAAGGTGGGGCTGATAGATTTACCGGTCACCTTTAAGTTTACTATGCTGAAGCACCAACCTCCCCAAGAGGCGACATCTGGAAGTTTTAAGTATTGCAATACAACCAGACAGCAGGAAAGCTGGAGTGAAGGCTGTCAGGCAGGCAGTGGGGAAGACTGAAATGTGAGACGGCCTGAAATGTGAATCACATCCAGGCTCGACGGCGTAAGAGCGTAAAAGAAAGCAGACAAACACAGAGTGAAAGAGGAATACGGGGAGTCTGGTGCACAGACATATTTATGCAAAGCATGACTGTGTGACTAAGCCGTTCAGTCGAGAGGCGGCAAGGAAGTCCAACAGACAGGATGTGATTTCACAGAAAGCTTCCACAATGAACAACATCTGGATGATGTAAAAGAAAATATTTCAGGTGAAACACCATGTCTTAATATTTTCTTTAGTGGCCATGCTTTGAGTGTCAGCCAAAGCCATAAAACGTTTTTTTCCCTACTGTTTTCTTCTTTTAAGGAAATATGTTAAACCAGAATACACACATTACAAATGGATCCAGGCAATATTATTAGGAAGCAAGTGATCATTTCTACCAGGAAAATTGTCTCCTCTCAAGTCATTTCTACATGATGCATACACTGATCAGGCATAAGATTATGACCACCTTCCTAATATTGTGTAGGTCTCCCGTGTGCCTCAAAGACAGTCTCATCAGAGAAAGGACATGGGCCTTCTGATGGTGTCCTGTGGTGTCTGGCAACAGAATGTTGTTAGTGGGGGCCTTTGGGTCCTATGGGTTGAGGGGAGGGGCCTTTGTGGATCATCCCACAGATTCTTGATCAGTTTGGGATCTAGCAAATTTGGAGGCCAGGTCAACACCTTGTGCTGTTCTTCATGTTTTTTTTTTTTAGTGGTTCCTAAATCATTTTTGTGTGTGTGCCTGTGTCAGGCTGCATCCTGATGGGGATGACTGCTGCCATCAAGCCATCATTGCTATGGGGTGGGGGTTGCCTGGTCTGGTCTAGGTGGGTGGTACATGTCTAAGTAACATCCACAGTAATGTCAGATCCAAAAGTTTCCCAGTAGAACATTGTATTGTCACAAAATGGTCAATGACTAAACTGTCCTCCATGCTGGGCAATGAGTCCCACCCCCTGCACGGTGACCTGACAGGACTGAGGAGCAGCTTCAGTGACAGACTGCTTCACCCTCGATGTGTGAAGGAAAGATACAGAAGGTCTTTCCTTCCTGCTGCTGTTAGGCTCCACAACGAGCACTCCTAATATGTGCAATATATCTATTATTTTTTATATCTGTGTCATTTCTACATGCTGTTGCAAACTGCAATTTCCCCATTGTGGGACGAATAAAGGTTTTTCTTATTCTTATTCTTATTCTTATCTCCTGTGTATTATTACAGCTGATAATTTTATGATACCACAGAGGTTGTGAGTTTTGTGTTTGTGAAATTATAGCTCCAAAAACATTCTCTCTCATGTGGTGTTCCCCAGGGGTCAATTTTAGGCCCGTCATTGTTCAATTTGTTCTTGTTGCCTCTGTTTTTTACCATATCTGTGTCTCCGGAAAGCATCACTCCATTTAATTTCATTACATTTAAGATGGTGTATTTTCTAAAGGTAAGGAACTTCTTATCCCTAAAAGGGATGTTATTCACTTTCACTGTCAGTGGTTTTAATGTTGTGGCTGATCGGTGTGTTTTTCTTCCCATGAAATAATATAGTCTTATTTCCAGACAGTCATTAACTTTCTTGACACAGAGGTCTATGTATGTTGTTGCAAGTCATTCAACATCTCCCCCACTTGCCACCAGACAGAAAGTGCCCCTATCTGATCGGAATGCATTTGTGTTGTGTTTCCATCCAACAGACTTTATAAAGGCGTCGCAGGTTACTGCAGTGCATATCGTGGCGATGTCTGTCGCACAATTCTGCACGATGACTCGCTGGTTTTCTTTAACTCCTCCCTCTCGGACCCCGAGGACATGCAGGAGTACCTGGTTCAGAGCTGGTGGGCGGAGCTTGAAGGACTCAGTGGGCTGTGTAGCCCCGCGGTACGCTCATTGCTGTGCCATTCCTCTTTCCCTGACTGCAACCCCTCGGGGTTAGGACCTGCTCCTAAACTTGTCTGCAGGTAGCATGTTTCTCCTTGTTTTCTCTTCTCGTTCACTTTGGGTACATGAAACTAAGAAGGAAAGACTGAATGGATGGGGGAATGGTTTTAATAAATAACGGAGTGGATATTTTCAGTCTCAGAATTCATCACTCACTGCGTTTCCGAATGAATGAATAAAGCATCATTATGTATTTTATCCTTTACCACACAGAGAACATTGCCTGGCAGTGAAGGAGCTGTACTGCCATAAGGAGTGGTTGGTTCTCGAGGGCAGCAGGTCAGTCCAGTCGGGGCTCTTCAGCTCTGTCATCGGGTCCCACGCTCCCAATTCACTGCTGCCCAACTGTCAGGCCTTACCAAGTCTTCACACAAACCCTGATGCTTGTACATATGTTCCTTTTGTAGGTAAGATATGCCTCAATGAGGCAGTCTGGAGTAGTCTTTCATAAGCTGTACAGTCATCCTAAATGAATCTCAGTACCCCTCAGTTGAACAAGTTGGAGTGTATTACTCCTCCTATATGTAGAGACAGTGTAAAGGATAATGTATCTTGTTTCTACTTGTAGTATGATCTTGAGTCTGTTAAATGCATGATCATTTTAGCTAGCTCGAAAAGATACATACAAGATATATGTAAAAGAAAAGCAGGAGTTGGCCTGATGCATTTAACCATGTGCTCTAAGGGCCAAATAAAGCCTGGCTTGCTACACTTCAGGTCACTGATGAGGTCATTAAGAGGGTTTAACTGAGCTGCGCCAAAATATACAGTGCAGCTGCAAATGTGTGTGTGTGTCTGTTTGATGCTCGGCACAGTAGTGTGTATGATTGCTCTGTAATATAATCTTGTACTGAATTGGCTCACAGTGCCCTATGGATTTACTTTTTTGGCCAGATTACTTAATAGCTCTGCGTCCTCTTGAAACTAAAGTTTTCTTTTTTTAATCTGGTCTTTGGTCTGCATTTCAGATATCAAGAAAGATCAAGTCACAAGTAAGTGTGAAAAGGTGTTTGTGTTCACGTCCAGACGTCAGAATTAATGCCATGCAACAATGAACGGAGAACTTATATGCGTCCTGTTTCCTATCGACAGCAACGTGCTACAATGACAGAGGTCGCTCCTACCAAGGTGGTGTGAATGTGACGAGGTCTGGGATACAGTGTCAGCCATGGAACCAGCAGGTATTATGGACAGAGTGTACTCATGTGTGTGTGCGTATGATTCTGAAGCAACGTAATGTAACTACACAGGTTTGAATGGAAATGCTGCTAAAATATATCAATGCATGGACTGAGACTTGTCACTCTCATGGGTATGATCCACATAGAAGCCGTTTAAGGAATACATGGCGCCACTGTTGATGAATTTTCTAAGCGGTGACAGCAATTAAAGCTCGGGTTCATAAATCAAAGCCAGATTTAAACTGGTAGAAGATAGATGCTTTACTGGTATGGAGCGTGTGGATGTTCAACTCTTATAATCAAACATTCCTGACCTCTACTCAGAGATGGAAAAATCACACAAAAGTGCTTGCAAGTGCAAAGACATGCATACGCACACAAACTCCCTGTGGCCAAAAAGCCCCTTTATGTTTTTACGGCTTTGCTCAGGGAGAGGGTCTGCTTGGGTGAACTGTTACTACTCTCCTGTGCAGTGTGTGTTTGTGTGTGTCACTGTGTGAGTGTGTGTGTGTGTGTGTGCCAGGTCAGCAGAGAGGGAGGGAGGGGCTCATCGTGTCACATCCTGCCTCTGGAAGCAATTAGCTTTCACACGCATGTGCTCCACAGACTCCATCACCAAGACCCACACACACACATTTGCTCACACACAAACTATATACATTGTGCCAACTGCTTGCTGTCTGATGCAGTTCACAAGTGTTAGCTCATTCGCTCTACTTTTGCCTCCACACAACATTGGCTTGTACTTAAAAGTTCCCAAATGAATCTTTTTTTTTTCTTCTTCGCCTTCACACATTCCCAAAGCCATGTGTATACATGATCACTTAACACAGAAAACTACAAATGCTACACAAATAAAAAGTAAGTTTGAGTTTGCACACCGAGATTTATTTTTCACCTCGACTGTCTTTACTCTGGTAACACATGGCGTGTTACTGTTTCCTAATTACCGTCATTTTGTCAGGACTGCAATACCTTTACACCAGTTAGAACAGTTCCTTTGGAAAATTAATGAAAAAAAATGAATACACAGAATTAAACAGAAGCTTCTGAATTGTACTTTTAGTACAAGAACCAGTTTATTAATGTGTCAAGAAGACTGAGATTTCGTCTCCATTTTTGGATCGCTAACCCGTGAAAAACAAATGCCACATCATGTAGGGGAGGACTGTAAAACTAATTTGTCAGCGGCTCGACAAGAGAGACAAGATGCTAATAGATCTGACGTCTGTGTGCGAGGGGCAAATGGCTTTTGTTGAACTGTGCGATGATTCTCAGAAAATATAGCTCGTTTTTGTTTGTATTGTATAGTAATATAAAATATTTCTCAGAACAGATTCACATCACTTCCTCTGAATTTTAACCATCAAAGCTTCTTACACCAACTATGCCAACAGTCCTGTCAAGTTTGAAACTTTTCTCCATATTTGTACAATGTACACAGAGCTGTAGTAAGATAGTAGAAGAATTATTCCCTTATTGATCTCTCATGGGGAAATTCTTTCTCTACATTTGACCCATCTATTATGTCAAACAGTAGTGTGTACACTTGGAGCAGTGGGCCGCCACTTGTGTATTGTCCTTTGAGCAATTTGGGGATTAGGCGCCTGTTCAAAGCACCTCATCCATGGAAACGGCCGGATGCAAAGCTGGTTATATACTGGTTGTACTTAGTGCCGTCCACTGCTGCCTACAAACGGAACTCATAATCTGGTGGTAATGGGAAGTCATGTATACAAAATGATAAGATCAACTGTAAACCGTGAGAACACTGCTGCTACTGTACTATAACGGCCAGTAGCAGCATCTAGGTCAGCATCTAGAAGCAACCCGAGGCCATCAGTTTAGCAAGCTAATGGCCCGGTAACTTAATGCAGGAAACGCATTGGCATAATGAGAGGATGAGGCCACTGGGAATACCAACGTTTTCCTTAAAAAATTAAATATCTGTGGCTAAGTTAATATATTAACTTAACGTGCACTGGAGTCATTTCTGAAAATGTCGGCAAACACATTACAACGAGTGTAGCAAGACACAGGAGGCAGCAGGAACAGAAAACAACTGAACTTTAATGAAACTTCCTAAAAACAGAAGGCTCTTCAGTGATGAGCAGAGTAACCCAAAAGAGAAATTAAGACAAGTTGAAATCCAGAAAAAAAAGAACAAAAGGCCTAGGCACACAACAAAGAACTGGAGGCTTCACCAGAAAAGACAAAGAAGGAAAGGGAAGGAAACAGTTAGGACCAGATATACACATGCAGAGTTAATTCTGAAACAAGACACAGGTGAAACTACTGAGGGGAGGAGCACCCAGACGCAAGGTAAGACAATGGCGGGAAAAGACAAAGACAGGAAGTAAAATGAAATTAAACGTAAAGAGATAACCGATTACAAAATAAAACAGGAAGTACAAGGAAAATTCAACATCATGATAAACTAAAGGGTTACAAACTTAGTACTGTAACATGGACTATGATAGGCTAATAGGTTAGTGGCTTAGACCTGAGCTATTTTTATTTATTTATTTTTTTTATCAAATAGTTACTTAGTTGTCATCTTGAAGGCTTTTAAGTGTAAGTATATTTTTCCTTATCAAGAACAGTGATGTTTCTTGTACATGGATCGTGTTGAAGATGCTGACTTGATTTAGCTTGAACTCTTTTAACTTATTCTACCACAGTATTGTACTGAAAAGCCTTAACGGGCCTTATGTTTTCAAAAGCATGTCGGCCTAAGACTAAAAATGTTACCAAAGACATTCTTTAATCAGTTAACTCTAACTTAGTTAGCTAGGTATCCTTTCAGTGGACTGAATGGAAAGTAGAAGCCCACTTTTTCCTACCGCTGTCTGAAATCAAGGACTCATTGTGAACTTTGTTACAAATCTGCAGAGGATCTTGACACATATGAACTTCATATGTGCAAAGCTTGACAAATGTAGCAGCCCTGCGGGAAGCATGGCTTTGCGCTGTGAGTTATTGGGAAGACAGAGGGACATCAGAAAGGGAGAATGTGAGTTGCCGCTTGCAGGAGAAGATTGTAATTTTGTTTGATATGGTGCGCTGGCCGAACATAAGTCAGACTTTAACACAACAGGATTATTCTAATGATTATTCTTAAGTTCCTGGCCGGCACCAAAGCTTTCATTTCCTCCTTGTGAGTATAATAATAGCTTCGCTTGGATAATGTCTGCTGAAAAGGTTTTCCCGGAGGGCAATCTGATTGGACTGTTTTAAATTCAAAATACCTTATATGTTTTTCAGTAGATGAGGTAGAACCAGACGGCTGTGATAAGTGCTCCACAGCAGAGTTACAATGTGCATGATAGAAGACCTTAGTAATATTTTACTTTTTCATTCACAAAATATATTCACAGAGTATAGCATTTCTATTGTCTTTGGCTATGGTGTATTGAGTGTGTTAAACTATGCGTGTCTCCCTCCCATGTAAATTTGAGAGCATATGTGTTTTGAGTTGGATGTCACTCATCAGTATCACTTCAACCACATGTCAATTTGGAAGTTTCACACATTGTGTTTAAGATATATCTAACATGATATTTGTCCAAATATGTGTGACTTCTGCTTCCTTTTGAAATGTGTCTTTGGAGAAGCACGACAGACTTTGACTCAGTATAACAGCAGAAATGTGGAAAACACTGCCAATGAGTTAAACATACTGTAAAAGAACACTGTCACTCTGATGGTATGTTTAATGAGCCAGCCAGACAACTGCCGAATCCAAGAAGTCCATAAAATGTTGCCAATTACTACTTCAAAGGGAGTGTCACATTTAATTACACAATTCTCTTTCCCTCAGATGTGCCATTTGAGTAACTGTTGGGTATTATTCATCCATTTAATCTTGCTGGTGGTTAATGTAGGAAGGCAATGTTACCTTGGAAGCCAATTTATAATGTCATGTTTTATAACACAGCCAGAAAAGGAACATAATTTGCTACAACATTAACAGTTGTATTTTCCTGTCAGTTGACTTCTTTATTAGATGGGTTGATGAACAGTACTGTGAAGTCATTATAGTGCCGCAAAAGCGTCTGCAGGAAGAAGATTGGAACGGGTGGTTGGGTGTAAAGACTTGGGTCCCATTTCCTGCCAGTGGTCAACAGATTATTTTGGAAGGCAATGACAAATGGCCTAACTTGTCATTTTGGTATGGAGACTTGTTGTTTTTAACATTCCCGGCACCAGTGAAAAATCAACCCAGGGAGCAGTTGGCTTGACACGTTCAACTACAGCAGCACATGTGTTAAACTCAGCCTTTTCAGCTCACGTCTCCAAGTCTCTCGGGACAGATTTGACCAGTGCTCCTCTGATGATTAAAGATCATGATACACAAAGGGCCCAGATGTTAAATATTTGAATTGGCAGTCTAGATTGCAGGAACAATCATGTAACCCCTAATATCTCTCGTGTTAGAGCACATTCTGACTGCTCTGTTATTAAAATGTAACATTACTATAGACCCAATACAACAATACAAAGTCTTAGAAGATCATTTCAGTCGTTTAATCTTTTATTTGAGTGTCATTAGTCTCCAACAGAGGAACAGTTTCAGAGACTTCCACTTTGGCTTTGTATTTAACTCCCAGCCACAGCAAACCTCTGATGGGACATAGAATAAAGCACTCCTTTCTAAAATAAACACTCAACCTCCCGTTATCTTTGTAGCTTGTTCTGTACTGCTTCTGTCAGTGGAGGTTCTCAGTCATCCAGGTCATTGTATTATTAAAAAAAAAAAAAAAGCTGAAACAACTGGACCTTTGGAATTTCTTGAAGACATTTCATCACATATGCTAGTAGCTTCTTCAGTTCTAAAAGACGAGTTGGGGTTTAAATGGGTGTTGCCCATCAGAAAATCCCATGACTAGGGTCTGTTAATGAACAGATACTTAGCTGGAATGAATGGTAAACTAACGACCCATTATGGAGGAATCCTCATTTAAACCTACAACTCCTCATTCTTATTTCAGCTTGTTTTTTTGAATATTCTGCTTACTTCATTGTGGGAATATTTTATTGCTTTGTTGAGGTAAAACTTGACAAAACCCTTAGACTTTTTCATCATTGAATTTTTCTCCTTCTAACCGTTGTGTTTTGAAGGTTCCCCACCAGCACCGCCTGTCTGTGGAGGTCATTCCAGAATTGAAGAATTCTGCCAACCACTGTAGAAACCCTGGAGGAATCAGTGAAAAGCCCTGGTGTTACACCACAAACCCTAACATACGCTGGGAGTACTGCGCTGTGCCCCATTGTGGTGAACCAGGTACAGCGTCAGGTACTTTCTTTTGTCCTTCCTTGTTCAGTCTCATTAAAAAAATTAGCTTACCAGACAAGGAGGAGGGTGTTAAAATACAATACACTATTTTACCAGGTAGCTGCTAGCATGGCCACAGTCAAGACATTTAGACAAGCTTTGATTCAGGACGCTGTCACAGGCCAGTTCGGTTGAGCTTGTGTGAACACAGCAATAGATATCCATTCCAGAATAAACCTGGTGGAGAGCTGCCCACTTGCTGTTGCTGCCTGGAGCAATTAGTTTGGAGAACACAGACTGATATGGCTACCATTTCTAAGCTTTTAATTATATACCAAGCAGATTAACTAATGCATATTTCGAAGCTAAACTGTTAGGTCAATACGTCGCTGGACGCCTCCAGACTTCTCCTTCCTAAGTGTCTGGCAGCATCAGTGCTCCCTCTCAGCATATAGATCCTTGATCAGACTGACCATTGTTGTTCATATACAGAACGCTGGTACACAAGCCCACAATCTCTGCTGATGCTAGATTTTAAATGATCAAGAACTTGGTGTTGAGGCCGTGCCAGACCTTTTGATTGCTTTGTCTCGATTGCCCTGGAAACACAAACCGAACCCAGGTTAACTCAAAAGTTGTAACAATATTCTATCAATGACTCCATGAATGAGTCAAAGATTTGGTTTAGCGACTTTTCTGCATTGATTTTCCCAGTGGTGATGAAGCCCGAGTCAACGGTCCCTCGTCAGATTCCCCGTCTCCCTCCGACGACAGCTTCATCTCCAGCTTACTCCATGTCTGTCATCGTGATCCTTCTGACTGTACTTGCAACTGCAGTCTTCCTCTCCATCATCGTCCTCGCCTGCCACCGACGGAGAAAGCAGTGGAGGAACCGCAAGAGGTAAAATGCTGACAAGGAAATTGCGGTACTCTGTTCTTTATCTGTGTCTGTCTCTCTGTCATTTAACTCATCAAACTTTTCTTTCTGTCCAAAGAGTTATGGAGACCCCGACGCTGAGTGCTCTTCCGTCAGAGCTCCTGCTGGATCGACTCCACCCCAACCCCATGTACCAGCGAGTTCCCCTGCTGTTGAACTCAAAGCTGCTGGCTCTAGAGTACCCCCGAAATAATATCCAATATGTGCGAGATATTGGGGAGGGAGCCTTTGGACGGGTTTTTCAAGCCAGGTAAGAGGGGAAGATGAAGAGGAGGAAACAGAGGAGGGAGGGGGAAATTTATACTGTGTCTATCCAAGGAGATATTTAATATTGCTATGTCATGATCCTAATCGCTGCCAGAGGCGAGCATGATGATGTGGATATTTCTCAGACAGGGTAGAAGGGACGAGACGAGAGAGAGAGAGAGAGAGAGAGAGAGCGAGAGAGAGAGAGAGAGAGAGAGAGAGAGAGAGATAGCATGGCTAAACAAGGCCACTGGTCATTCTGAGAACTGCTGCGTCATTCACAAAGTCACAAGGAGGGCTGGTACAGGTGTCACTTTCACCGCACTCTGACCGCACAAATGTCTCAACCTGATCCCTGGGATAAGACTAAATACAAGACCTAAGCCATATGGGGGTTTTTCTTCTAAAATGGCACAAATCTAAACTTTTTGTCCGCGCTGCTTGAGTCATACCAGCAGTGTTGAGTAGTTATGAGTCAGGTACGACTCAAGCAATGATGAAAATAGTCACAAGAAGAGCTTGCGCTTGAGTCATTACTTAATTTGGAATGAGCAAACAGATTCCCTGGAACTACTTTGGAGGTGTCTTTTCTCGGGAAGCATCGGCAATACTGCAGCCAGTCTACCTGCAATGTAGTACCCAGTACATCAGAGAGCGAGCAGAAGAACTGTAAAACAGCAACACACAGCCACTCATTTACTGAGGGTCATCATAAGTACAGTCCATCGCAGTTGAGAATTCTATCCATCCGTCCATGACACCACATTAGAGCTAATGCCAGTATGTAAGGCATGACAGATAAATGATCATATGACAGCTTGGTCAAAGCACCGTGCCATAATAGGTTGCGGTATTTTAACAGTAGCACCTGAAGTGTGTAGCCAGTCAAACCTGACAGATGTCCTTAGCTGGTAATCCCTTAGTGAAAACTGGAATGGTGCACTACATGGACACCCCTGGGAACACAAACTAATATGTCAGGACATTGATTTGATTACCTAAGGTGTCTTTAGACTGTGTGACGACAATGATTGTGTACGTTTGTTCATTGTATGTTATAGTGCAGCAAGTTGAAATCTTGGTTGCAATGGTGCAATCTAGGACCACTGACATTCTTAGATTTTTACCATGCTTTCCCCACAGGTTTCATCTCAGGTGTCTGCCACAGACTCTATATTAAAGGCCGCTAGGTTCTGGCTCCAAAACATTGCGAACCCCATTCAAAAAGTCATCATCTTCTCTCATATGGTACCATGTTATTAAGTAAATTCACTTCTTCCAATCAGTTATTGCGATATTATAATAATAATAGTTAGTTAATAATTCAGTAATTAATTAATTGTATGTTTGGGGCCGTGTCCAGTTTGACATGTGACATGTGAGTGATTGATCTACCTAGCTTGACCTAGCTGCTCCCCTGCTCCTCCCTCTTTTCCAAATATGGTCACTTTTGGAACCCAAAAACCAAACGGCAACAGCTAAATGCCAAGCTCAAGGCCTCAGATCAGTAATCCAAAACCATCTGGTGACCTCACTGTGGCGACGTCCATCGGTGTATGTTCTCAGACGAGCATCTTACAGTGTGAAGGGTGTTAGCTGATACAACTAAACTCCCAGCCACAATTAAAAAAAACAATTACTCAACTCTTAAACTGAACGTCTTATACATTAAAATCCCTTACACTGAAAATTCTGAAGCTGTTATGGTCCTCACAAACACAGCACAGCCACACATAACTCATGTACACACAGACTGTATATGCCATATTTATCTGCGTGCACAGGCTGTTTCCTGTATGCCCAAGCACTACAGGGTGCAGACAGACTATCATAAATGCACAGGTAGCACGCGCATAGGGTTACATACGTAAGTTACTTGAATATGCCTGACCAGTAAATAACTTCCTCCCTGACAGATGGGGTTCATTCTACAGTTTCCCCAAAGTGTGTGTAAGCGTATGTGTGTCTCAGTGAGTGTTTCCTCATGTGAGGGTAAAGTGTAGCTGTTTGGTGTGCATTTGTGCAGGCACACTATATATAAATGTGCAATAAAAGGCAACATGTTCTCCAACACAGGAAATGTTTATATGTTTATACTATACACGTGTTGCATGCACGTTTCCTGTAATATCGCTGCAAGGTAACGGACATTTATAGTAACCTTATCACAGCTAGCCGGGTTTGCTTGTTGGTATAGCTATGGATACCAAACATATGGCTACAGGATAATGCATTAAAGAAAAACAGGTAACAATACACTAAATACACTTTTCATGCACATTTAGATGACCACTAAAGAAACACGATGCTTTTGTGTATTGCAGAGCACCAGGCCTGCTGCCTATGGAGTCGTTTACAATGGTAGCTGTGAAGATGCTCAAGGAGGAAGCCTCAGCTGACATGCAGAACGACTTCCAGAGAGAGGCAGCGCTCATGGCAGAATTTGACCATCCAAACATTGTCCGACTCCTAGGTCAGTGTGTTTTTTTTTTTTTTGTGTGTGTGTGTGTGTGTGTGTGTGCGTGAGAGAGAAAAAGTGCGCAGGCTGAAATCTAATTTCCAAAGAGATTGCGATCACAGCTGGATTTGACATTGGATAACTGCTGGATCAGGGGGCTTGCTCGAGGGAGAAGGAAAGTGCAAAAGCAGAGAAACACAGAAAAGGAGAAAGAAAAGCGTTTGAGGGACTTTGAAAAGGCAGAGTAAACAGATTGTACAAGTACACTGGACATGATTAGTTGGAGTGAAGCGTGGGAAAAGAACAAAAAAAGGATCTCCTGTGTTATGAAATCTAAGGCTCCAACCAGCTCATTGGTGCATATTAAGTACACAACTATCGTTCTTGATTTAGTGAACATATATATACATATATATTCCTTACTTGTGGTTTGAGTATTTTAAAACTATCAAAAATCAAATTATTTTTTTTTTATTTCATTGATAAGGATTTTATGCACTTGTTCAGGCCAGTTACTGTAAAACTGTAGTGACAGTAAGTACTGTCAGAAGTTAGCAAATTAGCAAATTACAGGTAAACAAGCCGACCGTCGTGGGTCAGAGATGACATCATCCAGATCAGAGGACATCATCAGGGGTCTGTAGGTCAATCTACAGACCCCGGATGATGATAACAGATAACTCTAGACTCAACAGGAAATAGCATTAACGTACGATAACAAAATATTGGTGAAATGAACGAGTTTCGTGGCAGATAATGCATGTTTTAGAGGCTGCATTTCGGTGCCCCAGTCACTCCCACTATATGGATATAGGCAGATCTAAATATCTCCCAAACGACTACAAATTACACATAAATTATATGGGTGAGTAAACGATTGTATTTTATGCCAGAAATAAGGTCCAGGTTGTAGAAAACAGTAGTTCCCCTTTAAGGGAACAGAGACAGTTTTCTGCATTTTCGATCAACATGTTCAAGGAATACTATTGGATCATTGCACAATTCAGTAATCAAATCATTATCTGCATAACATGTGCCTCTGCTCTTATATATATTTTTTTCGCTTTCACTTTTCACAAATTTAGCTCATGAGAAAACACAGAAAATCTCGACTGTGTGTGCAATAGCATTTTGATATGTGGCTCGGCCAAACACATAACACTTTTCCACTTTTCAGTGCCTTAAAAGATAAAGACTGGAAACAGTCTACTGCAGAAAAGAGTAGATGGATCATTCTTTCCCGCAGTTTTCGGGTTTCCAGTTAATATTTACACCCATACATTAAACCAAGGTAATTTAGCATGAAAATAAACCTAAAAGTGACAAAACTTGTAACACAGAGAAGAAATCACGTGTAAAGAAAGGACAGTTTCATTCAAAAGCCCTTCCATTAGATTTTTTTCTACACGTATACAGTAATTCTCCTGAATGAAGCCATTTTCCTCTGATGTCTTTTCACTGCAGTCCTATAAAACCACTAGAGATCCAGATAGGGCTCCAGTAAACAAGTGCTGCTTGACAACTAATGTGTCTTTGTTGGCCTGAGTAAAACAAATGTCCTCAATTAAAGTTTATCTTCACTAATACAGCCTATCTAATCTTATACAAATAGCTCACATCCAAATATACTTCCAGGAAGACATTTCGAGATACAACACGCTCTTTTTAGTGCCGTCAGTGAGTAAACAGAGCCATTGGTCATTTGCTGCACTAAAAGAAGTTTACTTTTACAGCTCCAGTGGCTGTGAAATATATATATATATATATATATATATATATATATATATATTTTAATGACCGTTCACTCTCACACTCCAGAGGACTGTAGTATCTGGTGTTTTCTGTTTAGTTCTGAGTGCCATTCATTTTGGATGACTCACTTGAACAGTGACGTCTCCGGTGCACATGAAACCAGAGTTGATTAGATTATTTCCTTAACCTTCTAATTACCCTCTAGACTAATAATAGACCCCAAATCATGCGTAAAAATATATGTATCATACATAACATGAACGTGTCTAAATTAGAGATACCATATGTCTCCACGTCCTTGCCTCGTTGCGTATGTGGATGCAGGATGAGGCCTCCGTTTTCTGTATATTTAGAGACGGAGTGAAACATTTTAATCCAGCTACTGACCTTCAGCCAAGGTTGCTACTGCTGAATTACAGCTTGTTTTTAGGCATCCCCCCGATGCATACACCCTAGTGACCAGTAATCAGAGCTTTTTCTCTGGGGAGCTGTCCCACTCTGTGACCCACGGGACTTGAACTAACTGAGCATGACCTCAGTGCTTCCTCTTCTCTCTGAGAGTTCCCTGAAAGCATGTCGCAACGCTTGCATCTGGCTTGGACATCCCAATTAGACAGCAGTAAAACAAAAACAAACATTTCAACTGAATAAATGACCCAGCTTCTAAATATTCTGTTTGACATTAGATTTGTTTTTTCCTTCGAAATTGAACTCAACCATAAGCTAATTGCAAAACTACTGACCACAAGAAAAGTTTTCTTCCTTCCTTTTTTTTTAAAGGGTAACATAAGTAAGACACTCCCCCAAACTATGCAGAGACTCATAGAAAAGTAATCTCTCTGAATTATCCCTGAACATGGCCACTTAAAGTGTGTGTGTGTGGTTATATAGTTATCTGCAGAGACTCTGCCTTCTGTATTCATTTTCTTATATAAATGTGTTCTGGGATCTTTAGGCGGTCCCAGCCAAGAGTCAGCTATCATGGATGTATAAAGGGCTGCAAGTCTGTTTGGCCGAACTACATAAACACACACAAAGAGCAAAGAAAAAAATGGACAAGTGGAAGTGTGCTTTTTGTCTGTATTCACACAGAACTCACTAACTCCGCTCCCTCTCTTCATTCACTCTCTGGCTTGCTCAACCCCCATTCCCTGCTTGTGTCTTGTGCAATTTGTGCGTCTCAGATTTGTCTAACATTTTTGGCTCTCCTTTCCTGCCATGAACAAGTTTCTTTTCTATACACTGCCTGGCCAAAAAAGAAAAAGGTCACATACTCTAATATTTTGTTGAGCCGTGTATTGATGATGGGAGAGTCTGACCACTGCGCAAAGCCTTCTCCACCACATCCCATAGATTCTCAATGGGATTAAGGTCTGAACTCTGTGGTGGCCAATCCATGTGTGTCTCATTCTCCCTGAACCACTCTTACACAATCTGAGCCTGAGGAATCCTGGCATTGTCATCTTGGAATATGGGGGAATATCAGGGAGGTAAAAATCCATTGATGGAATAACCTGGTCATTCAGTATATTCAGGTAGTCAGCTGACCTCATTCTTTGGACACATAATGTTGTTGAACCTAGACCTGACCAACTGCAGCAACCACAGACTATAGCACTGCCCCCACAGGCTTGTACAGTAGACACTAGGCTTGATTGGTGATCACTTCATCTGCCTCTCTTCTTATCCTAATGCCCCCATCACTCTGGAACAGGCTAAATCTGGACTCATCAGACCACATGACCTTCTTCCATTGCTCCAGAGTCCAATCTTTATGCTCCCCAGCAAATTGAATCTATCCAGTTATCCTCACTGATTAGTGGTTTTCTTAAGGTTACACAGCTGTTCAGTCCCAATCCCTTGAGTTCCCTTCATATTGTACACGTGGAAATGCTCTTACTTTCACTATTAAACATAGCCCTGAGTTCTACTGTTGTTTTTCTTTGATTTGATTTCACCAAAAGTGATCGCCGATCACGATCAGTCAGGATCTTTTTCCAACCTTTTTTATTTTTTATATTTTTTTGGCCAGGCAGTGTATTTTGACAATAATGCTAAATAGTATCACGCCATAGCTGTATGATAGCTTAAGAGTTTCTTACACCTGGAGCTGCCAAACACAGCCAAAGAAAATATTAGAATAGATAATAATAAAAGAATAATATATTATAATCAAGCTTACGATGTCATTCTATCATATCTTCAGCACCATTAAACTCCCACTATTAAACTGCACCTTGGAGATCTCGCTCTCTTGCAGTGTGCATCCATGGGGAGCAGTACCAGGTTCAGTCCACAAGCAAACTGTGTAATGAGTTTCTGTCTTAGAAAATCAGGCTCTTTATTGATTTCCCCAAAATTCAGCTTGACATATTTTATATTTTGGGGGAAGTTGGGATTGCCACAAGAAATTAAAATAAACGCCTTTGGGTTAGAAGAAACCTTGAAAGCATTAAAGTGACTGGGCTTCCCCGAGGTCCAAGAAAAGATATGAAGTGTGATCAATCAAAAAGATGAAATTTAAATAAGACAGATGAGAGGAACCGAAACTAAAGGTTAATTCCTGTGGGGTATTTCTGTTCTGTGAATTGTTAATATTTTTTCCACTGGGCTGTAAACATCTGACACTTGTGTGCGAAACAGGTAAATACAAGTTACGTAAATGGCACATCTACAACTTCTGCAGGGCTGTTGGGGCTCAGCGCAGTTTTGACAATGCGTGCTCTAACTCATAAAATAACCAGAAGACAGACTCTCTTTGACAGAGGTAAAGTAAATGTGGAGTAGATTCAGGATATTCTATGGTCAGTAGATTTCCCAGGTCTGCCAAGTGGAGTTAAAGTTTGCATAACCATACTTTAATTAAATTCACTAATACAAGTCAAAAGACAGACATTTGCAGAAGCAATGAATAAATCGTGCATACAGTTTCTTTCCACATCACAGCACATTTCTTCAAACTTTGGAAATGTATCGAAACCATTTCCACCAAAGGTAAAAATAAGCTCTATTAATTGCACCTGAGATCCATGAGATGTGCAACCTCAACCGACCACTCCCAATTTTAGAAATCCGTATTTGCCTGCATTTCCCCACAGCTGCAAATGAGAGGCTCAGAAAAACAAATGGTCCATTTATAAATACACTATCTTTACATCATAGGGCCGCTAATGTAAGGCTGTTCACTCATGTGTGCATATTTATTTGTGAGAATGTACACATTGCAGATGGTTTCGTCTGTGTTTATGTCTAGACTGACTATTTATTTACCATTTACAGTGAATGAACTCATTATATGATACTGTAGGAGGAAAAAAAAGACAGCGGCTTCAGTGTGTTTTAATAATGTCACTAATACGTTCATGTGGGTGAGTATTCGTGTTCTCACAAGCCTCTCACAAGCCTCCTTAGAGCATATAACCTGCATCACAGTGTCATAAAAATGCAGCTGTCTGTATGCTCTCTGTCCTCAGGTGTATGCGCAGTGGGGAAACCAATGTGTCTGATGTTTGAGTACATGGCCCACGGCGACCTCAACGAGTTCCTGCGTCGGCAATCTCCGACCCAGTCAGTGCGCCCCCTCAGCTGCGCCAGCCTGACGACTCGCAGTTTATCCTCTGACCCGGAGGCGGGAGCTCTCTCCTGCACAGAGCAGCTATCGATTTCCAAGCAGATCGCCGCAGGAATGGCATACCTGTCGGAGCGCAAGTTCGTCCATCGGGACCTCGCAACGAGGAACTGCCTGGTTGGGGAGGAAATGGTGGTGAAGATCGCAGACTTCGGCCTCTCCAGGAACATCTACTCAGCCGATTACTACAAAGCCAATGAGAATGATGCCATCCCCATTCGCTGGATGCCCCCAGAGTCTATTTTCTACAATCGCTACACTACAGAATCAGATGTGTGGGCCTATGGCGTGGTGTTATGGGAGATTTTCTCCCATGGGATGCAGCCATATTACGGCATGGGTCATGAGGAGGTTATTTACTACGTGAGGGATGGTCACATCCTTTCCTGTCCTGAGAACTGTCCTTTGGAGTTGTATAATCTGATGAGGCTTTGCTGGAGCACACACCCATCAGATAGGCCCAGCTTCAGTAGTACACATCGAATACTGGAGCGGATGCATCAAAACAGACTAAGCATGAATGCTGACACTGAGGCTGACTGCTAATTGTGACAAAAATGATATTTCCTGAGCAAAAACAACAACAGCAAGTGTAGTGATTTAGTGCCTTGTAGTGCCCTGTAACACAGAGGTAATTACAGTATGTGACTTCATTTTCCTGGCCATATTTGAGTCATTTGTACCATATAATATATAACTTTTTAAATTCAAGAAGACTGTTTACCAAGAACTGACCATCAGACAGGACTGCTGCATGAATAAATAGACTCCAAATCTGAGCCTTAACTTGGAATTATTGAAGCTTAACAGTTGGTGCTCTTGCATCATGTACATCATCACCTGCATGTTGAATTGCTGATTTTTTTGTTCTTATTAGTTTCCATCATTGAAGCAGATTTGGTAAATGGTCTGACTTGTTGTTTTTTGATTAAGATTTTACTATTCAAGTCATGCCTAGCTAATTCCACAGTGGCACACAATCACTTTAAACATTTGCTGATGAGTGTTTAATAGACATGTTGCTATTCCATTTTAGGGCATTCTCCTTTTTTTTTTGGTGTCCTCTTCTTCATGTTGTTGTCGATCTTTTTTCCGACATTCAGTAAATCCCAGGTTAAAATTAGTCATGCATTACTGAAATCTTCCGACCTGCGTCACCATCATCCATAAGTCTCTCAGTGATACAGACACATTCATTTGGTTAATTATAATTATTCAGAACCTCATTAACTGGATCTATTCCTGTGCCTTAAAACGGACTTGTGAAGAATGGGCCTGATGTGCAAATATATCCTCCTTCTGTGAGACTAAACCTTTTTAAAGATAGAAACTTTCTTCTTTGGCGTCATCTCAACTTTAAATTAACTTATGGCCATACTGCTTCACTGAATGGGTGCAGTGCTTGCATTAATTACAACCAAGACAAAGCCAAATGAAAGAAAATTGATGATTCTGATTCTTTACATAAGACTGACATGTTTTATTTCTTTTCTATGTGGTGTGATGTTATGATGTTGTTGTTTGTTACATTAACAGCGATGTATAATTCTTTCGCCTCACTTTATATTAAGTATGTTATTTCTTTGTATTGCTTGCACAATAAACACAATTATTCAACATGTTTAGTAATTTACAATTGGGAAACAATTCATTTCATTTTGTTCTAAGAGGTACAATGCTACCCATATTCATCGCATTAGTTTTGTTGCCGAGATAGCATTTGCATATTAGCACTTTGCAACGTGCAGCAGAGACTGAGGATGTTACTCGCTTTGTCTGTATTAGGTCATGAATCAAAATGTGGTTTAAAATGACTTTACAGTAGTTTTTCAGGGAAACGCCAAAGGATTCATCTTCTGGGAACCATGAATGTCTGTATGAAATTTCATAGCAATCATTTTACTAGGAATATCTGGACCAAACTAAAAAGAATAAAAGACACAGAACAATCATGGGGAAAGAGCGTATTTGGGACCAGGAATTGATAGCCAGCCAAGGTTCAGTTTTACGATCTGCCTTTTGGAGGTAATGCTCCTCATTGATATACGGAGGAAAATCTTGAACATTTACCTCATGCCTAGTGAATTGCTTTTAAATATTAACTTTAGATTGAGAGATTGCTCTGAAACCAGAGCGGAAATGTCCTGAATACCACTACCACTCCTACTCCTACTATTCCTACTCCTCCTCCTCCAACTACTAATAATAATGATAAACTAAATATAAAAAAGGGGCGGCACAGTGACAAGGTGGTTAGCGCTGATGCCTCACAGAAAGAAGGTCCCAGGTTCGAATCCATGGGCCGACTGGGCCTTTCTGTGTGGAGTTTGCATGTTCTCCCTGTGTCTGCGTGGGTTCTCTCCGGGTACTCTGGCTTCCTCCCACCATCCAAAGACATGCTCATTAGGTTAATTGGTGATTCTAAATTGGCCGGTGTGAGTGTGAGTGTGAATGGTTGTCTGTCTCTCTGTGTTAGCCCTGTGATGGACTGGAGACCTGTCCAGGGTGTACCCCACCTTTTGCCCAATGACAGCTGGGATAGGCTCCAGCAGACCCCGCGACCCTTCACAGGACAAGCACTTACAGAAGATGAATGAATGAATGAATAAATATAAAAAAGAATAAAAAAATGATAGTAAAGAGGCAGCACAGTAGTGTAGTGGTTAGCAAGAAGGTTCTGGGCTCCAACCCGCCGCCTGGCTGGGGCCTTCTATGTGCAGTTTTTATGTTCTCCCTGTGTCAGTGTGGGTTTTATGCTCCAGCTTCCTCCCACTCTCCAAAGACATGCTTGTTGGGTTAGTTGGTGATTCTAAATTAGCTGTGAGGGAGAATGGTTGTTTGTCTTTGTGTGTTAGTCCTGTGTTAGAACGGCGACCTGTTGCCCAGTTACAGCTGGGATAGGCTCCAGCCCCCCTTCGGCAATAGAAAATGAATTAATAATAAAACTTGGTGATCACGAATGTTCTTTCCAAATGTCACATAAATCTTTTGCAAAACCTTAAATCGCTGCCACGCTCGTGTTGCACCTTGAAAATACATGGGAGTCAGCAGTCCTCACCTAGGCTGCTCTGTCCGGTGTGGCTTTATGATGAGAGTGTAGAGGACGTACCCACAGCAGATGACACGTACACCACAACTTCCTCAGTATTATTACAAGACCGCTTTCAACCAAACAGTGGAACTGAGGCTTGAGTAGGAGACGGGCCGAGACAAAAGTACTGGCGTTTACTTACCTCAAACCATTCTCTGTTTTTATGTGCTTCTTTTTCTGTTTATTTAATCACAGCCTCCCCTCACACATGTCCCATAACTAGTATTTTACCATAAGGGCGCTGCAGTGTGATTTTTGACCACAAGAGGGATCAGAGGTGTAAACTGCAACAGAAAATGACTGTGAGTCATTTTTTCACAGTCAGTTTCTGTCCTTTTTATTTATGCTGATTTGATATACTTTTGTCAACATGTCTGTGTTTGCTTCAAAGTGCATGACTGTGTGGGTAAGCAAGTTTTATGGAGGATTTGTACTTGTATGTGTGTGTGTGTGTGTCCTGGGGATGCCCAGTGTAAACTGTTTAGAGTACGCAGCATGAAATTTGGCCTTGGACTGGTCATCCCACTTCTTCTTGATCTAAACTGTGGCTCAGACTCTCACTCCCACTTCCTCGTATGTCTCTCCCCCTTCTCCTCACTTTTCACCTCCTACTTGTTTCCAGGTCCGGACCAACTTTGCTGCTGAGTTGCTTCTTTTTATGGTACCAAGCTTTTATTTATTTATTTTTTTCATTGCCTTCTGTATTTCCTGTGCTTTACAGTGATGCTATACAGTCAGGTGAAATCATACCATGAACATGGGCTTAAAGTGCACATCCAAATTGGAAGATAAGTACAGGAATAACAATTCATTTAATACACAGTGTCCTATTTTCAGGATCTCAAAAGTGACTGAACCCGAAAGCCGTTTACTGAACATATGTGGGATATTCTGTTTTTATTTCTCCATTAGTTAAACAGATCAAACGTTGTTTTTCAGTTACTTCTACATGTGGCATTTGGAAACTGTTCGCGTGAACTAACAACATGTGTTCAATGATGTAAATGAATCCGGCCCTCCTTACGCCTCAAAAACAAAACAGCAAAGACATCAGCGAGACAGCAGGACCATGGTTATTATGTAAATGTAACTTCAGTCCGGGGGCGGCATGGTGGCATGGTGGTTAGCACTGATGCCTCACAGCGAGAAGGTTCCGGGCTTGAATCCATGGATTCTTTCTGTGTGGAGTTTGCATGTTCTCCCTGTGCCTGCGTGGGTTCTCTCCGGGTACTCCAGCTTCCTCCCTCCGTCCAAAGACATGCTCATTAGATTAACTGGTGATTCTAAATTGGCCGTAGGTGTGCATGAATGTGAATGGTTGTTTGTCTCTCTGTGTTAGCCCTGCCCCAGGGTGTACCCCGCCTCTTGCACCATGACAGCTGGGATAGGCTCCAGCCCGCCCTCCCCAGCGACCCTTCACGGGACGAGCAGTTACAGAAGATGAATGAATGAACTTCAGTATGTTTTGATAATCAGCTAAAACGTAGAATATCTAAATGGAAAATTTGAAATTCTTCAGTCTTCATGCACCAAGTTCAAAAATGGGATGATAGTTACCTCTATTATTAACTCAGACTACTCCACCATGTAAGAGGTCATGTAACTGACCATGCAACTGAAAGGACTCCAAATACTTCAAATGCAAACATAAAGACTTCCTCCCTTTTCTTTGTCTCAACGCCTTCTCCGTCACCACTGTTTCCTTACTTATCTGCAGTAGTTGCAATGAGTTCATTCTCCTGCCCTCTCTTGCTCCGTCTAATGTTTTAGTTTACATGCATAGCAACTGCAAAGCCAGCTGCAGATACTGTGAGCTGACACTCATTCACAATGAATTAGTCAGTCACCCCTTCTCCAAACAAAACCTTTATCTGAATGGACGCGCTAACCTTCCTTCCAACTTGCAATAGCAGCTCTTGATGTTTAGCAGCAGCACATTATTACTGTTAAGGATCACTTCCTGTTTTCTTACAATAATCTCATTTGGGTCAGTACATCTGTGATGCACTTACACTTGTTTCAAGAGGAAGCAGGAATTTTCTGAATGTTTGGATAGACTTTTCCATCTTTTACAAATGTAGCTGGCAGCCAGATGTTTAATTCTGCCCATTCACATCATTAGATTTCACCTAATCTTTCTCGCATGCAGTAGGACATTTGACCAAGGGGGCATATTTATCAGTCAGCAGACCATGATGGGAACCACAGAAAGTGTCTATATTGACATTGTGACGACGATGTGGCATCCCCCTCACTCAGCGACCCCACAGTGGTGTTTCCTGTGCGGCTGCGCTGAGTCTGATTGGCTCACACAGAGAGCAACAGGAAGTAAGGAGACATATATCAGTCAACTGGAGGCTAGCACTCCAAAGCTGTGGAACAATAAACACAGCAATGTACACACACACACACACACACATGCACACAGACACAGAACATTCTTTCCTATAAAAATATTTGCCCTCTGTTGCAAGGACTGCTGCACATTGTGGCCCTGACCACTCATACGGTAGCCTTAAACATACACACAGACACTCATAAAGTGGAGTACTACATTTAGTGTCTGTTTTATGTCACATGCACATTCAGCGCTAGTTTAAAGTTCAAATAAAGTACAAATAACTAAGCGATAGCGCGGGACTTTTACATTTAAATGAGTCCTTGCCGAACAAGTTAAAGTAATCTGCATTAAATCTCTCTGTAGCTTTGAATTTGTTGATTGGTCTGACCTGCCTGGTAGTGATATGCTTTACATCTTGTATGATTATTTAGCCAAAGTGAAGCTAAGAACAAGAAGTATGTTGGAGAAACCACGGTAGCATCCAAGAAAAACAGAAGCCTGGTGTTCAGAAAAGGGATTACAGTCAATAGAAGCTTTGTACAGCTTTTATAGCTTCTCTTCTGTCAGTGCTCTTTCTCAGACCATGAGGGCAGATATTAATGCTGCCTTACTGTTCTTGGTAGCTTGATATCTGTAAAATATTAACTATGTGACTATTACATTTGCCTAAATCATGGATTATACCCCCAGACTTGCGGACATTTAAGCCTCTCTGGCATCACCCATAGGATTACTGAAAGCCGGTTTTCAGTATAGTTTCCACAGCCATCCCCATCTTGGCAGTGCCTGGTACTAACGCCATGCTTAGTCAAAAACTGTTTAAGAGGTGGAGCAGAGATTGGAGCTGAGGTGGACGTGAGGCCTAGACAGACATAGCAGCATGAGACAGCAACCACTTGTCACTCAGGGCATCCACGCTTTAAATTATGCATACATTTAGGCCTTTATATGAACAAATTTAAGTTATCTAATAGTTCACTCTCACAGTTGTATGTAGAAATCACGAGGCTGTCAACATGTCAGCAATTTAACATGGCGGTCAATGAGGATTTACTTGCTTTTGGAGACAGCCTCAAGTGGCCGTTTGAAGAACTGCAGTTTTGGCACTTTGACTTAATTTTCAGGAACCTTTGACGTCAATACACTGTGTGATTGTGTAATTACTCTCACTGCCAGAAGGGGGTGATAAAAGTGTTGCATTGTAGATTTAATTACTGCTCCATAAGTTCACCAGACAGTCACTTACTGTCTGTCAAATGAGTTAGCTATATAGGTCAAAGTTCTCCTTATCCAAGAGGCATAAACTTCAACTTCAGCTTTGAACTGTTTGAGTTACAAGTAGAAAAAATCGGCATTCTCTCACATGACTCATAAAACTTATCAATGCTCACTGTAATTCCAAAAAGTCTTATCAGAATGAGAAAACCAATCCCTTTTTGCACTTGAAAATCATGTCATGTTATTTATCTATGTTAACATTAGGTGTGGGGTGGGCCTACATGCCCTCACATACAAACTGGACGGAAAAGAAGTGTGCTTCCCTTACCAAAATAAACACATGGACACACATAGGCTTCTGCTGAAAGTCAAGGCTGCCCTAAATGTGAGAACAGGTTCAAGGTCCGTAGATTATTGGGTCTGTCAACCCCCCGAGCCAAAAAATGTCTGCATCTGCCTGAGACCCCGTGTGTTCCTGATGTTTCGGATTTAACAGAAACAGAAACATTAGTGGATAACGACAAGGGACAACCACAGGAAGAATAAAATCTCTTAATGCTTAATAAGCCCCCCGATTTCATTTCATATCAATGAAACATACTCACACATGAATTCAGACATTACTGATGTTTTTATTGTTGCTGAAATATCAACAGTATGACTCTGGCTGGACATTCATTGATAATGGCTTCTACAGTATAGACAGTATTGAAATGTATTTATGCGTCACAATTACTTGCTAAAAACTACTGGTAGATGTTTATTTTAATCCTTTTTTCAGTAACATTTTAAAGCATTTTTTGGAAAAAGAAAATGTTTCAGACCTGCAACTTGGAAGTTCAGTCATCAGTCCCAATAATGCATTGTCCTTCTATGTGGAACTAAACTGCAACACACACCGGCTGCGTCATCCAACATTAGTTGAAGGCCATAGTAAACACTGGTTGCACCAGTCAGACAAAATAAGAAGCAGTCAGGGTACAATAGCCAGGATGTGCTTATCTGGGGAGATAGGGTGATAAACCTGTTCCCTTGAGTGTTGACGCAAGTCATCCATGGGAAATAGGACAGTTATGAATTTATATGGAAAACAGTGGATGAGGGCGTTCTGTAAAACATCACTCTAAGGCTGACATTAATCTTTGTTCTACTTCAAGGCAACTGCAAGACACACAGGCTTAAAAAGTAACAACACCAGTTGAAAATGGTGTTTTCGCTGATCTCCAGTGAGTTAAACGTTGCAGTAGTGACTACACTCTGATGTCACTGTTGGATGTGATTACGGATGAACATTGCTGGGTGTGGTTTTGAGATGGAATAAGCTTGAAACGTTCAACCAGAGAGGACAGTAAAACACTTCTTTTCAGTCTGGTGTTGAGTTACTCTTTAAAGCTACAGTGCTGAACTTTTCTTTCCCATTATTTGGCCCTCAGTCCCTTCCTTATATTCAGCACTTGCCAATAAAGAAAAGACACAACAATGGTAATAAGTGTTTGTTCTAATCATCAATCAATTTCCTTTTTTGAGATTGTAATCTTTTCTCTGAGGGCAGAGTTTCTCTTTAAGTTAGAGCATTATCTATAGCATTTTGTCTAATTTTTCCTGACCATCAGAAACAGTGAATTCATAGAACCCTGGTTACATTCATAACTATGGTATTCCCACCATACTCCTAGCTGCAGCAGGCTACTCCTTCTTTGTCACAACACTTGCTCCCCTTTTCAGGTGCTGAAAAACATTTTTGTTTGATGTAAGATGCACCACTACTAGTGCTCAAACAGGGTATTAACACAGAGGTTTATACTGTGAAATTCGGAGATATTTACTTGGTGCTGTTAGGCCATAATCAATATTGCCTGAACTCACTTGACAAGGACCTGAATGTAACAGATGTTCCTCTATATTCAAAAGTCCCACACTGTAGCTTTAAGTAAGAGAACTTGAAGGCACTGCACTCACAGATAATTAGTTTTGATTCACAAACAAGTTAATAACTGCAATAGCGTCTACAGGAATTCAGTTAATTAGAGTCACAATACACATTACATAGAAAACCATAAACACAATCCTACAGTACATCTGAACAGAGTGTAACACAGTTAAATTTACAGGCACACAACACTTCCCTTTGGTGATTAACTTGAATAATATATTTTGTATATACATACTGTACACACATACTTACAAAGGTATACAAGTACAACTCATTGGTAAACAAAGACATACAAAGACTGAGAGTTTAGTTGGTTTGCTATAATAACCTGAATTTTGTCAGAAACATATGGCGGCTAATGTCCAGAGTTGTACATTGACAAAGTTTGGATGAAAAGAAGAGCGGCACTAAGATTCTTGCCGATAAAATTTGGACACATTAAAGAAAACTAACAATCTTTTGGAGAAGATTGTTTCCTTTTTAGTTTTTTTTATTTTCTCTGAAACAGTGTAGAGGAACAACCAGAGATAAAAAAAAAAAAAAAAAAACACCAAAGGAAAATCTAGTCGGGGGATAGACTATAAGAAATCCAATCCCTACTATTTACAGTGGTCAGCAAGGTGTAGCAGGAAGGAGCGAGAATGAAGCAGAGTAAACTTTATAATCTGTATCTGGATGAAATAACAGATGTCACCCGTTAACAAAAGGGAACATTTTGGGCGTCTTAGACAGACAAAAATACCAACTGACTTCATGCTAGCAGTGCAGTTTAAATTCCTGACAACATATTCCTTCCTGGAAAACATTTG
Organism: Chelon labrosus; assembly: GCF_963514085.1. Lineage (NCBI taxonomy): Eukaryota > Metazoa > Chordata > Actinopteri > Mugiliformes > Mugilidae > Chelon > Chelon labrosus. The sequence continues at coordinate 7,029,598 of NC_140355.1, read as the reverse complement.
ACTACATCTTTGGCAGGGATTCCCAATTTGCTGTCAGCTGTTGGGAGCTTTGTCTATGTATTTTGGCCTAAATGTGTTTTAATTCAAGTCAAGACAAAACATTCAGCTGGCAACTTTTATATAGCGTACGTCAGAGCTTCACCACGCAGCCTTTCAGCTGCCACAAAATCTCGAGTTAATGGCACAAGCCCGAGAGTGCACTTGTGGAAATACTATTACACCGTTCAACACTGCATTGGCTCTATTCTGAAAATGATAATACGTCATTGCTGACCTTGAAAAACATACTTGAATTCTCAGATTGCTGTGTTATGGTAAATATCCACATTATCTAAAGCTCTAGTATCTTAAATGGAGTCTGGAGAAAAAATAAAAGAAGTATATTCTGTATGTGCGTCATACAGTATCACCAATAACAACAAAAATTTGTCCATGTGATTCAGTTTTGCGGAAGGAGATCTGGAGTGTTCACTAAAGTCAAGCACACTTAAAGTATAAGGGTGCGGTGCTTTAGTTCTTAAGTCCCTAAATGAGCATACTGTGAGCATACTCTGAAATGTGGATTTTCTCGTGGAGGTTAAATAAATCTGAGCACAACTTTTGGTGAACTCTGACACCAATTTGCACCAATGATCAATTCAGAGTTGAAAGAAAGTGCAGTTATTTGAAAAAAAAGAAAAAAAAAGAAACTGGATGACATTCTGTTGAGTGAGGTTATGTTGTGCGGCTGGAGTTTTATTAGCCATGCTAGCAGCATGGTCAAAGCACTGCTGTGTCTGACGCGGCCGCTAATATGGCTGTAGTCTCTGCAGTAGCTGGCTTTGTTGCAAAATGATCAAATGTAAAAGATCCGGGAACTACTTGGTATAAACTCAGGGACAAGAGACATGGTTAAATGCTTGCCAGTTCTGGATGCCTCATAGAAAACATAGAAGTCCGTCAAAAACAATCGGATATGCCATTCATTAACCTCTATTTTTATCATGAACATAATTATTTTTCTTCCTGTTCACGGTGAGAAGATAGAATAGCTCACCTGATGCGATGTAGCCACCACCATCGCTGGAATATACTGTACATCAGTTATGTTTTCTTTTTGTTTTGTTTTACTTATAGTTTCAGAGCTTCTAGTCAAACCACCAGAAGGCAGTTTAATATTAACACTGCTTATGCTTTCACACTCACTTCTACACACACACCCTTTTCCACTGTCAGCCTCGCTGACACAGCAAGAGGTGGTCAGCTAAGTACATTTCATATCAAAATCTCAAGGCAGTTAATGCTCACAAGATATGACCTTGTCTCCTTGTAACACTGTGCTTCACAGCCTCCTCCCACTCCTCGTTTTGGTGAGATCCTTGGAACAACTTGTCTTTAATCCCTTAGAGGGAAGAAACAACTCACGACTGCTTGAAAATATTGGACCCTTCGTCCATTTAAGTTGGATGGAAGCAAGAAAGTGTTAGGGTGGACTCGCAAAAGCGCGTTAACAAGAGAGGATGAATAATGAATCCCCAAAGTATTTAGGTTGCAAGGTCATTGGTTATTAAAAGAAGAATGATGACTGCTGTTTCCCAAACACTGTCTAAAAGGACACTGCAGTTTTTGGTAGCTGCTAAACATCTATATTGGCAGTATTGGCATACAATGGCAGTTATAATGGCGGTATGATTATGGAACTTTTACTTTGGATGATGCATCTTGAAGTGTACAGTTCCTGGAAATTGGTCTAAGCCCTAGATTGACTCCACAAGGTTATTTTTTAAGTCAAAGTTGGAAATAGAATTCGGTTACCCATTCTCGGCACAAAACTGCAAGTCCATACATACATACATACATTTTTGTCCGCTTATCCTAAGTCAGGCTGCAGCAGTAACAGGCTAAGCATGGTATTCCATGATTCCTCCAGCAAATTCTCAAGTGTCTCCTGCCAGCTGGACATGTCTGGTAAACCTCCAAGGGGAGGCCCCCAAGAGGCATCTTCACCAGCTGCCTGAACAGCCTCAACAATCGACTTAAAGGAGCGGTTGGTCTACTAAGAAATCCTTCTGTGCCCTTAAGCCACCTCTAGGCCATGCCCCAGCCACTCTATAGAGGAAACTCATTTTGGCCTTAAAACTACTGAACCACTGAATGTTGAAGTGTTACCCACCAATTGTAAACAGTGTTCAAAAACCATTCAACTACTACAAATGGGGCAGGATGGGGAGGAAATAACAATGGTACTGTCATTTTGTGTGGTTTGTAACAATAATATGTATGGTAAGTTTTTTTGTGATGACTGCAAACTAGAGGAGTGATAGTTACAAAGTTAGAGAAGACCAGAGGAGGAGGATGGGCTATACTGGCATTACCTTCATTCACAGATTACTTTTAAATAGTTCATATAATCTTTGCCCGTAACAACATTTGACACAAATAGAAATCAATAAACAACTAAACAAAAATACTAAGAGCATATCAGAGTCCTTGAAGATCAGACTCCTGTTCTCCCCAAACAGATCAGAAGTCTTTTCATCTTTCTTCATTATTGCCATCTCTTCTTCACTGTGATCTCTGTCCTGCTCGTCATCTACCCGCCCTCCTTCACATCCAGTCTTCATTTCATATCGTGTTCACTGTCCCTCTTGACCTCAACATACATACTTCAATTTACCTTCTTTCAGTCAGCATCTCCTCTAGAGGATAAGCCCTTCAAGCAGATGGATTTTTATACCACCGAGTGTTCATTGTGGTGGTGGTGATGGTGATGGTGCATGCCACTGCCGCCCAGCACTGTGTGGTTGATAGAAGACGCCGACCTGTCAGATCCCTCGGCCGCCGTCCCGTTGACGTTCTCCTGCCGCTGGCAGCACAGGATCTGCCTGAAAGTAGCACTCATCTCCTTGTCGCGGTAGGAGTAGATGATGGGGTTCATGGCCGAGTTGAACTCGGCGAGGAGCAGGAAGAACTTTTCGTAGGTGAGGACATTGCAGTGGGCACAGAAGACATCAAGGAGGAGGATGACCAAGCCGGGGGTCCAGCAGATGATGAACGCACCTGAGGGAAAGCATAAGAGAGGGACTTTTTCAGGACTACATTTACGATATATCAACAAATACAGTATCTCTTAAAATACAAAAAAAAAAAAAAAAAAAATGAAAAAATATGTCTACAGAGGTTAAATGTTTATTCTTAAGAAAGACGTTTTAGCCTACCACTCAACAACACAAAGCCGATACAATGCGTACTGTTCAAGTGGAACAACTATTGGTGTTCATATCTATCAACATATTAATATATCTTTTCTGGCCTCACAGGTGATATAAAACATGGCTCAGTTCCAGTTTACTGTTACAGATTGAACCAAAGCATGACCTCCCACAGTTGGAATGCAGACATTAGTAATACACATGTGCTTTATATGACAAGTGCAACCATGGAAAAGGTTTATATTTCTTACTTGTCTGACTCTTTCAGAATTCCAGTGTAGTCTATTGTGCAATTTAAAATGTTCACGTTTTCTCATTCAGTGAGACCCTAACCCAAAGATTTGTTGTCAGAGGCTTGATATGTTAATGTAGGTTTAGAGCTTTTTTATGTTTTTTTTTTATTTGCATAAGTAAATACTGTTCATTGATCAACTGATCATGACTTCCACAGATATCTGATATGAGCCTGACTTTCAATTTTTCCTCATCGACATGTTTCACCATTCACATGGTCAGTATATGTTTTAACATTGCATTGCAGTTACAGCTTCTTGTCATGACTCATGGAGAACAATTACATGGTCTCCAGGCCCTTAATTGTCGTTCCTTTGTCTTGATTGAACCACCAACTCACACAAATGAAGGAAAGTAACACTTTTGCTCTGAAAAAAACTTTTCCATAGCTTTACTAAATATTGAATGACGCATCTGGGTGAACACGCACTGCATTTGAATGTTTTTGGCATGTTTTGAAACAGACAAAATCACTTTACAACCACATCGCCATTAGTCGAAAAACCACGCCACCATCAGTCTACAAAACAAAACACTCATGTCACTCTAAAACCACATCACAAACGACACACTGTGTGTGCAAAGTGTTTCCTCATTTCAGTACTTTCAGACTGTTTTGAATTGCGGCTGCATTATGTTAAAGGCTTTGGCACCCCACATGTGAAAAATAGGTTTTCTGGTGAGTCAAAAACAGATTTAAATATGAATAAACAGTGATGTAGGGCGGTTCTGGGTTCGAAATCAGGCCGACTGGGGCCTTTGCATGTTCTCCCTGTGTCTGCGTGGGTTCTCTCCAGGTACTCCAGCTTCCTCCCACCGTCCAAAGACGTGCTCATAAGGTAAACTGGTGATTCTAAATTGGCCGTGGGTGTGAAAGTGAGTGTGAATGGATGTCTGTCTCTCTGTGTTAGCCCTGCGATAGACTGGAGACCTGTCCAGGGTGTAGCCCGCCTCTTGCCCAGTGACAGCTGGGATAGGCTCCAGTCCCCCCGTGACACTTCACAGGACAAGTGGTTACAGAAGATGAATGAATAAAACTGTAAAACTTTATAGTTGCTACTATTATAGAATAGTTTTGTACTGAAAAAGTTTATTTATTCTGAAAAGAACAAGAAAAAATGTGAGCATTAATGTTTTTTTCCATATTTTAGTTTTGTAACAAGCTCTGGTATTTAAATATGACTGATGAATCACTTTTGACACACAAATGAAAATGTGTCACTTTTAGGTCTCCGTACACCAGGGGAGAGATAAGGGTAAAACCTTCAAAATAAAAGCCGTATAAGTTTTCTGCTCTTTTAAATGTCGTAATTGGTCAGTTCCTTCAGAGAAAAAAAAAGGGATTCATTTGACAGTTTAAAAATCAGTCAACAAGATTCATGGTCATGGTCCGCGACAGGATGGTATTCTTAATTTCGGAGTAAAACAGCACAAGCAGCACAAAGGGTCACGCTCTGTCCCATTTGTCAGCCCTATTATCAGTGGTATTCCATCATCATATCTACAGCCTTCTGAGCTCATTTGAGAGTGCAATGCGTCATTTCATTTCTCTGATGAAGTGTGTTAGCCCATTGTAGGGGGTCACTGACTCGTTACTCACGGATGCCAAGCTCAAGTGTTGTGAATTCTGTCAACAGATGCTGTTTGATGTAACTATAGGACTAACTGTAGGACATTACACTCTTGAGACCGTGAAATAAAACGTTGAGATGAGAGAGAAAGAGGCTGAGCTGACAGGCAGATCTGTTATCTGTTAGTGTTTTGCAGGCGGCAGCTGCAGCGAAGGCTTGACCTCACTTCCCAGCTATGCAAGCGGACTCTCCAGAGCTGGATAAATTTCTCAAACGGTTCACAGCCCGGCACAGAAACTATCTCAGCTATTTGTCTCTCAGTGAAACTTCTCATTCTGAACAGGACAAGACTCAGCACAAAAAAAAAAAAAACACAAGGGAAGCATTCAACATTATAACTGTGTCTATGTTTCCTGCCTTCAGAAACACTCATGCTGTGTTAGTGCTGATGGAACCTGACCTCAGCCATAACCTGTATTCTTCTCTAAGTAGTTCACCACATCAACTTATTACCTAAAACACACACTACTCCCCTCAGTGTCTATATACTTTCCGTTTGAGAGCTGACAGAAATAGGGAGAGCTGCTGTTACTTTAAAGATTGATCCAGTCCAGTTAAAATTTAGTGCAAAATAGATTTATAGGAGTTTCCCACAAAATGAGGAAGAAACTGTCTTTGTGTAAAGCTGTGACCTGAGAGGTATCGTCCTCAGATTCTTTCATTTCCTCTCCAAATCCTAGGGTATGCGTCTTCTTCAACGCAAAATTGCATCTTTACAGTTCCCCCAAAAATGTGGTTGGTTTACCATAGCCGCATCATGTGGCGTTTCTGCCACGCCAGGTTCACTAAGGGTAAACCAGAGTTTTTGTTTATGGAAGAAACAAATGGTTTTTGGCAGGGACTTTTTTGTTTCGCCCTGTCACTACTTGAAAATGCCACATGGAGGGAAAAGGGACTAGAGAAATGGAAAGTCGCTGCAGGAAAGCAAATAAACCCGGCTCCGAGGCAGGCCTGGAATATTTGGAAATGTACGGAAAACTACATTGACACTTCCCATTGTGAATGAACTGAGATAGTGGCATGGGTATTGTCATGTCAGCAGCAGTATCAAAAATAACAAATCATCACTCATTTGTTCTTTTAATGACTAATGAGAGGCATGTTTCCTTCACAGTGCTGGGTAATGTTACAACAGCTTGAATCCATCAAGGAAAAACAATTTGATGAAGGACAGATGATTGGAATGTCAGGATCCTCATTGAGACCTTTGGGGAAGTGATGTTAAATAAATACAGATATGTTTCAAGGAGGTTTTGAACCATCACTGCTCATTCCATTCCATTATGTTTGGTTTCTATAATTAGATTAATGTGGAATTCTATTTCAGACAGAAAACAACAAACAAAACACACATAATAAAAATGCCTCTGGTGAATGCTCATGATAGTAACTTGGTAAATCTGATTTTTGATGACATCATAAAATTGTTTCTATAATATGAACGAAGCCTTATGTCAATTTTTATTCCTAACTTTTATCACGTTCTTTCTGCACAAACGGGCTTCCACAGGGAAGGGAACAGAGGACTATGGGAACGAGAATAAGGAAATAATGGAGACCAGACTATGGCAATGAACCCTGCACTCCCACAAAACTCTCACGCACACAACACACACACATGTTAAACTGAGGGCAGACACAGATAAACACTCACATGTGCAGACACAAACACACGCAAACACTCACTTGCATAATTGCATGTGGCACAAAGACAGATGGAAGCACATGTGGACAATGTTGGGAAAAAGCACTCAAAAACTCTCCATTGCCTCGTTTTCAGTCTTTGCTTTACATTCATCACAGTAGTCATTTATGATGAGATGGGATTTGGGGAGTACTTTTTTGTCTCTGTAATGATGCCCTTTGGCATTGTTGCTGCACCTGATTTGCAACTGACGCCAATGTTAATCCTCAAATGGCTATATGAGACTCAAGCCACTAGTAGTGGTAGTAGAGTAGTTTTCCTTCTGGCTTGGTGGTCTATTTTAACACAAAAGCTAAAATTGATATTGTCCTAAACTAGTTTTGGAGCCTGAAATTGTCCTAACAACAAATGACAATTTAATTTAAGCCAAAAAACACAAACTCCAGTCTCTTGGTTGAAAATGTCATGCATGCCTCCTCCCCCTCTCCAACCTCCTTCTACGGACCTTGTCACCGTTTCAATCTGGATATATTCTTTACTATATGTCGCCAGAGTGTTTCTCTGCGCTAATATGCAAACCAGTTGCATGACATCACCAATGCCAAGGGACACTTGGTGTGCATCTCTGTGACCCCAGGGTTCGGATCTGATGCCAACTTGGTCAGGTTTCGTAACGGATAAGTCTTCTTTGGCTTCGCCATGTTCACAACTGAGGACTGTGCATTATCGTGAAGGCTCGCAGATAGTCTGAACCGGACCTAAAACTGCTTGGTGTGTGGTAGATGAAACCCTGTGGTCATGGTTAAAGACATCGTTGTGGACTGATGGTGGGTGATGTCACATGCTTTTGATACGCCCAACCATCTACCCAGACCTCCTCCCTAAGAGCCAGAGCAGTGCCATAATGGCAACTTGCTATTTTAGGAGACTGCTTGTGTGGAAAATGTTTGGATTGTTGGAACAAATGGCAAATACTGAGCAGTGAGATCAGTCTTCTGTTTGCAGTTGTTTACAGCATCAATGAAGCTAGCATCAGTTTGCTCACTATGATGCACTGAAATCAGTAAAAAAAAAAAAAAAGTACTGTCTATTAAAAGAACATTTAGCACTGCGTCCAAAAAGAGCAGAAGACATGTAATATTATTGTATATAAAGTAAAACACTTAACCCTACGGCCCTATGAGCTTTTGATCCTTCTAAGCTTTGTTTCACACCTCTTAAGAGTCCCTACATTGTGCTGATGTATTCCACATGTAGTGACATACTTTCCTCATTAAAGAGCTTCACTCTCTGCTATCTCAAATGGTCAAGCCTCACTATTATTACCCACGTGTCATCATCCCGGTTTAGGTTTCCACTAATGTGAATTCTCCCTGGACCTTAAAAATGAATAAACACTCACTATTAAATTACTGCACTCATTCTTCTGTATGGCGCACTCCCTTTCTTGCCATTAATCTCTATTTGTGTCTCTCTCTGTCTCTTTTTTCCCCTCGCTGGTTTCCTGTCCTTTAATTTTGTTATTTTCTGCTTGTTTTCTTTGTGTTTGTTCCTCCATCTAGTCCTTACTTTTTCCCCTCACGTCTTTCTTTTATTCTCTAACCACGGTCACGACAATCTGTTTTCCTCTCGGCCCTATGTCTGTCATCTGTTTACCTTTTCTATAATTTTCCTTACCCAGGCATCATCTGCGGTGATGACTATGATCCCCATATAAACATATAAATATATCTGAAATTGCCCAGTAGCTTCCCGTTTGTCCGCAAAAGGATTTCTTTTTCCTCTCCCTTTTCCCAACATCAGTACTTCCGCAAACAAACTGAAGATTAGATAAAGTTCATATTCGGCAACTGAGTGTTTACAATTATTGATAAAGAGGCTTGTGTGGTGTACACAGTGATGGAGACTGGTGGCGGTTTTGTGGTGATCTAATGGTTGTGGGGCTTTTGACAGGAAGTTCAGTCTTCCCTTTCAAATGGCAATAATGTTTGTTTGTTTTGTTCTCAAGCAGCACAAAAAAACCTGCAATGTATCTGCAGACTTGTTGGTCTGCAGCAGTGACTCACTTCAGACAAAGTCATCACTAAAAACAATGCACACAGCTATTGAAGGGTTAGGTCACACCGAGACTGGAAGCCACCTGAAGTCTAAATCAAATTTTCAAAATCTGCATCTGATCTTAAATTGCACTTTGGTGTCATTCAGATAAATATAGCTATGAACATGTACATTTAGAACCTGACATTAGAGGCTCATGGCATGAGTCTACGAACAGCAGGGCACAGTGAACGGAGAAGTTGGACGTGTGCATTATGTGGCGCGCAGCTCTTCATCTAACGGCTCACTGTGGCTGCTACTGCTTGTTCCATTGCTCCGGAGCATAGAATTGGCAAAAGATATTGTGAGGCAGTTACAAGAACATAGAGGAAGACAGGAATCAAGGGTAGAGTGAGGCCTGCAGTGCATACAACAAAGGTCCCTGGTTGAGACTGAACTGTGAACATTGTGGTTTTGGTATGTGCCTTACCCATTCGTCTATTGTGACACACTGACAGCAGATCTGTTTTAAATTCTGCAGGGACTAATGGAACAAGAGTAAGCAGTTACAGTGAGGTGTAACCAATAGGCTGCACATGGCCAGTTGTGTCCTCCCGCTGAGTGGAAAACTGCTCGTGCCGTGCAAGGCATCAAAACAGATTACGTTAACAAACATTACCGACTGACTTCCTAAGTAAAGGAGTATGTAGCCGCTCAACATGTGTTTGATGTGTTTTTTAAAGGTCTACTGATTCTTCTTACTTATCACTTGACATATCTGACAGTTCGGTCATAGTTCTGAATCTCTGATGTATTTGTCGGGCTCTAATCAGATTTGATGTCTCATGGCAATGATTTATCATGAGCATTAAAGACAATTGTGTAGTCCCTAATGTGACGGATATATTAACTATTAATGGCATTTTTATGGGTCTTTTATTAAAGCAAGCACACACACATAAACTCTTCTCCAGAGATGTTTTTGAGTGACGTGTCAATATATTTATATATATATATATATAATTTTTTGTACCAAAATACGTATCATTCCTCTACAATGTTATAATATTCTATTGTGCCACAAATGATGATAATGCTTAATTGCACACAGAGCGCAAAACTGAGATCGGATCTCAAGTGCTGGCAGGGGACACATGAACAGATACATTTTAATGGCAGGAGCAACCCTTAAACTAGCCATTTGCTTTCAGATTGCCCAGGTGGGATGTCAATGCAAGGTCTGAACAGGGTCTTCCTGTCTCTCTCCACTGCTATCTACCCAAATAAACGTAACAAATTCCCCAAAATATCTTTAAAAAGCTGAAAGAAAAATTTCATATGTGCACAGCCTGGAAGCATTCAGTGATACTGTAGATGTTTAAGAACAGAGTTCAGAGTTTGCCAAAAAGTAACAACTGAAGCAGGCTTCTCGGAGACAAATGCTGCCCTTTTGAGTGATTAGAAAATCTGCACTGCGTGCAATCATTTATTTCATTATGTGTGTTTTACAGCCATATACACACTCTCAAACACACAGAAAACAGGTGACAGTGTGAGCTGCATACCAGGCGTGTTTCCATGCTGACGGCGGATCGGAGCAATGGGCGTTTGCGTAGCCCTGATTGGTTCTGCTCTCAGTTAGCCAGAAAACAGTTGTTATGCATTATAGCAGCAAAACTACAGGAAGTGTAGTGAGAGTAAGTGGCTCACACTCTCAGAAGTATGTAACCAATACCTCCCGTCCTTTTGCTGAAACCTAGATATCAAAATCCGTGAGTCATTGGGGCGAACACCAGTTGGTTATCCACGGAAACAAATGTAAGTCATTAATATGGCATCTGTTTGCATGTGTTTGGGGATGGTATGGCTTGGCGCTCCACACTGTCTGGCAATGTGACCTCATACAACACCATAAGCTTTAAGATAATCAAATCATTCACAGAACCCCCCCTAGATGAGCCAGCACCTGGCGCACACACACTGAACAACAGTCACAGTTAATTTGACTGTGATGTTGGCTCGTTGAAGAGTAATGAAGAGAATCCCTGTCCAAACCGTCAGTTGACCAGGTTTGTTTTTTAGCAACGCAAGTTTGACGTCAACAAGTCGATCCTAGTCAGGATCAGTACACAACAATTTGTTTGGAAGTTTTAAGATGGCCTTTTGCAAAAGCTGTTGTTTTGACTAAAAACTATAATGTGGTGATTAAATAGAGGTAACATTTTAGCAACTGTTCCTTTAAATGTTGCCATTTTCTTGTGAAAACAGTTTCTTTTTACATTGAGTGTCACTCACCAAAGGCACATTGTGCAAATCTTGAAGGTCTAACAAAGCTGTCGAATACACTTCCTTCCTTGTCAATCATTTGTAAAGCTGTTTTTTTTTTTTAACATCTTAAAAGCTGCATTGTTTATGTCCATCCTTGTCTTCCTCTTTGCTGCCTTCACTGGCCCTTTGTTGCTTTTCTTGGCACATAACCTGTAGGTCAGCAGAATACAGCAGTGTGTTTATTGTGCCTATAGGGTAATCTATGTGCGTTCATAACTGTGCACAACAACAGACAGGAACCCATTTATGAAAAATTGTATCCACAGTGTTAAAAAAAACACCATGGGAAACCTGTCAGGCGTATGGGAAACTTTCTGTTTCCATTTGAATGAGCGTTTCAGCGCTATCTCCAGATGTGCACGTGTCTTCATCTCTGTTTTCTTTGACAAAAAAAAAAAAAAAAGCAGAAAGCAAAAGCCAGATTGTGGTTTGGTTTTCCCATCATACATCCCAAACACATCAGAGTTTATGTGAATAGGGCAAATCTTGTGTCCCACTGTTCCTTTTTGAGCCCGAAGGCTGGTTAAATTTAAATTTAGAATTTAAATACGGCTGAGTGTGTGCACCTGTGCACATGTCAAACTTTGCCTGTTTTTCCCATTGCATTCTTAGAGGAAATCTGCCATTTCAGACTTGCAGCATCCTGAGAGAGTAGAAGGGCACAGGGGGGGCAGTTATTATCATTTGGTCAGAAGATGGGAGAAGCTGGACAGGGACCGGTTGTGGGATTTACATTTAAGTGAGGCAGCAAATGCTGAACTTTTTTAGCCTTTCCCTGGGAAGAGCATAATCAGAACCAATAACTTAACAGCACCGTTACCTCGCTGGAGACTCAATAACTTATGACCCTTTTGGTGTTACTTTGGCAAGGGTCTTCAGAGGCAAAGAGGGATGTTTTCTTAAATGAAATGAAGTTTCCAAGGAATATGAATAAGTGCTTGAGTACAGAGCTGAAATAGTGATAGAGAGAGGGACCTAGGGAGGGAAGTAGTATTCAGTATCCTCCTTAGTGCTTCAAAATGACCTCACTCAGAAACAGCAGTGGATTCCAGACTGAACCAAAACAAATCACACCCTCACGCAAAAGACTCACTTTCCCAGTAACATTTTGGCTTCAGTACTTAAGAACAAATGCGATTGCTTCAGAAACTGGATATAACAATAAAACCGTTGTCCTTCAATCATCTTTATTCTTTCCATAAATTGTTGACAGTTAAACATATTTGGGAACGAAGCCAAAGAGCAGCAGCAGTTGAGCTGCTCACCGTTTTTATTTTTATTACGCTATGTTGCAGGGCTATTTATGTAGAGCTTTTTCTTGTGAGATGAGTTTCAAGATACACTTCATCTTTAGTAAATTGTTGTGTAAGATGCGTTTCACTTCATTGACCTCAAGCCAAGTCTCTACTGGCAGACCTGGTTTTTGAGAGATAGGGCATGACACATCCTGTTTAATTTCTAAGAAATCCTACGCAAGTGCTTTCCAAAGTACAGTGGTTGAAAAAAAAAGTGAAAGTAACAGGAATTGCGTAATGCAGGTAGGTCTGCACAATCAAACCTAGACCTGGTTCCCCACATTTGCCGTCACTGTACTGTATTTCTTTTTTTTTTTTTGTAATAATCTACAGAGAAGATGGCAATTATAACAGACAAAGCAGAAAATTAGAAGTGATAACCATATCTCAGCTGCCATCCTGGCAAAAGTCTTTCAGCTTCCTATCTTTAATAGGTGCACCAGAAAACAATCCCCTTGCATATCTATTAATTCGCTTCATGTTATACTGTATAGCCTGCACTCTGTGGCCTTTAAGAAACATGGGACTGACGAGACTCAGACCTGCTTAGGTAACAATAACCAAAGCATCTCTTCGAACATTGTATGTCCTCCACTTTTCACGCGTACTGTGGGCTTCAGAGCACATTCTGCTGTCCACTGCTTTGAATTAAGTGTGGACTAAAGACAACAGAGGCAACAGGATGAGATAACACAGCACATAGGAGACAAATCACATGGAATCCTTTGGCATGTTTTGTCTAGGACCAACACATCCTGCTTTCAGGCACTAAGAAGCCCCTTTCCCACAATTCACACAATTCACACTCCAGCGTTCTTCACACATGGCTGAGTTGGTCTACTGCTGTGGTATTGACAGTCTATGTAAAAAACTAAAAAGAAACAAAAAAAAGTTAATATCTGCTTTAGTTATACATTGAAGAGGCGTGGAGCCTCGCAAAGTGGGAAACATACAGTGTATGTCTGCTGTCGGGCTGTCAGACACTACTGAACTTATAGACTGAACAGGCCCTGTTTCATCTGAAGACTCTTGTCACTGTGGCACAGATGCAAAAACTGGAGCAGTAAAGGATTCTGGTTTATTACAACATGGCTCTTATTTTCATAGTGTTGAGCAACATTTCTATCCCAGAAGGCATTACTGAAGGCTGCTTTATCAGCTATCTGCTTATTTTAAGGAATTCTGTAATCATAGAAAAAGAATAACCTCACACACCTGATAGCTAATAACTGATAATCTTGATTTTAAACTGAAAAAAACAACTTGGGCTTTCCGAAAAAAAAAGTGATGTCAGGAATGAGACAGCGATTCTTTTTTCCGGCTTATCAGTCCCTGTTCAACAGACATCAGATACCAAGATTAAGACAGGATATAATGATGCAGTGTAGTCATATTATTAAATACAACTGTATAGTCTACATTGCCAGTACACTGCAGTATGGTGTAAAGCCAAAGCTTTTATTTGACATTATGAAGCTTTGACAACATAATGCACCATCATTCATCCACTGGGAGTTTGAATCTGAGTCCAACATTCATGATGTCCTACACTGTAGAATGCTGACAAATCACCAAAAAATCTTTGCATCTGTTCCTCTCCAATAACAGCACTGTATTAGGACTTATCAGTGTTGCATTAAGGTGATCCAAAGGGTGTTAATGTCATGATGTTCTGTAGTGTAGGAGGCGTGCAGTCGTGCTAGGCAGTCACTGTGCTTGGACAGAATGCAGCGGCCTCACAGTTAGACCCATCAACAGATTCATTGTTCTGCTGTTGCTGATGACTTCAGAAGCCACATACACTGCTACAAAGACAGATACATAGACAGATGGGGTAGAAAGAAGCAGATGCAGTATAAATGTAGTAAGATAGACAGATAGATCGATAGATAGATAGATAGATAGATAGATAGATAGATAGATAATTCTTACCTAACACAATCACCACAGTCTTCAGCAGAGACATCATGGTATCTCTGTTGCGCCGTGGTCCAGAGCTGTGGCGCGACATCCTCATGGTCCTCTGTCGCACATAGACAAAGATGTGGGCATACAGCGTCACCATGACAACAAACGTCACCAGGTTAAACACTGCCCAGAAGATCAGGTAGGAGTTGCTATAAAGCGGCGCCATGTTGGAGCAAGTATCAATACTACAGATACAGTTCCAGCCTACGCTGGGTATGGCCCCCATGACTATGGACATGGTCCAGATTATGACAATCACCACCACCACGCGGCGGTTACTCATACGCGTGTGCAGCTGCATGCGGAACACGGTGATGTGGCGCTCTATGGCAATGGCAAGCAGGTTGGCAACAGATGCAGTCAAGCTGGTATCAATCAAGCCTTGACGTAGCAACCATGTTGAAACAGTCAGACGCCTTGTGTTTGGTCCCGTGTTGAACATCAAGTAGAAGTAAGCCAGTCCAGCAAAGAAGTCAGCAGCTGCCAGGTTGGCCATTAGGTAGTAAATGGGGAAGTGGAATCTCCTGTTGACGTAGATGGCGACCATCACCAGAAGGTTGGCGAGCATGATGAAGATACACACGGTGATGCCCAGGCCCATCACCAGCCTGCTGACGGTGTTCCAGTTAGTAGCAAGGTACTTGCCACTGCGGTTGTAGAAGAAGGCGATGGTCTCATTGTAGTAGCACTGTTCCTCATCCATTGTGGCAGTGGTGATTACTGAAAGGTTAAACGACAAAACACTATCAGAGGGTTGTTAACATTTGATGTAACGCCACTTTAAAACAAAACACCAGCAGGTTAAAAGTATGAAATTTCACAAGCAGATTTATGTTATTGAGCTGTTGAGTGATTTCCTCTACTTTGCAATTGAATGAACCACACCTGTGGTGTTTACACCACTATGAAAACTCCACTAAGATTAAAAATGGAAGAAACCTGCCAATAAATGTTCAGGTAGGGAGATTATCCAAAGAATCTGGCACACATGGAAATGTTAATCTGACTGCATCGTCATGCAAGTGAAGCCTAAATACCAAACAGACTTTATCTAAAAAGGGTCATGCTTGTTTTGAATTGCAGATATTTTATTAGGAATTGTATAGGTATCATAGAAGATAATCTACAGTGTGAGTAAAAGCATGTTTTGGTTTTGGAATGAAGAGTCTGGGCCTCTGTATTTATAATTTTAAGATCAGTAATGTAAAATTAATTAAAGCAGCACAGTTGACCTGTAATGCAAGGATGTGAAATGATCAACTACTGAACTAAAGAAGCCACTCAAAACTTAAATCAGTTTACATGGATCTGTTCATAGCAACAGAATGGGCTCTATGTTACAGTGTTCTGAGCTACTTTCATCCTTTGGTCAAGAATGAGTTAATCTTAATTTCAGGAAAATACTTATGTGCCTCTTTCATAACATTTAATACAGAACAGTGCTTTAGGAAACAAGTATTCTTAAGCTGGTTCCTGAAACATGGGAAACTAAATCCCCTTTGGATTTAAATCATTTGTGAACGTGTGTGTGTGTGTGTGTGTGCGTGTGGCACGCCGAGTGTTTTACATGTGGAAAGCAGCCATGATTAATGCAGAACCAGCAGCTTTATGAGAGCAGAACATCTACAAATAACTGGCAGAAACAAAACGTATGTTGTCTACAAGTCTCAGTTTACAGCAACACGACGCAAGGGTGGTGTGTGATTTTGTGCCCGCATGCAGGCCTGCTGTGTGTGAGCATCTGTGTGTTGTGGTGTGAATAAACTTCAGTGTGATATGAGGCTAAGGACATGTTTTTCTCCATCTGCTCAGGGTTTACAAGTGTTTATGGGAAAGAGAAAAAAAGCAGCTGAGGAAACAGAAAACTAAGCATCGACAGCAGCATCATGGGGCTTAGCATCAACTCAGACACACAAAAACAATGCTCACTGGAGTGTGTGTGTGTGTGTGTGCGTGTATGTGTGTGTGTGTAATAAGGTCCAGTCCCGAACAGATGCTGCCCAGTCTTTCTCATACACCCCAGACCGGAAACAGGACCTCAGGGCTGGTGGAGAGAAAGAGGGTGTGTGGGTTTGTGTGTGCAAGTGAGAGTACACCAAGAGAGAAGGGGGAGAGGAACTGGGAAAACAAGAGTGGATGAGAAATAAAAGAACGTGTATTAGAAGTTTTAGGCCAAAGGTCTGTGTTTTTGTGGAAATCCTTTTCTCTTGATTTACTTTGGATCGTCGAAATCCCCCTTAAACCTTCTCTGTTGCTCTGCAGTGACACAGTAAAGCTGTGCCAAACACGAAGCAGAAGGTGCTTTGGACTAATTTCCAATGTTGGAAAAGCTACCACAACCTTCACCTTTCAAAAATTCACATGAAAAATATGGGGTACTCTTGGGAAATGAGTCAGTGTTGAAACCTATCAAAGCTGAAGTTTGCCAAAAATATTTGGACATGCACTCCGACTGCAAATCTCATTGGTAATATACTGATGTAAGGGCTGTGCTAAGCAGCACATTTTATGTGGTGTAGAGAACTGCAGGTAGCTATAACCCATAGATTTCTGCATGCACTTTTGTTCTATAATAGTCCCTGCTATAAAATCTAAATTATGTGGATTTTTTTAAATCATCACACAAGCCAAAACAGTGCTGTTTATCAAATCTCAAGTACAGTACACTAAATCTGAATATTGGCAGTGTAATACATGCTTATATTCATGATCCAAAACGGATGTGTATTAGTTATGGCAGTGCATCAATGCCAGTAAAAAGGGAGCCCTGATCCATTAAATAAATGGTTCCTGGACTCTCTTTGTGTCTTCAGTTTCCAATAAAGAAGTAGAACTGTAGCCATGTTTGCTCAGAGTGGTGGCACTGTGTTATTTCATTGGCTGAAACGGTAATGGTGCATTCTATTAGCGGTATTGAATTATTGCTGATAGCACTCCAGGCTGTGCCGGGCACACCGGATGCATCTGCTTAATTTTTGCACATTATTTTTGGACACATTGCTGCAAAACTCGAACACTGGCCAGTAACCATAAAAACAGGGCCACATTTATTCATGATATGTTTTGCTGTACGTTTGCATTGTACTGATGGAGTGGTAAAAAGATTTATTTACTTTAATTTGAACCACACCTCATCCTCATTTGGATTTGCAGCTCTTCCCAGCCCTTCCCAGTTTCTCCTTTAGAATGATGAACTCAGACTACTGCCGCATGCTTGTGTGGAGAGTTATTTCCTCTCGCGTAGACGCGCATATATTAGTTGCCCGTTGAATGTAGTTTTTGTGGTATTGCCTCACATAACCTGTGTCAGGACCAAAAAGCTGCTCTTGAACACACTGCAGTCGGCCTTAGTTACTCGCAGTGTTGTGCAAGTTCACACTAAACAAGAACTAGCTCAAAGTTCAGTTCACACAGGTAAAAGTGAACTAGTTCAAGTTTATAGTTCACATTATTTCATTTTGAGTTAATAGACTCCAAAATGCATTCAGTAGGCCAGTCTGGCATTCACAATGTTTTTTTAATGACCAACTTTGAGTTATTCTTGTTCAATAGAATCTCTGACCGACCTGCCCATCCATCCCCAGCCAGTGATATTTTTTTCCACAAGGATCTGTACTGCTTTTTTGAATAAGCATTGATGTGTATAGTAAATAATTCAAATGTTTGTGTAGATCAGCTGCTTCTGCAGTGCCGAAGGCGGCTCCTCTTTCAGCTGCACCATCCATGCTGTATGCTGTAAATCACATGTCGGCTGACAGCTGTCGTAAAACCTTTTTTTCTTTTTTCTTTTACTGAATGGGGTGAACGTCGTTATTTCCCTCCACATTTAGCGAAACTCACGTCTACACTGGTACACCTCACCAGTACACTGGTTAATAGTTCTTTGATGTCGGCTTGCTGAGTCCAGGGTCTAAAACTTAAGATCAACTGAGCAGGAGGAACAGTTGCAACAAGCAGAAAGAGTTTTGTGGACTTGTGAGTCCAGTTTTAAGACAAAAATCTGATCCTATGCTTTGATTAAATTGCTTTTATTTCTTACATAATAGATATAAATTCAGCTCCATGAATATATTTTCCTCAGCATAAAGTGTCTCATGGTATTTTGTGAAAATAACAAATGCAAGGTCGATGTTCTGTAATCAAACTGCTACATCTGTGGACCACAGACAGCCTTTTCCCGTCTGTGTTGGGTTTGGTCTATTGTGTCCTTTCCCTTTGGTGCCTGTGGTTATTCCTAATGACTTTAGAAGACACATTATCGAATCTGAGAATCATTTTGAGGTTTTTAATTGAACTTAGCAATAAAAAGCAGTAACCATTAGAAGCAGAGCAAGGAGCAGCTGAACAACAGCAGCAACACTAATGCAGGACAAATCCACACTGACTGAGGCTCTACGGCAACTACTACAGCAGATGAAAGCACATCTATTGGGCTTGTCATCTGCAGTTTATGGCCATTAAATGTCTGGAGGGAGCAGTCAGCGGGGCATTAGATGCCTGAGGCGAGTCGTCAGTACTAGAAAGTGGAGGAAGTGTCAGTGGCCTCTCAGTACACATTCCCAACACTTTCATCAGACCTTTGGAGCCTGGAGAGGGAGATCCTGTCATTGTGTGTGTGTGTGTGTGTATGTGTGCAACTGCCGTTGGCTGGCTTCTTGTAACATGGAAAGATTGCACAAGAAATAGGACACAGAAAGAGGGGAATTTAGCTTTCTGTGTTCCTACACCTGGGTGTGTATGTGTTCACATTGTAAAACCTTGAATGACTTGTTTTATGAAGAATCCCAGAGGAATGTTTGGAAGTGTGTGTGCAATGTGTTGAATCTCTGGTTAAAGACGGGGAACAAAATGCTTGCTGTGCCCAAGTGTGTGTCGACACACTCCCTCCATGCTTGTTAGTGATGTGTGATAAAGTCTGGCTGTGTGGAGAGAGAGTGAAAGTGTGTGTAAGTGTGTGTCTTTGAAAGGACCACCCTGGTATCCATACAAGTGAGGTCATTACTCAAGCATCGACAGCAAGACTGCATCCGTGTATTCACAGCATACGCCTAACAGATTAAGACGACTGGTGTGTGTGTGTGTGTCACTCTCTATGGTTCACTGTTATACACATTTTATTATTTTCTTCACAAATGCTTGCTTGCTTTAGGGTAGCTGTAGATTCCAAAATGGGATGGTTTCTTATCATTGCAATCCATCATTTTTAAACATTGGGCCTAGTTGTTTAGATATTTGGCTCAAACCTTTCCTGATGGCTCTACCTTTCGATGTCCTCCATCTTAATTGATCCAAAACAATCAGTTCAAAAATTGCGGAAATGGAGAAGCAGCTGGAAACACTAAAGTGGAAACACGCTACTACCAAGCAGAGCAATCACACCTCTTGCGGCCTACATCGCCGCGGCACGTAGTTACATTTCTGGTGAGGTGCACGTTAGCTACGGCGTTAGGGTCTGCAAGGGTCTGCTTATACTCTGTGCTGTTGCCAGACTGACACAGAGGCCTAAACCGCCTCTAACTTTCCATTTACTAACAGCGGTCAGTGCTGTTTTCTAGACTAGTTGAATAAATGTAATAATATGGTGGAAAACCAGGATACATAAAGTCAGTCGTGTTGTGGCACTGGACAAAAGTACACCATCATGCGTATTTGTCAGTTTTCTCAGCTTACTGCATCCATAACGTGAACTCTTGTGGCATTTATTCAAGTGCTCTAACAGCTGCTGAGTGGTAAGACTTGTCTGTAAGGACTTTGACTTAACCACATCACATCTGTGTCAAGACTTAACTAAACCTATTAAACCTAATTAAACCTGAAGTGCTGTCACGACATAAAACAAATTTGTACTGGTTTTGGAAGGAACATATCATCCTGTCCTGACAAATAGCTGTATTATATCAGAAAACAAAACGCAAATTGTGTTCATTTATTAAGATTTTGTTGGACTATCCCTATCCAATGCCTGAAGCAAAAATACCCTCTTGATATAGCATGTAAATCTTACTGTACTGTGCAATATACCTCAGTCATTAGGCCTCCGTACAAAATCGGCAATGGTCTGTATCCCATTACTCCAACAATTATAACATGCTGGAATCTATTACTTGTAATACTGCACATTGTTATTATTATTGAGATTCTTCATTTTCTTTTTTTCTGTCACGTTAAAGAAATAAATGCTGTTATAACACTGTTTTTTTACACTTCTCTTACACCTGTTGCGATAAACTGATTAGTTCCAGTCAGCCATTAAACTTCATAAAGTAACGAATCCCAGTCCATCTCTCCACGATCCATCATCCAGCACCATGGTTGCTAATCCTAAAACAGTCCTAAGAGGAATGATGCTTCAAGGGGAACACCACTCAATGACATGTTATTCTTACACAGAACAAGAGTTTAGTCTGTATTAGCGAACATTTATTAGTGTGTCAGACAGATGTCTGGCCAACCTGTAATGGGGTAGTCTTTACGGAGCTATGTTCCACAGGGAACTGATAAAATAGATGGATAATTGAGCGTATCCTACATAATTTTCCAGGGTTTTACCCCTTTTGAACTGATAAGATGCTGATCTACAACCCACTTGTGTTTTGAAGTCCGCAACTTCATTCTCTGCTGAACAGAAGAGCTTTAAACTGACACACTGATGGAGAATTTCACAAGGAGTTATCTTGAGGGATTTCTCTTTTTAAGAAAATACATCTTCTGACTGTGGAATTTGTTAAATTTTGTGAAGAAGCTAATTTATGTGTTAAACTTCATTCAGAACTGTTTATGTTACATTATCCTGAACATCTCCAGGTCCCTGCAGTTCATCAGCATCTCAGACCAAGTTCTTGGCTCTGAGGTTCCTAACTGCGGAGGAATTACTCATTTTCATAACAAGTCACGAAGCATGTAAGAGTGTTCACAACAATGTATAAATTATCAGGAAAAAAAAGAGTGACAACGATAACGCCACATAAAGCGACGGACAAAACACGTTATGAAGCTTGGCCTTGAGATAAACCGCATCTAAATGACCGACCAATCAAAAATGTATTGTGCTGCCTTCCCCACCCCCAGCGTCCCTGTACTTTTGAAAACTAATACCACTGAGCAGGAACTTTTTAAGGGGTGAAATAACTTCCCCACAACTTAGATCCTGGTCTCTGCAGCAGAAACTGAGTAACTCCAAAGGTTCCTAGTTCCTGCAGAAGACTTTCCTGCATTTGAAACAACATGATACATACAGTAATATGAAAGTCCAGAATCAGAGCAGCCTGTTTATTTAGAGGTGTCGGTGTACCTTACTTTGTCCGATTTTGTGACATGATTTATGAGCAACACTAAATTGCAGCTAAGGTACAGAAATTGAGTCTGGTCCACAAATTCCTGTTGAGCACTGCAGCGGCAACATGCATATCAGAAGTATGAAACTGAGAAGCCTTATGGCCTTCCATGCTTCTTCTGTCTCTGTATTCGACCCCACCGCTCTGCTTCTCTTATCTTTTGCCCTCTCCCCCCCCCTCTCCTCCCTTAAGTTTAAACCTTCTCTTCTATTCCTGTTACTCATCTTCTGACATCTCATTTCTCCAGCTTTCAACTCCTGTCTCCTCCTCCTCCTCCTCCACCACCTCCCCCCTCCCCTCTCCCATCTTTGCCAACTCTCCACACAATGTGCCCATTGTTTCCCCACTACCACCCCAGAAAGCAGAGAAACAGGACTTCTGCAACTCTGAATACGCACAGACGCTCTCACACATAGGCTTTCATTCTCTAACTTGCTCTGTAACATCATGGGCTAGTGTGCACAAACCTCACACAGCCTCACACTCGCACATACTCTCAAACAGTTGCTGCGCACCGACAGGGCTCAGGACAAGGGCTGGATTGAGAGTTGGTGTTGAGTCATGTGTGACTGTAGTTGTGATGGGCTGATTCACAGCTCGTCAGTGGATGATACCCAACCGTCCACTTAAGTACTTCCATCTCAGCACACATAGCCCCTAATTGTCATTAAATTTGATGACTAAGAATGGACTAGAAAGAAAGAGATGAGTCTTACAAAGCAGATATTTAGGGACCAGAAGAGGAAAGGTGATTAATACTGTAAAAAACCCAAAATAGTGACTAGAACTTGACAGTACAATAAAAAAGAGAACTTCAAATGAGGAAAAACCTTACTGCTGTGGGCAATTCAAGAATTAGCGATTCATCACACCACCAACAGAAGCACATTCGGACTTTGGTAGCATTTACTCTCTTGGATGCACTCTCCCCCAGGGAGAAGGAGTTGGCTTGTTGCTGCTAAATTACGCAGGGACAGGCTGAGCGGGTTTCTCACTGGCTTCTGGTTTGTCCAAAGCCACTGAAAGCAATGTGTGATTTCTAAATAACAGCCAGGACCATAAATAACATATAAAAGACTATCTAATTTGGCTATAAATTCTCCTAGCGATCATAGCTTGAGAAAGCCAAGTGACAACCAAAATCCAGCAGATGGGTTATTATCTGAGGAGCAGCAAATAACGCAGCCTTTCATTTTGCAAATGTCCATCTAATAAGCTCCTTTGCTCGGAGGTCTTTCCACTATGATCTCTTCCACATGTTTAGGTAAAGCAGGTTTTAAGGCTAAATGGCAGGGGCAAGGAAAATGAACGACCCATGGACTTAAACCTTGTAAAGCCTTCAGAAAGGCGCTGCCACTTAATGCGGTGGGCTTTGTGCTGTTTTTGACAGCTGCTGATGGAAAAATAATGTTTTTTTTTGTATATTGTTTTTGCTTTTAGTTCCAATGTGGGTGTACATAAAGTATCATCCATCACACAGTAGTATTTGTAAGGAGAGATCATTAGGTGCATTTGTACCATAGCCCATAACTAGAAAGTACCTTTTGTTTGTGCCCTCACTGCAGGAACTGAGAATGATCAAATTTCTTAGAACTCAGTTTGTATGGTCCTTTTAGCTCATTATTCAAGTTAGGTATTTTCCGAAGAGAAGAGAAACTTTGAGTGACATAGGAGTACAGCTATTGATCCAGATGTAAGCGCCCATTGTTTTGCCATTGGTCAAACACATACATGCAGCACAGGCAACTGCAGCACATGGCTTATCAAACCTATATGTGACAGAGTTGTATGTTGTTCTATGTCGTGTAGAACTTAGTAGCTTGTTGGCAGTTGATATAGTAATGTCACTATGTCAATTCAGGGTTCCAGCTGGTATTTGCCAATGCAAAGGTATAAAAAATACCTTGAAGGTAAGTTACTGGGTAACATGTCTTCTACTTATAAATAGTCCCCAGAACTGTTTAAAAGTAGAAGTGGAAACCAGTCCAAATAAGTGTTGTTGGACCAGACAAAAACAGCATGGAGAGAGATAAGAAGTTTGTGTTTTTATTCTAGCAAGCCAAACTCCCTCAAAACTGATTCTTCTGCGCTTTAACATTCGCTTACTTGAGGTGATAAGTTAGAAACCTAAAACGAAGGAACTGAAAACATACCATGGAGAGTACCTGTCTGTAATGTAGAAATTTAGCCTTTAGCTGCAAACTTCTTTAACCACGGCATGAATAAAAGGCAATAGGATCAGGGGAAATTTATTTATAAAAAATACAGCATATAACAGTTACTCTAAAACATTTAAAATTGTGTAATAACTGTTTACAACAAGTGGTCGGAGAACCAAACGTCTCCCAACTATTTAACAATCCCTGGGTCCAGATAAACAGCCTCTGCCATATGTGTCAGGTTTGTCTGCAGTTTATTGTTGGGTGTGTTCAGCCATCCTCTAATGAAATCACACTATTAGAGGCAGATTACATCACCACAGCTCCGATGCAATATGGGATTGCATCAGTGTGGTCCACATAGATTTCAGTGTTTGACTGTTCAGATTCATCATTTTAATGCTCCGGCCTGTCAAAATCATTAATGTTGCATGCTGAGTGAAAACAAATGCTTGCTTGTGGCTGTATCCTGTATCCTCCAATGCTTTATCTTCAAACTTTTTGTGCAATATGTAGTATTGATGTCTTCCTGCAGTAAAATGAAAACATGGCAAAGTTGGATTTTAATCAGTGTACATTCTTGAATGTACAAAGTACGGACTCAGATCATCAAGGTTCAGCATCTTCATATCAGTGTAGGTTGACTAATGTATCCTGACCTTGTGTTTTGTTCTTAACATAGTCCCAGTTTCTGTGTTTAAGAACAATGCAGAGGAACAATATTTTTAAACAGTCAGACAAGACAACCAAGGAGTTTTTCTGGCCAGGCAGTGGAATGTTATTGAGGCACCTGACTTCAGTCCAAGTGAGCCTGTTTCACTTGCCAGAGCCCAAACTGAGCGGTGAAAGCAAGCCAGTTTTATTTATTCTGCACTTTAACCGTAGATTGTGCTTTACAGTAGAAGTGCTTTAAGAGCAGTAAGAGAGATTGAGTGCTGCAGAAACATTTTTACAATTAATCTACATCCCATAAACCATACTAACAAAGCAAAACAGCACTTTTTCAGTATTTTGAATCATTTATTAGTTTGAATTATTATTTTGAAGAAGCCCCTCTGACAGCATTTGCAGTTTCGAGACTTAGGCAAGTCCTTACGAACTCTGACATATCCTCTCAATCTCATTCAAACTAAATGCTCCGTGAACTCCCTCCTCAGGTCTCTCCACAAATTCTCTGGAGTGTTTCAAGTACAGGCTTTGGCATGGGCCATTCAAGAACTTAACCAAAACCATGAAAACTCTGTCTTTAGAAGGATGTGTGCATCAGGTAGTGGTGGTGCTGAAAGGTTAAACTTGACTTCAGTGAGAGGTTGTAAAATCTAGACCTTGTCAAGGAGTATTTCCCTTCATTTTGTGTCATTACATTACTGAACACTATGCAAATCAGTGTATTAAACCTCTCATTCATATAATGTGTTTCTACTTTGTTTAATCATATACGAGCAGGTGGAATCCTGTCTTTGTAAAGACTGATTTGCAGAAATATACAACTTTTACTGAAGCACGTCAAATTATGATTGCCTGTAATTATAGAAGAATTTAGTTCAAATTTTCAGTCGTTGCTTCACTTGAGCCAAAAATTGCTCAAGAGTTCAATAATAATAAATATAGAGTACTCAGACATAGGTTCATACATTTTGCTCTGCTTAAATATAATTTCCTCATTTTTGCTGATTTTGGTTCCTCTTTCGATTTTCCTCATGACATCCTTTAGATGATTTGAACCCACATAGTCGAGCTGCAAGATGGGAAGCTAACGGTAGGGCAGTAGGGAAATAAGCGGTGAATGCGGGACATCATGCACCAAACTGTTGCAGAATGCTGCAGTCTTGCGCTCGCCAGCACGAGCTTTCAAAATTGCACCATTGTGGCTTGTGACCTCAACATAATAAATGCCACGGCTGCCCAGACTGCACGCGATTCACTGCTGCCTGGCTCACGGACGGTGTGACTAACATCTGATTTGAGGGCTGATCACTCCGATCAATATTCTTACTATCTTGATCTTTCTTTATTACCAAATGTGTCCTCTACTGGATTTTCAAACATATCTGAATCAGATAAGCACTGTGTCACTGACAAAACAAGAAAAACAACTCTTTTTTTATAAATTTTAACTACACAAAACGGTCTAGTCTACTGCAACTACACTATTGAAGTGCACTGGCAATTGTTGAATGACAGCTTAGTAGTATGTAC
The DNA here is from genome assembly GCF_963514085.1 of Chelon labrosus. Taxonomy (NCBI): domain Eukaryota; kingdom Metazoa; phylum Chordata; class Actinopteri; order Mugiliformes; family Mugilidae; genus Chelon; species Chelon labrosus. The sequence continues at coordinate 7,003,517 of NC_140355.1, read as the reverse complement.
ACACTGGTAACTGAACAGTGAACAATGAGTCTGCAAACAGAGCTCAATTTTGAGATCTCTAAAGCTGACATGTGTATGGCTATAAACTTGTGTAAATCTGGGTACTGTATGTGCCTCCATGCTTCCGTCTCTTCCTTGTATTCTTTTCTCATCATCTTTTTATTTTCTCAGTGTCCGTCTGCCCTTTTTTGAGCCATCTGGATAAGCTTAATATACTGTACTGACGTAAGATGTGCTTCCTGCAGGGCATTCAAAGATAACATGGCTTTTCACTTCTTTTTTCTGAGCTCAGCCATAGCTAGGTGTTCTTGTAGGTTATGGAATTCTTGCGCACGGCCTCTAATGATTAATGAAACGATGCAAGAGTTGAAAATGTTTTTGGAAATATACATGTCACCTGCGCGATGGTTTCGATGAAGGATTCCGACATCCTCCAACTTATTTTCTCTTGGCGTGAAGTGAAAGTTGTTTGAGAAAAGGTTTTCTTTCCAAAAGCAGCGGAAGCAGTTCCATTGAACTGGACAGCTTCCTGTCAAAACCACAGCTTCCTGTCAAAACCAGTTTCTTTTTTTTTTTTTTTTTACATTAGCTGTGTTGAAAAATGAAGGTCGGATGAGTTATTGTTGTTGCATCTCTTTGTACATAAAAAGAAATAACAGTGTTTTATGTTTTTCATCCACACGTGTATGTTGCTATGATGGATAAAGGCAATTATAAGCCATAGATGAAAACACAACCAAATACAGAAAAGCAGTAAGCAGCCAGACTACTACAGAAACTGATTTCAGAGGTCACTATATGAACACCACTCAGATGCCCTTGTTATTACCATGGTCACACATAAAGTTTGCAACGTATTTGGCAACTCTATTTGGTAGTTTTCCTCACATTTTTGTTTTCTAAATGATGCACACGTGTCGACAGATTGGTGAAGGCGTCAGTCTGGCGAAGGCGTGTGAGATTTTTTAAGCTGCAGCGTTGAGCGTCTATAGCCACCATACGGAACAGACTACCGTAGGTTATCATGACTTATGGCCACCATAAAAATCATACAACAACTCCACTCCTGCAAGTGCAAGTCTTCCCCCAGTGTTGGTTGTTACGGACCACCCAGAGCTACGTACGTGATCTCACAAACAGACATTACCAGTTGACGTCTGAGGTTCAACTTAGTTGCTATTGGTAGCGAAGAAATATATTTTACTGACATTCCAGCGACCTCTAAGTGTTTCTAAACACCACAAAGACACTTGCTGACCAAAAGTGCAAAAAGTGCAAACTAAAATTGGAACAGAACTGCACAGAGACTGAGGTGCTAGTTGCTTTTAATAAGTTGTTGCAAAATCAAAGCACTCTGTTGGCCATGAAGTGGCCTGGACACAGCATCACAATTGGCCAGAAGAAGGAAATGAAAAAAAAAGAAATCTACATAGAAATGGTGCAGGTTTAAAAGTAAACAGTCTTCTGAGAAGGTCCCTTAACTATGCTTATTTATTTAAATGTGTTTGAGTTTTCTTAAAGACGTCTTCAAGCAAACTCAAACCAGTCCAGCTGCCTTTGTTTGAGCTTTGTTTCTGAATACACGTCTGTGAAGACTGTCAGTTATCCAGGTCATGGCATAAGTGCAGCATATAAATGAATACAGAACAACAATGTTGGAGATAGTACAACTCCCTCCTACTATTTGCAACAATTTCTTGCATGTATTTTTATAGCGGTTTGAACAGGCAAACGCATTTCCTTATTGTTATGGGTTTGAGGGAAATTGAATTTCTGTTACCTACGTGAATGTGAAAGCAGTGTGGCTCTTTGGCTTAAGAATGGGTGGAATGCAAGACCTTAGACGTGGGGGAGGAGAGATCATGCTTTCAGTAATCACAACACAGATGTTTCAATGACCCTTTCTTCTGACGGATGTCAGAGCTCATGTGGGGAAACGTAAAACAGTCATCATCGGGGGAGACACTAAAGCCATTGCAGTGAACTTTTTTTTCTTTTCTTTGCTTTGACCGAAAGGGTCAGAAGTCAGAAACATCAACTTGCCTGTTCACACGTTGCTTGTTGTTTCACTTTTCAACATCTCACACTTACAGAGGGCTCTTCTGTAATCACGTCACATCAGTCCATGAGAACTGTAACTACTGAGTGCCTGTGCTGCTTTCTGGTTACTTGGGAAACCACCGAGCTCCTGACAACTATCCTGTTCACATATTTGGAGTGCTGGTGTGTCATAGCCATGGTGACATATGATTTTCCACTGAAAAGTCACAACTGCAAACATACACAAGACCAGTTAATTAAACGTCACTGTGACAATATTGTTCAACAAAGGGGCTCTACCTCTGTCACTTTAAACCACTGCTGTATCTTTTGGTTTGCATGCAAACACAGTCATAGGGACTCCTAATCCTTGCCATCTCTATGCTTTTGTCCAGACAATTTCTGCTGCATCAGTCTGTTTGTGTCATGTGCTACCACCTTCATCTTGTGTCCTTATATAGCTATGCATGTAGTAAAATGCTCCATAACGTCTGGCTGCACGGGTGTCACTGCGGAACTTGTCAGAAATGAGAGTTTCTGCTTAACTGCAGACACAGTTTTTGTTTTAGAAATAGTAATTCATGGCACCTTCTGTATTAAACAAGTTCTAAAATTCAAGTGTTGTTTGAGTCAAGTGCTATTTGGTGTCTATAAAACAACCCTTTTCATTTAAAAGAGAAATTGTGGAGAAATAGAGAGAAGAAAAGCATCTCTTCAAACCGAGGCCACTCCTCAGGTTAAAAGGTCTTCCCCAGCTGATTATTCAATTCAACAAGTTGTGACAAAATGTATTAAAAACTTTTGAACCAGTGCTTTTAACATACTGGTAAGAGTTACTAAACATAATAAAAGTGGCTTTTGGTTCAGTTACTTCAATCACAAATAAACATCCAAAGTGGAATGGTGACATCTCCAGCTTCACCATTTAAGATTTGTCTCAGCCTAAACTATCAGATTTCATAGGAGCCTCAAGAAATTCATTTCCAAATTTCCAAAACGTTCCCGAACTCATTTTCTGAAGGATAAAACTGTGTGTGACAGTTATTAGTCGACGAATGTGACTCATTCAGAAAGCTTGCACAATCAGACTGGTTGCAACTACACTCTAAAAAAATCTGTAATTAAAAAAGCTCAAATGCCACAGAGCGAATCCGTCTGCAGGAGTGTAAATGCTCCTCACACTCCCCTATAGCATCAAAGACCCCCTGAGGCCTGTGTCAGTGGGTGGCAGGTAAACAGCGTTCTCCCTCTCTGTTGTGAATACACCCTCGCAGGCAACACACGCAACACACAGACCATTTGAGCCACAGATGAGTGTTAATTGGGCAACATCAAAAGGCATTCTCAGGAAACCTCTATAATCGGTTAAAAACTAAACAGAAAGTTGTAATGTCTTGGGTGCTTGTGCTTGCGTCATAAAAATCAAACCGCCAGATTAATAGTAACTGAGTCATTGTTGTTTTTGTACACATAACAGGGATCCACTGACTCATTCAAACTATCAACCCTCCCCGTGCAGTGAACGAGATCAACTGTGATTGATGGAATGCATGACCAAACTAAAGCACCGCCAACTCAAATCCAGGTCTCTGCGGAGACGGAGGGAAAGACAAACTTTGCTCGTGCACCACCTGTGTGCCTCATTAGAGATCTCTGGGGAGCCCGAGAGTGCTCAGTAAATTCTTGTCTCTCCTTTCGAGATGTGAGATTGTGGTCAGATGGAAGTCTTGCCTCGAGAGTTGTGATAAAAGAAAACCGTGGAGGAGCAGCAACCGGTAGGTACATTTTAAGCCTCATAACCATGCAAAAGGGAAAACATCGGCGGGCCACCAAGAGCACTGAAATTCAACCTAATTGGTGGCCGAGGGAAACCTTGCGCTGACCTGCTCTTAAGTGAAATGTCAGCAGTCTCGAGGGAGATTTGAAATTCTCCTCGGAGGAGGAGGTTTCACAGCAGCCAAAATGTCAGCCTGCCTCATCAACCACCACAAGACAAACAAAAAAACTTTTTAAGATGTTGGTTTTCTCTTCATGCGAACTCATTAGACTATGAACTTTACTGCAATGCATATGGTTATTGTATTCTTGTCTTCTTTCTAAACTTCACTCGTACTAATCGTCTTCATATGCACCTTTTAACAGTTTTCTGGCTGACAGGGGAACATCTTATTCCTTCATCTTGCAGGCTCTGTTCATCCATGTCACATGCAGGGATGATAACTCATATTAAATGTTACATGTTGAAATATCATTCCCCTTTTATACTTTTATCAACACTAGAACTTAAGAGAATTAAGATCCCAGACACTTGTGCTCTGGTGCAAGTTATTTATCTAAGTCTTTACTATAGGTGAGGTTGCTTAACACTGTTGTCTGTCTGGAATCCATGCGTCTACAACTCTCTCTTGTTTTGCTGGAAGGACTAATCACACCATCAGCTTATTTTACAGAGTCACAGCTTTAGCAACCTTCGCAGAGAAGTTGGTTCATGAAATTTCAGGGCTTGAGTCCAGGGCACACTGCTGCGGATTGACTCCTGCCGGTAGTAGACACTATCAAGGCGTATACTTTGGGAATATGTCAACACCACAAAAATGTTTGACCAGAGCAGCAACATGCTGACAGTCTACATTGTGTTTTAGCAGATACTGAGACTGAAAGCACAACAACTGATGTCGGATGACTTCTTTTTCTACAACTGTTGGAATGGGGTTACGTTTGGGAGAGAAAAGGCGACTCGGTGATGAAATCTAAATTGAAAACACGTTCTCTAAATGCACATCAGCGTGGAAAATCAAGACACATGTCAGCTTTTCACTCCCACATCCAACGCCCGTTTGATTTCTTCCCCGCTCACTCCCTTCTGCATGTGCTGTTCCAATACCAGAGGTTGATAAAGAGCCCAGTTCTGGCGCAACAAGTCCTTCATTCCAGCTGCGTCCCCTCTCTCACCCCCCTGTGGGCGCACAGCCGCGCGTCTCCCGCTGAAGTAACGGTGCGCCCAGGAGCGTCGGGCATCTGCTAATGCCATCAAAGCGTTTATCTGAACAGAACGCTCGCTCGCCGCGTCTACGTGGCAGGTATACTGTGATTATGTCAAGATGCCCACATAATGCAGCCCGCATAAGAAGTGATCCAAATAGTTGTTTCTCCTTCTTTGGGTCAAAAGAAAAATCTCTCATTTAGAAAAAATAACAAATACTCACAGCGTCTTGTTTTCCCAGAGAGAACAGTAGGTAGGTGGTCTAGCTTACTCCCCTACTGGTTCCTGGATGTCCGACTCAAGTTTGATACGGGGTGTCTGAAATTCCTCCAACAGAAAACTCATAGAGGCTGTGCCTGCGCAACTCTTGTGTCAAAGTCGCAGCGGTGCAATGTAAGACTCCAAATCCAACAAACAGACAGGAAACGCGTTCATTTTATGTCCTTGCAGAAAAACAGGTAACAGGCCAATTTGTTTTCCCACGACTAAGTAGATTTTTTTTTTTTAATTTTTAAATTGTATTTTATTTCTAAGTTGTTTTTTTTTTTTTTTTTCCCAGATGTAACAGCCTTGGTGCGCTCTGCTCCGTCTCCGTGCCTCTCTGCGCTGGCTCGGCTCTCTCTTTCTCTCTCACTCCGTCTCCCTCCCTCTCTCTCTCTGTCTGTCTGTCTCTCTCTCTCTCTCTCTGACGACCGACTGCCACACACACTGCACAGGACAGGACCTTTGTCTGCACATGACGTCACACACACACACACACACACACACACACACACACTGCAAAGGAGTCACATTTTAATCAAGAACGTGTTATTTTACAGGTAAAAAATCAATTATACAAACTCAGTAAACATGGTGAACTCTTTGTTCGGAGACAGGCGAAAGCTTATCAGCAACAAGTGCATTTAATCACCATACTTTGCGTCTCATAAAGAAAACATTCACTAAAAGAGGTACATGTCCACCTACCAAAGACATTTCTTGTGGTGCTTGCTGTTGAGATTTGTTCTTTCTCCTTCAGCGCCTAATTGGAAACACATTTTTTTTTTCAGTAACTTGTTAAGAGAGAGACAGGAAGGGAGAGAGGGGTGGAGTGAAGCAGAGAGTGTGTGAGACTGACACTGAAGGACTCAAAGACATATTGTATTCCTTAGCAATTAACCCTCCACATAATATACGTCGGAAATATTTCCTCCCGTCTGCCGGTGCTGGTGTCCAAGTGAAGTTCTCAGGTTATGAGACAAGTATTTGGTGGGGACAGTTATGTCTGCTTACTTTATACCATCTGCGAGCACTTAATATATTCATTTCATGGCATCATGCATTAGGTAATGCAAATGCAATCTAGTGCACAATACCAAAACCACGGCATTTACATGTCAAAAATAATTTTAAAACAAGTAGTATGTTCAAGTGCTGGTCAAACAAAAGACATTCGAAGTGGTAAATTCTGACCAGGTGTTCAAGCCAGGAAATGATTTGATTGATTTCATCAGTCACAGGTTAACAAGTGACATCACTGAACACCCAGAAAGCATCTAATCAGGAAAATAAAAAGTAGGTGATTAAATGGTAATGGGAATTTGCAGTTCTACTTCATTCTAGTGGAAGATTTCTGCATCTAGGATAGCACCACAGAAGACTTATTGACCTATTGACAACATCTGTGCTGCCATGGTTGTTGACATTCCTGATTGTGGAAGTAATATGTACGGTTCTTCCTGCCCAGTCACCTTTGCATGTTAAGCGGGTCATGAAAAACCCAACAAGTCCTCCTAACTAAATATTATATGCCAGTGCCTTCAAAATATGAGCATTTTCCAAAGTAACAAAGCTTAGTTTTGGTTCTGATTACAGAAAATGGCCGGTTAAGGTAAGAAAAAGAGGTGTTAAATACAGCCTGGTATCACTTAAGGGCTTGTGAGTAGGGCCTTTGAGTAAGGGTAATGGAACGTGTTCCATTATAACTTAAGTGCCTAATCACTTGCTGGTGTCGGGCCATCTATGAGCATCTGTGACGCTAATTTTTTGTCGTTGTGTGTTGGCACTAGTCGGACCCCTGACCGTGGCTTTTCAGCAGAATCAGCATGTTGAGTCTGAATCTGGAGTGTGTCGGTGAGACAGAGCACTCTGATTGGTCGTGCCACTTAGTGCAGAAGGAGAGAATAGAAACTGATAGAAGTTAACATAACAATCCAAAAAAGCTCAAGTGAAGTAGAGTGTGGCTCTTTCTGGCTACCTGGCTTCCTGGCTATGTAGTCAGTATGGTGTGTTCAAGTTAGGGTTTGTACAGACTCGTCGACGTCACTGCTGTGCCATGATGCTTTAAGCATCATGTCGACTAGTCACTGATCACATGACAATAACAACATTGATGCCTCCAAGAAGACAGGTGAGGAGTCCAGTGGGTCATTGCGGCAAACTAGCAATCATTCATCAAGTGTGTGGAAATACTTCACTAATGATGAAGCCCATACGTGACATGCAAAAGATGTGACTCCTTCCTGAAATACAACAAAAGCACTACTGCAATGCACACTCATCTGATAAGGCATCCACTAACACTACCAGAGGAACGGCCCAAATCCTCCCGACAACTTCACCAAACGCCCTTCGGTAACAGAGAGAAGGAGCAATTTGTTGGTGAATTTCATTGTCAAAGTTATTAGAGCTTTAGCTGTATTACACGGAGAAGGCTTCAGAGAAATACTGAATTTAAAAAAATAAAAAACTGGCTTCATAAACCATCTTACAACACAATGGAGTACTATTAAACAATCAACGGTGCTAAGTTGCAGCCTGTTTTTATACAGGCTATACATCTGTAGCGTACAGTATGTAATGCATGAGCTGCCTGTTCTCAGCAGGTCAAGAATGTAGATTTCAGCGTCGCAAAGCATGATTTTCTACTTTCATCAGCGACCACCACAATAGTTGCTGCTTCTCAACATCTTTGTGGTTAGATCCATAAAATGAAGAACGTAACATATGAATGTGGAGAAAAAAAATCTTTATGATCAGTTCATGATCTGAAATAGAACATTACAGTATGTGTAGTCACTGGCAGTACCTTGCACGCTTGAGGCTGGTAGAGGAATGAGAGGAACCACAAAGACCCCAGTGATGGGGGGAAATCTGTTTGCTTTGAGTGATTTGTGAAAATACTTGCATAACCGCTATGTTACATTTGTGCTCTCTTTATGACAGAAGCCCCTCTATTTCACACACGTCCAACAGACCAAATTTAAACCATGGTGTCCCACAATGGAAAGCAAACACCTACAAGTTGGCCAAAGGAGAATCCCACCAACTGTACTGTGAAGGCTCAGGCTTACACGGCAGATTTTTGTTCAGTAGAGTAGGGGGAAGGCCCTGCACTTTTGCCTACTTTTAAGTAGAATTTTCTCCAAGTATTTTTAACCTATTATAATGTTACATTAAATTAAATTAATAGTTAGTAAGTACATAGGTGATTGTTTAAAGGAGCTTTGTTTTTTTACTTGGCAAAGAGACTTTTAATGTCTAGTAGCCATGGTCATCAAACTGAATGCAGGAAGTTAGGTAGGAAGTTATATAAGTTGTCAACAAGGTTTGCGTTTGAGGTTCCCATCACTGTTTTGGCAAGGTTTGGCCTGGGCTGTGTCCTGAAAATGTCTCTCATCTCTGGCTCATTAGTTCACCATCAAAATCACTCAGCGACAAAAAGGAAAAACTGGTTTAACACTCTGGTTAGGGCAATCCAAGAGAATGGTTTTTAAATGTGTCACACCCACGGGCTTGTGTACCATATGGTAACATTTACTGAGGTGTTTGTAGTAAACAGACCAACACAATTGTAGGAATGCAAGGGAAGAGCAAAGATTACTGGCAGTGCATGTCTCAAACAGATGTATGTTCTCATTGCAAGTCTCTTTTTTTGTACATATCAATGTACATATCTTTGGCATGATTGTGTACACACCTGATAAGCATGATTCAAGAGGCACCAGCTCTGTGCATAGTTTTGTTGCCGTTTTTTTTTTTAGCTTCTCAGCCTCCTAGCCTATTTCCACTTTTGATTGAGTTCCTCACACTACTGCCACCTGGCGGTATGAAAAATTATTTCCTTTCACGCAGGCACTGGCCACTGGCTATAGTTTATGCACTGGTGGAAGTGCAACTTTTTGGTCTAGACTTCCCAGTACATCTTCGTGACAGCAGTTCTTTAAATGTGTATTTCGTTTCCCTTTCTGCTGATGTTACAGATTGTATAGATTGTTGCTGATTGTATAGACGTTGGTTAAAACCAAACAGGGGAACCAATATTAACAGTAATGAAAACACTAGAGTGTAACTTTTATATTGCACAACCTAATATGTCCCCTTTGACATCATTATGTTAGTGTTTAGTGTTTGAGGTGGTGCACATTAATAATGCAAGGTAACATACTGTATATGTTACACTACACTAAGTGACTCGATGGACAATGCTTTATTTGCCTGTGTGATAAGACTTATATTGTCTCACAAGGCTTTTTAAAGGCACACAGCTAGGTCCCTCTTCATGTGACATTTAACTACGTAGATAAGCAGGGCTTGACATTTTCAATTTGTGTATTTAAGACAAAGGTCTCTTGCTTACACACAAACACGACGACCGATCGCCACGTGCAGCCAATACAGATACTACTTAATAGTTTTAAACGCTGAGTGCTGGGTGAGGTTGACATATTTAGCCACTTGTCGGTTGTGTGAGAGAATTGGACAATGAAATAATTCAATTTGATTGAAAGAAAAAAATAAAAAGGAGTTCGGGGACATGTGGTAGCAGACGAAAAGAGGGTGAGGCACGGGGGGTTCAAAGGAGAGTTGAGTTTCAGTAGTGAAGCCAGATCGAAAGAGGTTAAGTTCAGTAGAATAGAGGAAATGGAAGGGAAAAAGTAGAAGAGGCGGGTGGGGGGTACATAAACAGCCTGGGGGCAGGGAGATGAATGACATCATAAAGTAAACACAATTCTAGTAGAAGCAGAGTAGAAGGCTGAAAAATGATGGTCATGTGCTATCGTTGATATAGATCCAGTCAGCCTGGATATGTAAGAAAAGCACCAGACAGTCAGTAATAAGTGCAGAAAAACATACGGCCACTGTCATTACATCTAATGGGGTTTATGACCTCATACTCAGTTTAAAATCGAGGTTTATTGAGGAGCACATTTTATGAAGATATTGTTTGTTATAAGTGAATAATCTGTTTGTATAGCAGTGTCTGTGTGTATCCTGTCAGCGTCTCTCTCTCTCTTCCACCCCCATCTCTGTCACTGAAGAGCTATGAGTTGGAGATGACAGATTGCCCATGGTGACTTCCTCTGCGTCAGGTGGTGATGCGTGCTAATGGCGTCTCTCCATTGATGACTGTCTTAGTGATGAAGTATTCCTTTTGTAATGGACTGGTTTACAGCCTCCACTACCATTATGGGGGTCCTAAAGCGCACAGTGTTGTCGCTGTTGCCAGGCTGTCGGTGAAGGAAGTCTAACTTCCAGTTTACTTAAATTAGATTTCAAGATGGAATTGGATCTTAAAAAAAAAAAAAAAGAAAAAATAGTGCATTTCTCTTCCAGTAAAATATGTCGCTGATCAGAAAGGGCAAACACTTTGCTTTGGCTTTGCAGTATGCCTTATTAGTTTCAGCCATGCAAAAAGCATGCACTCGTACACTGTTTCCACAACACATATTGTGTTGCGTCACTGCAGCAGGCTCATAATGGCCTCGATTATTATTTTTTAATTTGCCGGCAAGAAAACACAACCAGGTGAACAACGGTCACTTTCTTCCACCATCTTCAATCATCGTGTGTGTAGCTCGTATCTGTGTACTCACACGCACATGCACTCAGATTAATGCTGTCATGCAACCAGGTAAGCAAACACGCAGTCACACAGTTGCCCACATAGAAGCAATCAAGCAAGCAAGCATGCCTAAACGCACAAACACAGGGCCTGTTATGTGGCAGCTGTTTGTTATTGAGTCTGCGAGGTCAGGGAGGGCTGGTGTTTGTAGTGGCATCGGGGTCAGCGCATTGGTGTGTGAGTGTGTGTGTGTGTGAGTGTTAGATAAGAATATTATATCCCCAGTAGAGCTGATGAATTTGAAATGTTATCTCTATTGGTATTTTCATTGAAGTGGCCGTGCGTGAGGCTTAGCGACTGATACATCTGACTGACGTGGGATATGTATTTGTGCGTTTTCGTACTTACAGATGAGGGTTGACTTGTATTTGTCCATTAAACACAGTATTAAGTTACAGCCTGGACATGTGGTCGAAGATATGCATAAGGATGGAAAATGGGGGGAACACACAAGAAAAAAAAAACTGTGTAAACAGTCTGGATATAATATAAATGCTCAACAGTCCAACAGTCATTGTATTGTCTATTGTTGCACAGCTCACAGCCTTGCCATTTCATGTTCTCATCCAGCCTCCATTAGACAAGATTGTGTTGTCGCTGCAAGTCTCCTTAAAAAGCCATCCATGACTTATGATGCTAATCACGCCATCACAGTCGGTACATTTGTATCACCGCATACCTTCTAATTCAAAGCAGGTCCCGAGCCATGCTAGGTTGCTAACATCGCCCCCACCAGAGCAGTGCAGCATGGAAAAGCCATTACAGCTGACAGAAAGGCCTTTTATTTGGAGAACTAAGCTCAGGTTCACATCAGGAACCAATTACCTTCAACTGCTTTCCTCAGAAGGCAGCTGAAGAACCCCCCACCTCTACCTTCTTCTGTGTTCATCCCCCACTTATTCTCCCCTCCTCCTTCTATTTCTCCGGCCAGTACCTACTGTACCTCTTTATGGCTCCATCCCTCCCTTTCCTTCCTTAATTCTTCCCCCTCTCTCTCTCTCCTTCTCCTTCTCCCTTGTTGGCACCTCACTCTTCAGCCAACCCTCCTTTTCCTTCCTGTCTCCTCCTCTATCTGCTTTCACTCTTTTCTCCCCCACCCTTTCCTGACAGCCAACCTTACTTTTATATTTTTTCCCTTCATTTTCACACTTTTTCAGACGTTCTCACAACTTTATTCCTCTCATAACCCGCTCCTGCCCCTGTGCTTGGCTCTTTCCGTCCCTTACTTATGTAACCTTTTTTGAATCTCCCTCTTTGTAATCATCTCTTCTTTTCCCTGCAACTCTTTCTCCCTCTGCCTCCCATAACCCCATTTTTCATATTTTTCTCCATTCATTCTTCACAAAAAATTAGAAGGTTGAAGCACAAAGCAGACTTTTAATTAAAGCGGAGTAATCTTATATCCATATATCCATCAACAGCTCTACAGCAGAGGGGAGTTTCTGATGGCGTTCTTATTTCCACTTTAAAACAAGCTAGAAGGAAATGGAAGACACATTGAGCAGCAGCTGATTTGGAGCTTTGGCGATCAAAGACTGTGTCAAAATGCTCACTCTGTCAAAAATTTACGATCAGATTGTTGCTGCAACTCACATCTGCAAACAGCCAGCGGTAATGCGAATCAAATGATGCACCGACTGATGCAACGTCAGTTACAAAAAGCAAGGTTTAAAATGCAGACTCAGCACCACTGCCAAAGCTTGTTTTTGCAGCAAGTGGTGCAGACAGATGACGTGAGTTAATGATGTGCTTGTGCCTGCATTTTCTCTAATTGCCCTATATGACGTGCTGCAAAATTGATACCATGCAGTGTTGCACAGTTTGCAAGAGAGGTTTGATCGAATCCGACGTGAGTGATTTGAATAAAAGTGCTCGCCTTTGTTTACTTTGATGACTTTCTCTTAGCAGCAAGTTAAAAAAATTTAACCGATTGGTCCAGACCCATTATCATGCTGAAGTCATGCACAGACAGTCTGACACTGGTCTGACCATCCATTTGTGACAGCATTTACATAAGAACTTATCTTAAAAAAAAAAACTCCAGCCGATCTTTATGTATTTCTGCCTCAGTATGGTTCTACTCTGAAGGCCACCCTGGAGTCATGAAATGGCATATGAGTAACAGGCGACGACACATTTTTTGGTTTATGTGTGTGATTTTATGCTGCACAGTGTCAGTGAAGGGCCGCCGAACCCCGACCTTCTCGAGTGGCATTTAACACCATAAAAAAGATGCGCTTGAAGGGCTGCCCTCTTTATTATGCAAGAAGGTTTTGCTTTCTGTGCGTAACTAGCCTAAAAAAAAAAAAAAAAAAGCAGAACAGAAAGCCTATAATCTCACAAATGCACATCTTCGCTTGAACAGTTTGCATTTGCACGAGGCCCGATTTGTCATGAAGCTTCCATCACATAGTTTTTCTTCTTTGGTTCCCTTTATTAAAATCATCTAACAGAGTGGCAGTGCTAATTTTGATGGGTTCCCATCTCTTAGAATGGTTGTGTTTTGTTCCTCTTTTTGAAACATGTTATTCCGACATGAACAGTTTTGAGACAAACCAAAATATCCTGCCGTGCAAATTCTAAAATAGTTGTGAGGTGGTGAGAATCCCAGTTTATATATGAATGCTATAATATTATTATTGGCTCAGGCGTATAAGGTATCTGGGTTTAAATTTTTGTGGAACTAAATTAGTCGATGATTCTCTTAAAAATAAGTTACCATCTTAAAATGACAGGTTTCATATTGGAACAGATTGAATCTATACCCGCAGGCATGCATGTGGCCAGTGTGTCAGTGAGCATGTGCAGTGCATTCTGCACTAACCAGTACCATGTCTGTGGTTGAAAGCCTAGTGGTCTGGTACCATGTAAACATACCACTCAGTGGCACGGCTGTGGTAACCCTCGCACTGCTCACTGTCCCCTCCTATCTCTATTTCTCGACCACTTTCTTCCTCTTTATCTCATGTTGTCGTCTTCTGTTTCCTCTATCGCTCCCTCCATTTCTTCCCTACAGCTGATTCGATCTGCACATTTCAGATTGAGTTTGGAAATGGCTGTCAGCTGCAACATCCTATACAGTAACTCAGCTAACTTTGTTGTCAGGTCTCTCTTACATCTGCAATGCATTTCTTTCATGTCTGCATCTGAGTATTGAGTATTTATATAAAGTCTATGATACACTTTACAGAATTTGATGTATTGCAAGCAGCTAAATAAATAGTTGTAATACACTGATCAGGCATCAGGTGTGTTTCTCTCTTGTGACTCCAAAACAGTTGTGACTCATCAGAGAATGGGCATGGGCCTTCTGAGGGTGTCCTGTGGTGTCTGGCAACAGAATGTTGTTAGTGGGGGCCTTTGGGCCCTATGGGTTGAGGGGAGGGACCTCTGTGGATCATCCCACAGATGCTTGATCACTTTTAGTCCAGGTCAACACCTTGTGCTGTTCTTCATGTTTTTTTTTTAGTTGTTCCTAAACCGTTTGTGTGTGTGTCTGTGTCAGGCTGCATCCTGCTGGGGATGGCTGCTGCCATCAAGGAGTGTCATTGTTATGGGGTGGGGGTGCCTGGTCTGATCTAGGTGGGTGGTACATGTCTAAGTAACTTCCACATGAATGCCAGGTCCAAAAGTTTTCCAGCAGAACATTGTATTTTCACAAGACGGTTAATGTTATTTACTTCTCCTCTCAGTGGTTTCAGTGTTGTGGCTGTCAGTGGTTTTAATGTTGTGGCTGTCAGTGGTTTTAAAGTTGTGGATGATCAGTGATGATCTAGGTGAAAAAAAAAGTCTCACTGGCTATAATTTAACTTGAATTGTCCCAAATCATGGTTTTCCATTTCTCTTTTGTACTTTTTGTCCGGATTTATTTGTAAGTCACCATGAACATCTGCGCAAAATTCCATGGTAGAAAATTTGTAACATTTGGAACCAAACTAAAGGACTTAAAGCTATAGCCCAAAAGCATGGCTTAACAATGTGCATTTATGTGTTTTGGTCAATTTATGCATGATTAAACTTGCATTAAAATCATCTGGACAATGCAGGAGTATAGCCTATAACTTGACAATATCACATTTTAAAAAAGGTCCCATGTACTATAACTTTAACTAATTAATCGCACATGTCCTGAATAGGGTGTCTTTCTTGCTTCAGGTCAAAGTACCACACAGATCTTTTAACTATCCATGTCTCCTCCGTTTTGAGTGGGCTATTTCAGTTTTTGTAGCTTTAAAAGCAAGTGAGGTGCAGGTGCCCACAGGGCTTTTTTGGATAATGGTTGGGCTTTTCCTGCTGGTGCTATGTGTAAGCTGGGGCTTTTATCAGTACCAAGTGCTCAGACTTTGAAGTTGCATACTTGGTACTTTGGACTTGACAAGTTTGATTCTGGAGTACGGACTCCGGAGGACGGGAGGACGCAGGGCGGGAGTTGGAAGAGCAGCACACCCGCGGAATTCAGGAGCTCAACTGCGTGTGTTTGCGCCATACCAGAGTTGTGCTAATTCCCTTTTGATGTGTTTGAAGAGGCTGCAAAACTTCAGGCCCTTCCAACACACTCTGCTGTCGTGAGAGGAAAGGAACCAGATGGTCTTCTCTCATCTCTTTGTCTCCGTAGAGACGCTGAAGATTAAATTATGTTCACAAACAAAGGAAATGCAACTATATTGTAACAGTTGCCGACTTGTGTATCTTAAGGAGAAGACGTGGCATCTTTTCAGCCAAATGCTCCACCATATGCACCAGCTAGTTGCCAACTTTGTCTGCAAGACATTCGATACCTGGTTGGTAGCCTACAGTTGGTTTAGCTGAGCCGGAGCCAGCTGGAAACGGAGTAAACTAAAACAGTGCAGCTGCAGACTGCACAATCAAAACAAGCTGAACAAGTTGAAATCTGTAGAGCTGAGTGGAAAGGCAGTCGGTTGAGACCTCTTTCATGTTACACATCTGATGCCTGGTTAATAAAATGTAGAGCATGTTTAGTGTCTTTATTATGGTTATTACATACTATACTTATACATACCATAATTTATTTCATTTCACTGTATGTTACTAGTTTATCTGGGCAGGATCAAGTGTTATCAGATCATTATATGAGACACAGGTAAATACTTAAACATACACTATCTTTCTTGCAGGGAAACTCTCACACACAGACATTCTTGGATAAAGTGCTATTTGTTTTAATGGCTGAAGGGAGGATGTGGATCTACCACCCATTGTGGCACAGTGCTGACTGCTGCGGTTCTCAGGCATTGTGTGAAGAAAATCAGCCCTTAAAAACTCCACATTAGAGACATTCGGCCCTAAAAACTCCATGTTCACGCCACAGCAACAGCTGGAGATCAGTCAGGCCCCGCGCAGCTTCGGCAAAACAGAAAATCCCGGGCCATGTTTCCTCACGGTAATTTAAATAACGCACGGGATACTGGGCCAAAATCTAAACAGTCAAGATCCTGTCCGTAATGTAGGCTTGGTGCCTAGAAGTTACAAATAAACACTCACATATAGTAAACCAAATCAACAGAATGCTAGTCCAAGTTAAACAGCTTCAGGAGGCCAATCCAACTGCTCAGTTACAAACATATGAACGTTAGTTTAGACAAAGCCCTGAGGTTTCACTTGATAGATTGAGCCGTTTGGTGTGTGCATTACAATGGTAGTCTCAGTCCCAGCCTCGTAGTTAGTATCATCTAATCATTCATTACAGTGTACAGCACTTGACATTGCAGCTTGACACTACTGTCTTTACTGCAGCTGAGACCTAAATCACATGCTCTACTTTACTACAGTGATTCAGTCTCTGGTTACTGTGCACAAGAGACATGATTTGATCCAACTGCATAGTTGCATATAGCAGGAAAGAAAATCTGGTTTCAAAAATAAATTCACTTAGGGCTTGGCTGGCAACACCCTGTTTATTCTATGGCAAATTCAATGAAAGGCCTTTTTCTGCTGTTACTCGACTCTTTCAACCTCATCCCAGCCAAGAGCTCCTCTTTATTTAATTCCAGACTATTTGACCCTCTCTAGCATTGTCACGTTCAGTTAATCCCTCCGCCTCCCGTATCATCCTTCAACTGTAAATATTTTCTAATACCCAACTCTCCGAGATTCCCCGCTTGTACTTTTATTCAGCTCTCAGTGTCACTTCCATCTCTTTCTCCGCTGTGGCTTTGTGTGCGTATGTGTGCCTTTCGCCTGCAGAATGGTTAGTGTGATTTATAGGGAAGCTGCAGACTGTGGAGAGACTCTGGTTTCAGCTTTGAAGTCGCAGCGACCACAGGACCTCTGGCTAACACACACACAGACCTGTGGATTAAACACACACACACACACACTCTCAGTTCCTATGCCAGAACCCTAAATGTGGGAGTTACCATGGGAGAGATGTGACAGACAGGGAGAGATAGAGAGCGAGAGAAAGATGGCATCGAGAAGGAAGGGAGGAGAGGGAGGAAAGATATAAAGAAACCTAAAATAGAGAAATCGAGGGAGGGAGGGGGAGAGGGAGGAAGGGAATGAGGAGGGAGAGGAAATGGTCCCTGCCCATGGAGGTAAAAGAACCCCTTGTCTGTCTCAACAAAGTCACATTTGAGCTCTCTTTAGTTCACTCTCTTTAGTTCAGTCCAGCTTGTCACTTCCCAGCCGACTCCCAGACATTCCATATCAGTAACAGTTCAGTGAGAGCAGTTCCTCACTGTACATGTCTGCCGCTAATAGTTTGTATTCCCTCGGGCAAATTTAAGGTGACCTTTATTCATATGAAAAGGAGCTGTTGAAGAAATGAGGTGAGATGTAAATCAGACATAAAATGAGATGACTGAGCTCATTCCTCATGTGCGAGAGCCTCCAGCTCATGAATATTACATGTTTCCATGCTGCTGCTGCTGCTGCTGCTGCTGCTGCTGCTGTCTTTAAATCCCAAAAATTTTCATTGGGATGCAAATCTAGAGGAGAAGGCCACTCCCTGGGTCCGTTCTTGGCATGACTGCATTACAAAAAAAGATGCAACCCAGAATTTGCAGAAAGATTTTGTTGCATTTGTTCATTTGCAATTTATAAAAATTCTACATCAGAATAAAATGTAACATCTAAACACTTGTAACTCAGCATCAGATTAACATAACGGGATGCAGGCCTGAAATGGATGTTAATTGGTGTTAAAGTCTGTGGTGAAAATCTAACCTTTGCTTGATATGCAGGCGTCATGTCCATGCATCATAGAAACAGGCTGTACTGAAGTTGAGGTTTGACCTAGTAACATCTGAGATCAGGCCGCACTTGAATCATCTCTGATTGGAAGGCAGTCATGAGTGTGTGTGTGTGTGCTGAGGTTCGGGGTCGCCTGAACATATGGTTAATAAAGGAGGGGGCATGTATGCAACTCTGTGTGACATTCTTTGTGGCATGTAAGGAATGTGTGAGAGCACACACACACATACAGGAACGGTTGTGCTTTCAGATCAAAGTGGTGACATTTCGCACCCCGCTTCAATGAGAGGTCAACCGCAGCAGATCACCCACCGTCAAAGCGCAGATGAACATGTCATTCATCCCGCCGTGTGTTAGTGTCTGTGAGACGGAGAAAGAAAGCGAATTGGAGCTGCACAGAGAGAGACAGAATGAAAGAGAGAGCCTATGTCCCTGTGTTTGTGTGTCACAGGGGTCGAATGAGCCTTCTAGCTTGAGCTGTCAGTGAGTTCACCAACACGCTGTGAGGCAAGCCGACGACCTTGCCTGCTGACGTATGCCCATTCACACATACAGGCTCAAGAGAAGTGACAGACTTCTGGCGTTACTGTTGCGTGTCGGGGAACATTTGAAGTTCAAACCTATTGAATGATGCCGTGGACACCTGTGAATCTTCTTGGCTTGTGGTATGCAATGAGGAAGTTCGAAAAGAGGAAGCTCAGACGGTGTTAACTTATGCAAATTCCACCAGCTTTTGACCCCTCAGATGCTTTTGGCATGGGGCTGCACCTTCTGTGAATGAATTTTAATGTTAATCAGGCCTGATACCCACAGCTGGAGTGCAAGACTTTAACGCTGAATAAACATTCATTACATGCAAGCCAAAAGAGTTCACACAATGCTAATCAGTGACACGTAAATCATAAATTTTGTATTTTGAGGGGCTGCCTATGGTGACATTCCCATGTAGGTATCCAAAGAGAAATGCGTTTCATGTCAACTCGTAATGACTGGTTTGCCAGAGTTAAAGAAGGAAGCAACCGTAGTGATGGAGGCAGAGTAGCCTTCAACAATTATGGGTTTAATATAGAAGAAAAACTTAGGACACATCCAAAAGCAAGATTTCTGATACTTCTGATATAAAAGAAACTTGGTGTTCAGAGGAAAGATCGCAGTTTAAAAGAGAGAAAGCAATCTGTGACAAAGACGGATTGCCATTGGTGTGGCTTTTCTTCACCTGAGAGCGCCGACAGAATTTCACATCACTGCTCTTGGACAGGTTGATATTACTTATCAGAACTAGTAGACACACCTCATACACTCACACACCAGTGTTTGAGCAATTGCTCATGTTATGACCGGCCTAGGGGAAACCATTACATAACACAAACACCGACTCTCCCCTTTTCCCTACTCCCAAAGAAATCCAGAGATCCACAAAATTTGCAGTCCAGAAACAAACTTTATTTGCCGTTGTCGTCTTCAGGGTGAGCATAGCCAAAATAAGAAAAAAAAAATAAAAAATGACCAACATAAATTCTACCCAACAAAATATGAAATAAAATACAGGAGTCCTTACCCAACTCCCTGACCAAAACAGGAGAAAAGGAGGAAACAAAAAAGGGCTTCTCACCCCTACTCGGCAGAACTGCAATAACAAAAAACTCAGATTATGAAGAGATGATCATTGAAGGGGTGGAGTGGTTCAGCTCTGGATGGCCAACAAAGGCCTTTTTAAACTTCAGTTCAATCAGCCCCCTCCAATCACAGGCTGGCCCACAGGAAGCTGAATCGTAAAGGAATGGGAAAACAGCAACCCCTACAGATAGGGAGGGAGTTCAATACCACACAGACACACATGACTCACAGTCATAACACTCAGAAGGAAGAGATAAAAGTTCTGCACTGCAGCTTTAAAGGTGGTGCTCTGACTAGCATACAGGCTAACACCACCAGGTCTTGAAAGCAGAGGAAGCGTTTTGGTTCTGTTAAAGTCGTTCTCATGAAGCAGCATTAGTTTTGGTGAGCGCCATGGCGGTGTTTGAGTTGGAAGGCTTTGTTAAAAGACCCAGAGGATTTATGTGCAGCAACTTATGAATGCTTTGGTTGAACAGCCTGATGTATCCTCCAGAGAAGAAGAGCAAGTACATCAATAAGGGTTACAGAAAAGAGCAGGAAAGGCAGCAAAAGCTGGGACGCGAAGAGCTCAGGCTTACGCACGAGAGGGAACAGAAAGGGATTAAGTATAGAGTTCAAGTGGGAAGTGCAGCTGCGATAAGTGTGTTATTTCTGGTTGTAGCACATTTACCAGAAGTAACAAACTTGAAAACATTTATTCATAGTCAGGCATCAGAGTTACACAAATAAAGGGTTAAACTAATCAAAAGAGTGGTGAGTTCTGGCAGGTCTTTCCGGGCACTACCTTTTATCAACACTTATAGATATAGTCAGCTGAGTAGTCAAATCCATGCACCACCCAAAGACAGACAACTGCACTGCCTCTGCAAGGGCAGAGGAAACATAGTCAGTTATAATTGCTGTTGTTCACAGTTTACAATCTGCGACTCAGTCCTTCAATCACACATTTTTGGATGGCTTTTATTGTGGCTTAGAGCCCATGGACAACTTTGGCTTCACTACTTTTCATAGGGGATCAGTCCGGCATTTCCTTCCTTATCCCAGGAAGTGCAGAACGTTTTCTCAGACATTCTAGCTGATGACATGGTTTAGGTGCTCCAGCTCTAAACAGAGAATGTCATTTCAGTGGAATGCATCAAAGAAATGATGCAACACTAACGGATCCCTTCCCTGGAAACGAACCGTGGCTTGGCAAGTCGCACGCCATGTTCCTCCTCCGTGAGGTCATGTGTTTTTGTGCGCTACTTTATCTTAAACTGAATCGAAGGTGCAACAAACAGAGAGCCCTGAAAAGTAAAAAATAAAAACCTGGGACTGTGACACGGAAATTTTAGAAGGGGTGCTCTCCTCTGAGGGTGCTTCATTGATAGTGGCGACTTCCAAGAAACAGATTTAAAAAAAACAAAAAACAGAATCCAGTTACACATGTTTTACATCTGGGGGGGAAAAAAAGAAAAAACATAAAATTCCAGCTACACAAGAGTATTTGTTCTTCACCACTCAATTCTTCCCATCACAAAAGTTTGTTTAATTAAAAGTGAAGTGTTTTTAGGTTTGCAAAGCCCAGTGTTTGGCCTGCATGTCCGTTTGACCCAAACAATTCTTGCGGGCTACAATAATAGATTTGTGTCACAAATATAATTATTTACAGAGGAAAATCCGTGTTTACTGCACCAGTTTACTTTTAGCGTGCACGTTTGTTTGTTTGGAGTGTGGATATTTGTGTCTAGCCATCTCTCCATCTCTGCGGAGGTATTTATAGAACGTCACTGACAATTGTGTTTTTCCTTCAGGGCAATATTTTGTTTTTAATTTCTAAAATGAAAAATGTTGCCATCGGCCTAGTGGAGAATGATAATACTGCATTACTCAGTAGTACAGCGCACCGTGGCAAAATGTGAGCATATCCATTTAATGTGATCATCTTGTAGGCTGCAGACATTTTGCAAAGCACCACTGACATGTGTTTAGAGTTTTGCAGCAAAGTGATATGAGAATAAACCTAATAAAAAGTGAGCATGGGTTGTAAAAACTAAGCAAAGGTGGCCAAAAATGAAAGCAACACGACAAAGATTAACAGGAAAAAAGGGATAGAGATGTCTTTTGAGCAACTTATACACACAGGAAGAAAGCTGAGTCAAGCTACGAGGTTCTATGAAAACAAAACTCTTGCCAAGGACGGAGAACAGAGAAGGTCGGATCAGGGAGGAAGAGACAGTGAGATGTGTCAATTTTCCCCTCTTAAAAAAAAAAAAAGCAGCTACTTGCTGAAACCACTGAGCCGACACCGATTTTCACTCCACATTCAGGCACCGGCAGATAATTTCTATCACTGTTGTGTCTTGTTGTTATTTCTGACAACAATTTCATGCGTGAATCGCAGTATAATTCATACAATACAATTCGTATTTTAATCGTCAAAAATGATTCATAATGAAATCATGAAACAAACAAAAAGAAAGCGTGCTGGAGGTGTGTCAGACGCAAACACAAGTCCAGAGTGGAGAGGAAACGAAGCAGAAAGGTGGGAGTGTGTGTTTCCTCCTGCTGTTTTATGGTCTGCTTTACTCAACTGGATCAAAATGGATGAAAATACCCATCTAGTATGTATCTTCTTCTTGACACAATGAGACAGCTGGTGGATGACTGAGGCACTGACTGACTGAAAAAAGAAGTTGCAACCACCAAGATTAAAACAGTTTAACTGCAGACAGGGCAGTGGCTTGTTCATAAGGCCGGAGTATTCATCCAACCTCATAGTTTATCAGCAAAAAGACATTTATCTAAATCTAAGTCAAAATGGAATGGAAATGAACAGACTGTAATATACATATGAGTTTAAATACACTCCCTGGCCAAACGAAAAGTCACCACCATGAGTAGCTACTCATTTATTAAACAACCATGTTGAAAGACACATCCCGTGTTTGAGAAGGGTCAAATCATTGGCATGCATCAAGCAGAGAAAACATCTAAGGAGAGTGCAGAAACTACTAAAATTGGGTTAAGAAATGTCCAACGTATTATTAAAAACTGGAAGGATAGTGGGGAACCATCGTCTTTGAGGAAGAAATGTGGTTGGAAAAAAATCCTGACTGATCTTGATCAGTGATCACTTAAACGTTTGGTGAAATCAAAGCGAAGAAAAACAACAGTAGAACTCAGGGCTATGTTTAATAGTGAAAGTAAGAGCATTTCCACACGTACAATGTGAAGGGAACTCAAGGGATTGGGACTGAACAGCTGTGTAGCCTTAAGAAAACCACTAATGAGTGAGGATGACCGGAAAGAAAGGCTTCAATTTCCTAGGCAGTATAAAGATTGGTATCTGGAGCAATGGAAGAATGTCATGTGGTCTGATGAGTCCAGATTTACCCTGTTCCAGAGTGATGGGGGCATCAGGGTAAGAAGAGAGGCAGATGAAGTGATGCACCCATCATGCTTAGAGTCTACTGTATAAGCCTGTGGGGGCAGTGCTATGATCTGGGGTTGCTGCAGTTGGTCAGGTCTAGGTTCAACAACATTATGTGCCCAAAGAATGAGGTCAGCTGACTACCTGAATATACTGAATGACCAGGTTATTCCATCAATGGATTTTTCTTCCCTGATGGCACGGGCATATTGCAAGATGACAATGCCAGGATTCATGGGGCTCAAGTTGTGAAAGAGTGGTTCAGGGAGCATGAGACATCATTTTCACACATGGATTGGCCACCACAGAGTCCAGACCTTAACCCCATTGAGAATCTTTGGGATGTGCTGAAGAAGGCTTTGTGCAGTGGTCAGACTCTTCCATCATCAATACTAGCCTGGCTGACGCGACTGCACATCTCAATGAGATGCTGGTCTGGAAACTACGTGTTTATTTTCTCGTATTTGAGGCGTGGTTTTACAAATGCCTAGAGCCGTTTATTGGGCGCTACGAATGTCTATCAAATGCGCCTGGTAATTCCCATGCTGCCTTGCGCGCGATTCATAGCCAAAGCCTGTTGGTAGCAGAGCAAACACATCCTTCTTGGCAATGAAGTCTTTCAACGCCAAACGTTGCTCTTTTTTTAAAATAAACTTGCGTTCTAAGCTACTTAAAACACTGTCTAAGGCTGCATCGAACGGTAACGTTAGGTCCGCTGCCATGTTGGATTAACACACTACAAGCTTCGGTGTCGCGCATAGACGTCGTCATCGTCTTGCTGCCCCCCCCGTTCTGTGATTGGTTCCCTATCTCAGGAGAAAATATGGGCGATGGTTTCCAGACTGCTTTTGCAGCGAGAATGAAATCGCGCGCAAAGCAGTATGGGAACACCCAGGCTACATCAATACAAGATCTTGATGAAAAATGAATGCGACACTGGATGGAAATAAATCTGGTGACATCACAGAAGCTTATCAAAACAATGCCACAGCAAATGCGTTCTGTAATCAAAGCTATCGGTCCAACGAAATATTAGTGTGTGTGACCTTTTTTTTTTGGTGGCAACTTTTGACCAGGCAATGTATGGATAAATATGTACTGTGCAAATTGTCATCCAGTATAGATATGGATTATTTACACAGCAGAGGGAGGCAACAGTGCAAGCTTAAATACTAAAATGTAATATGGTTCCGTAATTTACTCGTCAAAAGTTAGCTACCATGGCTAATATTACAACAGTCACCATTTTGATAAGCATTCCACAGACACAAATTTTGCTCTGGACGTTTTACCATTTGTTCTTGTAACACTTTTACAAACAATATACTGCAGGACTCAACTCTACTCTTTTAAACCTCTAACCTCATAGAATAGCCTTTGCTCTATTTACACTGTATTTCTTTGTGAAAGGAAGAGCCGAGCCACACCAAAAAATGACTTTTACTCTTTTTAGGTTGACAGTCAAAATGAAAAGAGAAATGTACTGACTAGATCCAGATCAGTTTACAGTGAGAGTGTAAAACACATTTAGTCAGCAATCCAACTCAGAAGTTACCAATTCAAAGAACCAAACCAAAAACAAATACCAATATAAATGACCACTATATCCTTGCACTCTAAAAGATTATAAGTTTTGTGATAATAGTTCTCTATTTAAAAAAAAAAAAAGTTTGAGTGGACCTCAAGAATCCAGAGACATTAACAGCTGTGTTTTGTCGATTTTTATGTGTGTAGAATTTAATATTTCCCCAAATCATTTTCTTTTTGCATTCTGAAGTAAAGTAATACACATGTGCAATGCTCTGGCATTCAGGCCTTTATCGCTTTCATCACTGGTTCAGCCCGAGGTCAGGAGGAAAACACACTATGTTCCCTTCTGTCAAAGTCATCTCACACTGTTTTTCCTCTCTCAGCCTCTGAGCTCGTCTCTCCGTCAAAAAGATGTGACGCTGATAACGGTCCAAACCTTTCTCCATGGAGTTGAACTGAAAAATTTAGTGACTAAATGTTTCTGACTGCTGCACCTCTGAGACCTTCGGTACGTGTTCACCATTTTCTCTTCGTAGACAAGCACTAACATTGAGCTCATGTGTTTTTAACTGCATTTTGAGCTGAGTTGATTGCATCATGAGCCATTGTCTGAAGAGTCGGCATCTGGGCAACGGCCAAAATGTTTCACGGTGAAGCCAACAGATAACCAGGCCAAGACTTCCTGTTTCGTGCGCCAGTCAGTGGCTACATTTCTGTGGATATCAATTCTTCAGCCCAGTTGAACTTACTCTATTTAAATGGATGCTAAATACAATGTGATAAAACACAAGTCAACATATGAAGTGGTTCTGCCTGCTGCTGAGCATCAGATCTGCCTGAAAGTATTTTTTTTTCCTCCCAAGTTTCAACACTAAATTTAGTAAATAGAAAACATGACCAAGACAGACCCACATTTTTATGCCAGCAGCCGCTCACATCATTTTCAAATACTCATCTGAACAACTCGTTTCACTGCTGTCAGGTTTCTGTCCCTCCTGGGCCACTACACATGGGGCAAATATGCATGGAAAGAATGACAAAAAGGGACCAGATCAAGCTTTTACATGGTTATTAGGCACTAAGATTTTCCTGTTGAATGATTATTAAAGACAAACGTTACATGCTCGGCTCTTTTCTGGTTTAAAGTTCCTTCAGATTGGGCTGGTCTGTTCAGATGAGGTGCTTACATGAGGCATGTTTGTTCCAGTTGGGCTGTTATTCTGCTTATTAATGGAATACTGCCACCTTTGTGAATGTAGCTCGAGAGGATGGCTTCACAAGAATCCAGTTTATAGTCAGTTTCAATTTAAGGTACTTGCTTCACAGACAAGACTCATGTTAGCTGGTTGGTAGATAGTGTTCAACATAGTGACGTGCCAATTTGGATCTACACAAATTGTTTAGCAGCATGTAACAAAAGGCCACTCTAGGCTTTAAATACTACCTTGAAAAACTAGAAAGCTTCCGATACCAGACTCTTGATTCACGATTAATATGCAAGATGTCTGTTCATTGAGAATAACTGTGTGTGTAATGCATGTCTTCCCCAAGTCTTAGCTTGTCCCAAGATGGAGATAGAGGTGTAAGAAAGGAGGACAACATTCGCCATATGAGACCTCCACACTAACATCAATATCCTATTGAAGACAGCTATTACTCTTGGCATACGAGGAAGGAAAAACACCGGGAAGCTATGAAAACAAGTATATATGCTCTAGAGAAAATCTATAATTTGTCAGTGAAAAGTACATGCAAGTGTTCTTTTCTGCTTCAGGTTGATATTATAGGACTAACAATAACTGTGGCTGTGCCTGCACGGGACAAATAATATTGTATCTGGAGCACACTTTTCCTGAACGAGCCAAGACGAACTCAGGCAGACGATGAAAAGTACACAAGAAGGTGTTTTGATGATTGATTCATGATTAAGATTATTTAATTGAGTATTATTTGCGTCGGTGTCAGGGCTGTTATTTCTGTTTCAGTGGGTAGTTTGTCAAACGGCACGGAAGTCATGCACTAATATTAATACAGTTCCCACAACAGCCAAGCGACTCCATTCTTATGTCCCATCAGACCAAAGCCAAAAGCTTATGACATATTGTTGGGGTGTTGTCATCCGTTAAACCTTTACAGAGGATACACCTGTGGTTCCTCGCTCAATGCTCCTCTGGGACCCTCTTCTGTCCTCGCTCTGAATCGCATTTTAAGGATTGCAACATCCTCCGTCGCGACAAACTCCAATCAATTTCCAGGTCAGGACCTCGAGGACGAGAGGAGCAAGGACGGGAAGAAGTATAATTAGCTCAATTTACTCCCTTCCTCTCTTCTGTTTCCCCCTGCCACCTGCCATGTCTCACTCACGGCTCGGCTTTCGCGGGGAGAGTACCCCCTCTGTTTGAATCAGCAGAATGACACAGTAACCAGATATTATCCAAGTGCCGCTGTGATAGGCCACAACCGCCGCCCATTATATGGCGGAGTGACTGCAAGTCTGGATAAGCTCTTCTTTTGAATTCACATATTAACTTTGCGCACACATGACAGAGATCTGGGATGTTTTCATCTGCAAATGATTGGATCTGAATGTTTGCACAGTATCTCGTATCACCGCAGTGTGATTTCATGCTTGACTGTGTGTATTTCTGTGTGTGTTACTAGAGCTTGCAGGCGTGTTTGTCTCATCTGATTTGTGATCTGCGTGTGTCTGGGGCTGCAGTCTGTATTTATCATTATCGTCATCGTATCAGTTACTCCAGACCTTACCTTCCTCTTCATCTTTGTCATTTTCCCCTTCCAGTGAAATTACTTTCCCCATCATCCCCTCTTCACACGCTTCTCTGAATTAGCCTCTCCAGACACAAATTAAAATTAGAAGATTGATCACTTAATAACGAATAAGTTCTGTTCCGCGTTTGGCTAATAAGTACACAGTTTTTTTGTTAACTAAACTCTAATTTTCCCCATCATCAGCCAGACATCTGATAAACGACCCCGGCGTTTTCTGCAGGTGGGAACTAAAACACTGGGAGACACATCCGTGATTCATTTCAGCGCCGCCACTGTGCCCACATCACATGTGAGACGCAGAAACTCAGTGAGAAAAGTGAGCGGTGTATGTGGAAGGCCGGAGAGTGGAAAACCAGAGTTTTGGAAACATGATTTCCTGTGGAAACAGTGAGGTCATGATGGTCTGTCTTTCGCAGTCTCACGTGCACACACATACACAGGCATTGTCTGCGTGAATCACTTTCTTCTTGCAGCCACTGTTAATGTCATTAACATAGCTGCCCGTGTCAACTGAGCTGTATACTGCAGTGTTTTATAGAGGGATTTCAGACTTTACTACGGTGGTTGTGGAAGAAAGTTTGTCAACATAACCCCTGCGAGGCTGATAAAATCAGAGCAGCAGAGTTTCAGCGATATTATGGGATTTGTTATGTAGTTAATTAATTTAGTTGATTTTCTGAAGGCTATGTGGTCGAGTTTTAATGTCGGCAGTACTGATTTGTAGATGTAGGGGTAACTAGTGAGCTAATGTGGCAGGTGAGCTGACCAGAGAAATGCTAACAAGCCAGGGACATGACAATGCTACTCGTTGCAGTTGCTCGACCCAACAATAGATTAATAGAGTTCTCCTGCTTCTGTCTCACAGCTGACCACAAACTACATTGGTATTTCTTAAGCATCACAAACTTGTACTCCTTTGATAATTAGGAAAAGATATTTTGTAGCTAACCAGATAAGTCAAAGATATGTTTAACCACATATTCACATAGACAACCAGCTGCTTCCAGAACTAATTGTTCATATACTTGCCTATATATATACACAATGCGTGCTACTAGAGGATTACAGTTAAAGGCCCAAATAGAGAACTCATGTAGAACTTCTGCTGTTCACAGAACATAATTTGTTCGAAATAGTAGGTCCCAGTGGACTAGTGATTTAAATGAATTGCTTAGTCTGTTGAGGCATCTGATGATTGGTGGACCACCATTGCCAATGAGTTTTCTGTTGTGCACAGATGTAACGTCCTTCTGAACTCGCATAACCATGCATCTTTGCAGGTTCCCACATCAACTTCTTAACTCGTCTCTTGCCAGATATATTGACGAACATAAGCAACGACGCATTTGACCGATGCAGGAACTTAGTTTGTAAGCTTTTCTGCAGAACTTTCCACCATTAACCATATTCGCATCCCATATTGCACATACTCTGCCAATGCCGTTTACGTGCAGATGTGACACATGGTGTTAATTTCTTAAGACCCAAGCTATGCATGCGAAGACACATACCTAAAAGCAAGTATATCCTGGACCTATCTCAACAGAAAAAATAATAAATACACATTTTGATCTCTCTGTAGTCAAGGTGGCTCCACATTCACAGTGGGCAAACAGAAACAGCGGTGGTGGTGATTTATACAAAGAAAGCAGCATAAAGACAATATGGCAAGTCAGCGGGTTAGATTATAAGCCAGCAAACAAAATAAAGGAAAAGAGCTCAAAGCCAAAAGGCAGGCAATCTTACAGAACAGGTAACAGAACACTAAGCTGAAGCTGCAAGAGACAATCTTGCAAGGAGTGTTTCTGAAGAGCTGGTATAAATAAGGCAGAGCTGATGAGGAGAGTGGAACCAGGTGAGGTTAATGGGAAACTGGGAAAAGGTGAGGTGGGAGTGGTTAACAGGATACTGGGAGACACTTCCAATTACCAATGTAACATCATTATAAAGCCTAAGTGCCAATGTAGTGGCTGATGCGGTTTTACATGCGATGGAGAACAATCCAGCTACTATACAGTATATAAAACATTGTGCCAGTGCTGTGAAAGAAGCAACTGGATTGGAGCCACAGTCTGGAAACTTTGGGCATGCTCTAAGCCACAAAGACAGACTGACTCAATCAGGTATCCTGCCTCCTGCAGAGGGTTGGAAAAACTGTGCCGTTCTGTCATAAAAGTTCCACAGCTGCTCATGTTTTTGGTAACCACTAAACTATTGCAGATACAAACATTCGCATTTTAGTGCGTATGGTGTCAGAACTCGATGTACTGTATGGCCTTCATAGGTTTATGGGTGGTTGTCATTGTAAAATATGCCAAAAGGCAGCCATATGTGGGCCTCGTTTCAGTGGCTTGGCTCGCCTATTCTGTCGATAGGCAACACCTGATTGTGAACAATGAAGGATAAGGCTGGTGTATCATGACAATGAGCAGCTAGGACACTTTAATTTTTAGGATATAATATCCAAACAGAATAATATAATTAATTTGTAAGTGATTCCTTATGTGCTAGAGAGTATTTACAATAGGATAATGCCCAAAAGCATTCCTTCATTGTGATGAATACAGGCAATCCCACATACTCTGTCATGTGTATGTGGGATTGCCTGCATTCATCACAATGAAGGAATGCTTTTGAGTATGTACAGTATATGATTGGTTTTGATTGTTTCAAGGCTTTTGTTGCCAGTAATAAAATACAGTTCCACTGGACTTTTTATTGGATACTCCTCACGTTAAGTAACCACAATGTAGGGGTTGTACCGAATAATCAACTAGTCGACTAGTTGCCAATCACGTGACAATAACAACAAGAATGCCTCCTAGAAGACAGGTGAGGAGCCCACTGGGTCATTGCAGCAAACTAACAGCGGTTCATCAAGTGTGTGGAAATACTTCACTAAAGATGAAGCCCATACTACCTTGTTATGCAAAATATGTAAGTCAGTGAAACACAACAAAAGTACTATTACAATGCACGCTCATCTAAAAAGGCATCCGATAACCAAATTATCTGGACAGCAGTCAATGAACAACTTCACCAAACGTCCTAGGGTAACAGAGAGAAGGAGGCTGCAAATCAACAACTTTTGGTGAATTTCATTGTCTAAAATTATTAGACCCGCTACGCAACATGCTGTGAAGTACTATTAAATGCCATTTACAATGCTGATTTATATAGGCTATACATATCTGCAGTGCAGTGTTGGCCCTGCGATAGACTGGTGACCTGTCCAGGGTGTACCCCGCCTCTCGCCCGATGACAGCTGGGATAAGGAATAAGCGGGTACAGAAGATGAATGTATGAATGGATGAGTTCTGTTCTATTATTTGACATTGCTGCTGTGTTTTTTGTCCTTGATGTCAGTTTATCCACCATGCGAGTCACGGTAGAGCTGAGAGTTTTCCTGAGCGAGAGCCACATATCAGAACTGTCAGACTGACTGTGTTTATGGTGTTTACGGTGTTGATGGCCTACAGTAGCCTGTGTTCAAGCTTCAGTTGCCTTGCAGATAAACCTCCATAGCTTCCTTTGTGTGAGATGCTACAGTATGTATTCAGGTCAAGAATATAGATTTAATTTTTGCAAAGCATTACTTTCTACTGTGTTTTTATGTGTGCCGTCATCGACATCGACTTTCACCACAGATTAATTGACTTTAAAAAGAAGTCATTCAACCCCCTACCACAATGTATAGTTGAATCCTCTGTAACCTCAATGATTTCAGGCTGATTTGGTGACCTATAGTTACTGGTGGTGACAGTGAAATATTAAAGGTCAAACAATTAAGGCTGCAGCAAAACAAACTATTCTCACTTTAATAAAGAATATAGACAGTCTGTGCCTGTGCACATGGCACAACTCAACAAACAGCAAGGCATAGTGAAAGGAGATGGTTATTTCTCTGAGAAGTTGGGTATGTGCAGCCTTTCACCTGCAGCTCTTCAACTAACAGATTACTTTAGCTGCTCCTCATGCACCATTACTCCCTACAATGTTTCAAACAGATCCCCTGTAAAAACAAATGCCAACAATGACTGTTTTGGAGAAAGGTTTTTGATTAACAACAGCAGATGGCAAACTCATTGCGTTTGCCAAGACAACTTCGTACCAGTGCCAGTTAATTGTTTTAATCATGAAGCTGCAGCAGTAGCAAATGTTGGGTTTGCATTAGCAGCAAACCTTGAGCCCATCAGCTATTATGCATATCCTTATATGTATTTACAGAGAATACAAATTCCCATAACTTTATACAGGATTTATTCCACAGACGGACAGTTTGCAATAATGAAAATATACAAACATTTCAATACTTGCTTTATGTGGGGTACAGGCTCACTCAATGTTGTTGTATCTCATTTGCTGATAGACTGCACCTTTACCAGACATTTATTTAAATTAGGTTTGAGGTAATATCTTAGCTTATAGCCCAAATGAATGCCATATTGAATGCCATATATTGCTAAGAGAATGACGACGTCACCAGATAAAAAACAAGCCATCACTGGAACTCATTCATTCATTCATCTTCTGTAACCACTTGTCTTGTGAAGGCTCGCGGGCGGTTGGATCTGCGATGGACGGACCCTTGAGCCAAGGTGGTAGCATGGTTAAAAGTTTCCACTAGTCTGAGGCTTATTGCTGGTAATGTCCAGTACTTCTGAAGGCTTCTGCTGCCCTGTTCTTCTTTTCTTACACCCCAAAGCAGAAAACAAGTGCTCCTGTTGGAAATATTTTCACTGCTTCGTGTGAAAAGATTGTTCTTGGAAAAGACATTTGCTCATGAGAACAGCTCATGTAAATCTTTTTATGACCTTGTTAGAGCGTTCAGACACACAAGTTAATCCCCCGGCTACAAGGTTAAAGAAAATGTTTGGCCACACATGGCCCCTGGATAGCCATTTGTGGCCACTCTTTATTGATATCCGGCTTCATGCTCTGATCTGATTGATTTCAAATTTCAACTGATTTATGTGTCGGGATTTTACTTGAACTTTAATAATTCCACAATTCATTGCTCGTGTTGCGTAGGTCTCCTCTGTTGGCTTGCCAAGCTTTCAGCAGCGAAGGCTCGGTGGAAATTACGGTTTGTGCTATTTTTATATCCCGTGTAATTTATTTAAGCTTGATGGGTAGGTATTCAGGTCAAGTTTCAAAAAGAAAGAAAAAAGTGTAGTTTCGTTTTGATGTTTTTGTCGACGTGTTGTTAATTTGTTCTTCCCCCCTGTAGTACTTACTCAAACTGATCTAGTTTTCCATTCCGTCTTACTGGCACATATTCAGCTTCCAGTCCATGACCTCTTTCACTGTTTTTGTCCATTTCTTTCCTCATGTTTGAATTTTGTTGCCTCTGTAACTCTTCTTTCTTCCCCTGGCTGTTTATCTGGGACATTGAGCGGCTATTGTTTCTGTGAATTTTTCATTTTTAATTGCAAATTCACTTTGCACCTTCCTCAATTTATGTCACATTTCTCTTCGCATGTTATGTTTTTCCATGCAGTTCTCATATTTCTTCTCTACTGTTTTCATATTTTCTCTCCTTCTGCCGCCCTCCTCTCCTCATGCCTTGACCTCAGATATCCATCTCGCCTTTTATTTTCTTGATGTCTCACTGTTCCCAAAACATACACACGCAGAGGAAAGTAAAGAATGTGAACTCTGAGGTGTTGCTGACCGACTTTATTACATTTATACAGAGAAAATGCTCCGCATCTCCCATCTGAGAACTGGGTTGCGACATCAACACATGCGCGCACAAATCTGGTAACGAATGCAATTCTGACCTGTCAAAATAAAAGCTGTATTGATTTGATTTCAGTGTGACACACACACAAAAAAATCCACAATTAATTAAAAAAGAAAAGTGTGTGTATACATACACTGAAATGTGAGGTAAACGTGATAAAACTGAGTAAAACTGGTGTACTTTCACTTCCATCAGAAAACAACACACTAACCGCTCTGTGAGTATTTTTATGTGTTTACAGCTCACATGTTGACCTTATATGCGGCTGTGTTTGCATGGAGTATGTGTGTGCGTGTGTGTGTGTGTGTGTGTGCAGCGGGTACAGACTACGATTGTTCTCTCTGGGTGTTAGCTTTCGGAGCAGGAAGTGCACGTTCAGGTCAGAGGGGGGGATCTAGGCACACTTAGTCTGCCCACATCTGTTCAAATACCAGAGACCCTCAAAGTCACACAGGAAATGTGTGTAAGTGCGTGCATGTGTGTGTATGCGACAGAAGTCCCTCTTTGTGAACACAATTTATAAAAATATTTGACCTTTTGCTGTTCCCATAATAGGTAACTGAGGGAAATGTATTATAAACCTTCTCTACTGCTACTCCAAAAGAAAGAACACAGACACTGAATCAACACATCCATTATACAGTTCCAAGGTTTTCCTGTCATGTCTGTGTGATACTGAAGGTCAAAGGTAATACAATGGTGCTTTATACTGCTGATATCTAACAGTACTAATTTCACTGTTTGTTATTTGTTTAACTAGCCTGGCACGGCCAGACTCGATTCTTATCAGAGTCTCAGTCTGGTGAAATACCATTGGGATACCTACAACCCACAGCCAATCAGAGCAATGAATATCCTTGACAATAAACGTGATAGTGTAATCTAAAAGTCTTGCTTCTCCAATGGCAGGCTATGGTTTTATGTTAATATTATTATCAGTATTATCTCTCTCTCTCTCTCTCTCTCTCTCTCTCTCTCTCTCTCTCTCTCTCTCAATATATATATATATATATTACTCTGTCAGCTACCTTGTACAAAGACAATTTAATGTCCAGTTGAGGCACTGTCTACACAAGGATTGGTCTGCATGGGCTCTGGGCTATGTCTCAGCTTTTAGAGCTGTTGACATCAAAACACTGGATCTACCATTTCCCTTCACGTACCTTGACAGTCTTTCTTTGGACCTTGTCTGCTTGGCAAACAGAACACACATTTCGAAGCCCACCAATGTACGGCACAGACTTTTGTTAATACATTTATAGTCTCTGAGTCAAATGAACCCAGATGACGTCATCCTGACATAATGAAACCTCGGAAAACTGAATTAATTGAAACTTTATTCACTGACTCTTTTACTGCATGATATACATTTGTTAATCCGTGTCAGATAAAATAAATACAACAAACACTGGTGCTATTAGAACACTGCTCTCACATTTAAACATTGTTCCAAATGCGCTGTCTGTAACACATCCAAGCTGACTGTTTTATTGGGTGTGATGCTGGTCGCCAAATGAGAGCGAACTGGCGTCAGAGGCTGTGCTCTTGTTTTCCCACATGGTTCCAGAAGGTTTAGAGACAACCCGACCTTTGTGTGTACCTCGGGAAAACAGAACCCTATGTATATTTCCAAAGAATATACACAATTCATAAACAAAACATTCTTTCAAAATGAATGCTCAGGGAGCCGAAACCATACGTAGTTTATGTTTAAGAAACTTTTCGCACAAACAGATGCAGACAGCCACACACAGTTACAGACACTCACGGCTTACTCATGGACTTTGTAATGGCAATAAAAGATGTCTGCTTCGAACACACACCCACTGAATAATCGTCAATTAAACTGTGTGCGACAATAAGTAAATGAGAGGAAGTGTCAGAAGGGGGAAAATGTTGAGGCGGTGAATGGGAGGAAGGACAGGAGGTGAAGATTTGGGAAAAGAAGGAGAAGGATGACAGACTGCAAGAGGGTGGAGGGGATCGGAAGAAAGGAGGAAAGAAGGAATTAAAGAGTTGGTAAACTTTCCGCATGCGCTGCAGAAACTCAGCACCTTGCAATGACAGTGAGTAAAGGGTATGTCACGCAGGGAGAGGTAAACACTGAAGATGAGGCTGGAGGAGGTTATAGCAGATGAAAGTAAGATGTAAGTAGGGAGGGATGGCGGAATGATGGCGAGACAATCCTCTGATATCTAAAGATCCTTTCAATAAACATTCTGTCAGCGCTGCCCTGATAAACAAAGGGCAGCTCCAAAAATAAAAAACAAAGCTGATTGACTCCCCGAAGTAAGCTTCTCTCCTCCTCCTCCGCTCCTGTCCTGCCACGTTTATGGGGCAATCCATCTATTCTTAGGAAAGAAAACCCCCGACAGCCTGACGGGAACTACTGAGAGACTAAGCGCTTGTGGCTTGAACTGACATTATAACAATGAAGGGGAAAAAGAAATTGTGTCCAAATCTGAGAGCTGTTTACTGTCCCAAATGTGACATCTATTGGATTTTATTATGCTATAATCTTCACTCACACTGAAAGCATCAGTTTTTAATACAGTAAATTAATTGTGCTGCGTATTTCTTTATTTTCTGTACACTTATTTGATGACACTGTCATTACACAATTTAACCATATTTAATTATGATTTGAAGTTATGATATAAGTACAAAAGTACACATGATCAAAATTTAACAGTGTATATAAATACTGATGGTACATTGTGACAACAACATGTGTATCAGTCCATATGTCCAGGTTTGTCCTGTGTGCTGTTGTGTGTCTCTGTGCTGCTGTCTCGTTGCAAAATTCTAAATTCTGGACGGTGAATAGTGTCATTAAACGGCAAAAATAGTGACTTGACTGCTAATTAAATCTATTGTTAGTGTTCTATTGTTACAGAAGACATTTTTAAAATAGAATCTGTTAATCCAAATAAATTAATAAACTATTCTCTGTCTGGACGTATAGTTCCTATCACTTTAAGCAGTACGTTTTTAATCTATGACCTTAAAAAGCACATGAAAACTCTGATTCAACTGTTCACACATTTATTTTTATCTTCAGTTATAAAAGTACAAAAGCACATATGATCATAATTTAACAGTGAATATAAATACTGATGGCACATTGTGACAACAACATGTGTATCAGTCCATGTGTCCAGGTTTGTCCTGTGTGCTGTTGTGTGTCTCTGTGCTGCTGTCTCGTTCCTGTGAACACACACTCTGCTGTGTTTCCTCCTCCAAGCTCCTCTTGATAGTCAGCTCTCTCTCAGCCTCCTCAACACGTGGAGCTTTGGCTGCCTGGATGTGAAGCTTTCCTTCTGGGGACAGGCAGCAGGTGACGGCTTCAGGGTTCAGGCCTTCAGGCAGATCAAACTCCTGTCTGAACTCCTGCAGTCTGTAAGAGTAGGAGCCTTTCCCGTCCTCCTGCTTCTTCTCTGTCTTCCCACTGACTCTCAGCTTCCTGCCCACCTGCCTGACAGACAGCTCCTCCGGTGAAAAGCCTTGAGTGTCCAGGGTCAGACCAAAGTGCTCTCCCTCTTTGTCCAGCTGGTAGGAGACTGGTTGCACGGCCACACTGCTTTGGAAAGGCTCCGTCTCCTCCAGGATCTTGTGTTGAAGTTTGTTCATCAGCTGCAGACTGCTGCGCAGCTCCTGTAGGTTTCTCTGCTGGAGATCCTGCTGGTAGAACAGAGGTCTGACCTCTGGCCACAGACTGCGTACAGGCCAGTAGAAGTCCATGAATGGACTGAGGGCAGACTGGAATCCATGAGAGCACAGCATCTTCTCAGTGTTTAATGTTGAGTCCTCTAGTTGTGAGATGAAAGTCTCTTCAAGTGTCTGTTCTCTTCTGTGTTGCTTGTGTAGCTTTGTGTCTCAGCAGTGGGACTGTCTCAGCTTTTATATTCTAACTGGAGGAGGTCCAGAGTCTTCAGGAACTTTCTGGTCATTTCCAGAAATGTCCACTGGGAGGAGCTGTTACACAGGAGTCCTGATGTCACTCCTTCATTCTGGTTGGATCAGGACATCTGCTGTTTGAAATGGAAGGATAACTATTACATGGACCGTTTTAATCATTTTGAATTATTTCTTGGTCAAGTATCCTGTAGATTAAAGTTGCTGGTGTAAGACATTATATGCGTAAAGAAATAACAATAATTTCCTGGTCATTACCACAGCTCTCCACTGGGTAGAACAGTTTCACAGGATTCTTAGTGTCACTCCGTTTTTTCATTCATTCATTCATTCCTTTTCTGTAATCACTTATTTTCTGGAGGGTCAGGGGGATGAGAGCCTATCCCAGCTGTCAGTGCGCAAGAGGTAGGGTACACCCAGGTCGCCAGTCCATCACAGAGCTAACACAGAGAGACAGACAACCACTCACACTTATGGCCAATTTAGATCCGTCCCTCCATCTTTCTAGATGAATGAGAGAGTCTGCTCTTTGAAATGATCTGAATGTAGATTTGACCAGTAAAGTTAAAATTAGATGTGCAGAATGTAATGGTTCAGAACAAGTTCTTGCTCAAGTAACCTGTGCATTAAAATCATTGGTGTAATATATAAATCAATAATTCACTCTCCATTTAGTCTAAATAGCTGCAGACATGTCCATATGTCCTTCAGACTGCCAGAGGTTTAGAAAGAAAGTAGAGCTTCTAAAAACTAGTCACATGGTTTAATGAGTATAAACACAACTGAAGGACCTTCTGTTTACTTCAGTAACAAGGACATTCACTTTAATGCAACAGATAGAAACCATAAGATGAACTGTTTTAAAATCATTTATTTTAACTGTACGTTGAAATATTTTTTTCTTCTACAAATATTCTAACTGGAGTAATGAGTAAAGTCTTCTCTTCCTTCTGACTGGGAAGATAATGTAATATGACCACATAAAGAATATCAGACTTAAAGGAAATATAATAAACTTTTGGTGTAAAAGGACCAGAAACAATTAATCAGTTGTAAAAGTAGTAAAAAGGAGATCATTTTGACCATTTCTATCAATGTTAAAAATATCAGCCTATTAAATTAAACACGAGTTTACAAACTTGGTGCCTGATGTTACAAAAGTCTAAATACTGGACACTGAATAGTGTTGTTACACGTCCAACCAGAGAAATGCACTTGGTAGTTTGCAAAAATAATGACTTGACTGCTAATTAAATATATTTAATGAAGAAAGTTTTCAAACAGAATCTGTTCATCCAAATAAATTAATAAAGCATTTTCTGTCTGGACGTATTCTATGACCTTGAAAAAGCACAAGAAAACTCTGATTCAGCTGTTCACACTTTTATTTTTATCTTCAGTTATAAAAGTACAAAAGCACATATGATCACAATTTAACAGTGTATAGAAATACTGATGGTACATTGTAACAACAACATGTGTATCAGTCCATGTGTCCAGGTTTGTCCTGTGTGCTGTTGTGTGTCTCTGTGCTGCTGTCTCGTTCCTGTGAACACACACTCTGCTGTGTTTCCTCCTCCAAGCTCCTCTTGATAGTCAGCTCTCTCTCAGCCTCCTCAACACGTGGAGCTTTGGCTGCCTGGATGTGGAGCTTTCCATCTGGGGACAGGCAGCAGGTGACGGCTTCAGGGTTCAGGCCTTCAGGCAGATCAAACTCCTGTCTGAACTCCTGCAGTCTGTAAGAGTAGGAGCCTTTCCCATCTTCCTGCTTCTTCTCTGTCTTCCCACTGACTCTCAGCTTCCTGCCCACCTGCCTGACAGACAGCTCCTCAGGTGAAATGCCTTGAGTGTCCAAGGTCAAACCAAAGTGCTCTCCCTCTTTGTCCAGCTGATAGGAGACTGGTTGCATGGCCACACTGCTTTGGAAAGGCTCCGTCTCCTCCAGGATCTGGTGTTGAAGTTTGTCCATCAGTTGCAGACTGCTGCGCAGCTCCTGTAGGTTTCTCTGCAGGAGATCCTGCTGGTAGATCAGAGGTCTGACGTCTGGCCACAGACTGCGTACAGGCCAGTAGAAGTCCATGAATGGACTGATGGCAGACTGGAATCCATGAGAGCACAGCATCTTCTCAGTGTTTAGTGTTGAGTCCTCTAGTTGTGAGATGAAACTCTCTTCAAGTGTCTGTTCTCTTCTGTGTTGCTTGTGTAGCTTTGTGTCTCAGCAGTGGGACTGTCTCAGCTTTTATATTCTAACTGGAGGAGGTCCAGAGTCTTCAGGAACTTTCTGGTCATTTCCAAGAATGTCCACTGGGAGGAGCTGTTTCACATGAGTCCTGAAGTCACTCCATCATTCTGGTTGGATCAGGATGTCTGCTGTTTGAAATGGTCTTGTGTTCACTAAGATGGATAACTATTACATGGACAGTTTTAATCATTTTGAATTATTTCTTGGACAAGTATCCTGTAGAATCTATATACTTTAATAATTTCTTGGTCATTACCACAAATGTCCACTGGGTAGAACAGTTTCACAGGAGTCTTAGTGTCACTCCATTTTTTCATTCATTTAATATTTTTCTGTAATCACTTATTTTCTGGAGGGTCGTGGGGGGCTAGAGCCTATCCCAACTGTCATTGAGCGAGAGGAAGGATACACCATTGACAGGTCGCCAGTCCATCACAGAGCTAACACAGAGAGACAGACAACCACTCACACTCACTGCCAATTTAGACTCGTCCCTCCATCTTTCTAGGTGAATGAGAGAGTCTGCTCTTTGAAATGATCTGAATCTAGATTTGACAAGTAAAGTTCAAATTAGATGTGCAGAATCTAATAGTTCTTGCTCAAGTAACCTGTGCATTAAAGTCATTGGTGTAACATGTAAATCATTAATTCACTCTCCATTTAGTCTAAATAGCTGCAGACATGTTCATATGTCCTTCAGACTGCCAGAGGTTCAGAAAGAAAGTAGAGCTTCTAAAAACTAGTCACATGGTTTAATGAGTATAAACACAACTGAAGGACCTTCTGTTTATTTCAATAACAAGGACATTCACTTTAATGCAACAGATAGAAACCATGAGATGAGCCTTTTTACATTAATTTACTGTATGTTGAAATATTTTTTCTTCTACAAATATTCTAATTGAGGCAATGAGTGAAGTCTTCTCTGCCTTCTGACTGGGAAGATAAAATAATATGATCACGATAAAATATATATCAGACTCAGCGAAAAGAAAAATAATAAACTTTTGGGTTAAAGGAATCTGAAAAATTCAATTTGATGGAAAAAGAAGAAAAAAACAAACACGACTGATTTCAACGATTTCTAACAATGTTTATAATATCAGCTTTTTAAATTGAACACGAGGTTACAGCTTCGAAGTCAGATGCTACAAAATTCAAAATACTGAACCTTTAGGAGTCATTACAGTTCCTGTGAAACTACCAGAGAATTACATTTGGCAGTTATCTAAAATAATGACTTCACTACTTACAGTCAGAGATGTATAAAACTTCCTTCCTTAAGTATTGTCTGTCCGGAAGTACTGTTTCTATCCTTGAAAGCACTAAGTTTTTAATTTCGGGTTGAATAAAATCTATGTCTATATATCTATCTATCTCAAAACACGCAAGAAAACTGTGGTTAAACTGTTCACGTGTTTATTTTTTTTATCTTCCATTACAAAAATACAAAAGCACATATGATCATAATTTAACAGTGTATATAAATACTGATGTTTCATTGTGACAACAACATGTGTATCAATCCATGTGTCCAGGTTTGTCCTGTGTGCTGTTGTGTGTCTCTGTGCTGCTGTCTCGTTCCTGTGAACACACACTCTGCTGTGTTTCCTCCTCCAAGCTCCTCTTGATAGTCAGCTCTCTCTCAGCCTCCTCAACACGTGGAGCTTTGGCTGCCTGGATGTGGAGCTTTCCATCTGGGGACAGGCAGCAGGTGACGGCTTCAGGGTTCAGGCCTTCAGGCAGATCAAACTCCTGTCTGAACTCCTGCAGTCTGTAAGAGTAGGAGCCTTTCCCGTCCTCCTGCTTCTTCTCTGTCTTCCCACTGACTCTCAGCTTCCTGCCCACCTGCCTGACAGACAGCTCCTCAGGTGAAAAGCCTTGAGTGTCCAGGGTCAGACCAAAGTGCTCTCCCTCTTTGTCCAGCTGATAGGAGACTGGTTGCATGGCCACACTGCTTTGGAAAGGCTCCGTCTCCTCCAGGATCTGGTGTTGAAGTTTGTCCATCAGCTGCAGACTGCTGCGCAGCTCCTGTAGGTTTCTCTGCATGAGATCCTGCTGGTAGAACAGAGGTCTGACGTCTGGCCACAGACTGCGTACAGGCCAATAGAAGTCCATGAATGGACTGAGGGCAGACTGGAATCCATGAGAGCACAGCATCTTCTCAGTGTTTAGTGTTGAGTCCTCCAGTTGTGAGATGAAACTCTCTTCAAGTGTCTGTTCTCTTCTGTGTTGCTTGTGTAGCTTTGTGTCTCAGCAGTGGGACTGTCTCAGCTTTTATATTCTAACTGGAGGAGGTCCAGAGTCTTCAGGAACTTTCTGGTCATTTCCAAAAATGTCCACTGGGAGGAGCTGTTTCACAGGAGTCCTGATGTCACTCCATCATTCTGGTTGGATCAGGACGTCTGCTGTTTGAAATGGTCTTGTATTCACCAGGAAGGAGAACTATTACATGGACCGTTTTAATCATTTTGAATTATTTCTTGGTCAAGTATCCTGTAGATTAAAGTTGCTGGTGTAAGACATTATATGCATAAAAAATATAACAATAATTTCCTGGTCATTACCACAGCTCTCCACTGGGTCGAACAGTTTCACAGGAGTCTTAGTTTCACTCCGTTTTTTCATTCATTCATTCATTCCTTATCTGTAACCACTTATTTTCTGGAGGGTCAGGGGGGCTAGAGCCTATCCCAGCTGTCATTGAGCAAGAGGTAGGG
Organism: Chelon labrosus; assembly: GCF_963514085.1. Lineage (NCBI taxonomy): Eukaryota > Metazoa > Chordata > Actinopteri > Mugiliformes > Mugilidae > Chelon > Chelon labrosus. The sequence continues at coordinate 6,961,423 of NC_140355.1, read as the reverse complement.
TACACCCAGGTCGCCAGTCCATCACAGAGCTAACACAGAGAGACAGACAACCACTCACGGCCAGTTTAGACTTGTCACTCCATCTTTCTAGATGAATGAGAGAGTCTGCTCTTTGAAATGATCTGAATCTCGATTTGACAAGTAAAGTTCAAATTAGATGTGCAGAATCTAATAGTTCTTGCTCAAGTAACCTGTGCATTAAGATCATTGGTGTAATATATAAATCAATAATTCACTCTCCATTTAGTCTAAATAGCTGCAGACATGTCCATATGTCCTTCAGACTGCCAGAGGTTCAGAAAGAAAGTAGAGCTTCTAAAAACTAGTCACATGGTTTAATGAGTATAAACACAACTGAAGGACCTTCTGTTTATTTCAGTAACAAGGACATTCACTTCAAGGCAACAGATAGAAACCATGACATGAACTGTTTTAAATTCATTTATTTTAACTGTATGTTAAAAACAATTTTGCAAATATTCTGACTGCAACAGTGAGTAAAAAATTCTCTTCCTTTTGACTGGGAAGATAAAGTAATATGACCACATAAAGAATATCAGACTTAAAGAAAATATGATAAACTGTTGGTGTAAAAGGACAAGAAAAAACTAATCAGCTGTAAAAGCAGTAAAAAGGAGATCATTTTGACCATTTCTAACAATGCTAACAATGTCAGCCTTTTAAATTAAACATGAGTTTACAAACTCGTTGCCACATGCTGCAAAAGTCTAAAGACTGCACACTGAATAGTGTCGTTACATGTCCAACCAGAGAAATGCGCTTCGTAGTTGCAAATATAGTGACTTGACTGCTAATTAAATGTATTGTTAGTGTTCTAGTGTTAAAGAAGAATTTTTTTAAACAGAATCTGTTAATCCAAATAAATTAATAAAGCATTTTCTGTCTGGACGTATTCTATGACCTTGAAAAAGCACAAGAAAACTCTGATTTAGCTGTTCACGCTTTTATTTTTGTCTTCATATATAAAAGTACAAAAGCACATATGATCATAATTGAACAGTGTATACAAATGGTGCATTGTGACAACAACATGTGTATCAGTCCATGTGTCCAGGTTTGTCCTGTGTGCTGTTGTGTGTCTCTGTGCTGCTGTCTCGTTCCTGTGAACACACACTCTGCTGTGTTTCCTCCTCCAAGCTCCTCTTGATAGTCAGCTCTCTCTCAGCCTCCTCAACACGTGGAGCTTTGGCTGCCTGGATGTGGAGCTTTCCGTCTGGAGACAGGCAGCAGGTGACGGCTTCAGGGTTCAGGCCTTCAGGCAGATCAAACTCCTGTCTGAACTCCTGCAGTCTGTAAGAGTAGGAGCCTTTCCCGTCCTCCTGCTTCTTCTCTGTCTTCCCACTGACTCTCAGCTTCCTGCCCACCTGCCTGACAGACAGTTCCTCAGGTGAAAAGCCTTGAGTGTCCAGGGTCAGACCAAAGTGCTCTCCCTCTTTGTCCAGCTGGTAGGAGACTGGTTGCACGGCCACACTGCTTTGGAAAGGCTCCGTCTCCTCCAGGATCTGGTGTTGAAGTTTGTCCATCAGCTGCAGACTGCTGCACAGCTCCTGTAGGTTTCTCTGCAGGAGATCCTGCTGGTAGAACAGAGGTCTGACCTCTGGCCACAGACTGCGTACAGGCCAGTAGAAGTCCATGAATGGACTGAGGGCAGACTGGAATCCATGAGAGCACAGCATCTTCTCAGTGTTTAGTGTTGAGTCCTCTAGTTGTGAGATGAAACTCTGTTCAAGTGTCTGTTCTCTTCTGTGTTGCTTGTGTAGCTTTGTGTCTCAGCAGTGGGACTGTCTCAGCTTTTATATTCTAACTGGAGGAGGTCCAGAGTCTTCAGGAACTTTCTAGTCATTTCCAAAAAATGTCCACTGGGTGGAGCTGTTTCACAGGAGTCCTGATGTCACTCCATCATTCTGGTTGGTTCAGGACGTCTGCTGTTTGAAATGGTCTTGTATTCACCAGGAAGGAGAACTATTACACGCACAGTTGAAGTAAGTATCCTTTAGATTAAAACTGCTGGTATAAGACATTATATAAAATTATAATAATAATTTCCTGGTCATTACCACAGATGTCTTTAAGGCAACAGATAGAAACCATGTGATGAACTGTTTTAAATTAATTAATTTCAACTGTATGTTGAAATACTTTTTCTTCTATAAATATTCTAAATGAAGCAATGAGTGAAGTCTTCCTTCTGACTGGGAAGATAAAATAATATTACCCCCTCAAAATAAATATCAGACTCAGTGAAAAGTAATAAACTTTTGGGTTAAGGGATTCTGAAAAAAATAAATAAAAAATCAATTAAATGGAAATAGAAAAAACCAAGATGACTGATTTCAACATTTCTCACAATCAATCATTTCTCTGGCCTTTACCACAGATCTCCAGTTGGTGGAGGTGTTCCACAATACTCCCTATGTAACTAATCGTTCCTCACTTGGAAGGAGAAAAATGTCTTCGTCAAGTATTGCGCACATTTAGTCAGTGGAATAACATTTTAATCAATTATTAAATTATTACAGATCTCCACGTGGGAGCGCTGTTCCATGAACGCGGTCCCTTTCCTCATTCCACAATCAATAATCTAATTGGGATTTTGTTACTGGAGATACTTTGTTCTAGTTTCAGTCTTCTTTTTGTACACATTCGTGTATGTTCGGTGGTAATATGTGTCCAATAGTGTTATTTACACCAGTATAATAATATCACAGAGTAAAGATCAATGCCCCCCCCCCCCCCCCCCCCCATTATACTGACGTAAGAAACGTCGATCATCATCAGCTGATTACTTTTCTGTTAAAGTTAAAATGCACTGCCGTATACATTCAGACAATATCAGTATAACTCTTGTCAAAGGTTGCAGGGTTTCTATTGGGACATCTAATCAAATGGGGTTTCGGGGTCTTTCACTGGTACTAAACCTAATCAACATTCATCGCCAACATCAAACGATGAAGGAACGACTGCATGAGCTCCGACTGCCAAAACAAAGACCATCTCCCTTTTTAATGAATGAATTCTTCGTCCCGTGATCCAGTCAGCCAATGAGCAGCTCGCACCTGCGGCCGTTCACAGCTCTGCCACAGCGACAGGTCACTACACTTTGAATAGTGGAGGGGATCGCGTAGTCCACAGCGCAGCAGCGACATCCTGCAGCAGGGCCTTCGCTCGCACAGACTACACTACAGCACAGCACAGCACACCACAGCACACCACCGCGGGGGCTTGTTGTTTTCACCAGAGGCTGCGATGTCGCCGAAGAACGCCGTGGCTGCGGAGAGGCGCATGGACCTGGCCTCGCTCTTCTGCATGATCGGGCGCCACGGTCCCGCCGTGGCTCTGGCCGTCATAGCGGTGGTGTCCGTGCTGGCGGGCTTCGTCATCTACCGGACCGTGAGAGGGAAGCGGAGGAAGGCCACGTACGGAGCCGCCGAGAGTGACGGCAAGAGCCCCGGAGAGGATGGAGACGCGCCGCTGATTGAGACGGATCAGGAGTCCGCCAGGAGCCCCGCGGAGTCAACAGGTAAAATGTGCACGAGTGTCACCAGGCCAGAGGCTGCTGGTGTTTACAGGTGTCGGAATTCACATCAGTAATATTCTGTATCATACAGTATGAATCTAGCGTCAAAACTGAGCATGCTCGACTACACTTGAACTGCAGAGGATTACCATAGAAACATGATAGGCTATAATATTTTAAGGACCACAGCACAGTGTATTATTATCAACCAATGTCACTTGGAGAAAGGAAAAACTTAAAATATCTGATCTATTAGTAAAAATAAATCAAATAAATAAATAAAGACCAGGTAAAAATAGAAAGACTCAGGATTCAGAAATGTATGCCTTTACTATGCACTGATTTAATCATATCTGCCTTCCTGGTTTTGTTGCATATTAAGATTTTACTCATTTTTATGTAGAAAAGAGCTGGATACACTTTACTGCACAGTAATATGCCAGTAATATCAGTTGACAATCAGAGGGGCAGTGATTTTTAATAGCTGAATAATAAATGTGTTTATGTGGGAGATTTCACTCACAAAGTTAAACTGAAACACAAAGTTCTGAAGCAGACACCAGTGACAGTTATGGTAAACCAATAGCAACAAGAACAGAGTAAGATGATATGTGGTCAAGTGAATCAAACCCTCCAGGAGAACTCAAAAGTAAAAGATTAGTAATTTTATTTGCTTATATCAATCCATTTGGAGCTTCTAAGACTGTAAGGCAGACTGCAAATAGGCTGTCTCAGTGACTTTTAGTTTTAACCCAGGAACAATCACGTTTTTTGCGCAATGTAGCAGTCACATAATCAGATAGGATGTATTGCATTCTGCATTCTCTACAAGCTGTAACTGTCCAATAGCTTTCTTATGCACACCAGAAAGAAGAGCGTTACAATATCCCAGCATCATCTGACATCCTGATAATACTGCCGTACTTGCTGCATTAGGTTAAGTATCGCAAAGTTCTATTTTTAAGCTCTAAATTGAGCACTGCAGACTACTGCAGACTGAAATGCACGTTTTTAATATTTGATATTCATCATCATTTATTTAATTTGGATTCAAAACACTGCAGAATGGACTAGTAACGTTATGCAAGAGAGATTTTGGCCAGGTCAAATGAAGCCTTAAATGTTGACAGTAAAGCTATTTCAGTCATTTCAGAAAAAAAAGGTACAAAGGTGGATACAGTGCAAACGCTGAAAAAATGTCCCACCTGGTGTTTGTATCTGATCATTGAGTAAATATTCTGATCCCATTGAATGTTTATTTAACATTTGAATCAAATTTCCGCAGGCAGCATTCACCACTCTCATATTTAGAGTGTTATATCTTGTGTGCTTCACAAGCTATGAAAGCTTACAGATCACACATAAATAAAAGAGTGTAAAGTAGAAATTAATCAAAAATAATCTTTACATGCTGTGCATTATGTCAGTCCTGGTAAAAGTAAGTCATGTCTTATGTCTCTCATTATAGATGTGAGTGATAACGTCTCACCGGATGTGAAGGAGGATGCTGGTCAAATTCTGAGTGACCTTAAAATCAGGCATCGCCGCACTGCTGCCGACAAGAAACCTCCTCCTCACTGTCCTCCTAAGAGTTTCTCAGTGCCAGGCAACAAGGACAACGCTCCAGCTGTGCACGACCGTTACAAAGAAGCAGAGGCATATACAGAGGAGGCAAATCAGAGTCTGCAAAGTGATACTCAGATGGATGTCAAAGGTGATCGCCAAGGGGTTTTAAAGGATGACGATATAATGGATGCTGAAGAGGACCATGACAGCTGTGTGACGGCTGGGCTGGTTTACAATGAGAGCCCCAAAGAAGAAGAGAAGGTAATACAGACGGTTACACTCTTTTTGTTCATTAACCCTAAGCTGTTTTAAAATTGATTATGTATGTGTGTCAGTTTGTCTTTCTCAAAAATCAATTACTGTCGCTTAACAGGAATAGTTTGATACCTGGGAAATATGCTTCTTCACATAATTGCTGAGCTATAGATGCTAAGCTAGGTGCTGCCTCAAATGGAACTGAGCTTGTAACAATGACGTTGGAAGTCATGTACCCAAAAAACTTCGAGTGGTTACATCATCTGTAAGTTGTTAGAACTGCTGCTAGGCAACTGTTGGTGTCTGGAAGCCACCTGGGCTAACCGTAAGGGTACAGAACAAAAACTACCAGGTAAAATTGAACTTCCATGACCTCCGCCATTTCACCTCTTTCAAGTTTCAGTGTTGGACCCTTTTTGGGAACATGGTAAACATGACCTAATTTGAAGGCACCACCAGTCTCATGTTTGTACTCTGCCACATGCAGAAACAGCCAGGAAAGGGTTAGCTTAGGTTCAGTACAAACACTGGAAGTGAGGAAACAGCTGACCTGGCTCTGTAAGGATCTTTATATTGAGTCCTCATTCTGTATCAGTTTTCATTCAGTCTTTAGTTTCAAGCACAGGGCAGTAGTACAATACCCTCTGGTATTTTATGTTACGTCTCGGACATAAGATCAATCCTCTGACTGATGAAGTTAGACCTGAAGTTATTACCTTTCCTTTTATCTTTCTAGGTTCTGCAAGCAAAATACCAGGGAAGTGAGAATGTGACAGCAGACAAGGGTGTTTCAGATGAGAAAACCAATCAAGTGGAGGGAAACGTTGAGTGTGTCTCAAATAGTCCTGTGGGCTTTGAACAAAATGCTCTCGTGAGTGAAAATAGAGATGACAGACAGCAAGACCATGAAACCACACCAGATACCAACAATATGGAGTCCAACTTGGAACAGCCCTTATCAGTCATTCCTATCGAAGATGTGTCTATTGTCTGTAATGACAAAGATGTAGAAATTGAGGAAAAGAGTTACCACCTAGAGAATATTGATTACTCAGATTTTTGCAGCAGTAATCGCCTCTCTCCAGGAGAAGAAACAAATCATGACCAGGACCAATGTGATGATGTGAAGGATGAGGTGATGCTGCCCATTCAGGAAGGTGATTGGGATAACGACTGTGGTAGAATCGGTGAAGTGACTGAAGAAGATGAAGGCCAATTGAACAACCTTACAGCTGTCGAATTCTACACCCAGCCGCAACAGATTGACACGCAAAAACTGCAGCCTGAACAACACGACGAAAATGGCCATACCTGCAATCAAGAGGATGGTGTTGTGAATGGGAAAATGCTAACATCCTGTGGTGAGGAAATTCATAGTCCGAATGTGGTGCTCGCCCCTCCTCTGCCTTGTTTGAACGAGCTAGAAAAGACTGATAATGTTGGTGATAGTCAATTTGGGACAACAGCTGATGCAAAACCTGAAGTCTCAGACACCGTGGCACAAAGCGAAATGAAAGAAGACGACAATGCCGCAACTTTGGATACAGGCACGGGTCTTAATATTCTTATCCCTGACCCATCATCTCTTAAGGAGGAATTTGGGAGTGAAACAGTTGCAGCTGAAGAAAGTGTTGACCAACAAAGTAACTGCATGGAGAGCAATGAAAGACTTAATTCCACTCCCGATGTCCCTGTTTGTGATGAGGCTGGCTTTACTGCATCTGTGATCTCTACAGACCTACGTGATCCTACATCGCCTTCCCTCCGAGACAAACAAAGCGACCAACTGCGGAATAATGCAGATTTCCCCGAGGTTACCACCGCCGATACTGCCGACGCGACTGAGAGCATTAAACCTCAGATGTGTCATATTCACTTGCTGTCATTTGAGCAAACTGAGCTGACCTGGTCCTCGTCTGGTCTTGGTGAAGAGAGCGGGATTTCAAGCATGACTGTCAGCCCTGATTTGCAAGACGCTGGTGATGAGTTTGACATGACCCCCGAAAAGGTGGTGCTCCCGTTAATGGATTGCAATCCACAGTCTGAAGTGCCATCCGAAATTCATGACAGTCTCTTTGCTGATGATGTACCCGTGTCTGTGATTAATGAAGATTCAGTAGGTGTGGCTTTTGGGGCCGGCACATCAGGTCTTTCGCAGCAACCCCGCAGTGAAAATACAGACTTGGTTAATGACCAGTCTTTTATGACCAATGAGGACATTTTTGGCCATGCGGTTGAAGATAGTTACCACAGAGAGATGGACCAGTTCATGGCGCAGATGGTGGACAATGTTACTGCCTTAACCGATGAGTTGAAAAAGGAGACACACGTAAAAGCTGTTGATGAGGTTGTAGAAATCAAGGAGAAGGTGAAAACGCAGAGCGATATCAAAACCGCTGTTAAGGTTGCAGAAATTAAAGAGAAGAAGGAAGGAACAGAGAAGGAGGAAGAAGAGGAATTTGAAAAGACTGAAATCAGTATCATGGAGGCAACTATGGACAATAATGAATGGATCACAGATGGTAACTACCAAATGCTTCCCTGGATGAACCTTTCTGTCCCAGCTCTTGCTCAAAACGAAGCAAAACCTGACCCACTTCCCACTGAAGAGCAGCAAAACAGCTCTTCTCTCCCAGATGTTCCTTGTAAAGATGTCCCACCAACAGCTGAAGTCAGACAAGCCGATTCTCTCTCCACCGTTGATGAAAGCACAGAAAGTAACAGAAAGGTTGTGGCAGTACAGCCCATGCCCCAGAACGTCAATGTGACCTTCCGCATCCACTATCTCACCCAGTCGCCGTACCAGAAGGTAGCCATCACGGGGAACCAGCAGGAACTCGGGAACTGGAAGGAGTTCATCCCGCTGGAGAGAGACAAGGATGGGCACTGGGCCACCGTGGTCTGCCTGCCTGCAGAGAGCCATGTGGAGTGGAAGTTCGTAGTGGTGGACAAGGGCGAGGTTTGTCGCTGGGAGGAGTGCGGCAACCGCCTCCTGGATACAGGCTATGGAGATGAGCTGCTGGTGCATAAATGGTGGGGAACGCTGTAAGAAGGTATTAAAAGGAAAAGGCTGAAGGTTACAGGAAGACTGAAAGTGGAATAAACAGTAAGCTGTGGTGGGACTGGAAACTGGACCAGGTAAAGTCGAATTTATTTGTTCGTCAGTAAATTCTACAAAGTATCATTGTGTTAATTTGGGGGTCGAAATATTTAAGGAGGTCTGACGTTGAAACTGGGCTAAATTTGGTTTTAAGAAACATTTTTCATATCTTAAGATATAATAACCATTGTTTCAGTGATTGTTTTGAGAATTTTGGACATTTGTTCAAGTATTTTTTCAAGCAAAAAGCAGAGAAAAGAACATATTTTGAAATGTAAGCATTTCCTTTATGCTTTTCTCTATTTCATGTACTAGTAAATTTAATTCCTTCGACTTCTAGAGTGTTTATCTGATAAAAGAAATGATCAAAAGTTTTTTTTTATTTTATAGAAGTAGCAATAAGTTAAACAATTGTTTTTTTGCCTTGCCACATATCAGCATGTGTTTAGTTTCGTTAGTTTAGTCACAGATTTATAAAAATCTTTTATTTTCCACCATATTTAGCCCAGTTTAATCCTAGATACCGTATGTTGATGACACTGCATAAATGTCAAACAGACTCTGACAGAGATGAAACGGTTATCTGATGGGACTTTTCCTCTGACGACTGCCTTCTACTAGCCTGCGATTAAATGGACCTTTCAGGGAACTGGAGAGATTGCCATCAAAAGGCAGTGTTACATAAAATGTCTTCCTTTTTTTTTTTTCCTCGTGGCAGTATCTTTGATTATGCAAACTGCACCCTCTTGAAAGCAGGTGTTTTAATGCAAGTTTTTAATATGTACCAGTGGAGACTTTTTTTGGAGACTTATTATTATTATTATTATTATAATACTGTCCGTATGCTGCTCGAATACTCCCCAAACGGTCTATGAGTATAAATGCACATTGTTCACTTTTACGACAGCAATAATTAAAGCAATAATTGTTCTGTATACTGTACGACTGGTGTTTCATCAGGTACTCTAATGTGTTAACCACTAAACTGTGATAGAGTCGTAACTTTGATGCTGCTTTTATCTCGGGGGCGTCTGTGCATGCAAGATCGCCCCACTGTTGTTCTATGAATGTGCCTTTTAAACATCATTTTCTATTAATGTATCGCAACGCATCAGAAAGTGTCTTTGAAGGCCGTGATCTTCTTTAATGAATTACCGTTTTTTTTTTTTAGTTAGTTAATTGGTTTCACTTCTCAGTTGGTGTAGACTATATTCTCTGTGTCTGGTATCTTAATATGCAATATTGTGATGATAACTTTACTCTTGGATGTTACTGAATAAACTAATCTTCTGAGTCTCTCAAAGCTGGGACTATGACTCTCACACGAGTGAATATGTTGAATATTTGTGTTTTTCTTTTTCCTTCAATGATAATGTAAGCGTTCATTTTCAGTTACCTCAGTTACGTGAAGCACAGCCATAGATCCAATCGATACACAAGAGAAATCTGTTTTTCCTGACCTAAATTTTTTATCACTTCGTTGGAAGATTTGTAGTTTTGTGCTGATTATCTGTTGCATCATTTAATTCAACTACTGCCACTAAACTTCACATTTTACTCAAGCTTCTTTGTGGCACTGTTGGATGCTTTTAAAGCACTAGTGAGGTTAAACTCCATTTGTCGATCTCCAGCATGTGACAAATGATGTGCTTCACTGTCTGCAAATTATTTACTGTTGCAGCTGACAGACTTTAGAGGTCCTGTGAGGTGATGCTCTAAAAAAAGAAAAAAAAAAAGTCTTTGAACTAATACCTAAATCTTCTTTTCTTTATATTTCTGTTTCTCAAACCAAAACCTGCGACTGTGACCTTGTTTCGTGTCCAGCTTGCTGAGAGGTGGCCCATGCAGGGAGAGCATCATTAGCGGGCGTCTTTTCGTGCCAGCTTGTCAGCTCCACTCAGCTCAGTGCTGAAGATGACTGTGGTGTATCTGAGAAGAAAAAGAAGCGCTCTTTATCTTCCAGTTCAGGAACCAGTACACTCTCACAAATACGCGGGCAAAAAAAAAAAAAAAAAAGTGCAGCTTTTTAGGCAGATGTGTAAATTATTCATCTGCACTGCAGAGAGTGGGGAGGTTTTTAAGAGGTCATTCAAAAACGATAAAACCATCCAAAAGAATGTTGTTTTTTTAATCATTTTTAATGAGATGTTAATGGTTCACTGGCAGTTCAGCAAATTCAGAGCAAGCCATGCACGGTAATGATGCACAAAGGCACACAGAGTTTAACGAAAAAGAAGGCTTGAGAGAAATAAATTGCAACCCTGTAATAAAAAAAAGAACGCACAAATCCATTGAGCTAACACGGTCCAGTGTCAACCTGCTACTGTGTGCCATCTACATGTTAACATGGCCATCTGTGAAACGTGACACCTACTGTGGTTCCATATTTGGAAGAGCCTTTCATTCCAAAGTGACTAATATTAATGGGGAGGTCCCCTCAAGGATCGAAACACCGTGCTTGTATTAGCAATACAAGGCCTCAGGGACTCATTTGATCAAATGGGGTCAATAGGACTCTGCCCAGCTGTAAGGCACGTGATCTCTGCTGACTTTTCTATTTCAAAACACAAGTTCAGGGAACTTTTACCTGTTTGCCCGGAGCACAGAGCCAAACAAACATGACGTTATATTGAGGCAAGGGACTGGCGCTGAACAGTGCTGATGTAAACCAGTGGACTAACTAAGTTAACCACTCTAGCTGTGTATTAATAATGTTTGATTCACCTAAAATGGGAGCAGATGAAAATGGATTCAACATGGGGGAAAAAATGATCTCACATGATCTCTTGGGTCACGCGTGTTGATTTTGTCCCGTGTACATGCAGCACCCTCCCTCGCCGGTGCTAATGTGTCAGTTGGGACTGTGTGCACTTTCTGAGGTGGAAGGTAATCCCTTATTTAGACGCTTACATCTGACACCGTTCACGCTCTGCTTACAGAAAACTCCCCCTTTCTGCCTCGCTCTATCTCATATATGCACGCGTACACACAGGAGCACACCATTTATCAAAGGTCTAAACAGTTAAGCCGCCATTAAGTCAATGTTTGATCTCTGTTAAGGCACCAAGTCTTAACACTGAGTCATCGGTCTGATGTGGAAACTGCGCACCGTCAGTTTCTTCACATACAGATTTAGAGCGTCCAGAGTGAACAAAGCCTTCAAATCAGCACCCTGAAATGATTATTCAGATGTTCCCGTCGTGTCCTATTGTGACATAGTCATGTGCTCTGGGTCCGTATTCAGTCAGTGTTGAGGGTGGTTTTATCTACTTTTGTAGCACTGCAAAAAAACTGTGAAAAAAACTTTTTGAAGAAGTATGAGTATGAGTATAGCTAGTTTATGTTTGCAGAGTTTTGCACAGTACGGCCTGTTAAGGTAGTAAAAAGATAACTGTGTTACAAAAGAAAGGCCATAAAAAGATTCATTATCTGTGTCAGGGGCCTGTTCCAGGAAGAAGGTTACTATGTCACTAAACCTTTTGTGACATTTAAAGAAGCTGACCTGCACTACATTTCTTGCTCTATTGTACATAGTTTTTCTGGTTTGAATTTTTTTCCCATGATTCCATTTCAACATTCTTGTGGTCTTCAGACTACCTATAGTGACTCAGGTAACTTATTTTTCAAATTGTTCAGCTACCTGTGGATTGACAAACGACTAAAATCAACAGAAACCCCTGTCAAATTTCCATTAGATGTGGTGACTTATTTCACCACAACCAACCCTGGCATGCACAAAAGTGTCGCTGTGAAGCCCAGGAAAGCTCACAGAGCGTTTAAGCTGACAAGCTGATTTAGGACTGGCTTGTCATACTTAGGAAAGTAAACACAAAGAGAAAATGGTGAGAAAACAGGATGGACTACAAGAACTAGAGCAGCAGCCTAAAGTATAGCAACCAGTTGAGGTAGAAGAAGAAAATGTCTGCAGGATCCAGGGTTTAAGAACTGCATAAGGTGATGAAATGATGAGACTCAGCTGTGACGGCTAGGTTGAGTGGGAGCAGGTGAGACAGCCACGGCCGCAGACACAGAAAGACGTGCACACAGGGAGAGGAAGAGAAGAGAGAGCATGTCATAGCATATAGTTAAAGTTAAACGTTTAATCCTCTTGGGTGCAGGAGCATGCTCAGCACAGCACTCTGCCTTTTAAGTTTTGCTAAAACGTGGTTGTTAGACACCCTGCAGTGCCCAGCAAAAAGCCAGGAGCAAATCATAAAGGGCGTTCTTTTGGGGATCACGACATTTTGTATTGTCTGCTTGACTGAAAAGCAGAACGGTGTAAATAAACCGATCTGGAGCTGAGTATTACCACCAGAAAGGCCCTCCTCTGATCAGAAGAGTTGAATGTGACAGACATTTTCAGGTTGTTCTCTCCACAGGGCAGGACACTGTCGCCTGGCAGGCCACAACACAAAGTGATCCTCAGTCCAAGTTGGACTGCCAAGTGTGAAATTCTCTTTCTGCTGTCTCCTCTTACAGAAGCCAACCGGCACGACCGGGGCTGCTGCTCCTGCTTTCCACTTGAACTTCGACCCAGGTGGATTGTGCGATCACGTCACAAATAGCCACGTATCTCTGTGGGTGTCTGTGTTCATTTGAACATTCCCGTGACTTTGCCTCAATGTATTAGAGCAATCTAATTATAAATCCTCACTCTGCTTCCACTACTTTTCATTGTCTTCTTGTTCATTTTCTTTGTTCATTCCAGGTTGCTAATGGAGCTATTTTTAATCAAACTGCTGGCTATTGGCGTCACAGTAAATATTAATAGCGTAAAAAGATTTAGTGCTTCATCACCACTAATTCTACCCTGGCTTCTGGCTTGGTTGTGGAAAATTGTAATATATACGGCATTCTAGTTGGCAATCTGTAATACAATCTTAAATAGTGTAAAAAATATAAAAAGGCCAAGAGAAATCAATATGCTATGTCATGGTAAGGGTGTACCACACACACAGGCTATTTATACAACATGCCAGCGCTCATTCCTTCTCTACACTGTGGGATCATGCAGTGACCTTCACTGGAGACTGCCGAGCATGCTGACTGCGCTGCATGACCATAAGGGAAGCACCAACATGTGAGGGTTAAAATGGAGGAGATGTGAGCCATTTGAGCTGAGTGATGCCATTAGTACTTTCCATTCTTTTAAAAAAACTGTATCGAGCCAACGTTCATACATTTTCTGTGCAATTCTGCGCAGTTTCTCATTTCCCCACAAGGCCGTTTAGTGTCATATACAGCAACCTGTTTCTCTTTCTCGTGGATCAGAATGCAAACTGAAAAGCTTGCTTCTGGATCTGTGCCACACCGGGACAGCCCCTCCATCAGTGAGGTCATCGCTCGCCCGTCCCAGAGGACACTGCAGTGGTGGGCTGAATGCAGCTTGAGCACGTCTGCAGATGTAAAGCACAGCGTGCATGAGCAGTGTGAGGGAGAGAGAGTGTGAGGGAGATAAGCAGCGAGAGAAATAGAGTGAATGTGCACACAGCTGCATGCATAATGTAAAAATAAAAAATAAAAAATTCCTGGTTAAGGCATCAAAATGGGGTCAGGTTATGAAATATTTACAATACGCACAAACATTTTAGTCCTTCTAACGGATTCTGGTGACTCTGAGCTCCTTGAAACGAAAAGTAAAGGAGCGTGCCTGTATGCATGTTTCAGTTAATCTACAGTATGCATTATACAGTGGAGTGGGTTTCAGTAATCTTGAAGGCAATGCAATTTATTTTAAATTTTAAAAAAAGCAAGCAAAGCACAAGTTTGCGAGTTGGTTTTATTCACAGATGATCCGCCACGCAAAAAAAAATGTGACAAATTCATTTTAAAATTTCGTACAGCTTCTAGCTCGTGTCATATTTTTCAGTGTGGTACGTTAGAACGTAAACATTCAGGATGTAATGAGCCACACGATGGTCTGCTGTGGCCCCCTGGCGCGACACAGCTACAGAAACGACACTGACCCCTGGCTGTACTTTAAAAACACTGTTACCGTCGGGGTGTCAGGTCAAGCTATACCTTCATGAGCGTCTGAACATTAAATTAAAAAACAGATTATTAACACGGGACGACAATAACGAAACAAAAAAGTCCAAAAATCTTCATGTAAACAATAAATTCCAACAGAGGAAAAAAAGATGATCATAGATATCAACGGAAATCACAGTTTTACCTCAGACAAGTTTAAATTTAAAATTTTTAATTTACCTCACAACAAACATTGTAAAAAAAAAGAAAGAATGGTGTGCAAGAGGCAAAATTAATCTCATTGTACTTAATGTTTTTAGCATGTTTGAACTCATTAAAAACTACTACAGTATCTATGGCCAGTTCTCACTGCTTATCACAAACACTTATACCTGTCAGGCTGCTTGTAAAATTGTTTCATGTTTAATATAAAGGAGGTGAACCTTCCACCTTTATTTGTTGGATCAAATACACACGATCAGATAGCGTGTTCAATACATCACCTTTTAAAGTTGGCTTCTGAAATTTGAGCGTCAACTATTAACTTACTTTACTTACAGTAAAAAATAAACAGAAATGTTTCATTCATGTTTAGTTATACAGTTTTTTTTTTTACAGCACTTGTCACTCATATTACAGAAATGGTTCTCAAAAACTGGCAAATAACACAGTTAAGACAATTAAATGTTCACTTTGAGGGTGGCAAATGCACATGCTGAATCCAATTAACTGAAACCTGGGTTAAAAAGGTCACCTTCTATTTAGTAGAAGGGTTTAGATAGATAGAAGGTTTTAGATCAGATGTGTCAAACTCGAGGCCACCCACATGATTTTATGTGGCCCATCAGAGCTTAACATGCGTATGGTGGTCTTAAAATAAAGGCCTTTTATTAGTACACACTCGATACTAATGCCGCATCACCAGTGACAATCTCCACGCTGTTTTGCGGATTGCGGATTGCGACAGCATGAGACCTGAAACCAGACACACTGACCACTGGAAAACGGTTTTCGGAACATGATGGATGAATGAATGCGGGTGGGGGTGACCTGTTGTGTCAGGGTGAGGAGGGAACAGCAGCACAAGAGACAAGCAGCATCGCCTTATCAACCCCAAATATGTAATGTAGTGGCTTATTTTGCTCGATGTTAACATTTTGAATCCAATATTATTTATTTTACTGTGGAAAAGCTGTCGCACTCAAATTCAATATTTCTGGTTAAATCATTGTCAGTACTAGACTGTTCAAAAAATGTTAATCCTGTTTGGCCCGGGACCCTGTTTTAGATAGATAGAAGGTTTTAGATAGCAGCCTGCAGCCTGTAGGACATGAAAGGTAGTGACTCTAAAACACAAACAAAAAAACCCCTTCTCAGATATCCACTCTGCCGTGGCTTCATTGTCGCTTCATACCTCCCAGCTAACATTCTTTGACTCCGCCGGCTCCTCAGCTATGGTGCGGTAGTGCTGCGGCTGGTTCTGAGCCAGGGGAGAGTCCGTTGGTGAGAACATGACCGGTTTTGTCCTCAGGGCTCGTTTCAGGAGGAACTTCCGAGATGTCACCAGATCGCCGTAGCCCTGGGAGTGGGAGAAGGCGTAGCCTGACTTCCGGGTGCTGACGCGCCTGACGGGCCGTCGGCGAGGGGCAGGTGGCGGCAGGGCCTCCTTACGCACCTTGTATCTCACCTAGGGAGGAGAAGCAGGAACTTCAGTGTTCACTTCTTGCTGTGGATACAGCTGCTCGTTCATTTCCATGCATAAACAGGGTCCTTCTATAATGCTTTGCTTTACCTTGTCATTGATGGTGGGACGAAGCTGCAATAGAATGAAGCGGAAAGCCACCACAGGCAGAATACAGAGGAGGGAGGTCAGGAATATGGTGAGCCACACATTTGGCTGGTTCAAAGAGTTTCTTGCTGTGCCTGAAATCCCAAAAACATTGGACCTTATAGTAATATACTGTAAACTGAAGTAAAGGATTAAGATTAAGGGATTGCAAACCGCATCACCCTGTGAATATTTGACTGTCTCGCTAAAAAATCAATATTATATTTTCAACAGGACAGCAAGAGGCACTAATGACCTCGCCCCAGAAGTAAGTATATTCTGCTCACCGACAAAGGGGAAAGCGGAGGTGAAGATGAGGAACATGCCGTTGCTGTACATGGTGAACGTGATGGCAAAATAGGCCGCCAGGCTGCCCCACACAAAAAACTGGTTCACTGCTGTCCAATAGTGGGTGTCGAAACACAGCTGAAAAATGCACACATGAGACGCATGATTTAGTATGAAATGACCAAATCCTGCAAACCCAAAACTTCCATAGAGCCCTACTGCTCTCTGTAGACATTTTCAAAAACTATTTCCTCACAGGTATGATTCCTCACCTGCGTGTTCATCACGATGAGCAGACAGGTCTGCGCCAATAAAGCAAAGGACTGATAGTCTGAGACGTCTTTGCCGTCATCTCTGACCGTGTCTTGCATGGCAGCCCACGGGATAAAGAAGAGGACTAGGGAGCTGTAGCAGCTGTGCAACACACAGCGCACAAAGGCTTTCTTACTGAAGTACATGTTCAGCTGGCCCGGACAGTAGAGCTGAGGATACTGGAAACTCCAGCGGTCATTTACATCCTGCAGAGATAGTGGATCGCAGAAAGAGATAAGAAAGTCCAGAGGATAAAGGCTGCAAGGTGCGAGATTATATGAGATTAAACGTGACTAATTTTTCCCTTAATTTATACCTGGTCAAAGAGACTCAAGCCAAGGACAGGTAGAGCTGTGTAAACCATGTTGTACATGGTAATGAACCACTCGTCATACACAGTCTGTGAATGAAAAAGAGATGAACTTCTTAGCTGCAAGTATACAGTCAAAAATGTAATATGCATTATGCAATTCCAATACTTGTCCCTCACCTGTGCAGAGAAGCCGCAAAAGAAGGCGTACCAGAAATGCACGAAGGTGAAGGTGAAGTTCTTGTAAAAAAAATATTGTAGGAACTTGCACATGCGTAGGTACGACCAGCGACCGTGCACCAGCAGGAGGCGCTGAAGGTAACGGAACTGGGCGAAGGAGAAGTCGCTGGAGAGGACCGCCTGCATCCCCTCCTGACCACTGATACCCACACCGATGTGAGCGGCTGACGGACGGAGAAGACAAATCATGAGAAACGGTGAATATTCCACGGCTGTTGCATGCATCCCTGTGAGTTAGTGCCTGAGCTGAGCTGAGCTGAGCTTACCCTTGATCATGCTGACATCGTTGGCCCCATCTCCAATGGCAAGAGTGACGGCCTGCTTGTATTTCTTGACCAGCTTGACCACCTGGGCCTTCTGCAGAGGGGTGACCCTGCAGCAGATCACTGTCTGACACATGCACGCTGTCCTCAGCAGCTCTAGGTCCAGGCCCTTCTCCAGGGCAAAGGCCTGTAGAGAAAAAGGAAGAAGGAAATACAGGTCATCATTTTGGGTCAAGTGTCCCAAAAAGAAAAAATGATCATACAGTTGAACATAAACTAAACATGAAGAGGGATTAAGTGCAGGATTGTTACACTGACATTATTTGATTTAGCTCCACCGGGTAACTTTAAACAGGACAACTAGCAGGAGTTCTTTTTTTCTGGATTGAGGACACATTGTATGAGGACGAGACAATGAGGACAACGCTCTTCTTGTCAGTTCAGCAGCTACCAGAAATAACAATGTGCCTAAAAAAGCCCGTCTCACCAAACTGTGCCCATTTATAATCAGGCCGTATTCTCCGTCCACTTTCTCGTCCTGCATAGTCTTCGTCTTCTCAAGCCAGAACAGGCCTGCACGACTTTTGATCACAGTCGGCTCCTCTGCTGCACCTGGACACATTTTCCTTCGCGCGTCTCTGAAAACAGAATTAGCGTGACTGAATAAAAAGCTAAGAATGTATTTACTAACTTGGGGAATTTATTATTATTTTTTTTTCTCCAAACCGGATAGAGACAAATAACTTAAGGCCACCAGGGCTAAAGCAGTTTATGGAGTTTAATTATAAACTTTTATCTGCAGTCCAACTCTTAATCACTTGTTGACAGTAAACAGATGCTTCTTTCAGTTGCCCTTTTAAAGGCCTCCTCCCCTCTTTCTTCTCAAAAAAACACACGCTATTTGCCACTATGTTTCCTTTTCATAATTTAGATTTATGTATTAGATGAATTATTATACTAATCACTAAACACTGCTCCTAAAGACTGATTGTTCAATGTCAGAGTAGCAACCACAACTAAGCAAGGACAAGGCAAAGCTTTGGAAAATAAATCAAAGACGTTGGCAAAGGTTTAAACTTTGAATTAATCTACCCTATGTAACTGGGCAAACGTTAACATTTCCAAACTTATGAAATACAGAAGCCACCAAGTGTTTCCTTTGTACAGGTTATCTTAGAAAAGTGCTCAAAATGACCACCTAACTAGGCTAAGATTACAGTTCACATGTGTATATGAGTCTGTTCAGACAGATACACATGTGGGGATGGCATTTTATCCTATTAGACGTCTGAATTTGTCAAGATGAACACGTGAGGTCTGGGCAAACACATGTTTTTCTCCACCAAACTCTAATCCGTTGATCCACATTTGAAGAAATTAAGTTCCTGGGATATTATTTAAGAATGAAACAGTTGGACATAATGCCATAGAGACAACCCCAAAGCGCAATGCCTCTGTTAAAAGTTAAAATTATAAGAATCACTGAAGATACTGATGTCTTCCCTGGGATTAGTCTCACCTTTTTAAATTTACATAATGTATAAAGCCATTACAAGACAATTTTTACAAGATTTTGTTTAAAAATTATTTTTTTGGAAACATTAAAAAGTAAGCTCGATACAATTTTGAGAGCTTCACCTTCACTGTTATAAAAATGACAGCCGCGACATACTTGGTGACCAGCGCTCTGCAGTCGTTTGTTTCTGGCTGACTTACTGTAGCTCCTGTCTGACTTCTTCAGCTGTATTGGCTGCCACGACGAAAACCTCCTTCATCTCTTCTCGTAGCATGTTGCAGGAGTAGCCAATATTCTCTGCGGTTTCTGTTCGTGAGAGAGCAGCATTCACAGTTACCGTGGTGTATTCTGGAAAAATGATCCGAACATTCGTTTCCTCAGACTCTCGGAGGAGGTGTGACATGAACCCTTGGAACCTCACTCCAGGTTACTGACACGTCAACATTAATAATGGGAGAACATGACAATAGATTGAACGTGATTTTGACGCAAATGTGCAGTGATACTAACCTTGTTTGTCCCCCGTCAATACCCAGATTTTGATGTCAGCTTTAGCCAGTTGCTCAATGGTCTGTGGCACACCGTCTTGCAACTTGTCCTCCACAGCTGTAGCTCCCAACAACTAAAAAAAAACAAATCCCGGGGCGATTTAAAGTGACGTTGTTTAAAGCAAAATTCTGAAGGAAACCCATTCCTTGAAAATAAATGATGTTAAAACAATGGTCAGTCAAAATATTCAACAGGTGGACAAACCGTCATATCCTTCTCTATCTCTTCATAAAGTTCATCAAGTCTTTCCTCTCTGTCGTCCATGGTGACGCTGGCCTCGTGGTGGCGCTGCATCCAGTCCTCCATGTACGTCTCGTCTAAGTCCTTGGAAGCCAGGACCAGTGTACGGAGGCCGTCGCCTGCATACTCCTGTTTTTGATTCAGAAATCTGTGATTTTCAAATGCACGGAAAGATATGCACCAAAATGCTGGTGCAGCCGTCGCAAAAACTGCTCCACTCACACTGAGGTGGCCACTGGTAACGCCCTTCAGTTTGTTGCAGGAGGGGTGCAGCCGTTCATAGATGATTGTGTCTGCTCCTTTGCAGTACAGAGTCAGTTTGCCGTCTGGTTGACGTACTGGAAGTCACAACGGGAGTCAGGAGTTTTGACGTACTGTATATGTCAGTTTTACACGTATACATGGAGAGTTGAATGTGAATATTTTAGCAGACACTGATGATTGAGGCGGAGACATTTAGTATGCCAGCTCAACCATATGATTAGAACAGGGATCAAACGCACGAGGGCAGCAGATTAATACGTCTTGAAGTGGTTCCTCAGATAAGAAGCTGTGGTGACTGAAACATCCCTTTCTCTCACCTATTACCGACATCCTCTTTCGTACATTATTGAAGTCCAGAACAGCCAGAAGCTCGTAGATGACCTGTCTGCCCATCTCCATGACAGTGATGGTCTCTGGTGTGCGTGAGCGGAAAACAAACCCGAAGTTTCTTGCTGCGGTCACTAGAGCGCCCTCGTCCGGAGACTGAGCCTGGTAGAAGAGTTCCCCTGCCAGGTAGAAACGGTGATGAGAGGGATGAAAATAGGAGGAATCTGTATGGCTTAGAGCGTTCTCAATATGGATTTCAAACAGCCACATAAAACCTGTTTGATCACTGGAGCTGCGATGTCATTTTCCACCTGAAAACAACTGCCACATAGTAAAACTGGTATCCAATCAGAGGATCCTCACCCTCTTTCTTTTCCTCGGGCATGACAGTGTGGCACAGAGCCAGCAAGCGGAAGAAGTCCTGAGCCTCTGGGTTTCCCTCTCTCACTGTCTCCATCAGACTGTGGTCATGAAAGATGAACTTTGGATCCGCCAGCCGGTTCCAGGAGAAGTCCACCTTCTCAGTTTTCTGTGAGGAATAATTAAGAAACATGATGTAACAAAGTTGGACCATATGAATCCAAAGAAAAATACTATCACGTGTTAGCGTACTCCTCTCACCTCTGTTATTTCCACCCTTTGTCCAGCAAAGTCAAACAGCTCCCCTGAACAAAACATATTTCAGTCAATGATCCAACACAAGCTTGCGTGTCCATTTCAGACCTGCAGTATTTAAACAAAGCCGCTCACCATACGCTTTTCCGTTAATGGTGCACTTGTTGAAAGTCATAATGTTCTGTGTCAGAGTGCCGGTTTTGTCGCTGAAGATGTATTTAATTTGCCCCAGCTCCTCATTGAGGGTGGTGGTCCTCGCCTGGGCTGGAGTGTCGTTCTTAGGATAATACATCTTCCTATCCCAGTCTATGAAGAAGCTGTTCCCCAGGCGAATGATCTCCACGCTGATGTGGAAGCACAAGCGCGTAAGAATGTGAATGCATGTGAAAAATATGAAAAAAACACTGAGTCAGATTCTGATTTCGTTGCCTTTCTGTGCTCAAACGTACCTGACGTAGAGAGAGATGGGCACCACTGTGTTGAGGACGATGATGTAGGACCAGAAGGTGAGGAAGGACGAGAGACCAGCATCAACACCGGATTCACGAGGAAGAAACACCGTGAACGCAGATCCCTGCTTCATTTCCCAGATTGCATTGCCGATGGCCAGAACGGTGCACATAGACGCCAGGAAACCGAAGATCTGGAAGAACAATCAGTTGAAAAACAAATCTACACCACAAAAAGCTTTTTAAAAAAAAAAAAAAAAAAAAGTAATAGTAAATAAATAAACAATTAGTATTGTATTCACTTGGAAACACTCACACACAACACCACGACATTCATCAGATGATCGATGCTTGTCCGTTTGAATGTAGTCTTTCCACTGTTCTGCATTAGCTTGGTGTCAGGACCTGTAGAGTTTCAATACAGTGACAGTTACGCAGAAGAAGTTTTCAGCGGTCGCAGAGACTGTTTGGAAAGACAAATCTTTCGCCAGTTTGGACTGGAGGAATAGTGTACATACGTCTTTGCCTGGGACGCCCAAAACCAAGGACTGACGCTGGCTAATGCCTTTTCCAAAATCACTCAAATTCCAAAGTTTGCTAGTGAAATGCTTAATGTATGTAGACTGACAGTTTGCTAAAGAGGAAACAGTCAAAGTTCACAAAAGGCAAAGACGCAACCATTTGTCCAGGTTTTGTTCCACAGGTGTACTGTGTGTCGCATGGTCACCCTCTGCAGGGCCCTTCCATTTCTGACCGATTCGCCTCAAACTGACCCGCAATTTACCCAACTTTATCAGGATAAATGAATGGACCGAGTTGACCTCATTTATTCACAGCACCATAGAGCGTACAGAGTGAGCTGGTGGGGAGCGGTGGAGATGGCGCAAAGGGTTTACCTCCAAAGATGACCAGGCCGAAGCACCACTCAGTGTTCCTGAGGGTGCATCCTCTGAGCAGGACTTTGTCGTTGTCCAAAGAGTAGGTTTGCTCGTTCAAAGTCAGGGTGCCCTTGAATTTGTCTAGACGGTTGTTGGGCGGCTCACATCTTACTTCACCTGAGACACATGAGGTCGGCGTCAGCAAGGCGTCAAATTTAAAAAAAATGTATGTTTAACTGTTTATTATAATGTGTGATATTTATGATATAGTATTAAAAGGTGTATCCAGATGGCAAACTGATGGTTGCCTAGTAAGTATACACTTTTAATACAACAGCTCTCTGAAAGTACACCATGGTATAACAGCCTAACGTTTGATTTTAACATTTCTAACAGAGAAAAAACAGACATGGAGGATGAAAAAAATTGTCTCATAGTATAGTACCGTGTAAATGATGGAGAATTAAATAGTCTTGATTTTTTCCTTTTTTAAAAAAAAAAAAAGAAATGGTAGTAAAAAAGACAAAATATAACTAATCTAAAAAAAAAATACTTTAAAGAATAAATTAAAAAAAATGTAAATGTAATAAAAGGGCAACATATTCCTATCTTTTTTTGCAGTTTCTACTAAGTTCATAACAAACATCTAGGTCATCTGTGTGCTTCGAATTGTTGGATTGTCCAAATGTTGCTCCAAATCTCTGTGTCGTTTGATTTGCGTCATATTCCCACATTACCACATTATTCTTTTCTTTCCTAGAATGGTACTCGGTTCGGCCTCTCACCCTTGAAGCTGGCCAGTGTCTCGATGCTGTCTCCCATATCTCCAGTTGCGGTCAGGGCCTGTTTCACCTTCAGATTGGTTTCACTGGGGGAGACCAAGAATGCATGAGAGAGATGCGACTGAAGGGATATCCAAGACAGTGTGAGACATCTCGTGTCACCCACACACACACACACACACACACACACGCACGCACACACACACACAGTACTGTGCACTCACCCATCTAATTCTGCTGTTTCCACGTAGACCAGATTCAAGGGCTCACTGCTGGACAGCAACAGCAGATCTGCCTAAGTGATTAAATAAGATAGTAAGTGCAGAAAACCTTTACAACCCTCTTCATTCATAAAAACCACCGCCATCTACATTGTACCATCTCCATACTTACTGTGACAAACTCATTACTCCCCAGTTTGACAATGTCCCCAACCTGGACATTCATCCATTTTTCTTTTTTCAGTCTGTTAGATGGAAAACACAGGTTACACAAACTATATTGTTATATACAGATGTGTAAAATCCCATTTACAATGTATACTTTACAGTTCTACACTGTGTAATACTCATGTTAAAGAACTGACTCTCCATCGATGAGGACATCCACCATGCGGTTATTCACTTGATTGTCGCTTTTGTGTCTGTTCTACGCAGTTGAAACAAGTGAAGACGTTGATTTTAGATCCTTATAATACTGACCGTGACTTCAACTTGAGTTATTGAACAGTTACTCAGCTTACTATGTCATCGTTGGCATCTTTAACTGCAGATATAGACAGCACCAAAAGCAGAGGCACGGCCGTGGTGAACCAGGAGAGAGAGGAGACTTGAGGAATTAACTGTCGACACACACATAAACACACACACACTTTAAGGCTTTGGCTTTTGTTGGGAAAAGACAGAACACTGATTTGTTCAGGGGCCGATGCCCCTGTGCCCTTCATAGACTGTATAAAGATGGATGGTGGACCTGCTCCTCAAAAGTGAAGCCAAAGCAAGTAGAGCTCCCCCTGGTGGCTGGCTGCAGTATAGGTCATAAGTGCCACCTCCTCCATGTTAGCAAAAACACTAAAATACACGTCAAATAATTTTTTTTCAAGGATGGTTTCTGTCATTTTAGGTACGTGATATAATGTTGATGCATGTTCAAGTGTCATTTGTTTTGTATAAGTTTTGTTTTAGCTATTTGACGCCATAGAAACAGGATGTGACATAATGGCGACCACCAGTTGCAATGCCAACCGCTCCCTACTGCGCAGACTCTGGCTCCAAACTCGCAAGATGGCGCCGCCCGAATGCCCGGGATAGCAGAGTCAGTCTGGCCAACGCAAGAAAGTGGCGTCACGTTGTCCATATTTATACAGTCCATGGTGCCCTCACATCAGCACATACACCAAAACTGGCTAAAAGCTAAAACCCAGCACCCCAACAAATTCATGCTGACATTTATGGCACAATAATATTATGAGAGAAAATAAAGTGTACCTGAAGGCAAAGGAGGAAGAGGAAGTAGGCGTTAGCAAGCCTCCTGAACTGCTCAAAGAGGTTAAGCGGCAGGAAGGTGATAATGTTGTATTTGGAGGTCTTGATGGCATTGTTCTGAAGTAAAGGACAGTGTAGTTTAATATGAATCCACATGATGTTTAAACTAATAAGGGCAACACATGGCAACACATCACGTTACTGCAATGATGGGAACGCTAGAAGGCTCTTTTTTCATTCATGCTATCCGAAGAGTATGCGTGAAAAATTGTTCTATTACTCACAGCATATTTGTAAGAGAGGTTGAAATGTCTGTCATTAGCCCGCAAGTGTCTCTCCTCCTCTGAAAAAAAAAAAAAGTTTAGGAGCAAGAGAGGAATTACGATATATGATTATATATATGATTAACTGCTGTGCACCGTACTATTAGTTCTATCAGTTCAGTAATATTTGGAAACATACTGTGTATGTCACTAATGTAATGTTAGAATAAATAAAATTGCTAAAGGAATACAGCTGCTGAACATATAATGTTAAGGTTGCATGCATCAGATCTCACCTATCTGTTTCTTCTCGCCACACAGCTGGCGAAAGAATGACGCTACCGATCCCATCTTTAGCTCAGCTTCTCCATATTTTTACACCTGGAGAAAAGTGCATACACATGGCAATGTATATATAAATCTTCAAGATTTAGTGGAGCAAAAGTAGAATATATATGTATATGAGGCTGACTGTCATCAAAGTGACACTGAGAGAAGCAAAGCATTAAAATAAAGCAAAGAAATAATGAGCCTTGACTAAGCCTTAAAGATTTTGTGGTGTGATTTGTGAATCTAACAGGCTCGCTGAAGCGACTTTCGCTATCAGTAGCAACGTAAAAACATACAGAAAAAGCATAAAGTGCTTCCAGATGCACTAGCCATGGCCCAAGAAACTCGCTTTTGTGACATGTAAGCAACATCTCTCAATGATAAGGCCTCTTTCAAATGATGGCAGGAAATAGATAATACAGGTAACAGAAGAGCAGGTTTGCTCTTACGGCCACAATATATACACTTGTTTAACCAACGATTCTGTGCGTTTTAAGGTAGCATGTCATTTAACCGAGTTGTTATTAACATTAGCCCTAACCCTAAACTTAAATATAGTATACCAGAGTTTTCCGAAGCTGTAAAGACATCTAGCCACTCCTTTCTCAACCCTTTGCACCAGGGTCGATAAAGATTAAGACAGTGATAGGACCCTGGCCGATGGCGTACTTATCAATCTATCATTAATCATCAGCCGTTGATACAATGCCACATTCATTACGTATTTGTATTTTTTACAGCATCTGAGAGGGTAATAGTTTCTTCAGTGGGACAAAGAGAACAGGAAATGTTTTCACCCCTACAGTCTGTTGTCGCCTAGTTCACATGAGCTTCCGGAATGGAAGCAGTAGTAAGCCCAAAGCCTTAGGTCAGTATGTTTCACATGTATTCATTCTTTTTCCACTCACATATGAAATGACTGAGTTACTGTGAAGCAGAAATGATTAGGCCTGAAATTTTTGAATTTTTAAAAACATGAGCCGCTTTGTGATCTTAGTCCACAACAGTACCGGACATCCAACATTTATTCCAGTGTCTGAAAACAAATGAAAGACAGCCACATACCTCAAACCAAAATGTTATTTCTCGAGTCCTGAAAGTCCAGCACACACATAGACGGGGTCAAATAAAAGAGAAGTGAAATGCTTCACTTTTCAACCCTCCTCGTGCTTCCGTCTCAGATAAGGTAAACCCAGGCCCTTGTTTGTCCTCCGAGTGGACAGCCAGGCACTATTTTAGCCCCAGATGGAGAAAAGGGGTTCGACCGGGGCCTCTAACTGGATGAAAGACCGCATGGACGACAGGTGAAGTGTTGTAGTGGCGAGAGAGGCGTCTACTGTAGAGGTTTCAGGTTCGTGCAGGAAGAGCTGGGATCCCCCTGCATCTAACAGCTCGCTTGAGCAAACAGTGCAGTGATCTTTGGACCTGGTTGGTCAGACGGTGCAGGAGTGGAAGGGCAGTAAAACAACAATAAAGGTAACAGGCTTCAGCCAATCAGAACCAACCCTATGGTTGTGATCAGGGCGGTCAGGTGTGAAACACACCCTGTAATGAGTGTGCATGACCGGACGGAGGAATCATCAATACCAGACCCTTAATTTCACATTCATAGATCCAAGAAAAGACAAGTATTTGTTGCATTGTCAAAACATAAAAAGTTTTAATGACTCTCCAAAGAGAGTTATGAATGTTGATGACTGATCCAGGTGCTTTCAGAAATGGAATTTAATACCCAGGCTTGGACACAAAGGGACGCCGTGTTGTCCAGGGGACCTCAACATGAACCGCATACTAAATTAGTTATTGTGTCCGTGTGTGTGCGCTCTCTGCTAGCAAACACACACATGTGTGCAAGCATACTTGCAAGTGTTACATCCCAGCACAGCTAGGGCGAAGGGAAGCAACATAAAACCTCATGTTTCTCTTTGTTGCTTTTAGGTAAATTACTAAAAGCAACAAAGAGAACTAATTACAAGGACGCATGGGCCAGCAGAGGTGCTACTAAATCGGTCAAAGAAATAAAACCCAACAAACATTGCCCAGCATTTGTCAAATCTATGAGTCCCCAAATAGTTTAACTCGTGTCTCAGTATAACAGAACAGCTCAGTTTAAAGCAAGCAGCTACAGATCATGTAAGTAACAACTAGTGAGCAGATACTGAAATGAAGCTAAGGTAAGCTGCTGACATTCACAGCCCCTCTGACTAACAAATTATGGTCCCTATAAAAACAGGCGGAAAGATTCCTGCAGCTTGATTGGGGCATGGACTGGCCAGCAGACCAATCAGTCCTGGTGGTGGGCAGGAGAAGCAACAATGACAATCAGTTGGAATGACTTTCAGGCTGGGAGAAACGCCTGAGCGGCCACCTTGGTGGTTGGTTTAAAGTGATGAAAGGCCCTGTGGGCCCTGCAAACATGTTTGATCAAAGGGATAATTTCTGCCCTACTCAAAAACTCAAACAGAATGTCTTGCAGAATAGCAAATCAAGTCATCAGCATGTTTAATCTTGTGAGGTGCAAGATGGTGGCACTGCACTGCAATTTAATTTACTTTCATATTTAATGATGGTGATGTAGCACAAGTGACCATGCTTTAGAGAACTGTATTGTGTTTGAAAGGTTAGCTATCTATTCCATCTACCTACTTACCAACCTATATACACTATATTACCAAAAGTATTCGCTCACCTGCCTTTACTCATTCTATGAACTGAAGTGCCATCCCATTCCTAACTCATAGAATTCAATATGATGTCGGTCCACCTTTTGCAGCTATTACAGCTTCAACTCTTCTGGGAAGACTGTCCACAAGGTTGAGGAGAGTGTTTATAGGAATTTTTGACCATTCTTCCAAAAGCGCATTGGTGAGGTCACACACTGATGTTGGTCGAGAAGGCCTGGCTCTCAGTCTCCGCTCTAATTCATCCCAAAGGTGTTCTATCGGGTTCAGGTCAGGACTCTGTGCAGGCCAGTCAAGTTCATCCACACCAGACTCTGTCATCCACGTCTTTATGGACCTTGCTTTGTGCACTGGTGCACAGTCATGTTGGAAGAGGAAGGGGCCCGCTCCAAACTGTTCCCACAAGGTTGGGAGCATGGAATTGTCCAAAATGTTTTGGTATCCTGAAGCATTCAATGTTCCTTTCACTGGAACTAAGGGGCCAAGCCCAGCTCCTGAAAAACAACCCCATACCATAATTCCTCCTCCACCAAATTTCACAGTTGGCACAATGCAATCTGAAATGTACCATTCTCCTGGCAACCTCCAAACCCAGACTCGTCCATCAGATTGCCAGATGGAAAAGCGTGATTCATCACTCCAGAGAACGCGTCTCCACTGCTCTAGAGGCCAGTGGCGGCGTGCTTTACACCATTGCATCCGACGCCTTGCATTGCACTTGGTGATGTGTGGCTTGGCTGCAGCTGCTCGGCCATGGAAACCCATTCCATGAAGCTCTCTGCGTACTGTACTTGGGCTAATCTGAAGGTCACATGAAGTTTGTAGCTCTGTAGCAATTGACTGTGCAGAAAGTCGGCGACCTCTTTGCACTATGCGCTTCAGCATCCGCTGACCCCTCTCCGTCACTTTACGTGGCCTACCACTTCGTGGCTGAGTTGCTGTTTTTCCCAAACGCTTCCATTTTGTTATAATAGAGCTGACAGTTGACTGTGGAATATTTAGGAGCGAGGAAATTTCACGACTGGATTTGTTGCACAAGTGGCATCCTATGACAGTTCCACGCTGGAATTCACTGAGCTCCTGAGAGCGGCCCATTCTTTCACAAATGTCTTGTTTCACAGTCTGCATGCCTGAGTGCTTGAATTTATACACCTGGGGCCAGGCCAAGTGATTAGAACACCTGATTCTGATCATTTGAATGGGTGAGCGAATACTTTTGGTAATATAGTGTATCTACCGACCTACCTTTCCGTCCATCATCTACCTACTCATTTATCTACCTACCTACCTTTTTATCCATCATCTACACACTTTTCTATCTACCTACCCATTTATCTACCTACCAACCTACGTAGCTACATATCTACCCACTTTTCCATCTACCTACCCACCAACATACCAACCTGCCTATTTACCACTATCTATCTATTGGCCTGCCTATATATCTATGTACCTTTCTATCAACCTACCCTTCAATCAAGCTACCTACCTAGCTAGAAAGCTACATACTTATCTACCCACTTTTCTATCTACCTACTCATTTACCTACCTACCCACCCATCCACCTACCCATTTACCTACCTACCCACCCACCCATTTACCCAACTAATCAACCAACCCACCCAAACCCACCCATTTACCCAACTAATCAACCAACCCACCCACACACCCACTCGTTTACCTACCTACCTACCTACCAGCCAACCAACCAACCAACCAATCTACCCACCTTTCGATCTATCTACCTTTCTATTGACCTACCTATCTATATGACTACCTACTACGTACCTACTACCCATCTACCTACCTAACTATTTATATCCTCAATGGCTCTGGATAGCTTCTGGCTGTGTCATCAAGCCAACACTTTTACGACCAGCTGCGATATGTGTTATTCAATAAATGAGCTGTCTCTCTCCACGACTATGTACATATTTTCCCCCTATAGATAAGGTGTCTACCAGCAAGACTTTGACTCTCTTTTGTAGTGGAAAAATGCACACAGGCACATTTATAGATACTTCTCAAATACTTTATACAAAATTGATGAATCTGAATGTTTACATGGTGACACCAACTTTTCAGAGTAGTGACAATACAAAGAATACACCCAAAAAAATTCAGTTTCTGTGACTGACACAACATACTTGTTAACTATTGCAGTGATTTAGTGAGTTAGTGCAAGGGTTAACAAATTTAGAAAATAAGCAACAATATATTAAAAAAAAAAAAAAAGACTGAAAGTGAACACTTGGCACAAGGAATGTGTATCTTACAGGATGGCTACGGAACATTTGCCCTCATAAACATTAATTATTCACAGAGGATAACATACTGTAACAAAGAGGAGTCTGATTTCCTGGTTTCTACACAGTGTGATCAGTTTAAAAATGTGCACACAATGAGGTTATCGTAATATAGCAATATTCATCCTTCATTAAGAGTAACATTTTATTATTTCTTCCTCGGTAAAGAACCACTTCACACATCACACTGTCCACAACAAGTGATACATCATCCCAAACTATTCAAGAGGATAAAATGAAACAACTTCACAAAACATCTGAAGGAATGTAACACTAAATAAAACAGATTGCAAAGAAAACCCAGCCTACCTACATGTAGTTACCAATATTGCAATATCATTGGAGATAAAATGTACAAAATGATAAGGAACATCACTTGGAAAACTCATTTGCCATTATTACCAGTTAAAAGTGGACAATCATTATTTGGAAATACAAGGATAAAAAAAGAATAAAAAGATACACTTTTAGTTTGTTTGTTTGTTTTTTTTTCTTCACCAAAGTAAGGCCACTCATACAAATAGACGAAGAAACAGAGCAGGAAGATATATGTAAACCACAAATATGGATGGAAGAGAGAGATGTTACCTGAAAGTTCAGCATGTAATATTTGTTTACTTCCGAATGAACAATTCAACAAGACATTTATCTCTTTTGTAAGTCAAACACATGTCATCAACTAATTCCACGAGACTAGGTTGTCACTTCATTTTGTGGGCGTGTATCTCAGCAGCTCGTTCAGACTAGACCACTGTGCCAAGTTTCAAACGCACGGTTCTGACAAACACATCAGTCTCCGGCAGTAAACGACATTTTAAATCACTGACATAAAATAAATACGTATAAAAAATAAATAAAATGCCTACACCGTCATGGTTACATGACGGCGTAGGCAAGAGCTGTGAATGAAGATTATATGTAAGTATGGCCAACAGGACTCTCCCTTAACACACTGAGTGACATTTTAATGAGGTTTTAGACTTAAACCATCATGTTGATGGTTGCACTACTTACATATGAGCTGTTGCCTTTCCTGGGGAAGCAGGAACGGAAACTTGATTTACCAAGGCACACATTTAACTGATTTAAATTAAGGGGTAAAACGAAGGGTTGTTATTTAAGTACCTTCTCTTGAAAAATGAGCTATACATGACTAACTAGTAAAATGTTTCAATAATTGACCAGCACTGTCTCTTACAGTAGCTATTCATTAATCAAACAAAAGACTCCTTCTTGAGATGAACCATAATAGTATGTTCACATTGACCTCAAACCACCACAGTGGAGCTGAAGAACAAACACATTCACAGTTTTCAAAGTGTAAGGCATGAAACACTTGGCCACGGTTTGAGGGGTAAGGTGGGGTTATTGCACAACAAAACCAGGGAGGTGTGCAGACTTGTTTGACCCTCCAGCGGGGCCCGGCGTCCTCTGTTCCCTTGAGACTACGGAGTGTGGACTGTGCCACTGTGACTGATGAGGGAAGGGGTAAACAAAAAGAGTAAATGGCTAGAGTAAGCGGTCACTACCTAGTGAAACAGCTGGTGAGTGTGAAGCTTGAGTGAGCCGATGCCTATGTGCTGGACAGTAGCTTGGTAAATGATGTGTTTGAGGAACACAGAAAGTGAGCGATGGCCAAAATCCCCAGAGTGAGAATGTGACAGTGTGTCGGTGAGCTTGGCAAGGCGCCACCAAACAATCAACAGCAGCAGCTAAGACACATCTAAGTTCTAACAAAGAGTCCACATGGCCATCCAGGGAGAATTCCCTGCTTTTTGACAAGACTTCCGTCTGTTATCCATGAAATAGGCGACCTCATCTGCCCTCCTCCGCTGATCGGGTCTCCGACTTCAGCCTCACGAACTCCTTGGCCACGTCATCGTTGGAGCGCTGCGAGAGGATCCGCATGGCGGTCAGGCCCGTGTCGTCCATGTGGATGCGCTGTCCCAGCGGACACCAGCAAGCGCAGTTGCCCTTCTCCATGATATCTCTTAATTGTATCACGGCCAAACCCACCACTCGGTCGGCACGGCCAAAACAGTAGTCTTTGACGCAGGCTTGGAGCTCGTAGCACTCAAAGCCGTCCTGGTTACCAAGAACACTGTGGGAAGAGTTTAATGCTTTCAGTTATCCAACAACACAACATCATATGAGTCAGTTTAAAGCTGCAGAATTAAAAATGTATTTGCAAAATACATCCATCTGTTACGACAGTCCAAAACTGTCCAAATAAAAGATAAATAAATAACTTAATAAACACTTATATATGCTGTAAAATGCACCAACAAAATATTTTAAATTAAGTCATAATATATTGCATGAATTTATATATTTTTTAATTTACCTACAGTTTTATAAGTTTTTTATTAAATAAGCCTTATATGAAATAAAAAGAAATATTTCCTTTAATAATTTAAATTTTGTCCTCAAAGGGTATTTTTTTTCTTTTCTTTACAGTGCTACAGTGTTAAAAGCTCTATCCATCTTTGCTTTTATTTTTATTAAGAAAAATTGGTACAGTGCACTTTTAAAAAAATAGCGCTGTCCCTTTAAGAAAGACGGTAGTCTTGAGCTGTTGTTGTTGATGTTGTGCATGGCTGTGGGTGTGTGCCGCTGAACTGAAGGCATGTTGCAATATAATATAAAAAAAATAAATAAATAAATAAAAAAAAAATGAACGTTTGTCTTTCTGTTTGTTTTGAAGGTGTTGCACCTTCAAAACTAAAATCTAAAGCATTTTTTTTCCCACTGCCTTTGGGATCTACCAGCCGATCGCGATTGACGTACTGGGCACCCCTGCTGTAGACGCTCAAGATTTACTTTAAATTTACTTGTTAACATCGCTAATGTCATAATGTTAAAGTGCTCAGTTTTGCTTAAGTTAAAGTTTTTTTTTTTTTTTTAATGAATTACCCATGTATAGTCTAAAAAGTTAGGATGTGCTGTCAACAATTTTGTAGCTAACAATACTGTTAAAAAAAAACAAAAAAAGAAACTGACAAAAGCAGGCTACTACACTTACAAATGGAAGGTTTCGTTGAACTTGGGAGACCAGCTGTTGTTCTTAGATTTGGTCTGGAATCTGCGTTTCTTGTCGCTGAGGTGAGGTCCTATCATGGTGATCTCCACGAAAGGCCGGAACATGCCAGACGTCTGCCATTTTAAATCATTGGCTCCCACAACTGTAGTAATACAAGTGCAAACATCATCATGTAACCATGTTGCATAGAATGCCTAATTTTAAAAATATATTTTAAAAACACTAAGACTGACCTTTGGCTGTAACTTTCCGCTCTCCATTCCCCGGATGAGTGTACAGTTCAATCTGGATAGACACCTCTCCGATTGGCTTGTCAACACCGGAGCCTGTTTTTAATGCACATCGAGAAACATAGAGTGAGTTTACATTTGGCCACGTACAGATACATTTCTAATGTAGAGTCAGAATGAGAAGGGAACATAGGTGGAGATGTTGAGTTAGGTTTGACCTACCCACTTTGACAGAATGACAAAAACAAACTGTACAAAAGGAGGGCGGGTGGGGAAAGAGAGGAAGGCTGTCAGGCAGATGATTTCAATGAAACCTACCCCTGCTGGGCTGTATTTTTTCATTAGGAGTTAACCTAATACCCTTTCCATTGTGCACTGGCACAGAGGCAGCACAGGAGATAAAGAGAAGACAGCAATAATATGTCAACAGATTCCAGCATCAAAAACACTAAATACACAAAATACAAGTGCAAAACTGAGAGAATAGTGAACATTCAGTGAAATGCTCAAACAGTGCCCTCTCCTGGTCTACTTTGGGAAAGGCTTTCTTTTTGTATCCTTCAGAAATACCATGAAGCAGTGTGATAAACTACCTTGAGCATGTTGTGTGGTCACGAAGGTCTTGATGAGTGTGTCTGTGGTCTGAGTGTAGAGGGACAGAGCGTGGCGTAGTGAGGACAGCTCAGGACTCTTTTCCAGGAACGCCTTCTTCAGTCCGTTCCCTCCTGCATGGAAGTATTGCTGCAAACAGAAGGTGGATGATTATATAAGCTTCAAATATTTAGATCAGAATATTATGAAGAATGTTTGGGCAGAAAGCTGCTTTGGTTTATATAATCTGAAGTAACATTATTATAGCATTTTTACAGTTATTTAAATTACATTAAATAGCATCAGTGATTAAATTGGGCAGAATTAATATTTAAACATTAGAAGGGGACATATTTTCATTTGAAACAGAGCATTTAACAATAAAAGATTCAATTTAGCATCCTTTCCATCATTTTTTGTTAATCCTGCATTTTAAAACGAGCCCCTCATGCCATCCACTTTATCCTGCCAGGGTACTTGATTAATGAATGAATAGCTGATGAATAATCTGACCCGTCTACCCTGCATCCTAATGAAACCAAAACCTGCTGTACAAACTGACCTTGATAGTGTCCAGTGCCACATCCATGACAGCGCACTGCCTGGGAGACAGGCTTTTAGCCTCCCCCGCCATGTGATCCTGCACAGCCAAAGTGGTGAGCAAAGAGATGAGTTAGTCTCATAAAAATAGAAACGCTCCCTCTCAATGGGCACTTTTGTGGTCAGTTCTTAAAAGTTTGAGAACACTGAAGCCCATTTTAGGGAGTTTGAAAGTGACGTAAAATATATGGAGGGACTGTGGTACCTTGAGTTTGGAGAGCTGACCCAGTTCTTTTGCAGCTGAAAGGATCTGTGCTCCCTATGGAAAAGAAAAAAAGTTGAAAGTCACCATCCTCCGTTAAATTAGTTTTCAATATCATAAAATATAGAGGTAAACTTACAAAGGTGTCATTCCCCTGTGGTAAGACAATAGTCCTTTCCAGGCTGCTCATTACAATCCTCCACAGCTCCTTGAGCACACGCTTCAAAACAGTCTTCTCACATACAGTGGCAAACAGTGTTAGTCTGCAAAAAACATGCAGGAACACACATAAATACAAATACTGAGAAACAATGGACCAAAAAAATTAGTAGGAATGATCTGCAAGTTGGTTCTAGAAAGATAACTGTACCCCAGGAGGTCATTATATGGTACTATCAATACATACTTCATAATTTGGGAAAGAAAAACCTTAAAAGTTTAATGACGGGACTCACTTTCCATCCAGGAAATCCATGAGCGGCCGTAGCATGTTATCAGAGTCGGCATCCACCTGGTTTTTAGTGTTTGCGTTGAGCGGCCCTTTGATCTGGTACAGCAAAGACGCCATCTGTCGCATGCAATCGTTGATACGGCTCTGGAAACTAAAATGAAAAAAAAAAGTGATCAATCCGCAGAATGCATTCAAAGTTACAGACTTAACTGTAGATGAGCGAATGCACTGTATACGTACCTGTTCCCAAATGTACTGCTGAGGTCATCCAGCACGTTGTTCAGCCTCACCTGCAGGTCGTTCAGCAGGTCACTGGCCTCTGTATCCATCTGTAGAAAAGACAGGTGACCCAGAGGGTTTTAGAGAGGGATAGTCCAGTGTGCGTGATGCAGAAGAGTCCGAATTCAATTTGAAACATGTCGATAAAAACATCTTTTTAAAATGCTGCGCCACTTTCCCGTCAAGAATGGCAGACATATCAGGTATTTCTACTTTCAAATCAAAGTAGAAATACTCCTAAATTTGAACGCAAACCCACCTTTTCCCCAGCAGTGTCCAACTTTCAAAGGGAGCACATTGAAAAAAATAAATAGTTAAATATTATAGATGTGTGTCTTGCAAGCAAAAGGTGAGGGAACAAGTAGGAAAGATCTATGAGGTACACTGAGGCATCATCTAAATAAGTACTGCCTGGAGGGGAGCTAAGCCATATGGATGAAGCCACGGTGTGGCTCATTAAGTCAATGATCCAATGGGGTTTTGATTCATTGCCTATCACAGATATGTATCACCATTAGTGAGGAGAAACTGAGGAGTCTGTGCTATGTAGCACAAAGGGAAATTTTCAGGGGAGAAATGGAATCTAGGAATGGAGTGTGTTCCATTCTTAATGTGCTGCTTTTAGGAGTGCATTGGCTTATTATGCATGCATCTCAGCACCTAACACTCACCTTTTTGCTTTCAAATGTATTTTCAGTCTACGACAGCAAGAAAGACGGAGGGTAACAGAGGACAAACTGAATCAAAATATCACGTCCCATTTGGAACTTATTTTTATTTGTATTTATTGAGAAACTATGAAATAAAGTGCACATAAAACCGACACCCACCTTCTCTACTGGCTCATCCATCTTTGTGTGATGGAAATTATTTTTTTGCAGAAATAAATAAAAATGAAATACTGTCAAAAGGCCTGTTTTATTTGAAATGGAAATCTTAATGCTTTCATATTGAACATTGTATCACTGGCACCCACCTCCTCCTTGTCAGTCTTTTGCAGACAATGGCAAATTACAAAGAAAACACAAATTAAAGAAGATGTACAGCAGATCATCAGAAATAACCACTGTTATAATCACTGTTTAAGGGGAAAGAGAGGGCAGTTTAAAGGAAGGCCATGGAAAATGTCAGTGATAGGAAACCCAAGGCGGAAATCTCCACAGATGACAATAAAAACGAGACACAGTGACGTCGACCGTGAAAACCATGAGGAAGATATTGCTTCACTAGGATTGGTTGTGATTGTGGTGTTGTTTGGAGTAGGTAGAACAGGGAAACAGCAAAAAGGAAAGTCTTGGGCTAAAGTCTTGGACAAAGTTAAAACCACTTTGGACTGCAACAAACCTCAGCCTCTATTTTCTCCCCTTCCTCCCCTACTTCTTCCTCTTCTTCACTATCCTCAAACTAGGAGTAGCAGTGAAAGACAATATACAACATTTTAAGTCTCATTGATGCTAAACACGACCATATTTGACAAAGCATATTCATTAAAGCCTCTATTTTGTAAAAATATTAACAAGTAATGAAATGTTTCATTTCCAAAAGTAGTGAAATGAAC
The DNA here is from genome assembly GCF_963514085.1 of Chelon labrosus. Lineage (NCBI taxonomy): Eukaryota > Metazoa > Chordata > Actinopteri > Mugiliformes > Mugilidae > Chelon > Chelon labrosus. Next base: position 6,924,118 of record NC_140355.1, on the reverse strand, counting down.
ATTTAGTGTAGTATATGCAGCCATGTATCACTTCACATGTATGCATATACAGTGAACTTGCCTGGCATGCTAGCACACTGTTGTTTAGCTAGAAAGAGAAGAAAAACATGACGATGACTCTCCCGGGATTTATGAAATTAAATTTTTGTCATTTATATCCAGGAAAGGAAGTACACCAACCAAAGTTGGTCACAAACAGAGTTTTTGGACTTTCTGAGATCTGTTTTACACAATAAAAAAACATAGCTATATCCATTGGATGCTAACCGTCCATTGACCTAGCGATGTCTAGCTTTAGCTTAAGTCAAAACAAAAAAAGAGATATTGCTGAAAAAGAAAATTATTCATAACTACTGACTTGGTGGTAACTCAGTTAGATATTCAATATTACTAAACAAACCAGCAGCTAACAACCCCCACCCCCAACAAATCTCTGTCTGTTATTAGCTTAGCATTTAAGCACAAATGCATTAATATCAAAATGTCTTTGTACGAGTATTATTAATATAATTTACAACTAACATAAGAAGATTTAATTCCTAACGGCAGAGACTGTAAATCTATATTATTACTATCAAGTTTAAAGTGGACAAGATTTTTGAATGATCCCATTTTGCAGGTAAATACAGGTGGTAAAACTATAGGAAATAATTAACTATATTGATCAGTTTGCCACCCACTTCTCCCATAGTTAACTGTCTCTACTATTGTAGGGCAGCATATATTTTATCTGCACCTTAAAGATTACGCACAGCTGCTAGGTTACAAAAAATGAATGATTATGGAAAGAATACATTTCTATCTAGTTAACAAACACATCAATTCTGGTCTTTTCTAGAAGTACTTCATTAATTGTATTTAGTCATAATGGAAAAAAGACTTATTTCACCACCAACTTATTTGAAGACAATACTGTCATCTGATCTTCAATCACTAGAACATCCTCTCTAGTAGTTTTATTCTATGGTAACTTGCTAATTGGACATCAACAGATGCGCAGATAAAACACCCTTTCTCCTCCCCCGCATCATGAAATGATCCTTTAAATCATTTGATGCGACAGTGAAGGACAAAAACAAAACAAAACAAAAAAACTACAAACAACAAACCTCAAAGTTAAAGGTTCAAACTGGAAGAAACATCGCAATGGTGCATGACATAGACCACCTTGTTCGCCACTCAAGGAAAATTCTACAATAATGTTCTACTTTGTGGCACATTGTATGGTTTCCTGGGCTTGAACTTTTTCTCTGAGCTTGTGTGTTTTCTTTTTTTATTGTCTGATTGTTAATTTAAGAATAAAGCTTTTCCTTTTGGACCCTGCCAGGAAAATGTTCACAAACCTCTTAGTTTTCTGGATAGATAATAGTTCGACACATGACAGTAAACTGGCCATACAATGCAAGCTACATTTTCAACCATTGCTGTAATAAGTATGGCATTAAGTACCACCATAGGGCTTTATCAGCTTTGGCACCAGCCCCAAAGTCCCACCCCAAAAAATTATAGTTGGGCAGTTTTGGTCTGGAGTCAATCCATTTGGAATTCATCAAGTAAGCAAACAGTTTAGGCAGGTTTGGACATAAGATTAACACTGACACTGACATACATGCCATCTGGATGTCATTGAGTTGATTTTGTTTGCAGAAGAATGGTGCTGAAACATGCATCACATAATCCATTGCTCTGATTGGTTGCATGCCTCTCCTATTGTATGAGCAGGTATTTTCTTTTCTCTGTATCGGTTGAGACATGCACCATAATGAAATCCAAATGGCGTGTTATCATACTTAAATTTTGATAAGATTTGCGTCTATAGCAGGCTAAAGCTTTATGGAAGGAACTAGAACATCAAAGCTACTTTGTATGCTAAAGACGCACTACAGCAACTTCTGCTACAAGATACTTAGAGCCTAACTACTGAGTACCGTTAACTGCCACACAGTACCCACCAGAGCCTTTGCTTCCTCATCCTTAGTAGCAACCTGCTATCCAAGCCAAAGAAAGAGAGAAACAATCAATGGAGACCACTGAACTGATTAAAACAACAGAAAGATGTTCATATGGACAAATATCTTCCCTGACAGACCATGATGGGAGCCTACCTCCTCTCCTGCTTCTTCCTCCTCTTCTTCTTCTTCCACAATTTCATTTAGCTTTAATTGCAAAGTGAACACACCGGTTGAAATTTACACATCTGTCAGCTACAGTTCTGCAGCAGGGAGTCACAGCTGACAGAGAAGCTACTGGTGGTTCTTACTCTAGCTACAACACTGATACAAAGGACATGAGTGCCTCAGTATTGTCTAATCTTTCAGACACCACAGGGCTGAATCTACAACTACTCCAAGTCTACACTTTAAATGTAACAAAAAAACTTCCACTATGACCTAATTCAGTGACAGCAACCATCTACTTGCAGTGAGCTAAACAACCACTACTGTACATACCCGTGCTTCCTCTGTTGCAATCTGACACGTCAGAGACACAAACACAACTGTTGTACCCAAAGACACCTCTGTAGTCTCTACTATGCATGACTGACCAAGAATTTTCTTTCATATGAACTTATCTACTCAGTTGCTAACGATAATGGATAAAGTCCGGCGCTCTCGGTGTGACGCCCTCAATTGTCCTCACATCCACACCTTTTGTCTATAGACTCACCTGTTTGGCTCCCATCGACTCAAACATCTTCTCCAGCTGGATCCTTAACTGCTGCACATTATTCATCAGGACACATGGCTACAAGAAGAGGGAATACACAGAGTTAGGTTGAATTATATTTACACCCAGAATACATACAATTTATGTGGTATCTCAGCTTTATTTTGAGATAAATTCCAAGAATTCGATTGGATAGTGTACTGTGCAGGATCCACAGTGGGGTAGGTAAACTATAGTAATGACTTTATAAAGGCCGACTGTAGTTAAAAAAAAGGTATATTAAAAACAAGAACAACAACTTACAATCTTCTCCTTGTCGATATAAGTAGGAAAACTCTTAGTCAGAATGGCACTGTACTGCAGAAGAACTTTGGCAATTGTCTGTAAAAACAAAGAAGATGACATTACAGCTCTGCACACAACATAAAAAGTAGTTTAAAATCCAATCCCTTACTGCTAATGAAACCGTTCTTTGTGTAAAGAGGGGCTTATACTACACTTCTGGGGAATGTGTCTAAAAAAGAATTTCACAAATTTTTATAAACACTCTAACATGACCCTTGATGTAATCTCTGGTAAGCAGGAAAACTGATTCCCAAAACATAAAACGATGCTGACCGTCCATTCCCCAGGAGGGAAATATTATGTCCAATTAACCAGTACTTTTTAATGAGGGACTATCAAATTCCCAAGAAGCATAACTTCTCTCAAGAAAATGCTGCAACTATTTAATGATTGTGTTCACATGTTGTGATGTTGTCAGATATAATTAATTCATTATTAAATATAGAAATGTTACACCTAAGCACACAGTGCACTTGTGAGTTACAAACCGCTGACTGTTGCGCTGTTGCACTGACTTTTAGGTTTCGGTTTTGCCCTCCAGTTGCTGGATGTTACCTTTGAGAAGCGACGACTGTACTGAGCCATGACTTTTGGATCGGGACATTCTAGTTTCTTGATGATTTCAAAGCTCTGGTTGAGCTGGGTGAAGATGTCCACCACAGAGCACGAGAACAGAGCATGCTCAGAGGTCTGCTGGAACTGAGACAAGCACATCAACAGGTTCTGTTAAAGCTCATGCTGCATTTAGAACTAAAAGTGCAGGCAGTACGATTAAAAAAAAAAAAAGAATCTCGACATGCTATGAAACAACGTCCTGATGCCAACATGTCAATAAAATCAGTGTGTCTATGAACAGGAAGTACTGCGATTGAATCCAATACCATTAAAACTTCATAGGGAGAGATACAACAGACATCTTATTAGGGCCATTGTAAAAAAAAAAAAACCTTGGATACTGTTTGAGTCATGAGTCATAATGGAAAATGGAAGTCATAAGGAAAAAGTAGTATCAGCCTCCTACTGCTGAGTTTTTAATGAAACCTACAATGGTTCTAATATGGTACTGTAGATAATAACAAGGAGAAGAAGAAGCCAATTCTTATAATCTTACTCCATCTTTTTTGTCTCTCTCCAGGGCTCCATGCATAAACTCCATCGATACATCCTCATTTTCATCCAACCACTGCAGCACAAACTGTACAAACCACCTAAAAGGAAAATAAAGATTAGTATAGTTGTTTTATGCAGTGTGTCTGTTTATTTGTTGATGATGTTAGGGCCCTAACCAACTGGTACTTTAATTCCCAAATAACTGGATCATCAAAGTTAAAAATGTTTCACATAGAAACATAGTGTTTCAAAGGCTGAAGGAAGAAATCACATGTACTTACGATGCGTAGTCGGGAACAACATCCTTAAAGATTGGCAGCTCCTTGACATATTCATTGTAGAGCCACTTGACTTTGAAGTGCAGGTTCATGTAGTCCGTACTTTTACACAGTCTGTGCTTCTCGTGCTCTGCGGGTACAAAGATAAAAGAGCAGTGAGGGTGTGTGAACACACACACGTGTTGTAATGCAATATAGCTAGTGCAGATTACTAGATAACTTGTGACACAGCCGTGCAACATCTTTATGGTTCTCTCTGTTTATGCCTCAGAGAAATTTATCATAGAAACCCTTTGGAATCAGGATGCATTATGCCAGTGGTGTACATATGGTTTGTGGGCCAAAACCGGCCCGCTAGAGGGTCCAATCTGGCCTGCGGGAAGAATTTTGAAAAGTTCAAAAATGATACTGAAGATATTAACTGCAATTTTTCTAATAAAAGTTACTGCTGCTCTTAGGGTTCACACAGTTTTAGTAACACTGAGACCAAGAACTACAGTATACAGAAATTACACTTATTGTCTTAAGAAATTTCTAGTTGTTTGTTGCATGTTTTGTATCAAGTTGATCAAGTGTAAGCATTTTCATGTACGTAAAGCAAAACAAAAAAAGAGATATTGCTGAAAAAGAAAATTATTCATAACTACTGACTTGGTGGTAACTCAGTTAGATATTCAATATTACCAAATAAACCAGCAGCTAAACCCCCCCCAACAAATCTCTGTCTGTTATTAGCTTAGCATTTAAGCACAAATGCATTAATATCAAAATGTCTTTGTACGAGTATTATTAATATAATTTACAACTAACATAAGAAGATTTATGTACGTAAAGCAAAAGGAAAACATTTGGAGTTGTCGTTATTTATAGGTTAATACGCTATTGTGTTACTGGTCTGGCCCCCCTGAGATCAAATTGGGCTGTATGTGGCCCCTGAACTAAAATGAAATGTTTGACACCCCTGCATTATGGGAAGTGTAAGAAATCTTGACCTTTGCTCCCAACTTCACTGCATAAATTTAAGTCTTAAAACATGCCAGTATGCAAATTTAAAGAGCCATAGGGTACTTTAATTGATTTTCTTGTCCATACTGGAAGCAGGGAGATCACTTAAAGCGATTATCAATGCTAGTGATTAACCCAGTCAGTTTAGCCGAAGCCAAGTACAATGTATGCCTTTGGCGGTCTTCAGAGTCTGACAAATCAAGTGGGTGATAAGCGTTTTTTTCCCCCTCACAGTCATGCTTTTTGCTACAATCCCTCAACTGCAATTCAGCAAAAAAGCTGTAAGTGCAGTTTTCAGCCAAGCCAGTGTGGACAGAAAGAGGAATCGAAGCAGTCAACCGTGAATTTAATATTGTTGCACCTGATTATTGACCATAAAAATGAGAACACTACAGTGAAGTTCTCTCTAAATCTAAGGCATCTCTGATTGGTTATTGGTTGAGTACCGGCTTCAAAGATATATCCCTGTAAAAAATAGAACTAATCCAATTGTCATGTCCTCTGACTGGACTAATACTCAAATCACACACTAATCCCATTTTTATGTTTCAACTCAGATTAATGTGGCTTTATGATGATGCTCCCCTTGGAAATTCCAATTTTTAATTTATTTCAAGTGAAACAAAATCCTATATTAAAGTCAAACAGAGGCTTTCCCTGCCGTAACTGCAGCAATACTCATATGAGTTTACTCACAGAGAGTGGAAAGTATTTGAAGTGTTAGCAGATAGTTCTCTCTTTGTGGGTGACTTCTAAAAAACACAACTCTTACATTTTAAGCACTCCCTATTGGCGCCTCTGGAGCATAACCTCAACTGTCAGCACATTTCTGATCACTTTTAATTTTGATTGCAAATGAACATGCGGGGTCTGCCACTTCTGTTTTGTGCTGTGAAAAGTATATTTCACATTGAGAGTCTCTGTGGGGGATTCATCTCGAGGACAAGAGCTTGAATAAAAGCTGACTGCCTCTGGGGTCCAGTGGTGCTGTACTGTACAGTACAACAGAGAGAAAGTGCAGAAAGGCTCCAGGGAGACATAAGCAGCTTTCAAACCCTGCACAGTTATTATTCCACTCTCTGACTTCTTCAGTTCAATTGTATCATTTCAAACCCAGAACTTCTCTTCTGGTCATTTCCAGATTCAGAAATTCTCTTCTCATCTACACATACTTTTGATGACAAAATATACCTGCACCTGACACCAAGTCCTACCTTCCAATGCATACTTCATGTCCTGAGCAAACAACGTCCACATGACCTCTGCTGACACCTTTCCTACATTCAGCTCTTGAGGGAACCTGAGAGAGGGGAAACAGTGTTCGGTCAATGAATTAAATCTTTTTGGAACAAATACTGGAGTATAATTTAAGCATCCACATTAAGAGTTCGGAACAGCACGGATGAAGCACTAAATAAAACATCCCCGAATCTCAATGAAGCAGAAACTGACAAGGAAACTGTTCAAGATTTATTTAAGTCACTGCTAAAAAAATATAGGAGATAGAAGGGTGGGACTACTAACTGGTTGAGCACAGGCGTGTAGGAGTTCCTGTCTTCTTCGATGATGGAGACGATCAGCATGATGAGTTTGGGCCAGAAGTCCAGGTTCTTGATGCTTGGACCCTGCTCTTCCAAAGGTAGCTCCTCCTTGTTCTGGATTAGAAAAATAAAACACAATTTCAAGGCAGGTGTTGATTAGAGTTACTGAATCCATTACTGTCGCCTCTATAGGCTGTTACATACTCCGCGAGAAGCAAGAAATTTGTTCTTGCTGCATGTTGTGCGTCACAAAAAGACATTTTGTTCTCACAGCCCTCATTTGGGAGCTCTCGCAGCTTGTTCTCGACACATCAACTGCACAGAACTTTTTTCTCGTGTAGTGTCCGGTTCCTATTCTGTGATTGGTCAGAAATTAGAGTGGGTGTGGTTATTGTGAAAAAGCTGAAATGCTGGCGGCCACTAGCTGTGAGCTCCCAGATGCTAATATTCGCAGTGTGACCGCTAATCTCTGCTGTGTAGAGTGTGGGTCCTATGCGGATTTACCCTGAGTTCAGCACTAGAGTTTTTCGTGAAGTATAAATTACCAGGCTAAAACAAACTTTTTTCTTGTTCTCACAGCCCTGGGAATGAGAACAAAGTTCTCGCTTCCTTGCTTATACAATTAATTTAATAAAGAAAGGGATGCATTACATTATAGTTGTAGGGACTCACTGTGTCCGAAGGTTGGTACTGTCTGCTGTACAGCTCGTGGCAATTATTGAAGATGTAGTCGTATGTAGAGTTGAGACAGGCCTTGACACAGTCCCTCACAACCTGGCTTGCTCTGGGCGGAGACTGCAACTCCTGCACCTGAACACCGGATGGAGAGAGCAACATGGCAGTGAATGACTGCAAACAATCAGCAGTATCTGACAACAGCATCATCTGCAATAAAGAAGCTGAACTCAACACTATCAACACTATCGAAAAGTAATAACCATACATCACATTAACAGCTGTTAGCTACCTTCATCCTGAAGAAGGTGATACTGGTTAGAAGGTCCACAGTGGATTTCAAATCTTGAAGGCGATCCTTGTTGCTTGCAGGGAAGTGGTTCTACAAGGGGGAAAACAACTTTAATGTACTAGTAAATTCAACAAAATTGATAATCACTACTGGTGTGTTTTATATTATGTCTCTGTTAGCGCAGCATTGAAATGTTAAGACTTTGTACGTGGCAGTGACAGCTATAAAAATCTTACCCTATAAGTTGAAAGGTCAATGCGCAGGGAGTTGTGCAACTGGTCTAAGAGCTTGACAAAGCGTTCTTTCTGCATGGTGAGAAAAAGAACATATATTGTGTAATATAGTGACACAGAAATAACACATTTATAACAATAACATATACACAACAAGGCTAAGAGAAGCGGCTGTGTGTGTGTGCAGAGGTACAGTGGTAAAAGAGAGGTAGAGATAAATAACACAAGACATCTTAATTGTTTGCATATGTGTGCAGCAGTAGTACAAACCCCAAAATTGGAAGCAGCAAAGCGGTCGGAGGCGGACACATTGGTGGAGGCGGTTGTGTGGGCGTAGAAGGCATTGATATTGGCCAGCAGGGTGCTCATCACTGCAGGAACTCCAGGGCACATGTACTTCGATGACAGACAGGCAAAGTGCCTGGAAAACAAAGCACAAGCAAAGATTAGTAAAGACCTGGGAAGCAGGCCTCCTCTGTCTCCAGTCTGTACCTCTTTGCACTTACAAACCCATTTCATTGCGAGGGAACTGAGCTTTTGTCGAAGCAGCGTCAGTGCGTGTATAGCTGGGCCTATCTGGACAGCTGGTGCTGTCTCAGGGGTCTCGTTTTCACCTAATCATTCCTATTAGGAATGGTCATTTCACCTGTCTATCAGCTGGCTGACATGTTTAGGCTGAAGGATGGCCCACTAGAGTGTGCTTTCTGTGAATGATGAGCCCAGCTTACACACATGGATCATGACATTTCATAGAGACAAATCAATCTTCCGCCCACTTATAATCGACTTTCCTTCATTTGAAGGCCAACGCGGAAGGAGCATTGCACGAAGAGACACTTTTGTGGCGGTAGCAAGAAACCAGGGGGATGAAGAGGTAACAAACACATTGACAGGTTGGGAGAAAGTCCTTTTATCTGCTATGATATCGCAGACTCACGTCATGGCCTGGTAGATTGACTCAATCCCGTAGCGCATGGCAAACTCGTCCACTATTTCCTGTGCCACATCGTCAAAGTAGACCTTCCATGAATCGTCTCCACGAGGCTCTGGGATTTTCACCACACCTTGGCCGAGCACATCAGTTGAATGATGGAACAGGTTCTGTGATGGACAAAGCCAAAGAGAAATTATGGCAAAATGAGTTTTACAATCTGAAAAAAAGGAAAAAAGAAGAGCACGTGGAAATTCATGCTCAATAGTTTGTTGAGGACACAAAGAGGCTAAAACATTTGGGCTTTTCTTATAATGGGATTGTCTGTTTCACTTTAAGTCCGATTTAAAAAATGATTTGGATATTTTTTTTTCCAGGGAAGAGGTGGGATTATGCAATTGTTGAAAAACTCTCTCTGTGTATTTAATCCTGTCAAAATCATTCACATCTGCAGACAATCTGTGTCTCATAATACAAATCTCTAGTGAGAGCTGTGACTTTACAAACGCTGTCGTGAAAACGTCTGTATGCTGAACCTGCTAACTATCCTGGAAGTCACTGACACAACGGCAACTCAGTCAAACCATATACCTCATGCAAACAAGTGTACTGGACATGATATGCAGCCACTTTCTCCTCTCCTTTGATCTCCACGTTGATCTGGAGGCGAATGGCGCCTGACACGGCCGACTTGTCCGTCCTCTTTTCTGTAGTTAAACACAAACACAGACACTCAGCTACACAAACACACATCGGCACCTTCTTGATTCATAACTCCAATTGAAATCTGTGGCCTAGAGGCACATGGAGCCAGGTCTGTTAACGCAACACTAATTACAGACTATTAACATGGCAGTTCTATTGCAGGGGGTTCTGTTTCTGGAGTTTGATGGCAGTACAGAGCCGGCAACGTTAATAGAAGTCCTCCAGCTGATAGTGAGCGAGACAATGGCAGTGGGCTGCATGGATCTGGGCCTGATTGTCGAAGACATTTGAGCTGGAGCTTCTCTGGAGGTGGAGTGCTTGGCGGCTCTGCCCTACTATTTGCCCTGACAGGAGCATCATTAGGGGTAATTTGTACATGTCGGAAGAGCAGTCCATTTCCTACTGGAGGGCTGCTACTTGATAATCACACGGTAAGAGAAACTGGGAGCAAAGGGGAGGGAGGCTTAGGAACACGAGACGATAAGGAACAGAAAATGCTTGAAATTAACTGGGAATATTATATGACTTTAACACCAAGGCCTAATAAATCCTAACCGTAGGAACATATTCTCTCAGTTTAAAAGAAACCACAGTAGATTTATAGGCAACTTCATATTCAGCAACATGCAGTTACATTGGGAGATTTATTGCTGCTATGTGGGCGATAAAAAATTCAGCACTTTAATCAATCAGCAACAATAGTGCCTCATTCTTACGTATGACATATTATGAAGAGATATCCAGAGATTCATTCCAAAGACAATAATGTTCGTCTGCAAGATCAGGAAGAGATTTTATCCTGTGAGGTGTTAAAGCTACATTTATTCATGATGTACAACCAGTGCTCAAACAAATTAGCACGAGACAGCTCTTGTGTATTTGTAAAGTATTGTATTCAGGCCTGCTTCTAATGAAACACTATACACTGGGGAATAGAACTGGGGACTGGGTTTTTTTTTCTCTGTGAATGCAATGCGACTCAAAATGTAATGGAACAAGCTTGCCAGGGAAAGCCAGTATTGTCATGCAGACCAATACAAGCCTTGGGGCTGCTTCATGCCTGTGTGAAAAAATGGCTGCAAGCAATGGAGATGTGACTAATGAAGTTTGAATAAATCACTGACTGGACTGGTGAAAACAGAACGCTTAGCACCACAGAAAAACATACAGATGTGAAATTAATGTAACGAGCAAATGACATCCGTTTTGTTGTCCTTGATTCCCTTGCAGGCTGGAGTGGAAGCATTATGGAAAAACGCCTGAGGTAAATCTGACAGACAGGATAAATGATCTTTGCAGTATATAATACGCTGCAGCTTTCATTCTCATTGCCTGCCAGTGTTAACATTGTAAATATGGATGAGCCAGTTTGTAACTGTGTCATAACATTGTGAGGTTGAAGTACAAAAATGAAACACACCATGTCTCAGCTCTCTCCTCATATGCCATATACTTAGAAAACCTATTAACAAGATCAGACAAGATACTGACCGAGGTTGTACCAGACGTCCATTTCTCCACTCAGCGTTCGGACTTCAATGATGCTCTGGCCTAGGAAATCATCGGACTCCCTCTTCAGACGCTGCTTCACCCTGGACTTGATGTCATCATCTTCATCCCACACGCGCACTTTAATTCGGTCTGAAGAATTGTGGCATTCGCTAATGAAGAAGAGGACATGAAAAATAGAAACATGAACAGAAGAATAATATAAGATGTGCAGATTTGATATAAAACAGTGGGGCAGGTGCAGCCTGAATGAACAACAAGAATAAAGTCAATGTGTGAATGTTTTTGACATTACATGACCTTATTTAATTCAATTTAATCTGTGAACAATTCATTGGTTTATGCTATTTTGGTATGTCACACTCTCACACAGAACCCTACACAAAGAAGTTACATTTTATAACTAGCAAATGTTGGTGGCTTACAAGTGGAACTTCTCCTCCCAGACTGGATTGAGATTTCCATAAATAGTCTTGGTTCTCTTCTTGGTCTTGCCCACTTGAACTGTAACATAGGGATCACTGGATCCTGTCTTGTCTTTTGCCTGAAGCCCTTGGGCACAAACAACTGACCCCATGAGAGAGAGAATAAGACATAAAGAACAACCAAGGTTAAGACAGTTCAGTTGGTGAATTCATAATTTTTTTGTTAGTTTTGAACAGCGGGGCACCTGTGATGGTGATTTTGGCCGACCACTTTGAGGTACCGTCCAACACACTCTGCTTGATGGTCTTCATCTGCTGTGCATGAATGGCTTTGCTGATGACAAACACTTCTCTGATGAGCTCAAAGATTTCTGGCTTGTTCCTTTCCCTGATCTTCATCCTGTCCTTCATGGCCATGATGATATTTTGAGTCCGGTCTTCAGCGCCATGCTTTGAGCTTTTCTCCGCAGCACCTAATTTAACATTTAACAAAAATGTAAGCCGATTGAAATAATATTCAGTAGAAAAATATCTTTTGGTAGCAGCAGACATGAAGTTAAAGCTTGGCAATGTGAGACACTATGAATGAAACGGGAACAAATAAAGTCGGGATGTAACAAAAACTGCAGTTCCTCAAATGGCCACTTGAGGCTTGAAAACTCAGAAAATGAGTCAAGCATTTGTCATAAGTAAAACATTTTTCACAAGAGCTTCCTTTAAATATTTCCTGGACAATACTCACGCTGAAGGCAGTCAGCATTCAGTAGCTCTTGGCACTTTTCATGGCACTTGACCCCACATTCGGAACATCGCATGCCTTGGCGGGCAATTCCCCATAGCAGCCCCTCGCATTCATAGCAGTATGTGGGAGTAGTGGCCGTCCAGACTTCGAAGTTGTGTGGTGTAGTGCAGGATATGGGATAGATGAGAGCCTGCAGGGTCTTCTTGTACACATGGTTTTTCTACAGATGGAAGAAGATTGACAAGCATGGCAAGTATGTCATTAGGACATGTTAAGTGCAACAAACCTTTTGTTTTTTGGGAAATGATGATATTATTTAAAACAAAGAAAATCTAGGCAGAGAAAGCTGAAGGTGTTCTACCCACCAGCTCCTCATCCTTGATTGAGGACCGTGCAGCCATAGCAGATGTGATTCCTGCCTTCCTGGCTTGGATAAGAGACTGGACAAGAGGTGAGAAAAGAACAACAATTTTACTTTAGGAAACACATGTATGTACAACCCACAACCAAACACACACCAAAATATTGCAAGAACAGTGAAGGTCAATGAGGTTAAAAGGGTGACTGAGGTAGCTATAAGGGAGGTCAGTAAGCTTTGTTAGTTTATTTTACCTGTTGGTAAACCCTTACCTGATGATCAATAAACCCATGTGAGTAGTATTAGTTGAAGAGCAGATTACTAAAAATATCAAGTTATACCAAATGTCCATATTATCAAGGAAAAGAAGGACTTTGTTAGTAGTGTATTGTTTTTGAGCATCATTTTTTTTTTTGTAATAACTCAGCAAGTAAGGAAAAGTGTTACCAAAAGATGGGGGAATGATTTTCTGGTCATAATTTTATAATTGTAATATCAAGTAGGAGGAAAAGCTACCCATGATCAAAAGGATGCAAGCAAATGCGTTAATTTTATTCAACAGGATCAATATGCTACAAAGATACTTTAAGTCTGATGTTGCTTTTTTTGTCCTACTTGATATTTTTTTTACTCTAGTAGGAAAGGTAGCGGCAACTGGATTCTATAACTTACCATAGCCTGACCAAGGAGAGTGAATGCATTCAAGACAGTTGTGAGGAATAGTTTCGGGTTTAAGAGAGGAGGGAGAGAGAAATTAGCAGTCTGATTTCATATTTGTCTCTATTTGTTGATAACAATCCCAAATTCAACTTAAAGGTAAAAGAATGGCTTCTGTGGTGGTCTCACAAACAGAAAGACATAAACTCGCAACAAAAGAAAACAAAACGAACAAGTTGACATACAGTATATGTAGCAAAACAATGACAGGTTAGTACTGACCACATCGCTGACCAAGGGGATAGGCTTCTTTTTACGCAGGTCTGGCATGCTGTCAATTCCATACAGACCAGATCCACCACTATGCACCAACAAAATAGTAGAGAAGTGAATATTATGGGTTTACATGCAAAAATGCAACAAAGATCACAAAGTGGTCACATGACTTTAGCCATGCTAGTGGGAATATACAAAATGATCACTGCTAATACATTAACAGTTAGTAAAATTGTGTTATGTTAATAATAAAACACAGTGGTTAACTATGTATGACTTACCCTGGTTTGTCCCAGGCCTGTCTAGCATTGGGTTCCTCATCTCGAACCTATACATACCCAAAGGTGAGAATTTAGACTGATAGCTTACATACAAAGGCTGACATAGGCTGTATTATAAAAAGACAAGGGGTAATGGAAACATATCTGGTTGAGTTTCACCTCTCTGATGTCACAGAACATGCAAGGTCAAATAAAAAACATGTAATGACACGTTTAAAAGACAGGATCAAATAAATAGTGAGCAAACTCTTTAATTTTACAAAATCGGAAATGAAAAGAGAGCCAAAGATTACATTATGTATCGATACAAAACCAAAGCAAAATATGTTTACATGGGACAGGGAATGTTTGAGCTAACTTAGGAGAAGCCAATGAAAGCAAGGATATCACAGAGCCGGGAGACAACACATGTACACAAGGTCGTTAACTTCTTCCTTAAAGTCTTTCATTTGTGTCATAGAGATAAGAGTAGATATTGCTCTGGGATTCACTCTCACTGAACAAGTTTAAAGTGTGTCTTGGGTGACACATAAAGTAGCTGCACTTGATCACTAGAGATCTAGAAACATGACTAGATGTTTCTAGATGAGACAAATTAGGTGATAGGACAAATTGATCCCAAATTGGTCCCTTTGTGAACTGACAGTGTTCAGTAAGTATTGCTTATCATCTACCCACCTAATAACGTGTTTTAATTGCATTATATTTTTGTATTATGTTTTGGAGTAAACTAAAGCATTCTGAATGGTAATGAGAAACAAAAAAATAAACTGTAGCTTAAACATATGGCCAATATCACGAGTAACCTGATAATCTTCTTTCCCAAACTCTGCGGAGAAAAACAAATCACGGAAGAATTAGAAATAACACGGAACTGATGTAACTGAGCCAACTAATAAAAGCACTGCATTCAAGAGAGACCACAGATCATCTAATGATTCTAAAGCCAAAGAGGGTGTGTTCATTATAACTGTGCAATGCAATATTGTACAATGAATTATATCATTAGGTGTAAGATTATTTTTTTTTTGCTTTTACGACTGGGTTTACCAGTGATTAAAACAAAAGGAGCAGTTTCTAATAAATACCTGGGATGAACTCGTCTTGAGATTGGGATCCCTGAGACCCTTGAGAGCCGTGGGAACCGACAGATCCTTGAGTAGATCTAGACAGTCTGTGACGGGTTTGTCTCTTTTCCCTCAGAATACGCTGGAAATTAGCTATACGTTCTTTGTGACTGGCATCAGTCGGCTTTTCTTGATTTGCTTGATCAAGAACATGGTTTTCCCGAATTGGACTTAACCGCGACTCATCTGTGCTGGGCATAGGACCCAGCGGACTTTCGGCCCGCCTTGCTGGAGAGTGGTCAAGGCTGGACAGCTCCACATGTGTTGGATACTCTACTTTACCCTGTGAAATCTGTAAAGTGTGATGCTCAGTTGGGGTGCAGGGAGAACAGGTTTCCTCGTGGGAAGAAGCCTGAAGAGAGTCTGACAGAGTCTCATGTGTCTCACAATCCATGTAGACTGAATTGTCACTCTCCTCCTTTGGAGTGGCAAATTGGGTCTGATTCTCTGTGAGACTAGCCTCTTCCTCTGTATACTCTTGACTGCCCTGCTCCTCCTTAGATTTGCTAGGTTGTCTGACCAGAGATAAAGATGCCTCAGTTCCACTATCGTCTTCCACACCTTCAGGGTTGGATCCTTCTAGCTTTTTCAGTGCCCCTTTCAAAGCTGACCTGAAAGAGAGTACAGCCTTGCTAAAAGTTGTTACATCAAAACCTACATTGGAGTTCTTGGGTGCGCTCTCAGAATCGATTTCAGACGACTCCTGTGACAAAGATTCCTCTGCATCCTCCCTGGAAACGCTATGATCTGTCCACTCTCTGTCCAAACTCTCAACAGACCCCAGATCAAGCGTGTCCCCAGAGGATGGACAATCATCACATGGTGAATGTGGCTCTAGGTTACCATCATCACAGTCTGTCAAAAGCACTGTGGAGCAGCTCAGGCTCCTGGAGGGCCCACTTCCAAGTTCATTTGCGCAGGCCTCCATGGTGTGGTAACCAGAACTACGTGAAAATGGGCAGTCTGCAGCACAGTCACACTCCAGGTTTTCTTCCTCAGTTTGATTTCTGAGAGGCCTCCAGTCTGCCATATTGGAAGAATGTGAGGGAGAATTGTAATGTCGTCCAAACAATAATGAGAGGTGCTCAGAACTGTTGTGTGATGAATGACCCGGTGTGCTGCTTTGTGTCTCTTCAGTGGCACACCTGTTCCAAACACGTAGATAATTTTGTAGCTCCTCTCTACTGTTTGCATAAGAGGAGACGTCCTCCTCACTCCAGCCTCCTTCTCTGCTTATACTGTGCTGGATATCAGCAGAGGACCACCTTTCATATTCTGTGTCCCCAGAAAGAAAGCCCGCATCCAGACAGTTGGAGCTGAGACATGAGGACAAAGAGCTGGTGCTTTGGTAGTTGCGGCCACTATGAAACTCCAGGTAGCAGAGGTCAGGATTTGCAGGGCTCAGCATGTGCATGTTTGAATTTTGCTCCGAGTTCTCTTGGTCTGTTTGTTGGACTGATCTGAGATTGGCTTGATCAACTTGCCATTGTTTGGTTGATCTGTGGGATGACATACACCCTGAATCACTTCCAAAATCTTTGTGATCCAACAGTGGACTGGGATTGTTAGGAGATGTGATGGCGTTCTGTCTGCCCAGGCTTCCTCGCCTGATGCGTGGTGCTTGAGAAACAGGGCTAGGATGAGGTGCAGCTGAAGCCCCCGAGTACAGCTCACCTATTTCACTGAGTACTGCATCAACACAGCAGGATACTTCGTCCACTGAGCCTCGCACAGATGACAGATATTGCCTAAGGTCAGAAATTTCCTCCTGGATCTTGTTGATGCCTTTCAGCTCTTTCAGGATATGTTCCACTATGTTACCAGAGCCTTGTTCTCCTTCCTGATCCTCCGTCTTCTCCTTCTCTTCATCATTTTGGATCTTTTCAAGGGCCCTGGGTGTAGCATTCTCCATAATGCCACTGCCATCCTGGCAATGAGAACTTCTGTTTTCCTCGGGTGAGGCAAGGCCAGCTTTGGTGCCAGAAGTGGTGACTGATGGCAGGTCATACTTTTCTTTTGCCTCCTTCGGCAGCTTTTTGTACAGGCTTTGCCCACCGTTGGGGCTCTGTGATCTCTTCTGCAGATCTTGCCTTTTGGGTAATTCAGTGTTGTTGGGTTCATCCTGTCCGCTCAGTTGTCCTCTGGGGAACATCCCTGAGATGTGACGCTTGTAATCAGCTATTCCCACACATGGACAAACCACCGCCTCTTTGATTTCTTCTTAGAATAGTTTATGCATAAGCCAGCATCTTAAACTGCACACCTGTAAGTACCTGTGCCATGACTGAGAGGGAAAAATAATTTTGTTGAAAAAGTAGAAACAACCCATGTGGTTAGTACATGTACTTTTATTTCTGTGGTTGCAGAACAACTAATCAAAACCATCAAACTGCTAAAAACTATAAAAATGGTATCTAATCCTCCGTCTGGTAACTATCTGGAGAACAACTAAATAAAAGGATGTAGAGGAAATGCTTTAAAAAGCAAGGTAAAGATGCATTCTGAAAACCGCCACTAATGCAACTGTGAGCTGAATTTCATTTATTTTTTCACATCCAAGAACAGAACGACACTTGCTCAGTTTTATATTTCTAGTTAGTTTAGTATGGATTGTATTTTATATATATTTTAATCACCATCAGACTAGATAATACAGAGAGAAAAAACAAAAACTATTTAAATTCTAACATTGTGGCTGCAAGATGGTTCATCAATCAATTGTTAAAGTAGTACAATAGAGGACAATAGGGAGCTTAAATACATTTGGGCACACATAAAATCCTTCAGTTTAAGGCCACTGTGAGAGACTACACTACTGTACAGCACAGAAGTCAGATAGACAGTGTTGTCTGAACTGACCCCCTCTCAGTCAGAGTGGCAACTTGCAGAATGAAAACCATGCATCGGCTTAGATCTCTGTAATTAGGAGTATTTAAAAAGACAGCACTGTAATTAGATGACAGGTCAATTCTCTCCTCTGAGGCCATGTCATTCTTTCACACCCATACCAGCTGCAAGGCGTGATACTTCTGATCCATCGCCTACAATAGCCCCAGAAATTGCAACATACTGTACATCTATTGTTAACATTACCAGACATGTCTCTATGCTCCTTCCTTTTAGTCACAGAACATACTTGATGCAGCTCAATGATAACATATTTGTCCACTGAACATTGCCATTTAAATAATTGCATCAGAAAATTGATTGATGCTTTAAATGTAACGGTTCTCAACTCAAGACTATGTACTACTACTAAATTCTTGACCACCATGTATAAAATAAAATATCTCTCTATATTCTTTCTGACCTTATGTCTACAACTAAATATGTCCCTAGAGCATTGGCCTTTTTTAAGAGCAATGTGTCTTAGAAATGTTACTGGTTGCTACATAAAGTTTTAATTAAAGCCAAAAGAAAATAGATAGACAATCATAATGTCCTCAGGCTAAAGAATGGTTATTTTTCTTTCTGTGAAAATGACTTTGTACATTTATATCATGAAGTAGTATTACAGAAATTCGACTTTGCATTTGCAAAAATAGAGTCCCCATTCCATAAAGCCAATTACAGGACAGGATATAATTGAAAACTACATTAACCACCCCTGTTCTAGAGGTCTCCAATAAGCAACACAAGGTATGTGCTAGCCTGACAAGGATTTGGTAGGCAGAAAAGTAAAATCAATCCAATTTGAATTTTTTTTTTTTTCCCACCAATACTCTGGATTTGACATTAACATGATGAACGTGGCAGCTGAATCAACCTATCTGAAATTAACTCACAGAACTATGCCGATGTAAATATTAACAGGGATATCTGGTTTAAACCCAACTGACGTATAACACCAAATAAAAGTACATTTAGCTATTTGAAAAGTAATAGTAAGTGATTTGTTCGTTAACTGCCCAGAATTTATTAAGAAAGGTTGAGGAGCTGGTTGCAGAGGGGCCCATTTTCCAGGACATTCCTAGAAATAATCTGCAGCAATCTCTTTCTTTTTTTCTCTCCATATTAAACTGTCTGTGGCCTAGAAAAAATGACATATTGCTTTTGAAGTTTTTAAGTTGCCTTTCATCATAAAATATTCTCAGTTAAAATTTTGATCTAAAGAGGACTATAACAAGCCCTATTACTTATTATAGTATTGAATGTATTCTATATGTGTATTAAACATGTTCTACTGTATTTATGCAATACTACAAGTTTATTACATTACAACTTCTGTTAAACATTAATTTTTAATCAAATGTAACCAAATTATCCAGGTGCAAGACTTACCATATAGGAGCAAATGAGCGACCTGTAGATATCATCTTGCAAGAGTGATTAAATCCGCATAGACGGTAACTCACCGATGGTAATTTCCCAGTTTTTTAAATCAATATTGACTGTTTTGCTGTGTGTCAGTCAAAAAAAAGCAGACCTTCCTTTAACTGACAAAAAAGTGCTAAATCTCCCATTTCTGCTACTGGAACGGCAAACACGACCGGAGCAGACCACAATCACACAGCAGTTCATCCTCGGTTAAGTAGCCGTCCCTACTTTCCTCCCACCCTCTTCCATGCTTTCTCTGCTTTCTCTCCCTCTCTCTCTCTCTCTCTCTCTCTCTCTTTCTATCCTCTGGCAATATGTTCCGGCACAAAGCTAATCTGTGGCTGTAACTACTGACTCCCAGATTTCAGTCTCATTCAGTTATTTTTTTTTCCCGTGCTTCAAGATCTGCCAATTGCTGTGAATTAAAGTACCATTCTGTGTTTATTTATGCTTTTACCTTGTGAATGGAGAAGTGCAAAGTGGAAGAATTTCCACTCAAGGCTTGCATCTAATAAATGTCAAATAAAAGCTCTCGATTTGTCTGCATGCTACTGCTGCCAAAAGTTTTCAAGGAAACAACCACACATCTCATGTCACTTCTTTTCTTTGAAAGCAAACCGGCACACAAAGATGTTTTACAGTATTCAGTCGAGCTTTCTTAGGCTGGTCACCGTGGTGTTGCTTGGCAGATTAACAGCCAATTCTAATTCATTACAGTCAGCATTCTGCCTCATGTCATAAGTGTTTCCTCATGTCCTATAATAAATGGCACTTAAGACAGCTTTCACCTTCCATTTATACTCATGTCTTCAATCAGCCATTTACAGTCCAAGCAAGACAATCATTATAATGGAACCACGTGAGGGCTATCTGTACTACTCCTTTATTGCCATGCTGTAAAAGCTTAATCAAGGGAATGAACCCCAGTTAGGGCTGAGAGATCCCCATGTTCTCATTATGATCACCCTGTGAAGTCCAGTTGTTCTGACTGCAAGGTTAAACTCTAAATCTGTTTACATGAGATAGGTTACATATTCTCTTGTGACTGAAATAGTTTTTAATTTGGTTCTGAAAATAAAAAACCAAGGACAACGCGCTGCCCCAGTGTATATTTTTCAAATCGTCACAGAGACTTCTGTTTGTCGATCAGATACTGATCAAATCCAATGACTAACTTTATGTACCAAAGACAAAACGTGATAAATGAATCAGACACTGCAGACATAATTTACTGAAGAAAATGAAAAGGACTACCATGAGTGAATCATCCATTCACATATATATTACAGGTCCCTAAAGTAAGAGTGACTGTATACTCAATAGAGTGATTGTATACTTACTGTATACTGCATACAGCCTCACAGTGTCATGTGAAGAAATAAAATCAGTCACTGAAGACTGAGACATACAGAGAGAAAAGGCAGAAAATTACTGCGGAATTTAAAATATGCTGTTTGAGTGGCATATTTTGTTGGGGAGTAAGTTTATGACCTACTGCGAGCGATTACAATACCAAGGACTAAATCAAATATACTCACCCTTAATTTAACCATTTACTTTACTACTTTTTTTCAAAAGCAACCTACAAAGTTGCTTTTGAAAAAAATCTCTACAAGTGCAAAACAGCGTTTATTTTATATAGTATCTGTAGTACATTTTAGTGGATCTCTTTAGACATTCAGAGAGATTAAACTCAACCAGTGGCAGTATTGAAAGAGTGGTACATATCTATGTATGCATATACTTTATAAGTTGTCTTTGTGTTATGCATGGTAGGACAAGAAGAAGAAAACAAAGTCAACCTTAAAAGGTGCTGAGAAATCGAACACCGGTAAAACAGCGGAAGAGAAACACTGCCTACCTCCCGGAGTTGGACCCTGACTTTATTGATAGCCTTCAACCAACGAACTCTCGATGGAGAAAAGGGTAATGGTGGCCCATCGTCATGGAATCTGGGTTACATAATTTAGGACAAAATGAACAAAAACAGATTGAAGCAATCTCACAGTTCCCATGTGTCTTTATTATAGCACATGTTGGAATTTCTAAGCAAAAACCTTACCTTTGGAGTTTGGACGATACTCTCTCGACTGGAACGTCATTTTTCAAGCCCGGTCCTACCTCAGGGGACAGCCCATGTATCTCCTGCTCATCGACCTTAGAGAGTCCATTGGTGTGAAGATGTCCATTTGTGCGCAGCTGCCCATTGGTAGATGGGTGAAAGCCAGTACTATGGTAGGAGTGGAAGGACTCCTCCAGTTCTGAACCTCCAGTGCTCTCGTGGCCAGTTTCACTAAGCTGGGAGCTGATCTGGCTTAGGTTTCCTGATGATCCAAAACGACTACTTTCGACTGGACTACAATGGTGAGAGAGGAGTAAGGAAAATATTCAGTATCAGAAATGGGTGAAAAACAAGCTCTAAATATAGCTGTAATTAACTAAATAACTAGATATGTCAGATAACTGGGTATTGTGACATAAAACTAGTGTTAAATACTGCTTCAAACCAACAGGTACAGCCACTCAAATTTACCAAGAAGCAGTTTCATTTCCGAATTTATAATTCTTGGAGCTGTGATAAACACCACCCATCTGTGAGAAATTACCTGCATGTTCTATTTAAGTATTTAAATAGTCTACCAATAATAAAAAGTATTTATTATTTAAGCACACATCTAGCTATGCTACTGAAGCATTGCTAGATATGTTATTGAAGCATAGCTAGATGTGGGCCATAAAATATGCAGGGTTGGTCTGTGTTTTTGAAAATTGTAATAAAGATCATTTTATGGCCAGGATACAGACCAACTGCATTTCATTACTAGATACATGTAAAAGTAGAATAATATTCACCATTTAAAATGTGCAAATCAAATCAGAATTCCATTCTTAAAAAATCACCATTATTTATAATATCGCAAACCTACAGTACATGCTACACTAGAATTAAATTGAATATGACTGTAGAGTGTAAGTTCTGGTAAGAGGTAATAACAATAAATCATGGCCTGGCAGAGGAGTAGTGAAAAAGTTATCTCCCTGTAAAAAAGAGGTAAAAAGCGCCAGTGAATAGGTCATGATTAATACAATTTGTTTTGGAATTCTGTTTTGAAGTGACATGTGGATTGGCAAAGATACTAAACACAAAAGCCCACAATAGACAATACACACACACACACACACACACACACACATATACATACATGTGCTGAACTAATGAGAATGGACTGCAGGGCTGGACAGGAAATACATTTTTTCCAAACTTTCAATGCATCATAAATGGTGAGTAGGGGATGCCATTTATTATGCTTTTACTAGCCTTTTTGCATTCAATAGATCCTTCTCGGACTGGTTGTCCAGCTGCACTCCAGAGGTTGGGCCTGCAGAGGGATACGTTTCTACAAGCCTTTCCTTGTCCTTTGGGGTCAGGGAAGCTGAAGGATCTACTTCAGGAGTGGAGATGCATATCTGGGGGTTTTCTATATCATCTGTGGAACCTACCGGTTCAGTCTTTTGGGCGTCAGACATTGCAACCTTTTCTACATTATGTGTTTGACTACTTGTTGGCTTGTTGGTTTTGGGTTGAGATGTTATAACTGGGGTAGCTTGTGGTTTGGGTGGGTCTGCCTGCCAAGGGAAACTTATTTTTGCCCCAAATAATGAAGTAGTAGGTGGCTCTTGTTTTCCAGCAACTGGTTTATCCTCTTGAAATAGGCCTCCAGAGAGGGTTTTCAATCCAGAAAACAGACCACTTCCTCCTTCTGTTTGAGGCAATGACGAAGCAACTGATGGCATTGTTGATGAAAAAAGGGATCCAAGAGATTTTCCTGCATCACTCTGTGCTGATACAAAACCAAACAGAGACTTAGCTTGAGGTGGCTCTGCACTGCTGGGCAACTGATCCGCTTGGGAATCTATAGAAGGAGCTGCTTCCCTGGTATCTGGTGGGGCGGATTTGTCACATTCTTTACTCTCAGGGCCTTCTTTAATGACCATGGGCTTCTCATGTATTACTTCTCCCTCAAGAGCTGACTCCTGTTTTTCAATATTATCTGTCTGATGGGTGGGGTTATCTGAAGTGCTTAAGGGTGCATTTGTGATGGCAGAGGTTTTTGGACTACCTGTCTCAGGTGACATGGCACTGATATTTGTTGGACTGGCAGATTTTACTTGATCATTATCTGGTAGTGTTGAGTCCACTGTTTTACATGTACTCACATTCTCACATTCAGGTGGAGGTATTTTGTCATTCTTAGGCTGTGGCTGTTTAGTGGTACTAGGTGCAGGTTTTGGCTCAGCTGGCACTGATTCAGGAGGCTTAGCGGTTTGTCCAATACCCCCAAATAAAGATCCACCAATGCCGCCAAGTAAGGATGCTCCAGTCTGTGATCCTGCAGTCTGACCAGTGGATCCTCCAAACATTCCTCCAAGTAAAGAACTACCAGGCTGTGATGTTACTCCAGCCCCTCCAAACATTCCACCCAGTAACGATCCAGCACTCTGGGGGCCTGAGGGTTTGGCAGAGGAACCTCCTCCAAACATTCCACCTAATACTGAACCTCCAGTGGCAGTGGTCTGAGGTCCAGACTGTGGAGCAGATCCTTTGAATAAACCTCCTATTAATGATGCCCCTGTCTGGGGAGATGCTGTCTGAGCATTAGACCCTCCAAATATTCCCCCTAATAGTGATGCTCCAGTCTGACTGGTATCAACTTGGGGTGCTGTTCCTCCTAGCCCTAACAATGAATTTCTTTGCTGTTGTTGAGGAATTTCAGTGGGAACAGGTGTTGGTTTGAAAAGGGAAGACATGAAGTTTGAAACTGTATCTACTGCTGAATCGCTAGCAGATTTGTCTGGCTCTGGAGGCTTCTGTGGAAGCTGGACAACAGGACTTGTTGACTGAGTGTGGGGTGTTGCCTCATCTAATTTAGGTGGTGTTTTATCTTGACTCAAACTACCACCAACAAGCTCTGGTCCTTCAGGCTGTTGTGCTGGTGTACATATTTCTGTTGTGCTGGAGTCTTTAGATTGAATTTCTCCAGTTAAAGCAGTTGGCTTGTCTGCATCTTTAGAACTAACCTCTACACTGAGACTTCCATCAGTTTTGAACAAGCTTGTCTCAATACACTGAACTGTACCATCAGGTTGCTGTAATGTTCCCACCTGTTCATTGCTTTTGGTAGCAGCATCACTCACACTTGTTCCTTCACCAACTGAACCAGCTGTACTGTCATCAGTCGGTTTTGGTATACCTGATGTACAGCTGCTAAGATCAGTAGTTAATGTTTTCTTATCATCATTAGATGTTGGTGTAGAAGTTCCAGTTGGTGTTGGAGCTTGAGCAGATTCTCCAAAGATTGAAAGCAAACTTTTATTAGATGCCTCATTAGGACCAGAAGCTCCAGGTAAAATACCACCCAGAAGAGATGCACCAGTCTGTATAGTAGTGGCCTGAGAAGATGATCCACCCAAAAACCCTCCAAATATAGAACTATTATTTTGGGCTGTTGACGTTTGGGTGGCAGGACCACTCATGGACCCACTAGTCTGAGGCACTGTAGATGAAGCGGCTGATCCGCCAAAAAGTCCACCCAAAATAGACCCTCCAGTCTGAGATCCAGCCCCCTGTGGAGAAGACCCACCAAATAATCCTCCAAGTAACGATGATGCTGCTTGAGGTCCTGCAGTTTGAGGAACAGAGCCTCCAGTCTTAGTGGAACTAACTTGCGGAGTAGTTTGAGGCGCAGACCCTCCAAATAAACCACCAAGTAACGATCCACCAGTTTGAGATGCTGGAGTTTGAGGTGAAGACCCTCCAAACATTGCCCCTAATAGAGAACTCCCAGGCTGGGAAGAAGGCTGAGGGGCAGAACCTCCAAACACAGAGAACAAACCTTTGGCCGGTGCATCCTTGGGGCCTGATGATCCTGGTGCAGACGCTGTAGGTGGCTCAGGGGTGGAAGCAGAAAATAAAGATAGCAAACCTTTCCCAGGACCATCTGACATAAACCCAGCTGAAGATGGAGGATGGGGACCTGATCCACTGATCGATGATAACAACCCAGGTGGTTCTTTAGGAGGAGTGGGACCCAGGGGTACACCTTCAGTTTTTGTTTCCTTGGGCGCACATTCTGAGTTTGGTTCCTTAGATGCAAGACCAAGGCCTTTCGTTTGTGAACTCTCTTCAGAAGAATTTGAAGTAGCTTCAGCAGTGTCAGTGGGTGGGCCAGCATGCACTTCACTAGAATTACTATTAGCTTTGCTGCTGGAGAGTTCATTTGATATTTCACTGGCAGTTGCTGCCTCTGGGAAATGGCTGCTGGAAACAGATGACATCTGGGAAAAACTTTGTTGTAAATGAGTAGTTGATGGATCTTTGGGAGTTTGTTGTGGAGGTGACACAGCGTCATTAAAAGCAGAGAGTATACTCATGGCAGATACCTTGGGGGTTGCGGTCCCTGGCACAGAAGACATATTTGCACCTACACCGGCTCCTGGAGTTTCAGGAGTACTGGGGCCACTAAACATGGAGAACAAATTTTTTCTTGGAGTTTCACTAGAAGCAGACAAGCCACCCAATATACCCCCAAGAACAGATGTGGCTGTCTGTCCCTGTGGTTGTGGATGTTCTTGTGGCTTAGACTGAGTCTGAGGTTCCCTTTGTTGTTGAGTTTGTGACTGAGCTACTCCTTGTTGAGATGGCATTGTTGGTGGCCGAGGTTGGGGAGAACTGGGATCACTAAACACTGAAAACAATCCTTTCATTGGGCTTTCAGATGAACCTGATGACCCAGGCAGAATTCCCCCTAGAAAAGATCCTGTTTGGGCTTGAGATGGTTGGCTGCTAGGGCCACTAAACATGGAAAGGAATCCTGTAGATGGAGGATCTTTTGGTGGAACAACTCCCTGTTGTGGTGCCTCAGCAGAAGGTCTGCTCTGACTAGGAGGTTGGGGAGGACTTGATCCCCCAAACATTGATAGCAAACTTTTACCTAGTGTTTCCTGTTGAGGAGGTTGCGGAGCTGCAGGAGCTGCACTTGGTGGATGTGTCTGAGGCAGTGTCCCAGGTTTAGGAGCAGCCTGCTGAGGACTTGGCCCAGTGAAAATTGAAAATATACTTTTACCAAGAGATTCCTCCTGTGGAGCTGTAGTTGATGCAGGTATTTGAGGACTGGGGCCAGATTGTGGAGTGGCCGTTGACCCTGTAAGCATTTCTCCAATTGAAAATCCAAAGAGCCCACCAGATTGTTTATTTGATGCTTCCTGCTTTGTCTGTGCTTCAGGTGGCACAGTTGGTGCATGGCTTGCTGCAGGACCTGTGGAAAATTTGGAAGTTGACTCTTGGGAGATACTTTTGTTTGGGGGTTGGATGGGTTGGTTCTGTGAATGCCGAGGCGTGCCAGTTTGATCCATAGTTTGCTGTCTCTGTATACCCATTGATCTAGATGCTGATGCCAGAGAACCCTCTGTAACACTAGATTTAATCTGCTGGTTTTGTGGTGCTGATGGCTCACTACTAAATAGGCTGCTTATTGATCCAAAGAGATTTGATACTCCTGGAGCTTCTTTATTTTCAGTGGCACTGCCTGGTAAGGATGCAGTGCTGCCAGTTTTAGTTTGCTGATTGGGCAATGTCTGAGAAATTTTCTGGGGTTCAGGTTTGGTTTCCTCCATTCCAACTGCTGATTTAAGAAGGTTCACGAACCCAGCCTGTGGTGGTTCAGAGGGTTTCTCCACTGGTATAGCCACTGGCTTATCAGATGCAAGGTGTCCAGGTGGCACAGATTTCGTGAGAGATTCTTTTGATCCTAAAGGCACCGTGGCACTGGGTTTTGTCTGCGGGACTGGTTGCTGAACCATGGTAGTCTGACGTGAAAGTGTGGGTTTCTGTAAAGTATGTGATTGTGTTGAGGGGTGAGTAACTTGAGCTGTTGTTGGTATTGTGGGTAATATTCTTCCCTGTGTGGTAGCTGGCCTCTGCATTTGTTGTTTAACACTTTCTGGCTGGGTCACAGCAGAAGAGGATTCTTCTTTGATGATCTTAGACTTCAAACTTTGGAAACCTGATGAAAGAATATTCTTAGAAGGTTTGTCAGAACTTTGTTCAGAAGAAGGCATACTGGTTTTGTTCAGTTCCACCTGTGATGTTTTGCTGACAAAAGATGATATTAGAGAAGTAATCTTTTTGACTTGACGATTAGGCTGCTCTTCTCCCGGAGACACTCTTTTCCTCCATTCTTCCTCTGAAACTTCATCAACATGTTTTACTGTAACAGCAGTAGATGAGCGCCTCCTTTGGCAAGGTTGGTAACAGTTGTAAAGTAGCTGCTGATTTGAATTTGCAGTAGGAGTAGAGTTCAAGGAAACAGCAACCTTTTGAGAAAGAAATGTCTTAATTTCCTGGTTGTTCCAATAAGGGCTGATGTGGTCTTTGTTACGACACGAAAGGTCAATGACATCTTTGCAGTAATTGTCATAAACATAACTAGGGTGTCTTGGATCCATCCTGACTTTGTTCAATCTGTAAGATGTGATATCCACACCTTGTTGCCCTTGTGACAGAAATGAGTTTTCAAACATTTGAGAGAACTGCTCAAGATTCAAATTCATTATCTCATTTCCTTTCCTATAGGCAGCTGACAAATCTAGGGGGCCATTAAGAAGTTTTGAGTCACTGTGATTTTGACCAGGAAGCCAAAGAAGCTCATCTTCATTGTAAAGTGGAATTTTAAAGCCACAGACTAAAACCATTTCATTGTGCAGCCAAGCGCTGGGAAAACCATCTAATTTCTGCCCATCTCCCCAAGATTCACCCTCGGGCGTACACGCATACACATATTCACCTGCTGCATCTGTAAGCAAGGCATAAATGTATTCATGATCTGTGTAAACAAAGTAGCCACAGTCACCATCTTCTGCTGGCCACCACATTCCTTGCTCCAAAAGTGCAAGCCACTGCTGATACCACTCAGTGTCTTCCAGGTACAGGGCATCTTCTGTCTCAGTATTGGCATTTGGAATACAGTTTGATTCTGGTCTATTCAAATTATACTGACACTGATAGTTCATGCCATCAGTATGAAAATTTTGTAGGCCTGCATTATCCATTCCATATTGCCAGTTAGCCGAATAAGATAAGCTTGGTGCAGTCTCCTCATAATAGCCTTCATGATATGAAATGCCATTCAAGCTGTAAGTGCTACCATCATTACATGAATGCCATTTTTCAAACTTCGCATTACTCTGTTTAGTAGCCAGGTTCAAAACTCCTTCCTCATTAGGTGAATATCCTTTGTTTACCAAATCTTCATAACTATTCCACAATTTTCTCTTGGGATATGGATCATCACTTCTGTGTCCCTCAAACAGATATGGTTCAGTTTGCTCTTGGTGACAAACAACACCTTGCCATGGTGTAGGGTTAACTGGCTGATTGATATTTGAGGATGTGCAATGAAGAGCAGATGCTGATAATGACGTATTTTCACAGCTCTGTCTATAACCTTGTTGTTCTTCCTGAAAATGATAATTCAATGACTCATTCTGAAACTGCTGCCATAGAGTACTTTCCCGGATCCACTGGTTTTCATCATAAGAGGGACTTATTCCATATGGGGATAGCTGACCTTGGTAAAGGTTTTGACTTGTAGCTCCATACAAAGAAGGAGTGCTTCCACTTATATATGGTTGCGTGGTCATGACTGAATCAATATTTCCTGTACTATAAGCCAGTGGTTTAATTGACTGAAGTGAACCAGAATAGTATAACCGGGCTAAATTACCTGTGCTAATTGAGGAGTATGATGCCTGACTCTGAAGAGATCTTGCAAAAGTAGCAGATGTCCGCAAGTCCAAACTATCAGTATCAATTGACACAGGTGGACAGATTATAGCATGTCTACTCTGCCCTGGATTGGGAGAACCTGGAACAACACTTTGCAAACTTTCCCTCCCAAAGTCTGAGGTAGCACCTTTTAATATGCTTGAATTTGAATCAGTGGATTTAGTTGGGGCAGTCTGTTGTTCGACTTGTTTAGTACAAGGGTCCTCAGTTACATTTTTACTGAACAACCCAGACAAAAAACCTTGCTGGGAAGTTTGTGGAATCCTCTTCTCTTTCTCTGTATGTTCTTGTGTAGACTGTGTTAAATTAGTGCATGACTGTTTTTGCAGGTTTGGTGGTTTTTTTATTGCAGCTGTATTGTCCTTTTGTTGTGGTGATTGTCCCGTTGATGGCTGGCAGGTTGTGTCAGTACTTTCAGGTGATTTAGTTAACTTGTTAAACAATCCTGAGAGCCTCCCAGGCTGACTTGGGGTCTCCATTTGTGTTTGACCAGTCTGGCTACATGACACCTTGATATGTTGTTGACTGGGCTGTTGTGGTTCAGCCATATGTTCTGAAGAGGACTTGAATAGTCCAGAAAAAAGCCCACTTGCTTGAGTTGTATTTTGTGTTGTGCTACTTTGTGGTTGATTTTGGTTGGAAATTGGGATATGCTTTGGCTGTGCTTGCTCATTGTTAGATTTGCTTAGTGTAATGCCCTGCTGTTGAAGGGATGGTTGATTTGGTGTGTTTATGTTGTCTGCTGAAGCAAATTTAAAAAGACCAGTTAAAACACCACCTTGTTGGGATGTTTTTTGCTGAAGTGGAACAGTTTGTTGTCTAGTAAAGCCTGGTTTACTTGTCTCCCGTTGGCCAACTTGCGGATTCAAAGTTCTGTCCCTGAGAGGAGGACCCCGGTTTGGAACTTGAGTATTCTGTTGATGGAAATTTTGTTGGTTACATTGAACACTACTTTGTTGGTGAATTGTTTGACTGCTAGAAATACTCTCAGATGAAGCAAATTTAAGGAAGCCAGATAACAGGCCCTTTTGCTGAGGCTGTGTCTGCAGAGTTTCATCTGATGTCCGATGCTGACCCGAGTAATTGCCAGGGATGTTCCTCTGCTTTTCACCTTCAGGGGGTTGTGCATTTTGTTGTATGTTTTCTGTTGATGAAAATTTCAATAGCCCTGAGAGAAGCCCCCCCACCTGTGGAGCTGCAGAATTTTGTTGAGGAGGAGGGTTATTGGGAAGCTGTGATGGATTATTGCTCTTGGGTTGTTGATTGTTATGAGAAGGCGCACTGCCAGACAGGTCACTGGTAGACCCAAATTTAAGAAGTCCAGACAGCAGTCCTCCTTGTTTGGGTTGATTAGAACCCACATGAGCGATTTCCTCAGCCGTGCTACCTTTAAAAAGACCTGTCAAAAAACTTTGTGACTCAGGCTGATTGGGAACTTGATGTTGCATTCCATGAGGGGCTGCTGTTGATTTCTGACTTGATGCATGTTGTAAGTGGGAGCCAGACGGCACTTTGCTATTCTGAGATTGCTGGTTACTGATTAAATTCTGACCTGAACCAGAGGGAGCAGAGGCAGGGTTAAAAATGCTGGAAAACCACCCTTTCTCATTGTTTTCCTGGGGCACAGCAGAATTCTGTGTAAAGCTAGTAGAGGATGTTACAGATGAGTCATGATATGTTGGCAACGGGTTCTGTGTTTTTGTGGAGGCACTAACATCTTCACTGGATGCAAACTTTAGAAAACCAGAAAGCAGTCCTCCTTCTGCCTTGGGCCGTTGCTGAGTGGACACATTTTCAGAGGAGGAGAAAGGTAGTTTAGGCTTGTTACACACTGAGGGGTCCTCTACTAGTTTCTGTGGTTGGGGAGCCTCAGTGGTTCTAAACACTGGATAAACTGTCACTGGAGGAGGTCCCTGAGGTGGAATTGGGGCTGCTGGTGTAATCAATGAACTTAATGATTTCTTAAAAGGGCTAAAAAATCCAGTGGATTGTGTCTGGCCAGTCGACCTTTCTGGCCCCGGAACAGGCACATTTTCGTGTTTGTAAATCAGCGGATTCTGTCTCTCATGTACATTTTCATTGTGATTTTGTGCCAGAGGTTTCTCTTGTGATGAACTTCTTAATTTTTCACATTTCCTAGCCCCTTCTGTTGTCATCGGCTGATTGCCTTTATGTACACAATTATCAACCCACTTTTCATTCCACTGTGTATGGTCATGAGCATATGTGGACTCTGGTGCCTGTTTGCATTCAGTGGAGTTTTCGTTATCTCCTGAAAAAAGCTTTAAAGGATTCAATTTTCCGAAGACTGCGTTTCCTTGAGCACTTTGGGGTTTTGTTACAAATTCAGGCACATCTTTTGTTGTACCTGTTTGAGTCTGGCTCCTTATGGGAATTTTTGATTCTTGATAATGACCTACGGTTTTGGCATCGCGTAATGGCTGAGAAGGCAAAGAACTGAGTGATTTTTCAGGGGAGGTTTCCACTGGAGACACAACTGCTACAGGAGCTGAGGTATTTGATTTAGGAATAAAGGACAACAGTTTTGTTAGTCCAGATTGTGAGGGCTGTGGAGATGGTGCTTGGGGAGATGGGACTGGCTGTTTGGGGCTTCCTCCAACTTTCTCAGAGAGAGAGCTAAATAATGAACTCACAGCATTTTTTACTCCTGAAATACCCTGATCAGGAGGTGTGTTTGACTGGGATTCTCCTCTAGGATCCTTTGATGAAGCATTTTGGTCCTCTCCAAAAGAATCAGTTCTATTGCTACCTAGAGAAGATAATCTAGATTTGTTTGACTTAGGAAGGGAACCGTATTTGCTGATTTCCTCTTCTTTTTCAGCAAGATATTCAGAAACAGTTTCAACTAGACACTGGAGCTCATCCATGGGGTCAACATATTCATCACTTGGTTCCTCCACAGGAGAGAGTATTGTCTCAGCAATCCATCCTCCAGTTTTAGATTTTCCACACTTCTTCTCTCGCAGACCCTGAGAATTTTCTATGTGGCCTTCATAGGACACGCAATACCTGTCTTCGTAATGTCTTTCGTGCTCTGAGTGATAGTCCTCAGCCATAAAGGCAATGTCATCGACATCTTCCTCTGCCCCAATGGGATACTGCCGATCAAGAGGACTCTCAAAATCAAACCGTGCCCTTATTTTAGCATCTTCTTCTTTTTTGTAAGCCACATAATTCTCTAAAGTGTTGTCCAGCTCATTTTTAGCCCACATCCTTGTCTTGTAGAGAAGCCCATTCTTGTATGGCCTGAGGCATGAAGTCATTCGCTCCTCCTCTTCCTGCATCTCTGCTACCTGCCGCATGAACAGCTCCCCTCTCTTCTCACGCAGAAGTGCAAAGTCAGAGGTAAAAGTATCTTCTCTCATCTTGTCTGCCTCTTTACTGACAAACCCTCCTGGGTCCAGTATCTTTTTCTTTCGCCGCCGGTCAATAGTGTCATAGCTTTCTGGGTAGGTGGCAGGCAGAAAACCACTGCGCTTTGGATTCTGACGGACAGGTGTGTGAGATGGCTCAGGGTAGGGTCTTCCCATTCGAAAGATAACACTGTCCTCCTCATCATCTAAAAAGTCACTCAGCTGAGGCTTGCTCTGCCCTTTGTATTTGTTTTCCCAATCTTCAACCCCCATGCCAGAATCTACAGGTATAATTCTGACTCTTCCTTTCTGATTTAAAGATCTTATTTAGGTTAGGTTTAGGATAAGAATATATTTAACAAAGGTATGGGAATGGGTATAGGAACGGAAAAAGAGCAAACAAAATGCAGAAATGCAAATAAAAAGTTAAGCAGTGTGAAAAATTGTGAAATTTAGACAAATACAGGCTCAAGCAAAAGTATACATAAAAGACAACATTCATAACAGAGATTACAGGCTATACAGTTTAATCTGTGTTTTGATGGTATTATAAATTTTGAAGAGAGCTTGATTACACTGTCATCAGAAAGATAAAATGCTCTGAAGACTAAAATAAAACAAAAACAACCCTTTTTACATTTCAGTGGCACGAGTAATAAAACTATATGTGCATGTGTTGGTGAGAGATTGCGCGCATGCACCCCTATGTTTGCATGTGCCTCAGCTAACTTAGATCTTTGTAAATACCCACAGCAACAGCCATGCTTATCAACACTTCAACACTCAGCCTACAATAGTGTTCTTAGGAAATGCATACACCATGTGGCGTTAGTTGAAGGTTTTAATTACAAAAGGATTCTGTCATGGACCAACTCTCTACGGAGGTGTGAAAGAGGGATCCTCTCTGTGATATGGCTAAACCAAGTTCCCGAGCCTTACAAACCACCAGGAACTTTAACCAAGAAAACAGACCCTCAAGACAAAGAGAAACATGAGCTTTCTGTGGCTGTAATCCCACTTTTTTCTGATGTGGAATTATCCGGATCAACTCACTATCAGTCAGCACAGGCAGATTTGTAGCAGTCTCACTGGTGTGCATGCACTCTATGACGAGGCACATGATTAAATTCCATGCACCAAGACAATTTGTTTTACCAAATATGGCTTCTAGACAGCAGTGAAGTGACAATTACAATAATCACAAAAATTTGCAATTTTCATAACAAAAGAATTAATGATCTCTGCCTCACATATTATAAATGTTATTATGTAAATATATAATTATAGTAATAATCGCCACACAAACATGAGTTTGGAGACAATATGCTACCTTCTGCCACACTAAATGCCTCCAGATGTACAGAACACAACCAGGACCATGTTTAAGTTCAGTTTTTTTTTCCTGATTCAACTTTTGAGGCCAGAAATTATTGGTCGTTACATTATACTAAGAAGCATTTATAAACTCCCAAGTGTAAAGAGTGAAGGGAGCATTCTGTTAACATGGCTATTGTGCTGCATTGAATTATGGTTGCACCCAATCATCTAAGACTGTTGCAGCGGGAATACACTTCTGAGACTAGACTGCCTAAATGTGTGTAACTGTGAGAAACTTTGATGAAAGGGTGTATGGGTGAATATACAGTATATACTCTGTGTACCTGCTTCCTCTCTGGTCCCGGTAGTCCAGGTCAAAACTGTGGACAGAGTCTGTACAACAGTCTGGGGGGTGTTGTGGTCGAGGCCCCATGGGGTACTGGTGTATAGAGGAGTTGGGTTGAGCTGTTGTGTGGTAACGTGAAGGCAAACTGTTACTGGTCTCACTGCGGTAGTCACTATCCCGGTCATCTACAGCACTGTCCTGGTCGTCCAAAGCTGCAAGAGGCACCAACACCCGCTGAATAAATAATCTTTCCTTCATTGTACACATTGTAGTAGTAAGTGTTTTGTATGAAAATTCATTCTCGTTTATTATCCATGGGAAAGCAAAGGATGCATTTTAGTGTGAATTTTCCTTATCAGGACAAAATGTTAAGAGCTGGAAAAACGAATAAACTATGGTCAGCCAATGCCAGGTTGATAGGGAGTTTAAGACTGCAAACATCATGCACTTTTTAAAAAGACTGAGGGTCCTATTTGAACCGTGCAACAAGTTCAAAGCAGTGTATGTCTTGGGCACACAGACACTGCATGAGTGTCTCCAGGTGCATCTGCACTTCAACATGCAAAAAGGCAAAATGTGAAATAGGAACCTGGAGGGTTCACTTTTTGAAACAGCTCTGCTAATCCCATGAATAGCTCAAGAAATGCAAAGAGCTTCCCCTGTCTGGACAATGCAGAGCAGCATAAATGATAAAAAATGAATGATATAAATGGTCACATTATATAGTAAAATATGACACCTGGATGTTGTATTGCCATGTATAAATGCACTGCATTCGAATGCAGCCCACTAAAATACTAACAGCTTGTTTTACACCGATTCATTTAAATATACCTTCGACTTGTGCAAGTTTACCAACACAGCAAGCACTGTTTGCAATGGTTGTGACACCACTAAGAAAATGGGACCCTATTGTCCTGGTACCTGCCAGTTATCCAGATAAATGGAAGGCAATAAGCTAACATGAGCTAACTGTCTACAAGAAAAATTAAGGTCACATATTGGACAGAACAATTAAATACAGGTAAGCCTTTGTCTTCATATAAATTTGATCTGACAGACGAGTTGAACAGTATTACATCGAACTTGATGCCCTGGATGAGGAGTAACTCATTCAGAAACTGCTATTAATCATTTTAAGGAATCAAAAGTATCTGTATTAGTAGTACATAATAGTTCCAAAGAATTGCAATTTTGTTTGGGCTACTTCTTCGGCTCACCGAAGAGAATAGATAATGTTGTCTCATACATATAGCACCAAAATGAACCAATTTTTTTTTAATATGACCAACCCCACAAGCATAGGCGCCGATTTATGTGTTCCTCCGTGGGTGCTCATGAGCACACGCCCTTTAAAAAACAAACAAACAGCCGTTTCGCATTTCAGAACCTTAGCAAATGGACAGCGGCCGACACGAACACACACGCATATAGACTCGATACTAAAGCCGTAAAGTAGGCTATTTTTCAGGACAGCCCACTCTTCAAAAATACAGATAGGATCATAGTCAAACATCAAACATCAAACATCTATTAAGTCTATGGTCTGGCACACGTGGGTGCTCAGTATTTTCCGTGGGTGCTCGAGCACCGGAGCACCCACGGTTTCGGCGCCTATGCCCACAAGTCTTCTCAGAAAATATTTCTCTAGTTCTAACCATTAAGTTGGTGAATAAAGATAGTTTGGCAAAGACTGCTATCTGCCATTTCTGTAAATGTGATATTGCAGAACATAAGAAAACAACAAGAGCATGATAAGGTAAGTAAAAAGGGAATCAAGGAAAACACTGAGGAAAATCAAGTGTCAAGAAACGATGAAATAATGTGAATAAAATGAATGGAAACTTCATAGAATATGTTACTTGGGAGAATGGGGCATAACGACATGCAGAGGGAACTGAGGGTTGGCCAGGGGGGAAATTTCATCAAAGTGTTACATACTCAGTGGGTCAGCCCATCCGAAATAGTTGCCTGGTGAAAGTGCAGATGTTACAAGTGAGAGGTAAGTAAGAGGAGGTTGGGTCTGTGCTAACAAATAAAATAAAGTGTCCCTGTGTTGTAACAATGGGAGAATGAGTGATCCCCATCAGTCAGAGTAGAAAACAAAGTGGACAAACTTCACAACAGTGATAAAAAAAAAAAAAAGCTTTAACGCTGTTAAATTGTAAAATTATTGACAGACTGAATTTGAATTGTTAACGTCTTTCATTTTGAACTCTGATTTAACTGGTACTATGTTGCAGCTGGGGCAAAGGGTCAAGGAAGTGAAAAAGATATAAGCTTGAGAGCTTAGAGTGTAGAGAATTGGCTCCATCTAGAGACGGAATGGAGTATTGCATGGGGAGGCGCACTCACAGCACTGGGAGGCCGCAAACGGCAGCTGGCGACTCTGAACATCAACTTGCAGGGAGTACTAAAAAGGACAGACAGAGAGAGAGGAAAAACTCAGCAGGTTTCAAGTATGTATTTCATGGTTCACATGTTTCATTTCATTCTTATTAGTAGTCATTGACTTTGACCAGTCTATTAGAACAAAAATAAATGTAGGAGTGTAAAATGAAAGCCTTATTAAATTGCACTTTACCTCATCATGGATTTCCATGGTGTTGATGTGCTTCAGCTTGCCGGTCCAATACTGCGCCTCATCATCTGGGATGTCTGGTACCAAAATATGCATGCAACAATCAGCACGATCTTCTACAATGATACCTTTTAAATTACTAGCAGTCTGCTTGGGGAGGAAGTTAGTTGACAGCCCCTTTCCCGCATGCACTTCAGTCCTACCATTTTCCAAGGATTCGTCAGAAGACAAATCAGACAAGTAAATGGACTTTACCGAGCTAGCTCTCTAGAACTGATGTGAAATATCTACTTAAGCCTATGTGAATGGAGCAATCTTGTTGTCGTCAACGTTGCAAGGAATGTAGCTGCTTTGTGCTATTTTCTGCTTGTCCACATTTTGCTTTCCACTCTTTTTTTTAGTATTGCAAATATACTGTATGTGACATTAACATAAATGCAAAAAAACAAACAGACGTATCTCTTATTATACTGTAATATATGAGTCATATTATGCAAGTTACCACAATAGAATATGCAAGTTACAAAAACAAGATAACACAATGATACGATTGCCAAATAGGAATAAACACAAGCGGAGCTATTGTGCATGTATAAAACAGTGGAATGCAGCAGCCTCTTTCTTTTCATTCTGTCTTATCCCAATCCCAGCAACTGCATCTTTCACTTGAGCCATGATTACTGCTCCGTATTAGATCAGGTATTGCCACTTTTACGGGGGATTTGAGCTGCACAGCAGACAGATGCACATTAAAGGCCACGCGCACAAAGGCCAGGGCTTCAAAGGCACACCGGCCCACAGCTTTAATGAACGGCTTTGGTGGTGCAGAGTCATCACGGGCCCCTCAACCTTGAAAGGTCTCCTCTTAAAACAGAGAAAGAGGCTCTCTCCCATTCAGCAGAGAAACACCCTGCTTTAACTTTGATGCCTTTTGATCACAAAGCTTAAGCCGTGTATATATAGTGGTATACCTCGGCAAAGAAATAGTGTAGGTAAAGCCATGGTCAAGTGCTGAGGAGGCATAAGGGGCACATAGGATCTGTCACCTTTCAACCTTGAAGAGCATTACATTAAACGAGATTTTTTTGCTTTAGCTGACTCATGTTTGTAAGTGTAATGAGACCTTATATTGAAAAACATTAATTAACATCACATTAATGAGGTAATGCTACCAGTGTAGCACCGAATGGCGGACAGAGTATTCAACTTACACAGATCTGCCGCAACATTATAACCTAACATTGTGTAATTCCATACAGGTCGCTAGCCGTCTGCCTAGCAGTTACCTGCTTGCCTCAGTGCCACTTCCTCTCCACCGTTTTGAATTAGTCGAGGAGGTAGGCGGAGTCAGGCACTGGCAATCTGGCAATAGCCAGAGGCAACCTCACTGAGCTTCGAAAGTGCTCTTTGGGAAACATATGGGTGACATTACAGATGTGTTTGTCCATTTTTATACATAGTGAATGGGAAGTGGATATAAGTGCCTGGTCTTCAACAATGTTACCATCTACAGTCCATGAATGCCGCTGGATTCAATGGTGTGTTGTATTGGTAAATATACACAAATGACCACCGACACCAAGTTCATGTTGCTGTCAGTGAGAAGATGTTACTGCTTTACAAGGTCACAAACAACCTGTCATTGTGAAAGTTTTGGCCAAAAATGTTTTTTTTTTTTTTTCTAAATACAGCAAACGGTTAATGGACCTAAACTCACGTTTCTCTTCTTCACGTTAGCAATACGCCACACAAAGGCATTCTTAATGGCTTCTTAATCTTGCTGGCCACAATGCAATGGAACAACCTGGCAAAGAGTAAATTATATTTACTGAACCTAAGTTAATAAAGGAAGACCTGCCATTGATGAGTCAGAGCCCTCGATTTATGTGGGACAGAAACAGGCTCCTGATCTCCAGCGGAACCAGATAGAGGACGTTACAGAGTAGAGCGAATATCTAAGACAAATATCTAAGAGTGCACTGATTCTATGCCATTAGTTGTATAACATAAGGATCCATCTCCACATAATGCACTGAGATAATGGTATGTATGCCACAGTTTAACTTAATTTAGGAGAAATGTGACCTCATACTAGTGTCTAATTCAGAAGCCCCATCACAAAGCATTAAGTCAACTGGTTGAAATATGGGTGTTTGTTTTTTGTTTATTTTATTTTTTATTCTGGCCATTGATCTTATGACTTGGTAAAGAAGGATGCTTAGTCATGCCTTTATTTTTTTAGACTAAAACTATTAAGTAGTTTCTATCATTTTCATGCTCCCTCATTGGCTTCCTGTTCATTTATGCTTTGGTTAGAACACGTCATTGTTTACTTTCAAGGCTCTACACAGCCAAGCCACAGCCACTCTCTCTAAATGATCTACCAACCCCG
The DNA here is from genome assembly GCF_963514085.1 of Chelon labrosus. Classification (NCBI taxonomy): domain Eukaryota; kingdom Metazoa; phylum Chordata; class Actinopteri; order Mugiliformes; family Mugilidae; genus Chelon; species Chelon labrosus. The sequence goes on along the minus strand of NC_140355.1, from coordinate 6,884,790 downwards.
AATATATGTGGGGACCATCTTATATCACCTGGTCATCTTCTTGTCGTTCCCAGAGCCTGTTGGTCGCTCATGGGGCTTTTCAACCAACAGAAAACTGGTTTTGTTCTCATTTGCAAAGTCCCATGCATTTCAAACTAAACTATGCTGGTCAGGAAACTAAATTATTGTTTTTTCCGTGACAACCATAAGATACCACCTGTGTCCTCAGTGGGTGTGTCCTAAACCCATGAAAGCAAACATGCAAATAAGAGAAGAAATGTGCTTTGTGTTTGTTTGCAGTGATAGTTTGAAAGCTCTACTGGGAAATGCAAAATATATGCAGAACTTGACGAAGAGTCGCTGAAGGCTGGCATTAATAGAGGTGTAGCAAATTACTGGCCCGGTGCACGATCGAAATTTGCCGGTTCGCCACAGGGCTATCGGTTCTGTGGTTCCAAAACAGAACTGGTGAAACTGAACTGGTTCTCTGTTGGCTGAAAAGCTTTTAAGGTCTGTGACCCTTTGAAAAAAATCCTCAGTTTCTGTGCGAATTTCAGTTGTTTTCATTGAAATTATTTGTTTTTTGTATTCTTCTGTGTAAAAGTACAGAAATATGCTAAATGAATAAAGCTTACTGTAACTACTGTATGTGATCAATAGCAGATAGAGTATGCTTGCATAAGACCACGGGACACCAGGTTACACCGTGTCAATGATTTCTTACACATTGCCCCAGGGTGGTCAGTTCCTCTTGTGAAGCCTCAGAAATCGACTGCTGACATTTTCCAACAGGAAACATCTGTGGCCCCTGTGTAACTCAGGGAACCAAGGTCTGATTTGCCTGAAGGTAACTAGATCACTAATACACCCACTGCGGTCAGATCTGGAACCTTACAGCATTACATAACTACCTGAATTTCTGTGTGTGGTTTATTCATTTGAGATTTGATTTAGATTTCGGACGTTCATTGCGGGCCTAAATATGTGTTGGATGGTGTCTCACCAAAAGGCAGCTCGAAGCGAGTATCCAGCAGGACTCGATGTGGCGTTGGGTTCTTGGTGCCATATATCTCATCCGCTTTCATCAGGACCTCTGCATCCAGAAAAAGCCACTCACCAGAGCCCTCCTGTAATTACATATGAAGATGCATATTTATCTGCAAGACAGTGTCTCAGATTTATGGCACGTATTTTTCTACCTACTAAACGGCATTAGAAGTATTTGCAATCAAGTAGTTTTATTAGTTTAATTGCAAACAACTGTAAAGTTAAAAACAGGACAAACCACATGTTTCTGTGTGAGTATCTATTCTAACCTCTTCTGACTGTCGAACACTCTTTAGAGGAATCCAGGCGGTTCCCACCATGGTGTCCCAGATGAGGCCTTTGTTCCACACCTCAACAATGAGGCCGAGGTCCAGCCGGTTGATCTCACTGAGGGAATAGAGAAAATAAAATATTCAGGTATTAAGCAATACAGTAAAACCAAAATCCTTCCCGATAAGCGTCGTGGAAAATGTCAGTGGATACAAGAGCAAAACGATAACTGTATACTTTGCAGCTTTGTTATCGGGTTTATTTTTAGCAACTTTCCGATGTGACATTGAATTCATATTAAATGCACCAGAAATTTCTACATAATTACTGTCTACAGCCCTACTGCAGCCCTGATAACAAAAGCTACTTCCTCTTTTTGTTGTGCTTTTGCTGTCATAATCCATTCCAGCCTTGTTTTGTCATTCAACAGGCCATTGAAAGGGCTCAAAAACAGCTTGATGACAGCAATAAATATGGCAGATCAATTCTGAAAAGGAGCCGCATGATGAGGGCATTTGCATATTCTCATCTGTGGCAGTTCGCAACTATCGACGGACCGAACAAAAGGAAGATGAGAGAAAAGATAATCAAAGAGAGCAGATAATTGAGAGAAGTGCAGGGGGGGCGCTGAGTATTCAGGGTGTCCAGGTGCAGAGATAAAGCCTTCCTAAATCATTTGCTCAGACAAAACGGCACAAAATAAATACAGGTAGCAAGCGACCAAACTAGGGCTAAATATAACAAGGAGACCTCGGCTGTTCATGCTGCTATTTATATTCCGTCATCCAATCATTTTTATTATATAACTGTGTATCGTTCACTCCTTTTTAAAACAAAATAAGGCTGCAAACTCCACTTTGTTTGCGTGTGTGGTAAGTCGTACGAAAGCACTTATCCCTGACAAGATGTGGTAAGACTTCCCGATCACTTGTCACTTTCAAACCATTTCATGCAATTACAGAAACATGTTAAGTTTAACAGAGGCTCTCAGTTAAAGTCAGTTTAATATATAGTATTTAAGGACTATAGTGGATTAAGCCCTTTAAATATTGTCATTTCCATGTGTGTCAGCACTGATGCCTCACAGCAAGAAGGTTCCGGGTTCGAATCAATGGGCAGACTGGGCCTTTCTGTGTGGAGTTTGCATAGGTGTACCTATACCCCGCCTCTCGCCCGATGACAGCTGGGATAGGCTCCAGCCGACCTGCAACCCTTCACAGGACAAGCGGTTACAGAAGATGAATGAATGAATGAATACCTTTAACACATATAGACAGTTTTCCCTCCTTCTTTTGCTCCAGAAATGTTTTTAAATGTACTCAAAAGTTTGACGGACACATTTGCATCTGGTCTCATGATAGATGACAAGATCTATATCTCAAGTCTACTATGTACGAACACAAATTTACTGAAAAGAGCTTAGCAGTATACTGAAAATGCTAGGGAGATAACAAAATCCACCTAACACTAGCTCTAAAGCTCCCTAATTAACACATTCAATTTAGTTCAACTAATCCATCAACAAAAGAGTAACAAACATCCAGCTGCCTTTGTTTTAACTTTATTTTTAGGACGTAGTAAAGGTCTAATTCATTTTCATTGTCAGCATTGTTTCAGCTGCTGCACTACCATCTAACTCTGGCAGGCAAGAAATCAAATGACTAAATTTCTTGAGCTATTGAACTACTACAAGTCACAGACTAATAGGCGTAGATCAGATAATATTTCATATATGTTTTATCATATCCACAATCCAAGCAAATCAACTGTAACCTAGCTGCTGAGATTCACCGTCAGGAAATTTGGAATTCCCATTTTTAGATTTCCCTTGAGATGAGTCATTGTGACAGGTGGTACTGAGCGTTTTCTGGAAACGCTGACAAATAATTAGGTTTTATGTCGAACCGCACCTAGCCGACACATCATTAATGGACAGCAGAAGGATGAAGGTCTGGAAAAACAAACACAGTTGCAATGAGGGAGTTCACAAAAGACAAACAATGACACACACGTGACAACGTGTTGGCTCCCGTGTCACCATAGATACCTTTAACTGGAAAAGGAAAATGGGGGCATTAAACCAATTCATTATAAAAAGGAAATGAACGGTTTCTTAGAAGGAGTTGCGCAACTTGAAAAAATGGCATTTTGCCAGCATTGAACAGTTTGGATGTCAGAAAGATTGTGTTTCTCAAAACAGCTGAAGGTCTCGAAGGTCTTTTTTGACTTTTTGACCACTCAGAGACACGCTAGACATGCTAACATCATCATTCAAAACGGCCTCATGATAAACGGTGTATATACCGCTAGCTGCTGATGAGAATAAATTTCATCACAGAAATTGGTGGTTTTCGTTCTAATATCTGGTTCCAGTGATGCGAGCAATCAATCAAACTGGACCCCAGACATCCTGAAATAGACCTGAAAACTCTCTGGATAATCCAGCAGCTCCTTTATCTGCTGGTGAAACCCTCCTTGAACTGAGCAAAAGAACTCTATACAAAGGTGTCTTTTGTTGCAAATTTTGGCGACAAATAGACCCAAAACAAAAGTGCACTGAACTCAGCGTGCAAGGTCTCTGTGCTTTATTTTTTTATTGGATGACAGTTTGTAAAACCCACATGATAAATACTGAAAAGGTGTGTAAAGCATCAGTTTTAGTGCAGATCTCAGTCTAGTACAACGTGTAAAGCTTTAGGCTATGAATACCCTGTGAGTTCCTCTTGTAGTGTAATTGTGGAGTGTCTGCTTTTAATAACTTACAACATGAAATCCTGTTCCCAGCAAGGCTGGTCCCCCCGCACAGTGATAGTTGTGCTTTTGACATTCTGCACCTTCAGTGTCACATAGGTGTTGAACTTATCTGAAAGGAAAGGAAAAAGGGTTACACGCAACACACACAATGTATTGAGGGGACAGAGTTTTATGAAAGGCTATTACAAAACAAAAAAAAATGGATGAATCAATGAGTGACAAGCAAAGATATGATGCACACTCATAGTACAGAGATAACACTGTGCAGGGTCTGTTGTTGGACAGAAAAGGGCAGCAGATCAGGCGTTTGAAGTAATAATAACCAGGCCAGTTCTATTTGTGCGGGAGAAAAAGACATCAGGAGAACCAGTGAGAGTGAAAGCAGATAAGTCTCCTCCCCCCAACTATGTCAAGCCAAGCCAAGCCAGGCCAGGCCAAGCCAGGCCAGCAAACTGACCCTGTTAATCTCTAATAAGAGCCAACCCCCATAAGGCATATACAGCTACAGGATCCAGCTGACTGCTATGACTCTCCTGCTCTGAATTACACTTTAACCCTCTAAACATATTGTATGAAACACAGGAGCAGCATGTCTGCAGATGATGTAATTAAGCGGAATTCACTCTTGACCTGGTACTGTTGCAGAAAAGGTCTGTGTCAGCCCTGATACCATCAATTCACTAAATACACTTGGGTCAAATGTGATGGTGTCAGCTGAACAGAATTTTCCTGTCTGAGGATCCACAAGCAATCTCTAAATGTGCACTAAAAGTGGCCATTTTTGTAGTTCCGTAAGCAATCGCTGCTGAACACGCCGGCTGTTGAAACTGACACGGATTCAAGCGCCTATCCGTCGGTCTGTGTGTACAGCTTTCACACCCTCGGTCAGCCTCCTCGCAGCCAGTAGTGCCGGGCAGCAGGGTCACAACAACTGTCTGCACCAGCTGTCAGCGCTGGGTGGGGTGAGGGATGCGGGTGGGGATTAGACAGCCCGTGTCACAACCACCAGCTTTTCATATCCTGCAGCAGAGCCAGGGAGTGTAAACACGTGCCTGCTGATGTGCTCAGTTTCGCTCGAGTAGTCATCAGCCCTGCACAGCTGGTGGTCCTTCCTACAACTCACCTGTGTCAAGCAACACGAATGTGACCACCAACCCTCCCGTGCACGAGAGCTGATGAAGGAGTTGGAAGAAGATGAAATGCCAGAAGTAAAGGTTGTATAACTGACCCGGGCCCGAAAGATTGTTTCTTTATGTTGTTATATTAAAAAAATATATACTTAATCACACTGATGCAATGCTACTCTTGATTTGAGAAAGAACTGAACACTGCAAGATCAAAATCTACTTTAGTATCACTTACGATACTAAACAGAAGACCCATTTATAAGGTGCAGTTAAAAATATAATAAGTTATGTGATCAAATGTAAAATAAACCAAAATATAAAGATGGTGGATTGTTTAGCCTTTATAAAATAAATGGTGATGCCATTAATATATTAATACCCCCTTTTTAAACTGGTAGCACTACTGATGTTATCCGAGTTGATCCCTGACGTTGGCCCCCAAACACAACACATATAGTCCAGCAAAGAAACACACACATATACAAATTTTGGCCCATGGGAAACAAAAGCTAGGAATCAGATGTTCCTTTTACAGACTGATCACCTGACCCCACTGAACAAAGATTTTCCTGGTTACCCCAGCAACCCACTGAAACATTTGCCCTGCACGCAGCCTTTAAGGGAACAGCCAGATAAGCCAACTTAAATCTTGACACAATGAGACACAAACTGTTGACACAGGTGTTCTTAAACAACGCTCCACTGACAGACGGCATAAATCAAGATACTCAAAGCTCCAAAACAAAAAGCTGCACCTGGAGAACCTGGGAGACATCAAAAACCCTGTCCTGCCATGAGTGACGGGTCGCAAACCTAATTAGTGTCTTGAGAGGACAGTAGCAGAAAAAACACAGGCATTATTACAAAGGAGCCTGGGGGATGCTCAAGCCTTTCCCTAATTAGATAGTCCCTGCCTTTTGCCACACTTGGGCCGTCTCCCATGAATAGATGAGATGAGATAAGGAAAGCGGATGTATGGATTAGATAAGAGCCACTTAGGGACTGTGGGCCCTTTACAGCAGGTGCTGTCGGCTATACTGCTGATACAATCTACTCTGTTGAGGAGGAAACGACAATAACTGCCTGGAAAAACACAAAGAATGCGTCTGCACACCAGTGCCTGATCAATAAAGGATCTGTGAGGCCAAAACCAATACCGTTGTTTAAGGATGATTAAAATCCGATGACAATGTCTCAGTCAAGATTCCTTTTTACATGAATACATCACGCACACATAACATTTATATTATAGCTAGACTGATAAATGACTTAAGTCAATATATATGTCAGCCTTTATTAGCATAGTACAGAGACAGTAAATGCACAATGGTGTGATAAGGCTGGTAAGTAACAGAATGACCTACAGAAATGTCAGACGGATTTGCCATGTGTAAACATTCCTGCTTTGCATGTATCTTGGTTACAATTAAACAAGCAAAAGAGGATCCCATCACAGTTTGTTTTTTATGTAAAAATAAAAACACCATTGCACAATATATTGTAGTAGATTCTTCAAACTCAAAACCACTTTTATAAAGTCATTATTAGTGACCTTAACAGTCACTACCAAATACTAGCCATTTTTAACAGTTCACTTCAGTTTTATTATTACCAACTAATAATAAAAATTTATTAAAATGTAGAAAAATATATACAGCATGTACACCGATCAGCCAAAACATTAAAACCACTGACAGGAGAAGTAAAAAACATTCATCTTGTGACAGTTCAATGTTCTGCTGGAAATCTTTTGGACCTAGCATTCATGTGGATGTTACTTAGACATGTACCACCCACCTAGACCAGACCAGGCACCCCCACCCCATATCAATGACACTCATTGATGGCAGCAGCCATCCCCAGCAGGATGCAGCCTGACACAGGCACACACACACACAAAAATGGTTTAGGAACAACTCAAAAAACATGAAGAACAGCACAAGGTGTTGACCTGGCCTCCAAATTCACTAGATCCCAAACTGATCAAGTATCTATGGGATGATCCACAGAGGCCCCTCCCCTCAACCCACAGGACCCAAAGACCCCCACTGACAACATTCTGTTGCCAGACACCACAGGACACCCTCAGAAGACCCATTCTCTGAGGAGTCACAACTGTTATGCCTGGTCAGTGTATGTTGCATAAGTATCTAAACTCAAAATTACTTTTTTTAAAGTCAGTATTAGTGACCGTAACAGTCACGACCACATGAGAGTCATTAAAAACTAAAAAAAAAAAGTAAATATAGAAAAATATACAGTATATTTACATTTTATGTAACCCATTAAAAAAAAATGAAACCGCATGCTCCGCAATTCTCTGTTTTTTCCAACATATACATACTGTAGAGAGTAGTGATATATTCATCATAAGGCAACAGCAACAGGAAATATCAGTTATCTCGACATTCTGATCAGGGTCCAGCACACACATACAAACAGACAAGATTTTCAATATGTAAGATTTTCTTCAAATTAAGGAGAACTGGTACAAATAAGTAAAGTTAAAATGCAGCTCTCTAAATATAGGTGCTGGAACGTTCTACAACATTGTTCACTCTCCTTATCAAGCACCTGTTGCGTCAGTTTAGAAGTTTGGAGTTTAGGTAGGGGTGGTTTTGAGAACCAGTTGGTGTGAAACTGCAACAGCAGCGTTGCAGTGTTTTACAACACATAATAACAAGTCTCAGGGTTCCCACTTCTGACCTGAAATTATTTTCCAGGACTTTTCCAGGACATTTTTTCAGCTGCTACAGAGACAAGTTATCATGTCATACACCAATACATTCCCCGCTCATTCTTTGGAATGATACTAGTGACACTGGCACTTTTCAATTTACCGCAGTCCCGAGTTTTGTCTCTCAGCGCGGGGTCTGAAAAGTCACTAAAGCCAGAAACTCTCTGCTGAAGCTAGCGACAAAATCAAATTTGATTTGCTGGTAGTTTCACGTGGGGGCGCTGCACTGGCTAGAGGCAGAGAAGCTCTGTGCCTTATGTTGCCCAGAAGACATGCATGCGCATAACTTTTTAACCCGTATGCATTCAGGATAAATAATTTTCCAGGATAACTTAATAATTTCCAGGACATTTGACCTTTTTTCTCATTTTCCATATGTTTTCCATGACTGGAAAATTGGTCAATCATTTTCCAGGTTTTCCAGGTTTTCCAGGACGCGTGGGAACCCTGAGTCTGTTTAAGTTGATGGTATAGTTTTTCAAACTGAGTTGACGGGCTTTTTATGTTTTTGGAAGAACATGGTGCTGGAAAAAGAAACTCCTGCAAAACCTGGATAAAAGATATTGGTCAAACAAAGTCAAACTGAAAGATGCGTTATTCTGTACACAATTTTACAAGCAATCCATCACAGAGATGCTCGTACATTTTGGGTGGAAAATCGTAAACTAAAATTTCAGTTTTAGCCATTGAGATATGAGATGGGCACATTCAAGGGCCTGTACTAGAAAGCAAGTTCAGCATGCCCGGGATATCTACACGTTATCTTTATGAACAACCGCAGTCTCGATAAGCTATGTCACAACGGTGGTTATCAGCTAGGTCAAGCCTGTCTAGCCGTGAGTATGCTCAAATAAAACGGGTTTGAAAATATATGACTAATCACAAACAAGGACTGACACGCATATTCTTCACCAGAGGAGCCAACAATAATAGCGCACAAATACGCCTTAATTCTTCAAATTACAATTTAAAGTTAAACAAGTACAATGCTTTAGTGCTTTAATCAGTCTCTTTTGCACGTTATACAAAGGGTCAGTCGAATGCAAACCTACTGGAGGAGGTTATGTTTGCATTTTTGTAGTTACCATGGTGATGCAGTCTAGAAAGAAGTGTGCCACCTTTGCGACACTGTAAATTCACGGTTAAACCAGAAGTAATCTTGCTAGCCCTCAAATCTTACACATAATACGTAACACAAGCCTTGAGAAATACTTTTAATTGGGACATTTGGCGTGGACACAGCTTTACTAATTGGGAAGATCCTTATTTTACATGACTTTTTTAAATATTAATTTCCAGACCGGTTTCAATGTATTATCAATTTGTATAACACTACCGTTAACCATTGTGTTTAGTGCAAACATACTGCCTAAAATCAAACAAAATGTATGAAGGGATATGAAGCAGAACTGAACCAAAAGTCAAATATCTTGCATTGTTACCTTTATTACCATCCACTGTATAAACAGGTATGTTTACTGGTCTGCTATGCGGGTTATTTTCTGGTTTATTGTTCAATAAACTACGATTTAACAATCTTGATCTGTCTATCTGGAGTTTGGATTGCTGATTGAAAAGCAAACGTCAAGTTTAGTTTAAATATCTGACACATGTATCACCACTGCAACACTATTATGTCAGTCCATGTGGGCTGGACACTTACTGGCAACACACAGTGCGAACACATATATGCTAACACACACACACACACACACACAGAAACACAAGACAAACAAACAAGCCTGTCACTCAGCGTACTGTCAAGAGGAAGAATCAGATGAGGTGAATTGTGGGCTGATGTTTTGAGGCAGCACATGCGGCTCCTGCCTGTAAACCACCCACTCACCCCTGAGCTCTCAGTCAAATGTCTTCATTCATTATTGATTGAATATGAGTTTTTTCAATAAATTAGTCACAAAAAGGCAGGCAGTTGGAAGGTTGACATTTCAGATTCAGACATCAATGTTTCATGCAACAGAAGACATTTACCAATTGGACGACTTTTACTGAGATTAGCTCATGGAAAGTTCCTTATTCAACACAGAGTTCTGCACTTAATGACTCTGAATATTATTGAAAAAGAAAACAATTATTTTGAGTACCAAAAACAAAAAAACCTTGCAGGAAGGCACACATGCAGAGATTTAACACACACAAATTTGGAGCGCATGTTTCATTATCAGTGGAAAGTAAGTCAGCTGGCCTCTGGGCCATCTAAGGGCACCTTTAGTTTTATATCGTAATCCAGAGAAACACTTCATTCTAAAATAAGGCCTGAAAGCTATCCAGCTGCAGGTGTGGTGAAAGCACAATACAAACACTTTTTCCAGACCAGCCTTATGTAAACTTTCAATCCTCTTCCAGTAAGTCACACACCTCCCTAAGCAGAGCGGGTTAGTATTATCATGAGGAAAGAGTGATGATAAGTAATTGATTTCTTCAACCTGAATAAACACAAGGAACCAGATAGAACCAAGCCTGTTCCTTCCTGCAATTCACACAGAGTGGGCGGTATGGTGACATAATGGCCTTAAAATGCAGAAACCTGACCTCAAAATGGCATTTCTATGAGTTAGGAGAATATAAAGTGCAGCTCAGCACAGAATTATATGAAGCTTTGATGCACAATTTCAGCGGCGAGATGGGAGTGTTTGCTCTGGACAGTGAATGGTATGAGCTATGTAACACACAGAAACGTATATGCGCAGTTAGCTGACTCTTCATTTGTTAATATCATCCATTCGGTTGTTTGCTAAGTTCATGTTGTTTCAGGACTTCTGAGTAAATACGACACATGAAGTTGTGTTTGGAAGAGGAGATTTTAACTCGGTGACGTTTTTCTGCAAAAGCCACAGTAAAATCTGTACTCTGACATTAATGTATTAATAAAAGTACCTGTGTATCACATTAGCAAATGAATGTTCAACGCCGTTAAACATTACAGCTCTCACACGTGCATAATTCAACACAACAAAGACCTCAATGTCTCAGTTAGATTCTCGCTGTTCGTTTAGAGAGCAGACATCTGTAAAATAAAAATTGCATATGCACTGAAGCTATATAAGTATGTCCTGCTAAATACTGAAAAATTCACACCTATATTTTTAGATTTTTAGAGATACCAAAAGAAACTGCAGAGTGATATTTCCTGCAAAGTGAACAACCATATAAACATTAGGTGCGGTGCATTATGATCTAAGCATGCCAACTTAGAGTCATTTAGCATTTATTAAAAGACAGACTGGCTCCTCTCAGTCCATTCTATGATAGGATATCCATAATAAATTCATATCTGGAGTACATATATTTGGTGTTGTAAATCTCTTGCAGGACAGTAGCTGACAAATCTTTCTTTGCCCTGCAGAGAGAGAGAAAAAAAAAAAAAGGACTGATGTTTACATTTCGCTTCAGGGAGACGACTGGCTTAAGTGAATTATCCCTGATGTTTGCTCTGGGACAGGTGTCACATGTGCGGCCCAGAGGAGGGAGGGGGCCACAGGGAAGGCCGGCAAAGCCTCGCAATCAAAATCCAATATCTCAGAGCAGCAGAGCCACGGGGCAATCGTGACACAATGCGGAAACCCTGCAACTCTGTGAGCACAGGTGAGGGTAGAGGGCCTTAACAGGCTACTCAAATGCAGAGACCTGCTGGATAATTACCTTTTACAGGGGTCAGGTGGGAACGGAATAAGTATCAGCGGCATGTCCGAAGCTGAGGCGACTTTCTAACGGTGCTCCCGTCTGCTCTCGCCAGAAATGTCACAGGGGTGTAAGATAGGCGTGAGCCTGAACTCTAGACGGATTTGCATAGGCAGAGAGTGTAGGGATTTGGACTTAGCAGCCACTGATCTAAGCTCACCTGTGCACGGCCTTTCATGGAAGGACACAGGATTACATAATGCAGAATCGACGCTTGCTTTTAGTGACCTGCCAGAATTGAAGAGGTTGGCCTACATGAGAAGCATGTGGCAGATTTCCAACAACTACAAAGAAAGCTTGTAAGTGTTAGGTGAACTGTGCTGAAGTCCTGGGCACTGCACGTTTGACGGTCTGATCAGTGAGATACTGGATCCCTGAGTTAATTTGGCTGTCAGCCTTTAAGATTATGCCATTGCCATCAAATGCAACATTACCAATCCCCAAAGTTGTATTGTCATTCTTCCTGCAGGTGTACAGCTTCAACTGAAAGCAAGTGGGTCTTAAAGAAGAAAAACCTTTGAGCAAAGGGAGAGTGTATGACCAGACTGAACAAAAGCAGTAAATGTAGACTGAAAACAAATAAAGGAAGAGATTACCTGGTGGTCCCTGGAGCTTGGCTTTCTTCACTGCAACACACAAAAAAAAAAAAAGTTTAGGCCAGTTAGAACATCTCACATTTCACTTAATTAGAATCTACTGACTGTAACGTGATAGTGAATGGAAGTGTGACGTTAATTCAAATCTTGCCAACACACCGTTGTACTGGAGGACAATTAAAAAACAAAAAAAGGCGGAAATGTAAACACGCTCGCCGTGAAAAAGAGGCCGGATCCCATGTTATTGAAGCCTCTTAAACTCATTAATATGCAGACAAGTGAGCCACGAGTTGGCGTGACTCGCGGCACTTGAATCACGCATCGTGTTGCCGCGTACGACAGCAGGAACACTTAATGATCAGATTGACCAAAACAGATGAGCAATATGTTTTGGTGTGCTCCCTTGCAACAGACTGTTATTGGAAAAACAAACGCATCGCAAATGCATAGTTGAATTTGTGCACGACTGGGCGGTCATGTAATGGGACAAAGATAATGTTGTGTAAATTACCTCATTTTTATGTCCCTATTTCTTTATTGTCACTTTTACTCTTCCATGTCAAGTATCACTAAAGGACAACTAATCTTTATTCAATTTCCTGACACACAGTCCATTCTTATTCAAACACAAACCTGGGAGAAAACACTCCCAACCCCAGAACAATAAGCTTAACCTTTTCTAGAGCGTAGAGGTTGAATAGGTAGGGAAGAAGTGGGTCAAAATGAACACAACGATTTTCTCAGAACACATTCAGCTCTGCTGCGCCCAACTTCATCAACACATGTAGCACGCAACAATGACAAATCTCATGCACGTCCAGCACTCATGAGACGGGTTTTTCTCTAAACATCAGTGCCAGGTGAATGCCTTATCTTAAAGTAAATGCTATTAAACTGTAAATCACTCATTTGATTTGCAGAAGATACGTAAGCAAATCCATTAAAAAGGAATATTTTGCAATAACCATGTCAACACTTGATCCGACTGTCGCTGATTCCTGTTATCTAGCCTAGTCCACCGACTAAAATGTGGTTGTCAAAACAAAAGAAACATTTGTCATTAGAACACAATACAATTCAATAGTACTACAAACCACAGCCTCTGAAATGAAAACACAGTTGAATCAACAGCTCTCTCAGTTATGTTAAACATATGCTGAATACCATCACGGTATATTATAACGTACTAGTTTTTACTAGTGTACCTATTGAACTGGCGAGTGAGGGTAAATCAGATTATTATATTTGGCGTCCAGTTAGAATCTCTGATATCAGTCGGGCTGAAAAAATGTTGTCCATGTAAACCTAGCCACTGGTTTATGCTCCAGGAAAAGCATAAAACATGAAAAGTTGTGTGTAGTTGCATATTTACAATGACACCATCAATCATTTTTAGTAAAAAACTAAATCTTACTACTAACGGTCGGGGTATCAGAGGGTTGGTCAAAGTAACGCAAAGGTATCAGTTTGAATTATTACAGTTTTTTATTAATTATGGAATACTTTAGCATCAAATTAAGTAATTCTATGTTTTTTACTACATGTGATATTGATAAATCACACTAAAGATTTCACCGGTAAAATTATCTTCTAAAATAATTTTACCAATTGAAAAGTGTCCCTTTAGTCCCAGCTTTTTGCGCCAGCTCCTCTTTCATTCAGCGTATTTCCTCAAGGTTTTCATTAGTTTTTTAATGTAAATATTTCATCTTCCTCTCAAGATGCTTCACAGTTTAGTTAAGCCAAAAATCACTTTTGTAATTAATTAATGATTGATTAATTGTTGATTATTATTATCCTAATTATTATTATTATGATTAGAGCTGCCAAATACATTCTATCTGATGGCAAAATATTCATTTTAATATAATCATGAAGCATAAGCGCAGACAGCTGCATCACAAAACACAACAGACGGCAAACAGACACACAATGGAAAAAGTGAAGCAGATGGGCGTCAAGATACCTACAAAACAAAACAAAAAAACTCTCCGACAACAACATGTTGTCTTTAAAACCTTCAAAATTTATTTAAACGGGGAAAGGATACTTGCTGCTGTATTTTGGTTTATTTTTAGACCCACCATCTTCTGGCCCTGGATGCATCTATACAATAACGTTTATGGGATTGTGAAGCGATTTGGAGGGGATTAACCGTGATTGCTGTGGCAGGGTTATGTGTTCAGGCGTATAACCTACTAAACCTCTGGAGCCCGAGATGGCAGATGGGCAGGACGGGATGATGGAGGCATAAATGGACGTTTTCATATTTTCATGTTACGTCCTTGTCTTCTATATTTGCACATAAAAACAACTGTGTAGGAGAAGTTTGTTGTTTTCCCAATCAAAAACATAATCATTCTTAATTATATGATCTACAACAACAAAAAAAAATAAAAAATGAGGCACTGTTAATAGTAACTGAATGCAAAGGTTTGAAAAACCTAAAAATACAAAGACAATGCGTCAAATGTTGAAACAGAGAACAAACATTTTTGATTTTGATGTCAGCAACATTTTGCAAAGGCTTGGGAACTGAGGATACCAACTGCTGTAGTTTCTTGTTAGTTATAGGATTTAAATTGCTCAACAGTTCAGCTCCTCCTTTATCAGTTTTCCTTTCATAATGCAATAATTAATGCACCCATAGAAAATAATGTTTTCAATGAGTGGCAGGTGTGGACAGTAGGCAAACCAGCTCAACGCCTGCAGTCTTTAACTCCAGAGCCATGCAGATGTAATGCGTGCAGATTGCTGTCTGGCATTATCTTGCTGAAATAAGCGAGGCCATGAGGTAGAGTGCAGCATATGTCGCTCTAAGGCCTGCATACAGTGTTCTGTATTAATGTCACCTTCATGAATGCGCAAGTGCATACCATCACAAAAGCAGTTTTTTCATCTAATAATAACCACGTCCAGAAGACGTTCATGACGTCCTACTACCCATCGTAGATGAGCTCAGACATTTTAACTTACATTTTCTGGATACAGCAGTGAGCTGTGTTAACTGACAAACTGTTCCTGAGCCCAAGCAGTAATTTCCACGACAGATTTTAATGCACTGCTGCCTGAGGGTTTGGAGATCACGGCCTTCATTACTGGTTGGTCAGACTGTCCCTTGCGTACAGAGATTTCTCTGAATCTTCTGATGATCATGAAATCCCTACAATCTTTGACATTTTCTGTGAAACAATGTTATTCTTAAATTGTTGAACTACCCACGCAGTGACCCTGCCTCTCTGAGATTGTGTGATGTCCTACCAATAGTATTTTTCAAGTCTTATGTTGCTGGTTTGCTTCCATCACAAAATAAGTACACCTTTTTTGAAAAACGATAGCATTTCTCAGTTTTGATATTGGATAAACTGTCTTTGCAAACTATTTAATTCTGCTTCAATTACATGCTACACAACATCCTAATTTATATGGAAATACAGCTGCAAAACCCAAAACAGAAGTGGTCATAGTAGTAGTGTATGGTAGTTTGTATATTAGAAACTTTACAATTGTAGTCACAAATGGAAACTGAACTCAAGGAGTAGAGCACAGATAATCCAAAGAGTTTCCTGTGTTATATTTTAGGACAAAAGGGAACAAAAAAAATGTGTTAGGAAAAAAAAATGTAGAAAAAAGCAACTGATTCCTCACTTCTTCCTGAACGCTTCCTGTCTTAGTGTGAAGAGGAAAAGAAGGAGTGCAATGTGATTTGGTTTTCTGCTTTCCACTAAGGCAAATGAGCTGGCACAGCGGCCTAATGTCCTCATTTACATGATGTTATTTAGGGCTGTGGTACACGGAGTAGAGGGCAATAAACAAAGGGGCCATTATGGTGGAAACTGATGTTATCACTTTATGTCCGTGGCTTTAGGGGCCATTTAGCTGAGCTAGTAACTACGTGGTAAGGGTAGTCGCTGAGTTCGTTCTTTCCTTCTGACCAGGGGTCCAACTCGTTTCATATTAAAGCTGGTGCATGTACTCATGTCAGTGGACTCTTGGGCCTCTCCTCTATGCAAGCAACCAACTTTTTTCCCTATATATTTCAGATTAATTAATTATTATTATTTTTTATGTTCAACACATTCCTTTTAGTTTTTAGGTAACAGCCACACTAATGATTTACTTCTGTTTCTGGTGTGGTATATTGTCACTGTGTCACGACTTGAAACTTGAGTGCAGTGGAGTTTTTATCTACTACTACTACTTTATCTACTCTATCTAAGTCAAAATACCATTGGATATGGAGTCATGTAGATAAAATCATTATTCTACAAATAGATAAAACACACAGCCTGGCCAAAAAAAAGTCACCACCTGGATTTAACTAAGCAAATTGGTACAAGCCTCCTATTTGATAATTACTGCACTTGTGATTATCTTTCAGCTGACAACAAGTTATTTAACCCCAACTGATGCAATGAGTAGCTTCTCATTTCTTAAACAACCATGCTGAAAGACACATCCTATGGTCATGGAAAATATGTTAGTCTGTTTGAGAAGGGTCAAAGCACTGGCAAGCAGAGAAAACATCAAAGGAGATTGCAACTACTAAAATTGGGTTAAGAACTGTCCAACGTTTTATTAAAAATTGGAAGGATAGTGAGGAACCATCGTATTTGAGGAAGAAATGTGGTCGGAAAAAAATCCTGATTGATCGTAATTGGTGATTACTTAAACGTTTGGTGAAATCAAATGGAAGAAAAATAACAGTATAACTCGGGGCTATGTTAAATAGTGAAAGTAAGAGTATTTCCACACATACAGTGCAAAGGGAACTCAAGGAATTGGGACTGAACAGCTGTGTAGCCTTAAGAAAACCACTAATCAGTGAGGCTAACAGGAAAAAAAAGGTTTCAATTTGCTAGGGAGCGTAAAGATTGGACTCTGGAGCAATGGAAGAAGGTCATGTGGTCTGATGAGTCCAGATTTACCCTGTTCTAGAGTGATGGGCGCATCAGGGTAAGAAGAGAGGCAGATGAAGTGATGCACCCTAACCCTAACCCATACCTAGTGCCTACTGTACAAGCCTGTGGGGGCAGTGCTATGATCTGGGGTTGCTGCAGTTGATAATTTTTTCTTCGCTGATGGCACGGGCATATTCCAAGATGACAATGCCAGGATTCATCAGGCTCAAATTGTGAAAGAGTGGTTCAGGGAGCATGAGACATCATTTACACATATGGATTGGCCACCACAGAGTCCAGACCTTAACCCCATTGGAAATAAATCTTGTGACATTGCAGAAGCTTATCGAAACAATGCCACAGCGAATGCGTGCTGTAATCAGAGCTAAAGGCGGTCCACTGAAATATTAGAATATTTTTTTGGTGGTGACATTTTTTTGGCCAGGCAGTGTATAAAATAGATGTGCGTATAGTCTCATAAAAGCTTGTTGTATTAAAAATATGCAACCCTAATCTACTCCTTGTGTAGAGTTCTTGTGTCAAATAACACAGAAGCCCAGGAAACCAGGGATTGAATAGTTGAATTCTATTGTGTTTATTAGGGAGTTTATGTCTAATTAAGCAAATAGCACTGAGAGTTTAACAGTCAAACATTTGGTTAATCTGATACATCAGTAGTGTATGGCAGTAAATTTGGTAGAGTAGTGAAAACAAATGCATTCTAATGTAACAGTCCTGTGTTTTCATTGACGGTGGGCTGGGCTAAATAATCAAGCAATTTCCCTTGTGGATGAATAAAGTCTGTCTAAGTTGAAGTCTATATCAGAAAAACTTTAAAAAGTTAACTCAATACAGCTTCACAGCATCACAAACTACATCCTCCAAAACGATCATACATTGGAATTACCAATGCCTTTCTCGTGTAAATCAGCATGAATCGAGCATTGGAACAGTCATGAAACTAAGACTGAGTGCAGGTCTTCAACGGGAGTGCCTGTTAAGAACCACAGATAAAAGAAAGATAAAATAAAATAAAAATAAGTAAAATAAAATCTAGTAAAATAAAATAAAAATAGTATAAGCAAAAATGTACAAATTAGCATATGAATAAGAAAAAATTTATGATTTGGCGACCTGCTGCCACTCTTTCAGGCACCCAGGGGAGAAAAAACAACTTGTGCAAAACCAAGCAGAGCATTTCATAGTTCCAAATAACAGGACATGATTAATGGAAGGTCAGCCAGAAAGCTGGGAGGTAGGAACAGGAAGTGACACCAGAATCTACAACTGCTGCAAGCAGTTGCGTACTTCCGCTTCGTGCTGGATCTGATCAGGTGGAGCCAGTGTAAGAGGGAAAGAGAGAGAGAGAGAGCCAGAGAGAGGGGGAGAGAGAGCAACAGATGGCCAGAGGATTACTCCCACAATCTCTAAGCGCTCTCTCTCTGTCTCACTCTGCCTCTTTCTCTAATAATTCCACTACTCTGCTGCTCGCTCCATCACGGCCCCTCTCATCCTTTCTAAAATTATTTTCTTGTAATACCTCCTCAGCCACTGATTCTGCAGAGGCAAAAGCAGATTCAGAGCTCTGTGGTTTAAAGAACGCCTTTGTTGTGCGCGATAAGCTGCCGCATCGCTGTTTTCTACCAATATGACTCAAGATAAACAGAGGTGTCGGCGTACAAAAGGAGCAGCCATGCATGAAACAAGATTCTGTGTGTCCACATCCTGTGTGGACACTGTTCGGCTGGCAACACAACAGAACTTCCAAAGGAGGAGGCACGGAGTCAATTCACCAGCACAAAACGATCAGCTGTTCATGAGCGCTACGGTGACTAGTTGATTAATTGGTCGATTGGCGCAGAGTTGATCCACGGTCGCCAAAAAGTTATGACTCCTAGTTCGCAAATTTTTGAGTTTGCACTTTGTAATAATGTATTGGACTGGCATTTAATCAACTACAGAATAACTAGAGGTGATCCACTGACAGGCATTGGGATATCTATAAATCTAGCGTCTATAAATGTAGTATTTTATCATGTATTGCTTGCTAGAAATAAGGATAACACCCTACTTCACAAGGCTTCTACAAATGATTCAGTTCAATATTTTTTCTTATTCAAATAAAGGATCTATCTATAGAGAGTGTCATACACTGATCAGGCATGACATTATGACCACCTTGTGACTCATCAGAGAATGGACATGGACCTTATGAGCGTGTCCTGTGGTGTCTGGCAACAGAATGTTGTTAGTGGGGGCTTTTGAGTCCTATGGGTTGAGGGGAGGGGTCTCTGTGGATCAGGTTTGTTCCAGTGCATCCCACAGTTACTTGATCAGTTTGGGATCTAGTGAATTTGGAGGCCAGATCAACACTTTGTGCTGTTTTTCATGTTTTTTTTTTAGCTCTTCCTAAACTGTTTTTGTGTGTGTGTCTGTGTCTGGCTGCATCCTGCTGGGGATGGCTGCTGCCAACAAGGAGCATCGTTGCTATGGGGTGGGGGTGCCTGGTCTGGTCTAGATGGGTGGTATATGTCTAAGTAACAACAGAACCAGTAGAACTTTGAATTGTCACAAGATGATCAATGTTATTTACTTCTCCTGTCAGTGGTCATAATGTTATGCCTGATCGATGCATTCTGTAAAGAGTGATATTGCTGAGTTTGCCATTTGCAATACTGACCTGCATAAAAAAAAAAAAACCTGTTTTGAATGGGAATACATTAACTTTATGTAACACACATATACTCTGTATTGCTTAAATGTTGTACATCCCAACACTGTCCAGCACAGTTTGTCTGCCTACTCTATTCCAATGACCTACAGGATGATTTCCGTTCTGCACAGATCATCGTCACACCTACCATCAAGTCGCTGGATGACACCGGGTGATGGACAGCAAAGGAAACAGCGCCATTAACACTGTCCGCAACCACTTTCCTCAGAAACTTGTGGGAGACCGTACAACCTGCCGTCACCACAAAAGCTTTCTTCATATATAAGGTTGAGCACGTAAAAGCTCTTATGGACTCCTCCTCCTCCTTCAAAACAATAAAGACTGGTCTGGTACCAACTACTACTCTCAGAAGTAGCTAAGCATTACATGACTAAACTGATCACACGTCTCGAATAGCATCTGTGAACCTCCAATACAGCGGCATCGTGGCGTCCATGTGAGATGTGTCCACTCAGCCCTGCCTTGATCCACAGCAGGAGTCTCCCCCACATGTCCACTCTTAAGGGCGACCACTTATCTGTTGTGTAAAGACATCGCCATGGAGATGAAGCATCTCAACTAGCAATAAATAGGCAACGCTGTCAAGCTGCGCTGTCACGGGATGAGTCACAACATCAGCTAATCACACAACCCCTGCCCAAGCACCCTTTGCTCTGTTATCTATTGGTTGCATAAATCCAACTAGCTTTAATTTCACCGATCAATACTTGAACCCTTTGAAAGCTCCGCACTGAAAAGCCCCCGTTTAGTAAAATAACTCTTGATTGCCAGAACCATTGAGCTAAACTTTGTCGAGTGAGTGCCACCAAACTGATTCGCTTCTTGGTGACATTTCCCCCGCCCAGGAGCTTTTCTCTCTCTCAGCTTGTTCCATTGATGTTTGAATCGCTCCCGAGGCTCATTGTTTTCGCTGAAATGAAAGAAATACCTTCTTTTTTTAGCTTGCTTTCTTTTGTCTTTTACTTTGGAAGTAGCAGACAGGTTTATAATGATTTTTGGGGGGGATTTTTCTTTCTGTGGGATGCCTGTTTTTGTATCATAAAACAGTGCAAACTTATATTTGCAGAGATTACCGTGCTTCATATCACTTTTAAGTCATTTCTGTTATTACCAGAAATCAATGAAAATGAGCTGCTGCATTTTATCGGCGAAGAAAAGTTTTGATGCACCGATCAATCCTTCATTTGCTTTACAGTTATAAACCAGAGTTGAAACGACATAGAAACAGTCAAATCAGCTTCTGATGTGTGAGAAAATCTCTCCATTATTATGCTTATTATGATTATACTGACCACCAGTTTGACATTACTAAACAAAATCTTGTCATGAGATCAAGAAACCTAAATAAATGTAGCGCACCGGGCGTCAAGATGTGAGCCTAAGGAAGTAAAAGGAGCAGTAAAAGGGGACTACTGTCATTGTTATCACCTAAAAGGTCATTTTACGCGCAAGCTTTCCTAAAGTGACTGCTTGCTAGCATTCCGAGCTCCTCAGACTGCGGCTTGTTGTGCTTATTTTCGGGAAGACGCAGATAAATGGTTTGTACAATCACATGTCACAAGCATTATTTGATAGTTCCTGCCTTTTCCAAACAGTTTGCAATGACAGAGTCTGTATGAAACCGTCTGATGTGTCATGATATTGTTCATCCTGATCTGTGTTTCTGATGAGGATCATGACAGTCAACAGCGACAAGGATGCATTTGCAAGGGCATTAAAGAAAGGTGTTTGCTTGATTGAGCAATCACAACGTGGGAGGATCTGATGAATATTTGAACAGGATTGCAAGAGTATGTGATAAGACCTGAGGCTTGAAGTCCTGTCTGTCCCCTCCATCAAATAACCAAACAACCAAACAAATACGTGGATAGGAAACTGTGAATCACTAAAATATTCCAGCCACGAAAAACCTGGTAAAGATTTCTTGCAGATATAATTTGGAGCTTTTGAGATCCAAACAACAATTAGACTAAACTAATCTTTCAGTCTGAAGCTGTGAACGTAATTGTTGTTTTCATAAATGCTTGGGACATATAAGGAAACAGAAATGGAAAGAAACAGATTTTATTCGTATTCACTGTCTCCATCAATTTGACTTGTACGGTAGTTGCTGGCTTCAGGATCAATGTTATTTCAGGAAGACAGATAGAAACCAAGAATGCTAAAAAGTTGTAAACCCTACTGTGAGTTCAGCAGCAGTTTCAACCTGAAGTCCAATTTGATCTCAGCTCCTTAAATCCACAAAAGGTCAATGATATTTCACAGACCACTTCTGTAACAGACGACATCAATGTGGACACAGACGGTAAAGAAACTACAAAGGGAAAGTGTTTTATAGGTCAGAGAAGTAGAAAATACACTGATACTATGGTCCGTCTATCACCTCCTGCCACAGGCTAAACTGATGCAAGCTGCAGTCTGAGGAGCTTTAAAAGCTAGCAAGCAGTCTGTGTAGGTACAGTAGCTATGTAGTTAGCATCCTGCCTCCTTTCCAAGGACACTTTTGCACATAAAAGGCACACATCAATGTTGTTTTTGATTGTTGTCACCATAAATTGTCATCACACATGTAGCTACCAGTACGTCCTCTAAGATCACTGATTGGTTGGATCACTAAGGTGAAACCTTCTCCCGTAACTTTGTGAGCACCCAGCACACTGCCTCTTTGAAGCATCTTAATTTAAAAAAAAAAAAAAAGATAACATTTCAATGTCACATTTTTGCTTTTGTCTGCTTGGGCCTCAGGCTGTCAAAGAAAACACACATTTGTTGTCCATACATAGTATAGCAGCCTCTAAGTGACAGTCTAAATCAGCAACACATGAGCGTGAATGTGAAGTAGTACTGGGGGGAAAGATCCGACATTACAGACTGCATGCAAGTGTAGGTAAAATAAAATAAGCCTGCATCTGTGTTTCCCAGCTAGCAGGACGTTTTTCCCCTCCTTCCTCTGTCCTCCACCCCCCCCCCCCCCTCCTTTTGGCAGAACAGAACTGAATTACTGGGCATCGGCCTTGTTATCACAGAATTGGATATTGCATAATGTGCTTTGCAGCTGTAAAGGACGCTCCAGGATGCTAGAGCGGGATTCACCAACTTTTTCCCCGTATTAACCCATCCCTGGCTGCTTCGGATGCTGACATGCATCCATTAAAAGAAAACCAGATCCTTATTTGGTTAAAAATAATATTACATTTGTGTATTTTTTTTACTTTCACAAGGAACTCAAATTCTGTTGCTGCTTTTCACTCATTTTCACTACTGTTTCTGTTTTGAATGTCAGAATCAACTTACAAGATAATTACTGTTTATTTTAACATATTACATCAGTTTATCATTTGTATTTGTATCCAGTTCTGAAGTGAGGTCTGATATTAAATTATGTTCAGGGCTACTGTTTGTTCATATTTTTTTTGTAATATCCCAGAGTCAACACCACACTGAGATTAGCGGCGGATCTGTCATTCTAAAACAGCTGGCATGGTCTGGGTGCTTTCCTCCAGCAACATAACAGGAAATATACCCTTGATAGTAAAGCAACTTCTTAAATTAATGTGTTTCATGACGAGTCTGTGTTGTTCAAATCAGGACAAGTAAGAGACAATGCTAATTACTTTGTTTTAGTTACTCCCTGAAGGAACATGTATGCTAGAAACCTGTTCTGTAGGATTACATTCACATTAACATGTTTAATTCTTCAAAGGGGACAACTATTTGAAACAAAGTGACAACTTATGTCGCTTCTAACCGTGTTAAATACAAATTAAAAAGGAAAAAAAAAAACGTACCTCTGACACACAGTAACGACATGACAAAGCGCGTCCAGCCCCAAAGCGAGTAGTTTCACACAGTTTGAAGAGCAGGCTCTCAGCGGAGATTTACTATGTGATGTGACATTACAACCTCCGTTAAATCACTTTTCGAATCGCTGGGAAACTCCGTCTCGGTGTTTACAGGTGGTTTCCTCATGCTGGGCAGAGAGCAGCAGCCCCCCGCCACGGCCACGCCATTATTAAAACTCTCATCACAGGTTCTCGGTGTGACGGACAGCCCGGGAGCACCGAGACACGGAGGGAGGGGAAGGCGGGGCCGAGACACCTGTTACTGGCGTCTGATGTGACCAATGAGAAGCCACTCCTGCACTGAAGGGCGGAGCCTCTTTGAGAAATCTGACCAATGACTGAGAGGGATAAGTTGGAGGAAGATACAGGTGACGCACACAAATCCCAAACAAACCAAACACCTTGAACTTTTTATGACATATTGATTTTTTCCCACTTATTTCGTATGATTTAATGAGGACTACTGTGTGTTTTAAATACTTTCCCCATGTTTTATTTATTGTGGCTTTAATCTGTTTTACATGATAACACCTGTTTTTAGCCAGATTATTTCTATTTATCTATTTATTTATTTATACATTCCCGATGTAATTAATAGGCTACATGTGTATTTTTCTCTTATCTTATTTATATGCATTTTACTAACTATGTTTTAACTATGTTTTGATTCATGTAAACTATAAGTTAAATGCTTTTTTTGTTGTTGTTGTTGCTTTGATGCTTTTGCAGAAGTTTCAAGTCAGGTTGGACCGTAACAGAACTCACCCCACCTGATAATAAATCCCCATTTTTAAGACATCATAAATTCATATGTAGCCTATTATGTTGCTCTCCACTATCTACCAGGTCTCCATCCACCATCATCATCCTCATCATCATCACGGGGGTTTTCTGCGTAAATATATTTCATAGCTGACACACCCCGCACCCCACAATATCCAGCATCTTTAACCGCACTAAAAAAATCAATAAATCAGAGAAAACAAAACGACAAACAAAACGAACAGCACCACCCCGTGGAATGTGTTGGTCATTACATTGATTACACAGGAGTCAGCGTTTAACGTCGCTGTTTTAATAGCTGCTATTAATATACACATATAATATGTATTATAATCAAATATGGATTCAAAATATGGAAGTATAAAAATCCATATTTGCATTGTATATTTTTATGAAAATCTCGGCTGAATATTATGTGGCAATTGGTAATTGTGCGGAATATAATGGGGTCTGTCATGCAAAAGGTTTTCGAAAATGAATGTAGTTAATTATTTCATCTATTAATATGGGGGTTGGCCTATAAAAATTTAAAAATTAATGTCTGTGAATGATAGTAGTTATAGCTGTTGAAGTAAAGCATGCGGAACCATAGCCGTACGGTTTTTGCTGCCCGCACCGGCGGACTTTTCTAGCATTGCACCAATGATGTAACTTTCATTTCCTCATCGGCAAGGGTCACTCACATGAGTGCTGAGTTTGGATAGAGTCTATCCCACGAAGCTCCCTCTTCTTTATACAACCACTTTATAGTGTTTCATCATGCTGCGGACGCTGTGTCGGGCCGGCGGGGCAATTTTGCAGGTAAGTTAAAGTGTTCCGTTGCCATTTCCGGCTTGTTATTGTGGACAAACCTGCCAGAGTTGTTTGTTGAAGTAGGCTAGGTGTCATTCAGAGAGCATCCGTGTGTTAATAATCCACGAAATGACACTCTTCGCCCTAATAGAAGTATCATTGAGTTAACTAAGGGAGGGCCTATTGTATCTGAAAACTTACTGGCATGCTAATTTATTTTTCTAGATAGAAAAAAAAGAAAAATGAGAAAATTGGAAAAATTAAGTGTTATTGTTACTATTTATAGATGCATACGCATTTTAACGTGATGTTACAATTTAGAGAATTATATTTAGCAATTTAAGACATAACTAAAGCAAAAAAAAAACCACAAAAAACATGTAAACCTTTTAAAATGTGCGGCAGTTGTGTATGTTTGTTTCCCTGTAATGACTATTTTGTTAAGTATTTTTAGTGTTTGTAGTGTTACACCCCACCCAAGAACAAGGTTTTCTTGTTAAAACGTTTTCAAGATCGAAGTTTTAAGAAATCCTTTATTTTGTTGAGACTTAACAAATGATCCATACTTGCATTTTGACCCCAGCCTCAACAGTTAATTTGTGAATCAATAAAAAAATAAGCGGTTGATTTGTTTTACGATTAACATATGTTCTGATCGGTCAGCAAGTGGAAGTGCTTCGCATGAATTTCTGCACCACCGTGCACCTTGTTAACTGATCAAACTGTTTTGCTGTAATCATGTGTCCGTAGCAAACCCAGCGGACTGCGCCGAAGTTGTGGGTTACACCGGCCCAGCAGCGGTGGGCCTCCAGCCTTCCCATGAACACAGTGGTCCTGTTCGTGCCCCAGCAGGAAGCCTGGGTGGTGGAGAGGATGGGTCGCTTCCACCGGATCCTAGAGCCGGTATCATCTCATAATTCTATTAGATACAAAACAAAAGCCAGGAAAAGTAAAAGATTCTATTGTCAGTTTATTTGGCACACTTACCAAAACGTACAAAAAGTACAACAGACTTACAATAGAGCGTCTTTTAGAACAACTTTTAGCATCATTACAAATATTTTAGTGGGCATAAACTTAGCATAAAATAAACTCACTAACACGTTTCTCTTTTACTGCTTGTAGGGTTTAAACTTCCTCATCCCCCTACTTGACAGAATTCGCTATGTTCAAAGCCTCAAGGAAATTGTGATTGATGTCCCAGAGCAGTCTGCCGTGTCCCTTGGTAAGAATCGTTTTTTATTTTTATTCAGGAGGATGAGAATAAAGGTAATATCTCTTAGGAAAGAATTTGTCATTTTAATACAGTTCCATAAAAGATCTAATCTCTGGGGATGCTCATTTACTTTCATTGTTTTTTTACAGACAATGTAACGCTACAGATTGATGGGGTGCTTTACTTAAGAATCCTGGACCCTTTTAAGGTATGCAGACAACAATTAGAACAGCTTAAAAGACTGAGAATGTCGTGCTCTGTTTAAAATGGCTTCTGTCACTTTGCTTACTTTCTAGGCCAGCTACGGCGTTGAGGATCCAGAATATGCAGTCACACAGCTGGCACAGACCACCATGCGTTCAGAGCTGGGCAAACTCACGCTGGACAAAG
Source organism: Chelon labrosus (assembly GCF_963514085.1). Lineage (NCBI taxonomy): Eukaryota > Metazoa > Chordata > Actinopteri > Mugiliformes > Mugilidae > Chelon > Chelon labrosus. The sequence goes on along the minus strand of NC_140355.1, from coordinate 6,857,923 downwards.
TGTTCCGGGTAATGACAGCACACTGTTTTGTCTCTTTTTTTTCCCCTCTGTCTTCATGAATGGAATTTCATGTATTTATTGACATATTTGTCTCCAAGGAAAGGGAGTCTCTCAATTCTAACATCGTCCACTCCATCAACCAAGCCTCGGACGAGTGGGGGATCCGCTGCCTCCGTTATGAAATCAAAGATATACACGTTCCACCTCGGGTCAAAGAGTCCATGCAGATGCAGGTGAGACGAACACGATGAGTTTGTTCCAAAAAAAAAAAAAAAATGACGGTAGATGAAGGAAATTCAGCATCAGGTGTTGGCGTGTTTTTTTTTTTTTTAATTTAGTTTAGATTTAAGTTGCTTGTGGGTTGAGTTCAAGTTAAACTCAACCACGAAACCTGGTTTCTTTTTGACAGGAAACTGTGCAGCGCTTCACAGCAGGCACATGATCTAAATTAAGAGTTTTGCTGTGTGGTCAGTGTTTTTTCCCTCTCTATATACTGTATATCAGTGACGTGCGGTGAGGTTTGTGGCTGGGGAGGCACCGATTTACAATTATGAACCCAATGGAATAGCTTAAATTCACCATTCAGTTGGCTGCTTCCACACTAACTGGTTACATTTCATATCTCAAATGAGCATTCTTTACACACATATAGGTATAAAGTACATATCTGGCCAAAGGAACAATGTCAAATCTATAGCGGTTAAGAGAGAATAAGCGAGAGGACGCGTTTGCCGTCGATAAAAATGTGCACAACCAGTATATCGATCTACATACAGAGAGGTAGCCACAAGAATCAAGAATCAAGAATCCTTTATTGTCATTATGTGAGAACATAACGAAATTTTGCACGGTAGCTCCTGGCTTAAATAGTGCAATACAAAAGATATGGAATAGGCAAAGTTTTTAACTATAAGAATAAAATAAGATAAAAAAGTAAAAATACAACTGTACAAATATATACATAGGAATGAGTAGTTAGCAGCAAACCTTGTAAACATAACAGTGCAAACATTGCAATGATTGTAAAGTGTCCATGGCGGGGGGGTGGGTGGGGTCAGGGGGGAGGGTTAAGTGTGTGTGTGTGTGCAGGACGGGAGGGGGGGTGATTGACTTCACAGCTCTGGGGAAGAAGCTGTCTCTCAGTCTGTTGGTTGTGGTTTTGATGTTTCTGTACCTTTTCCGTGAAGGAAGAGGTACAAACAGTCCATGGCCCGGGTGGGCGGGGTCTGTTGCGATGCGTCTGGCCCTCTTCTGGACTCGGGCAGCATACACAGAGTCCAGATCTGGTAGACGACAGGCCACAATCCCCTGTGTTGTCCTCACCACCCGAGCTAAGTCCTTCCTGTTCTGTGCTGTGCAGCTGCCGTACCACACTGTCACACTGAGGCACGGGATGCTTTCGATGGTGGCTCTGTAGAAGTTAATGAGCAGCTGTGAAGAGAGTCCACTCCGCTTCAACTTCCTGAGAAAGAAGAGCCGTTGCTGAGCCTTCTTCACCAGGTGTGAAGTGTTCACGGTCCAGGAGAGGTCGGAGGAAATGTGGATGCCCAGGAACTTGATGCTCCACTGCCTCCCCATGTAAGCAGAGAGGAGCGTGTTCAGTCTTTCTGGTCCTCCTGTAGTCCACTATGACCTCCTTGGTCTTGCTGATGTTCAGGATGAGATTATTCCTGGAGCACCACTGAGTCAAATTCTGGACCTCTCCTCTATATTGGGTCTCATCGTTGTTGGATATGAGACCCACCACGGTGGTGTCATCCGCAAACTTCACAACCATATTTGTGGGGTGGGTGGCAGAGCAGTCGTGAGTGAAGAGGGTGAAGAGGGCAGGGCTGAGCACACAACCTTGTGGCGTGCCTGTGTTGAGGATCAGTGAGGCAGATGTGGACGCCCCCATCCTCACCACTTGGGGTCTGTAGGCGAACTGCAGGCTGTCCAGGCCAGCAGGGATGGCGTCCTTGATGTACTTTAGGAGGATCCTCTCGAAGTACTTCATGATGATTGGGGTCAGAGCGACGGGGCGGCAATCATTGAGGCAGGTGGTGGTGGTTTTTTTGGGCACAGGCACAATGATGGAGGACTTTAGGCAGACGGGGACCGAGGAAAGCTGCATGGACAGGTTAAAGATGTCCAGAAAAACTTCTGCCACTTGGTCAGCACATGATTTCAGGGTCCGACCCGACAGCTTATCTGGACCTGCAGCCTTGTTGGTGTTGATCCTCCTGAAGGTGGAGGTCACTTGGTGCCGCTGCAGGACGAGAGGCTGATGTTGCGCCTCTGGCTCAGGAAGGTGTACAGTCCTTCTGCTGCTCGGAGAGTCGAAGCGTGCGAAGAAGCTGTTTAAGGTGTCAGGCAGAGTGGGGTCATGGCTGACCTGCTGGTCGCTGCGCTTGTAGTCGGTGATGGTCCTGATGCCATGGGCCTCACTGTGCCGTCCACCCATGGCTTCTGGTTAGGAAAGACCATGATTGTCTTTGTGGGTAGGACAGCATCAGTACAGAAATGAATATAGGACAGCACAGATGACGTGTATTCCTCTAGATCGGCGTCTACTTTGAACACTCCCCAGTCTGTGTGCTCAAAGCAGTCCTGTAAAGCTGAGGAAGCCTCCTCAGTCCAAACCTGGATGGTTCTGATGGTGGGTTTGGTCCTGCAGATCAGAGGTCTGTATGCAGGGATCAGTTCCACAGAGATGTGTTCTGACATTCCAAAGTGAGGAGCTGCTGCAGCCTTGTATGCTCCTGGGATGTTGCAGTAAACCTGGTCCAGTATGTTGTTGTCTCTGGTCGGAAAGCTTATGAATGTGTGGAATTTGGGGAGAACAGCTTTTAATTCCACATGGTTAAAGTCCCCAGCCACGATCACAGCCGCCTCTGGATTAGCGTTCATTTGGATGCTAATCAGGCAGTACAGCTCCTCCAGCGCTAACTTAGCATTAGCTCGCGGTGGTATGTCGGCACGCACGCACCAAGGACACAAGCTAACATCGTCCACTCCATCAACCAAGCCTCGGACGAGTGGGGGATCCGCTGCCTCCGTTATGAAATCAAAGATATACACGTTCCGCCTCGGGTCAAAGAGTCCATGCAGATGCAAGTGAGACGAACACGATGAGTTTGTTTAAAAAAATAAATAAATAAAAAATGACGGGAGATGAAAGAAATTCAGCATCAGGTGTTGGAGTGTTTTTTTTTTAATTTTTTTTATTTAGTTTAGATTTCAGTTGCTTGTGGGTTGAGTTCAAGTTAAACTCAACCACGAAACCTGGTTTCTTTTTGACGGGAAACTGTGCAGAGCTTCACAGCAGGCACATGATCTGAATTAAGAGTTTTGCTGTGTGGTCAGTTTTTTTCACTCTCTATATACTATATATCAGTGACGTGCGCTGAGGTTTGTGGCTGGGGAGGCACCGATTTATCTGTATGACGGGAATCATACAGAGTATACACTACGACTGTGAGCGGCCGGACCACTGCTCGCACCTGAATTGTCCTGTAACCCCTAATCACAGTTTTAACACATTTTATTCACTCTGCCTAGGTGGAAGCCGAGCGTAAAAAGAGAGCCACCGTGCTGGAGTCTGAAGGGATGAGGGAAGCGGCCATCAACGTCGCCGAGGGTCGTAAACAAGCCCAGATTCTGGCCTCGGAGGGAGAAAAAGCGGAGCAGATCAATCAAGCGGCTGGTGGGTGCATTCACTGAGCCAGTTCAGTTGTTTTATCTCTGCGGTATTGATCCAGCTCCTGCGCTTGGAGAGACAGCCCTGGCTTTCTCGCATATATATGTTTTTCTTGGTGATGTTTTACGTTGCACCCCGTTGGTATAAAATCTAGTGATCTACAGATTGTATGATCATAGTGATTATATGTCTGCTTGCAGGTGAGGCACAGGCAGTCATAGCCAAAGCCGAGGCAAAAGCCAGGGCCATCCGTATGCTGTCAGACGCTCTGACTGAGCAGGTAAATGTGCTTTTCTATTTTAATGGGCTCAGCGTAATTTCAGATATATCAAAGAGATTTTTTGGTTAATTGTGATTATTTATTTATTTTTTTCTGCGTGCATTGTACAGAATGGAAATGCTGCAGCTTCCCTAAGTGTGGCCGAACAGTACGTGTCTGCTTTCTCCAACCTTGCCAAAGAATCCAACACCATCCTCCTGCCCTCCAATACTGGTGACATTAGCGGAATGGTCTCACAGGTATGTATATAACACGGCAATGACAAAGGTTCCATGTAGTGGCTGTGACTACAGTTACGTGAACAATATTTCTTCTACACGATTGAAATTATTCTAATTAGAGATTCCAAATGATCTGATAATGCTGGCCTACGTTTATTTTACGTCATCTTCATTCCCGTCATTAATGCTTCTCATCTCATTTTCCCGCCACCCAGGCCATGACCATTTACAGTACGCTGGCAAAGACGACCCCGAAATCGCTGCAAGCGTCCGAGGAGAAGATCGAGGAGCATGCGAGCCAGTCGCCATCATCTCAAGAGGAGAGGACTCAGTGAATGAACTCTAAATACTAAATGACATAGAAACAGAAGAAACCATTTTTCGTTATGTTATTGGGATTTCAAGGCATCTCTTCGTGACTGCCGATCACAAACCCTCTACTAACAAGACAGAAGGAAAAGCCTCCAACTTTATAAACTCTAGATGTCTTGGCCTGGAGCCCTGGGAAAAAATCTTTTGTAAGAGGACTTGTAATCTGCTCCTACTATTTTCTATGTTTGGTTTTTGTCTAATTGGGAAATTAACACCAGCCTCCAGGCAAATCTACTCAAACTCCGGCAGGCTGAAGTGGATGCAAAAACATTGTCCTTAGCAGTTTATTTTATACACTGTATCTGTTAAGATATGTATTGTTGCATAAACTACTTGAACATGCTACCTTAAGTTTAAGTGAAACATACATTTGTGTTAAGTGTGTTTATTTTCTTTCTTTTGAAACTTTTTTTTTTCTGAAGCGGGCCCAAATAGCTGTACTTAGTTTGTGTGGGATTGTTAATATTTATGTGGCAATCATACTTAGCTGAGACGAGCCACCTTGTTTGCAGTAATCGGTGACAATTCTTTAGCTCCCTTCAGTATCAATGGAACCAGTTACTTGCTGCACTTCTGGCTGAATGCCTCTAAATGGTGGAGAGCTGCCAAAAGTGTGGTTAATTCACAATTCTCAACCTACGCTATGTTAAAAATTAATCTCCCAGCCTACTTTAGCACTTGTTTTGAAAATAGGTAAATATTTCCCTCTTGATAAGATAGGTACAAAGTCAAATCAAGTGTTTTTTAAGTTCCTTCTTTGTAGTCACCTCTTGTGTATTATTAGTAATATTTATTAAATTAAAAAATTCTCTGCACAATTTGGCAAGTTTTTAATTTTATATGTTTCACTAATTTTAATAGAAAATAACACAACATGATCTTGGCACATCTGAGCAAGTGTTAGTGAGACACTGGAAGGCTTATGATGACAAGTTAAGAAGCACTTCATTCATTCATTCATTCATTCATTCATTCATTCATTTTTTGTAACCACTCGTCCTCTGGAGTGTCATGGGGGACTGGAGCAGGTCGCCAGTCACAGAAAAACAAACTTGAGAAGCACTTGTTTAAGAATATACAAATATGTTGAATGTGGGTGAAACCGATCCTACATTATGATTTGAACATTTTGAAGTTGTCCATATGTGGAGTAACTATTTTTTTGTGCAGAAATGTGTCTCAAATGACCAAATAATAAATAAAAAGTTGGTTAACTCCGCCTTTGTATTTGCAAATGTATTTATCAGTTATAAGATATGGTTTAACGAATTATTTTCTCCATTTTCTTCACTGGTTAAAGGTTAAAATCCACATAATACGGAATGATTAAAAAAAAATCTTTATTCATTAAATAGGAAAATACAGAAAACAATCAGGTAATGTAATAAAGAAAATAGATATGCAGCATATTATAAGAGTTCCAAACACAAAGAAATCATTTAATACAATTGTTAGGGTAAGGGTTAGGGTTAAATGTAAAGAGAACTTTTAGTGTTTTAGTGTTTCTAAATATATAGTCATTTCATTTTTGAATTGATATTAGGTTTTCTCTTAGACCATTTGCATTTATGGATGTAAAACTTCATATAAAATAATATTTAATAAGAAAATAAAATGTCTGACGCCACAGAGAGCATTAAAGGCACATTCAAGGTCAATTCAGAAGAATTTGACTTAAATACAATACAATAAAATAAATGTATTATACAGAATGAGTTTTCTTGAAAGGTTACATAGTGACGCATCCCTCCTTCCGCCTACCCATGTTTTTACGCCCTTTACCTTGTCTTACAGGAACGTATAGTGATTGTAATGTATTTTATTGAAAGACGAATTAAGTTAATTTTGTGCCTGTTTCTTTCCAATGGTTATTTTGCATTATGTGCAGAAAAGAGGCACTAGCATGTTATGTTATTCGCGTCTCAGGAGCAAAAACGTGTACCTGAAAGTATAAATTCGGGACACACCGAACAGTCTGACGGTGTTACAAAGAAAAGCGTCCGCCAGGAATTTCCGCCGGGTTCCGTGCACGCTGGAGTTCCTATCTGTCACCAGCCATCTAATCTCGTTGCACCCGAGTCCCAATGAAGGTGAGCGCGTCGCCTCGTTCTCTGTTTACCTGAGGCACCTGTACCGCTGTGTTGTTAACACACACACTGACGTCCGCCCTCCGGCCGAGAGAGGACAAAAACCCCAGCTGCTGCAAGGTCAGTGACAGAAGCGAGGCGAGCTAGCCGCTGCTAACAGCGTTAACTTACTAACGTTAACGTCTCCTCCTTTTAACGTTAGCTCGTTGTATCCGTCCGTCTCAGCACCTTGTCTGGTTCTTACGGCGCTTAAAGTTTCTGTCAAGTTACATTTATAGGTGTGTGTCGTAAAGAGAGTGTCGCTTAAAGACTAAAGCCGCTGCTCCTTTGACTTTTGTCGTAATATAAGTCCCTGAATGTTACCTGTACCTGTGTTGCCCGTGCTCGTAGGATGAAGGGGCTGCCGGTGCTGTCCCTGCTTCTCTGGACGTGTGCGGTGTACTTCGTGGGCATCTACCTGTTCGTGGGTGGCTTCCTGCTGGTGCGGCTGGAGGTGAACAGGACCAGCACCTGCGGAGACGCGCTGGAGCCCGCAGCGGAGCCGGCGGACTTCTGCCGCGCCCAGCCGCGTTTCCTCAGGGTCGTCCTGCTCATCATCGACGCCCTGAAGGTCGACTTCGCCCGGTACGACTCCAACAACACGGCGCCGCGGCCTTACGAGAACAAGCTCCCCGTGCTGGGGGAGACTCTCTCAGCCAGGCCTCTCCAGAGCCGCCTGTACCCCTTCCGTGCTGACCCGCCCACGACCACCATGCAGAGGATCAAGGGCTTCACCACGGGGTCCCTGCCGACCTTTGTGGATGTTGGTAATAACTTTGCGTCCAGTGCCATCTTGGAAGACAATCTGATCCACCAGTTTGTGCAAGTGGGTGAGTTGTTACACAGACGTACATCTGCTGAGATTCATTTTATTGTAACGGCACGGTACATACGAGGAAATCCAGGTGCACTACCTGACTAGCATACACACGTGCACACTAATTTCACACATACACAGTATGAAAATCATGGAATCGTTTTAGTGTGTGTCGCACAGATTGGAATTGTATTGCTCTGATTAAATAATAAATAGATTCAGTAATTAAATATAACCAGGTGTCAGATTTTAGTGCAGAGTTCACTGTCATGATTGTTTGGGGGTAAAAGCTATTCATCAGTCTTGTGGTCCATGCTCTGATGGACCAGCATCTCTTCCATGAGGTGAGCAGTTAAAACAATTTGTATGCGAGGTGGTAGGAAACGCTCCACGCCTTCAGGACATGTACGTAGATGGTATCCAGCAAAGGCAGCTGTGATATATTATGATGCATGACATCATTTGTGGAGGAACTGAAGAAATAGGTTTTCAAAGAGTTTAATTTAAAGCTTTGATGAAATTACCAGCTGTCTGAGAGCACTGCCGCTGCACTGTTGGTTAAGTGCATTGAGCATCTAACCACATCCCGACAGATGAGATAAGGACACATATCAGCAAGTGACAGTAATGACTTAGGATGCAAGAACAACTTTTGTATTCTGTTAACTACGTACAGTAGTAACTCACTAACCATATTTTTATAAATGATGATCGTCCATTGTTATCGCACATTTTATATCGTGGTACTCGCTCATCTAGCGCAAGGGTGCCCAACCTTTTTTGTATCAGAGACCAGTTAATATCGACGATGTTCTCATGAGTCGGTATGTATTGAATTTGTAAAGTGACGAGCACCATACCAGTTAGTTTGGATGCTGAAGTCACATTTTACTCGGATTAACAAATAGAAATATTGTCTGAGCCACGCCTCTATGATCCTGCATCCAGACGACCCCATGGCACTGTCCTTGGGAGGCGACCTCATCCAAAACGTCTCATTACATTCGGTCTGTTCTTCAGTTTAGATTGTGTTCATTGTAGAAAACTTCACTTCAAAGAGATATGTTTTTTGTGGCTGTGGGGGTATTCAGTCTTGATCTTGATCCAGAATCCCAGCTGAAATATATATATATATATATATAAAATAAATAAATTCAGCCCATCATTATTTGCATTTATAATCTCAAGGAGTCTGTGTTTGACATTCACAAGTCGATCACAATTCCATTTCTTTGCATGTCTCGGGTTATCTGTGTTCGAATTCTGTCAAAAGTGAAGCCTGCTGCCCCAGCTGGGCCAAAGACAGTCCAGCCTCAGTCTCTTCTCAGAATCACAACTAACGTTAGGAACATGTCAAATATGCTCCTGTTCGATCATCGTCCTCATAATTCCAGTTTGACTGTAACTGCAGACGCTTAATCTGCTAGTTTAGAGACAGTCGTCGTCCTCCCCTGAAGTGACAAATTTGACTCTGCTGAGAAAGTTGAATATGTCACACACAAATAAGCAAGTTTTGTTGCCAGCTGTGACTTTTTCTCTGAAAGAATTCCCTGTAGGGGCTGAAAAACCCTGGCCAATATGCTCCCCCTTGTGGTGGATTAAGGTGCAGAACAGACATGCTCGGCTAAATTCACAGTAATTATCTTCCAAATAGCCTTTAATACGACATGATTATTATTTATATTTTATTTCATTTATTTATATGTATATGTATATGTATATATATATATATATATATATATATATATTTATTTGAAATATATATCACATTGTTTTTTCAAAGGCCCAACAGTAAATTCTCTGCAGACTGACACAGGTCAGTGGTTTATATCATAGTTTCCATTTACCAGAGAAATATACAGGACACACATACCTGTTTTCCCCAGTCTATTTAATGCCACAAAATCGATTATTAAAACTGAAAAGTGTTGAAATAAACCACCTGTGCTGTCTGATTTAAAATGTGCATGTCTCCCCCCCCCCCCCAGGTAAACGGGTTGTTTTCATGGGTGACGACACGTGGGAGAGCCTTTTCCCGAAGAAGTTCTACCGCTCTCTGCCTTTCCCCTCTTTCAACGTCAAGGATCTGCACACTGTGGATAACGGGATCCTGCAGCATCTCTACACAACCAGTAGGCATTTACTTGATGTGCATGTCATGTGTGGAAAAACAAACCTCAACTTACGTGTTTAATAATAGAAGACTACTAGCACATCTGTCCATGTGTCTCTTGCTGTTGGTTTTAACAGTGGTGGGTGGTGATTGGGATGTCCTGGTTGCTCATTTCCTCGGGGTGGATCACTGCGGTCACAGGTTTGGCCCCGACCACCCGGCGATGGCTGACAAGCTCACGCAGATGGATGGAGTCATCAGGTCAGTCTGTAGTGCAGCTGCTGCATAATTTATTTTTTCGGCTGCAGTCCCCGTCAGGTGCTGTCATATTACACCTGTAATGCTGCGGATATATCATTTACTGACACTGTTATTTTAAGGCAGGGTAAATCAAGTTAATTAGATTTTTGTATAAATGTGATCTAAATTCAGACATAAATGACAAGGTGTTTAAATGTTTCAAATGTTCTATTGTTGAGACTGCTGGTCAGTTAAACATCAAAACTAGTTTCATGGATTTACAGGAAGAAATGTTTAAGAACCCAAATGGCTGTATTGATTGAATCCCTCTGACCACATCTGTTCTTTTCCTTCAGGTCCGTGATGGACCGTCTACAAGATGACACCCTCTTGGTGGTGATGGGAGATCACGGGATGACAGACACAGGGGATCACGGTGGAGAAAGTCAGAAAGAGACCGATGCTGCTCTCTTCCTCTACAGTCCTTCGCCCATCTTTCCAGGACCCCCTGCACAGGTGGGTCTGTCAGTTTTAACCCGAGGTGATCAAAGCATGTCTGCAGAATGAATTCCTATTTAAAATGGAAAACAGTAGAATGGTATCTATATTATTGGTAAAAACAGTAGTGCCAGTGTAAATAACACTTTTGAATACTACATTAGTAGTGCTCATTTCAAGGTCCATTTAGACTTTACAAACAGTTAAGCATATTTTTAAGCATATAGTCACAGGTAGTAGAGTCGATTATCTACTGTAATAGTCACTCTACAAGTCAGAGTGAAACTCACTGATGGGAGGCATGGACTGTACTATAAAGATAGATGAACTCTCTGTGATGTCAACTATAGTTTCCTGAAGAATAGATTTGAAGCTTAGTGTGGGTGGCACCGGCCCTCGTCATCTCGGCAGTGCCCTACTCTCCACACTCCACACTTATTGGGTGTTTAGACTTCTGCGTTAAGTTGAAGCTACGGCGACGCTTCGTAGACCCTAGCACCGTAGCTGACGTGTACCTCCTCAGAAATGTAACTATGCGCCACGGCACCACAGACCACAAGAGCTGTGATTGGTCCGCTTGGTAGTAGTGTTTTTTTTTCCTTTAGTATTTCTGGCTGCTTCTCAATCTCTGCAATTTTAGAATAGATTGTTTTGGATGAATAAAGATGGAACACATTGAGGAAAGGTTAACTGAGGAGGTTCAGAGATAAAAAAAAAAAAAAAAATCATTTGTATGACTCATGCTCGAAATTTTGTCAAAGTTTCGGTCGCCATGAAAGTGAAGTAGGAAGTAGAAAGACAAATTAACCCAACTGGCAAAAAAGACACAGTGCAGACTAGCATTCAGATGCCTTTATTACAGAGCGAGCCAGACTGAAGGGCGCACAAGTATAAATGGCTCGCCCCAGCATAGGCTGTGTGCGTATGTTCTCTGAAAGTTGTACTCTAAAAGAGCCTCTATTTCAAAAATGAACAGAAAAGGGGAGCTTGAGTGGAGCTGAGTAGAGCTGCTGAAGTCCAAGCAGACAACAAATGACCTGTGACTGCACACGCCTTGTCACTCAAAGCAACCACGCCCTTAATTATGCATAACTTTAAGCCTTGATATTAATGCAAGCTGATAAGTTACACAACCCCCCCCCACATACAGATGTCATGAACTAATGAAATTAGCTGGACTGTACCAGACTGTAAACATTTTATTTTTGCTCTTAAATTGTTGCATTTTAACATGGAGGACTAGGAAGATTCACTCTTTTGCTACTTCCACATTGGCTTCGTGTTTTCATGTTTCCACCCCAGAGGTTTCTGCTTGGTAGGCATTAACATGTGATCTTTAGACCGTTTCAGAGAACAGAACATTTCACACTATTTTATCTTAATGTACGTTTGTCTTTTGTCCCATCTCTGTGAATCACCTGAATGTTTTCTGTATTAAAACTATCAAGCTACTGATGCGTGCACATTTCTATTCATGGTAGACTGTGCAATTCCCGGAATCCATTACACTGATGCTGGCAGGTGGTCAGAGATAAAAGTGGATCTCGCACTAAAGCAGTGAACTCCACCGCTGATTTCCATAATTGCCCGAGTTCTGCAATATATTGTGGATATTAAGAATCACAAGAAAGAAATGTCACGACGATAAAGGAAGCGGAAATTATGAGAGACGATGATTTTACGCTGCGTTACCGAGATGTCACATCAATTCTGATTTTTGACAGTGCTGAAAAATCATTGCAGAGGTTGCAGCAACATGGAGCACTAAACTATTGCTGCATTTTTTTTATTTTTTTTTATTTACAGAATGAACCCGACGTGGTGCCCCAAACTGACCTGGTGCCCACCCTTGCTCTGCTTCTGGGCATTCCCATCCCATACAGCAGCGTGGGACAGGTTCTCTTGCCTTTATTCCCTTCACATGCACAAACAGAAGGTGCAGTTAGAGGTCTCAGCCAGCTGGAGGCACTGTGGATCAACGCAAAACAGGTAGTCCGTTCAGTTTTTCTAAACCCACAAAAGGTTTAGTGGTTCACGTATCCTAGAGCATGTTTGGTAATTCTGTTTTTTTTTTTTTTTACGGGTTCGATTTTACGTATATTTCTGAAGGTCAACCGTTTCCTGGAGACCTACTCTGGCATGGCCAAAGACATCCCACCAGAGAGCCTCTCTCAGCTGAAGCAGGAATTTGCACGCCTCTCCTCCGAGTACCTCGCCACCGCTAAAGAGGGTCGGCCACCCTCCCCCCTGCTGGCCTCCTCTCTGCAGGCCTACCTCACCTCCGTCAGAGAAACCTGCCGAGCCACCTGGGCCCGGTTCAACCCACTTAAGATGGCAGCCGGTTTGGGCATCCTGCTATTCGCTTGCCTGACGTGTTTCCTCCTCTCTGAACTGTCTCTGGTGTTGATCAGGGAGAATGGTGCAGGACTGAAGGCCCCGGTTGCTGTGGCACTCATGGCGGGGGTTAGTGTGGCCGCTGCTCAGCTGCTCACACAGGGCTACGTCGAGGGAGTGTGGTGCCTGGCAGCTGGTGCCTTCAGCTCTGAACTTCTCTTCCTCTGGAGGGCTCGTCGAATCAGTACGCCGGCCGTGTCGAAGAATGGAACCAAAGCCCTAAAGAGTGCTAGCTGGCTGACACCGCGCCGCCTCCTCGTCCCCTCTCTTGTGGTGCTCCTCCTTCGTTGTGCCTCCCTGCTCTCGGACAGCTATGTGATCGCTGAAGGCCGGGTTGTGACTTTTCTGGTGTTCTCCCTGGCCCTTTATATTCCCATCCATCTCAACTGGGATGGCCTGCTTCTGCCCCCAAGCCATGACCCTCTGAAGCCCGCTGGTCTTCTGCCCTCCCCGGCCATGTCCCCGTCAGCTGTGAGGAAAGAAAGCGGCACCCTCCTGGCCTGCTTAGGACTCCTTGTTGGGAGCCTCTTCTTCTCCCTCTCCTTCCACGGCTGTCGAGAAGAGCAAGGCTCCTGCCAGCCTTCAGCGTTCCTCGCTCCTCTTTCCCGGCTGCAGGACAGCAAGCTGAAGAACATCCACTACTTCCTCTCTGTCATCTCTCTTGGCTTGTGGACGTTTCTGCTGAGACGCTGGCTCTGCCACTATGGTAATCTCAACTCTTCTGGTGGGACTGTGTTCACAGCCCGCTGGATTCTGCCACTGCTGTCTGTATGCCTGGGTCTCCACTGGGCAGTTAGTGCCACTCCCGAGGACAGCTTCAGGAATCTAGCTGAGCTCATCCGCCTGGCACAGCTGGCCCTCCCCAGGGCCGCCTTCTGTCTCCTGGGACTGGGGCTGTCCCTGATCTGGCTCGACCCTCTGACTGTGTTCGTGAAGACCAGGGCCGCAGCTTCAGCCAGAAGCTCGGCTCTACCCCCGCCCCGCTACCGAGCAAGCACCGGCATCAGCCCCCAGGCCGAGCTGCACCATCTCATCCCCCAGATCTACCAGCGCATGCGTCGTTCCCTGGACGACGGAGAGCTGAGTGGGAGCGGTGAGGTGGACAACAGGCCCGCTGTGGAGGCCTACGGACTGGGAACAGTCTACTCTGCCCCTGTGCTGTTGTTTTGCGGCCTGCTGGGAATTGGTCTGCTGCTGCTGCACCCAGAGGGCATGGCTGTGTCTTTCCTCCTGCTGCTGCTGGAAATGGGAGCTCTGCTGCACATTCACGCCTCCTCCACAACACTCCGTGGCCTGTATGGATCATATTCGGGTAAGATGTTCAGAATCGCATTTCGTTTCCGGTCACGACACGTTCTCTTTCTGCAATTTTGCTCTCATTGTTTCCCTCAGGTGGGTTTAACGTGCCCTGGACTCCAATAGTGCTGTGGTCCCTGGCAGCCACCCAGTTCTTCCATGCCACAGGTCACCTGCCCACCTTCCCCTCTATCCAGTGGGGCGCTGCCTTTGTGGGATTTCCTGATGGGCACACAGGCACGCTACTGCCTGCCTCCCTGGTTACCCTCAACACCTTTGCCTCACACATCCTGTTTGCAGGTAGAGATACTTGTTCATGGAACTAGGCTGTTTCTAGGAAGTAAAATGTACAAGTAATTCCAGAAAAACATTCAAATCAAATTATCGTTGTCTTTTGGCGCACTGAATGACAAATAAGCCTATTGTTCGAATTCATGTTTGGTTCCCAGAAGCTAAAACAATTCAGTTACAAATGCATAAAAAGTCAGTAAAGCCACATAGCAGCTTGATCACTAACACAGTTAAGCTTGTTTAGTAAAGTAGATTAGTCTTGCCAGATCATGCATTTAGTTTTAAATAACATTTTTTTTATTGAATAATAAAACACTCTCTGTTATCAGACTCATAGTATACAGGAAAAATATTGTATCCCAGAGCTATCGAATACCAAAAGAAATCAAGTCAAGCAACTCCTTGTCTCCTCACTGCTCGGAATGAATTGTGAACCTGCAGCTTGCTGATTCCTTTTCGTGTCCCTGTCTCATTGTCTTCAGTGGGATGCCCGCTGTTACTGTTCTGGCCACTGGTGTGTGAAGTGCGTGGGAGCAGAGGAGGACGAGCTTGCGGCGAAGACGGGGAGGACGCTGTGATGGAGATGAGACTGAGAGAAAACCCTCAGCAGTTCAGCGCTGCTCTTCTACAACTCACAACACGCTACCTCTTTATTCACGGAGCACAGGTTCGTCCTCAGCCCGAGAAATGCTCTCGTCTCAGTCTCTATAGCTTCACATACTGTCGTTCATAAATGAATAATCGCACTGAACTGAGGAATCAACTAGCTGACATTAACTCATTTCTAATTTCTTAGTGTTGTGGTCAGGTTTTGGCACATTTTCTTCCAGTTCTTTGGCTCAGATCCACTTTTAAATGTGTATCAGTATCACATCACACCACTCTCGAGTCTCGGTTCTCTTCACAGGTCTTTGCATCAGTCTGTGCGGCTGCTATCCTCAGGAGACACCTAATGGTGTGGAAGGTTTTTGCACCCAAGTAAGTGCCTGAATGGATTTCCTAGCTCACACAAACTCACTGACAGTAAAGGCTTTTGAGAATATGGACGCACTGCCTCTCTCTTGTTATCACAGCTCTGAAAAATCTACAAGTTTACTCTTTGTCTTGTGCCGGGTTGTCCATCCGTCTTATTCCTGTGAACTTAATAGCTCAGGAGTGCCTTGAGGGAATTTCATCAAATTTGGCACAGTAATTTAGTTCACATTGAACTGAATACATTTTAGATATCAGAAGTCAAGCTTCTTGAGACTCAAACCTTGATTTTGGTCAAAACTAAACAAGGCGCTCTCTAATTGTGACAAAAGAATCACTGAAATGTCATAAGATATAATGAAGTGATGACATTTTATACCCAAAAGGTCTGCATCACTGTGACATAGTCTTTCTTGAAGGTCTGTAAAAGCACAGTTTCATTGTCTTTATTACAATTATCGTTTGAGTCTGGACAGACAGGGATGTGAACTGTAAATTGGCCAGTTAGTGTGTGTTACTGCTATGTAATAATTCTATATTAGTTAATGTTAATGTGCAGTAACTTCTGAGTAAATGAACTTTAAGTTGATATTTGCATACTGAAACAATTTTTCTTATTTGTTCTGTTTACTGTTCACATTTAGAAAATATAGACTTCATCTGTTTTAAATAAGCATTAACAGGTTCTGTTTTTCAGTTAAAGGTTAAAGTAAGAATTCATTTAGAATAGTTTGAACGTTTGCATTTTGTTTTTGTTTTGTCCCTGCAGGTTAATGTTCGAGGCTTCAGGGTTCCTGGTGAGCAGCGTGTTCCTACTGATCGGGGTCACGTTAGTGCTGAGAGTGGACGTGGCCGTGGGCCGCTGGTTTAAGAGACTCATCCCAGATGTATCCAGGTAGCGACGGCGCTGCTGCTGCTGCTGCTGCTGCTTCTTCTGCTTTTCCACCGGAGCCCACCAGAGCTCACTGTGCCACAGAGAAAATTGCCATGGTGGTCACTAGAAAGGATTTTTCTAAATAAAATTTTAAAAAAAAACAAAAAAAAAAACAAACATTGCCATTGGTGATAAAGATCCGACAGATATGTGAGGTGGCCTCTTGCTGTAACTCTTGAGGGCATTAGTGAGAGACTTTGAATCTCGGTCTAACCGAACTGTGAGCGTTGGGACTTTTTATACAGTGTTTTTCATAAAAAAAATAATATGTGTGATGAGGTTAAAGGCCTTTGAGGTCCAGTCCTGCTTGTGTTTAAAGAAATAACAGCCTTTTCTGAATGTTCCTCCTGAAGTCATGTTTTCTAACTTATGAATGAACCCTTCCAAGCCAGTCAGTCTTGGAAGGGGTTCATCGTGCTGGAGACAAAAGCTTTGTTGACAACGTACAGTTTACAGACTCCACTTGTCTGCCACAAATAGTTAAGACATTTTCATAGCATTTAAATAGATTTGGCCTGTGATATTTGACATTTTCCCAATTCATAATTGAGACTGTTTACTACTTATGTGCAACACAACAGCTTTATTGACGATTTGATAAAAGATAAATAAATTCTATCTAAATCTGGTAAAACAACATTTAAATTTCAGTTTTCCACCCGTATGAGCAGGTGGAGGTTAAGTGTCTTACTGCAGAATCTGCAACTGGCTTTTCAGCTCCAGACAGAACACTAAAGCGAAGCTGCCTCCCAGGGTTTGGAGCTACTTCATCATCGGTGCACAAGGTGCTCTTGTCTCTTTGGTTAAATCCATCAAAGTGCATTACAGCATGTCTGTCATTTCTCCTCCGCTGGAAGAGAACAGTTATTTTATTTTTTTTTGTATCACTCAATATACTGAACTAACCAGTGTGTCTGGTTACTGCCAACTCCTATTGCTGTGTAGTTATTAGAGTTTTTACACAGTTAATCTGTCTTTAATTTTTGTAGGATTTAATTCCTAACCCTTAACGCATGTTTATAATGAAGATTTTTTTTTTTTTTAACGACAGATTCTAATTTCAAATCAAACTTTTGTTCTAATTAGATCCCATACACCGTTGACAAGTATAGATGCCTAGCTTTAACAGACGCCTTTTTTTTTTTTATGTCACAAAGTTGGCGGGATTATTAGAAACACTGTCCGTTAATTTATTTCTGCGGCACGTCTGAGTCCGTGTCCGGCATGTGTAGATATGTTACCGCACTGCAGCTGTAGTCAGCAGCTCAATTAGCTAATGCAGGATATCGAAGGGATGTTTAGCTCAGGTTGAATTAGCTGCAGTGCAATTGTACTGAATTCCTCAGGCTGCTGTATGGGCGTGATCAGTCGCTCTGCTGCTGTAGTGAGGGTTTGGATTGGTTGTGTGATGATGATGATGATGATGATGGGGCACATTTGTTTCAGTTTGAAAATGTTTAATATATAAATAACCGGTTAATTAAAAATGATTTTACATTCTCTGGAAACTGTAATAAAACTTTTCTACTTGATGTCTTGGCTTGATGGTAATTCAGATGGCGAGGATTAGATGATAGGTCGAATTAAAGAGCCTGCGTCCACTTACAGCTTTATAATTATTTATGGTCGCAGTGGAAACCATTTATTTGGGACATAAAAGTAGTATTTAATGTTTTGTTTATTGACCAGAGGCTTCGGTGGAGGAGATGGGTGCTGTCATAAGACTTTACTGCCCATCACTAAAGCTCCTTCATTCATTATTTACCAGGGCTTTCTACATTTCCAGCGCCCATAACTCTTGAGTCCTTGAAAGTCTCTTTTTTTTTTTTTCCACATGAAGTTATCTATTGTCAATCAGCTTGCCTTAACTTATAAAAGAAAAGAAAAAAGTAAATTGAAAAGTAATATTTAATGGCAAAATATATAAAAAGCTTCTGACAGTTGTTCCGGTTAAAATGGGTCTCCTCTCAGTGACTGCTGTTATTGCTGTATACCACCAGACACATAGTGAAACTTCATAAATTACAGTATTGAATGTTCCCTCATTGGATTGTGCTCACAAAGTGTAGCTGAAAGGAAATGAAGTAACGCAAGGCTTGGCTTCGGTACAGCATCAATAAGACCTCGAGCTTTGGAGAAAAAGAAAACAACGAGAGAATGCTGGAGATAAAATGAAATCACATTCGCAAAGACAGAAATTAAAACAACCTTTCAATGGCAATAGCCAAGCGATTGGTATGGACCCGCAACACTTTTTAAGGTCATATATTAAGGTCATTATGTGATATGGGAGCATGGATGCATGGATGATGGATGAAAACTGTCTTTTGCATTGTTGGGAAACCAGGTGGGGTCAGTGTGGGTCGGTTTCCTGCAGAATTCGTTTGGAGCAGTGGGTGGATATGGGGGGTTGGGCAATTCTTAATGATTTTTTTGTTGAGAAACTTTCTTTTATGTTCTGGGAATCTGGGAAACTGTAGAATTTAGTGACATCCAGCAATGAAGATGCAGAGTACAACCAATTGAAAGACCTGTACTCAATCTCCTCCCTAACAGTCAGTGTTTGGTTTGTCCATTCTAGGGTTGTGCAACATGGCGGACTCTGTCAAGAGAACTTGCTCCCTGTGTACAGTAGACAGGCTCTAGTGATGTTCGATACCATCAATTTCCTTTCTGATCCAATACTGAGTAAAATTCAGGTTGGTATCGGCGATACCGATCCGATACTTTGTGCAAATACACCTAATGTATCTGGTTAATCTAAAAAAAATAAATAAATAGTGTATTTCAAATCATTGCTTCATAAAGAATACAGAATGCTGAAATAGCTCCACACATGACTCCGTTTCAGTCTGTCATTGTGTCTATAAACTGAGTGATTGACTGATTGAGCAGCGTGCTGCTGCGCTTACACATTGCGCACTTACCCAGGTGGAAGAAAAAGTAGTCCTCACCAACCACATATCTTTAGACAAGATCTCAATAGTTTTGTTACTTTCCACTGTGTACCTATTAATGATATAGATTACTTCAAATGACTGAAGTATCAAAAGTATCAATATTTTGATTTGAGAATTGATTTTTGAGCATAGGGATCTGGTCTCAACTTTGGGAAGCTGCTGAAGGACATGACGCCGGTCATCAAGTCCACCATGCTGATAGTCAAGTAAACCCATGGAGCGGGTCATTGAACATCACTGAACGTCAACATTAAAACCACTGACAGGTGAAGTGAATAACATTGACCATCTTGTGACAATACAATGTTCTGCTGGGAAACTTTTGGACCTGGTATTCATGTGGATGTTACTTAGACATGTACCACCCACCTAGACCAGACCAGACACCCCCACCTCATAACAATGTGTGTGTGCCTGTGTCAGACTGAGAAACAGCACAAGGTGTTTACCTGGCCTCCAAATTCACTAGATCCCAAACTGATCAAGTATCTGTGGGATGCACTGGAACAAACCTGATCCACAGAGGCCCCTCCCCTAAACCCATAGGACCCGAAAGTCCATGTCCATTCTCTGATGAGTCACGGCTGTTTTGGAAACACAAGGGAGACCTACACAATATTAGGCAGGTGGTTGTAATGTTATGCCTGATCGGTGCGTCTTTGTGTTCTTCTTGTTTTACCCCAAAACTATTGGGGTGGGAAATGTATTCGAAGGTTACCCAGGCAACCAGATCCTAGAATATCGTGCACCAACCAACTTTCAGCTACAAAGTGATCAAAGTGAATGACAAGCGAGTCATTTTATATGTGGACGGGGCTTAAACTGACAATTTTGATTGTCAGATCATACACACTAATGAACCCATATTTATGAAAACTATTCCATTTCTACCAACAGATCCCTCTCAACCCTACACATCGGAGATTTAAAACTACATGGTGCTTTGGTTATGTTTCTGGCTGTGACACATTGTTGTCTAAGAGGCACAACACCAGCTGCATGCAGCAATTGCATGTGTGGAGTGACGGAGGTGCCGTTTGGAGCCACGTATTCCTGATCTCCTGCAGTGCACTGGTAACACATATGTCACTGCAGGTTCAATTGGGCCAGTTGGAGTACAGCTGGACATGTCAGCGGCAGCATGGGCAGAAAATACATCCAGTCGCCGGCCGAAGCCTCATCCTGCACTGTCAGGTAGGGCAGTTACAGCTGAGGGGGAAAAAAAAGGAAAGTGGCTGTATACTGTTGCAGTTTGATGGGTTTTTCTTATTAACATGAAAAATGAGCAATAAAGTCACCACGCGGGCTCGTATCTGCAGAGCGTTTCCATAAAATACAAGTGTATTATAAATGGACTGGAGTAGCACACATATGAGAGGAGGAAATATATATATATATATATATATATTACAGGTGAAAACAATCGCTCAATGTGCGGAACATAAAAGTAGGAAAATAAAAAACTCCTTTGTGACCTTTTGGAGGTTCTGCAGTTTTCCTCTCAGGTAAACAACTTCTGTGTTGCCACCAGATAAATGTGTGTCATTTCAACAAATGCTAAAATTACTGAGAGAAATTCAGGCAGAACATAAACTAAAGAAAAAAAGTTGACTAGAGACATTCTTGGAGTGGTGTTTTATTATGGCTGTTCAGTCAAAGGCACAGTATAAATATCTCTTTACAAGGATTTGAGCGTTGCTCAGACCAAGTGTAATGATATCGAAGGATCACCCAACATGAATTCATTCATTCATTCATCTTCTGTAACCACTTGTCCTCTGGAGGGTCGCGGAGGGGCTGGAGCCTATCTCTGCTGTCATTGGATGAGAGGCGGGGTACAGCCTGGACAGGTCGCCAGTCCAACATGAATTCAAACCACATGAAAGATAAAGATGCTTCTAATTCAGTTGTCGTGATTTATGCTGTTTTGTCACATTAAAAGTGAGGTCAGTGGCTCACTGGACACATTGTGTCATTGTGGTGTGATTGGTTACAGTGACCAGAGGGAAAAACGCCACCATCTGTAATCATCAACCAACCGATAAGTGGTCCTGGGCATAAAAGCAACTTCACAGCAACATCCCCCGATAATGCTGCTGTCTGCCGCCTGAAGCTCCTATTATTTCGGATGTGAAACGCCATTATGACTGCGGAGCTGCCGAGCAGGCGGCCAAGCTTTCATTCCGAGCGTCACTGCTGCTCTAATTGCTCATCATTATCAACTCTTTGGACAACAATCAAGTCAGACCAATTTCTATCGTGTGGAGGGGAAAAAAAATAAAAATGGCTGCTCTCTGATGTTTGGTAAGCAGGCCTTGAGCTTTACACGGGGGATCCAACATAAAAATGTTTTGATGATATCCATCACCACTTTCTGGCGCTGATTCGATGAGGATGAAAGAGGAAGTCGAGTTTCTGGACTCACTGAATTTAATGTAGGAGCCTTTTGAGCCATTAGGCCTCTGATGAAGGCTCACTGGGTTGATCTACTTTGCTTCGGAAAATGCTGATCAGATTAGTTTAGTAAATAGGTGGAATAAAGCTGCTAATCTGTTTTTCCTACTATAGTCTCAATCTATACACAGGCGGACACAGCAACAATACAGTACACTACTGAAAACTCTACAGGTATTGTATTCAGTTCAATCAATCAAACATGGACAAACAGACAAACAGACTCTACACCATAGAACTTACAATGACAATGTGAAAACAAACAGAAGCCTTGTTGGTAGCAATTCCAGATTTGAGTCTCCCTGATAAGTCTTTTCACACCAAGATTTGGCCACATTTATCGCACTCTTCCTTTAGATCCTCTAAATTAAACTCCCTCAGATTGAAGGAGATGTGTCTGGGAACTGCCACCGTCTGGTCCGAGCAAACAGATGTTCTGTAGGGTTTCAGTCTTAGCTTAGGCTGGGCCATTCAAGGACAGTCAGAGACTCCGGACCGTTGGCTGTGCGCTTCGAGTCACTGATGAACCGTAGCCCGCCGTCATGTTGCTACACTCTTGAATGTTTTGTTTTTTTTCCTTCTTCTGTGTCCCTCTTAACATTTATGTTTGTTCTCTGAGCAGTCTCCCCATCCCTGCTGCTGAAAATTACCGTCATAGCATGATGCTGCCACCGCCGTGCCTTACTGTAGGGATGGTAATAGCAGGTTGCAAAATGCCTTAAGTTCTGGTTCATCACATAATATTTCTCCTCATGCTATCAGTCCTGTGACTACTTGGACATAGTGTGATGTGCCTTATTGCGTCAATGCTGCACAAAACTGCTGTAAAAAGGAAAGATTATGGGCTGAGTATTGAAAGCAATACACAAATACAAATGGATGGGAGAAGACAACTCTCAGGTTTAACTCTTTGTATAAATCTGTGGTTTTCTCCTCACACATGAGGATCACATACAAGGTGACAGTATCAAACAGTATCAAATTCCAATCACAGGAAAGTGTACCTTTTGCCAAGAGTTCAGTAAAGCTTTTTATGTGCTACAACTACTACATTATTATTTGTGTAGGACTTGTTTTTTGAGAGGTCATGATTAAATCATCCTTATCTTTGACAATCAAATGTCAGGTTAAATACAAACTGAGTCAAATGGTTTAACCCAGGCTCGGACAAGGACACGTGTAGGGATGTTGTCCTCGGATATCCTGCTGCAGGTTTAGATGGAAACTCATCAACACGAGGAAATGGGGGTTTGGACAGAACACTGCAGTGCATGTCACCTCTGGGAGGAAATAAACCTCCTGAACTGTCGGTGAACTACCAGCTACAACCCACAAGACGGGAATCTGCTGCTCGTCTGACTGATGCAGAGAGGAAGGAGAAAGCGCGCCCGAATGCAGACAGAGTCGAAGAATCGAGGACAGCACAGTAAAGCTGGGCATTCTGCATCAACGCATGAAAGAGACTCCCATTGTTGTAAACAGGAAAAATTATGATGAGGCAGGGAGATGCTGCGTTACTATGTGTCATCGGCCAAACTGCTGTTATTAGACGGGCCAAATATACCTCCACAGAGAGCAGGGTATTAAATATGTTATACTTAATAAGACAAACTGACAGTCTTTAATCAAATCCTCAATGAATTACTTCACTGGGTCAATTGCACACAAACTAGTGTCGACTGCAATTTTTGCTGCATATTTTCATTTGTGTGGCCTTGTCATCTGTCGGTACAAACTGACACCCCACAGGAACACATTAGTGCAGAATTTACTCTGCGATTGCTGAACATGTTAAGACCCCAGCGGGGTTTACATCTGCATTCATAAGGTTGTGCCCGGTTTATACATGTCACTCTTCATCACCATCATCCACTAATGACCATTTTTATTTTTTCCTACGCACTCTGGACCATGCGGTATTGAAGCAGTGATTTGATTAATGCTTGAATGTCTCAGCTAGGGATGCCTCTATACCAGTTTTTCATGTTTGATATAATAATTATGTGTATCTGCCGGTACCAGTTTGATCCAGTCTCTGCTCTTAAACAACTAAGCTGTTACGTAATAGTTTAGGCTAATAGACTGAATCAGATTAAACTATTTATTTTTTCAGATATGTAATTCAGACATTTTGCCAGCATTGGACCCTGATATCGATACTGAACTTTGCCTCAGAGCATCTAAATCCTCATAACACTGCAGGAGTTACTCTATTTAAATGAAACAGCCAACACTGGCAGGGGTCGTTGTGTCACAGCGGGACAGCACTATACACAGTCTTCTGAAGTTAAAGATACAGTCTTTTGTTGATGACCAGAGAGTAGCTAAACTGAATTTCAATAGAGATCATTCTTTTATTCAATCACACTTGTCTTGAAACAAAGATCTTCCTTGTCCAGAAAGGTCAAAGTTCCCCTCCTCTTAGCGTGCACCCCCGCCTTGGTGTGTGCATTATATTTAACTAGCATTGCTAGTGTAGTGGAAATATCTGCTGGGAAATAAGGAAGTCAGAACACTCTGGGGTTTATGTGTGTTTAATTCAGCATCTGCAGATGGGCTCACAGCACAGAAGAAAGCACAGATAATTTAGAGTAGCAAATGAGCAAAGAACACACAGAGTAGATCTATTATATACAGTACTTCTTATCTACTGGAGGTCACATTGTTCACTCCTTTCAGCTATGGCACAGGCCTTGAAAGAACACAGGAATACTACGGAACATGTGGAATATACCTAAGTAGGCTGATAGTCCAAGGCAGCATCTAATCCATGTGTACTGATTGTGTGAAAACTTTTCATGACACTGCTCCGTCCTTTGTTGTCTCCGTTCAGACTTTGGAAAGGAGGGGGGGGGGGGGGGCGAGGATCAAAGGTGCTGCCATCCTCTGACTTGTGCAGTCCTGGCGATGAAATGTAGCGACAGGAGCAATATCAAAGTCACACTCGCCGAAATTATGCAGGTCACCCTGAGTGAGTAGAGTATGGCGCTTGTCTGAAAGTGGCTGAACGATTCTATTAGAAAAACATCAGCTCAGTAGTGATGCTCTGGATTATCCTCTGAGAGCGCAATGGGACACTGTTACTAGGACCATTTATATATTATTCAAAAATCACGTCACAAAGGATGCAGAGAAACGATGTTCACGTCAACCCAGCCCAGTCCTCGTCTTGTAGGGATTGCTAAATACATGCAACACTAGACTGTACTGGAGGCTTGTGAAACATTTGACCTTAGATTGTTCAGTGTTTTTAATCACCGTGTGGGAGTTTTTCTGTTGCACAATGTGACTGAGAAAGAAGAAGAAAGAAGAAGAATACAGGCTTTGATTTAAAAAAATAAATAAATAACCCAAAAAGGACAAATATTCACACAGTTAATATAGACACAAGTAGCCATGTATTTCTAAAACATCAGTTCAAGGCTCTTATACTGTACATGTTGATCAGATGAGTGGGAGGAATGTGCCCTTTCCTCTCAGCGTACAAATCAACATTAACTTTTCTTCTTTTTTTTTTTTTTTTTTAATTTATTTATTCTGTCTGCAGCAGCCACACAGAATGATCAACGTAAAACGAAGTCTGGACACATTCCAGCTGAGTGTTAATGGCCTTTCACTTGCTCCAACTCGGAACCTGACTCACCAGAATGAGTGAGTCTTACGGCTGAAGGGATATATAGCAGTGGGCCGAGACCCGGCCAATCAGCTGGATTACAGCAGCCGCACATAAGCAACAGATAAATCCACAGAGGAGCTATAAGACATGATGTATTTCCACTTCTGTTCTGTGCATTTATCTGAAGGTGAGCTCTATCTCGGTGATTTAAGGCGAGGCTTTCTCCACAAAATGGAGTATGTGTACAACCGCTAAGGAAAACTATTTTTTTTCTCGAATGATCTGAGTAGAAAAACACATTATCCAAAGTCAAGTTCAGTCATGTCTATCTTTATAGCTTTTTTATTATAGAATATACTGTATAGCCAAGCCAGAAAAAGAATTAAAAAAGTTGATAAAGAGTGTCTAGGGAAATAAAGAGAGTAGATTTGGGTGAGTCACCCTAACACACTTGGATAGCCTTACAACGAAGAGCCATTTAGTTGTGAATAAATCCAACACCTTGGCAATCAGAAGACATGAATGAATATGCCGCTATTTACAATTCTGTCTGTCGCCACATTGAGCAAACCTGAACAATGCGATTGTGCCCTGCAGAACTTTGCCGGGGCATAATCAGCTCCCAACTGAGGGGTTCCAGACCAATTCCCCCGCCCACGAATGTTTTGTAGCAAGTTGAAAGTTGGTCTGGCTTACAGGCTCGTTCTCCTACGCAGTTAGTATCTTTCAGCTCATCGATCTGACTTTGTGCCCCGCAACTTCAGTGTTTTGTTTACTGCTCTCATCAGCCTTTTTTCAAAGCAGGCGGCGGTTTTCAGCGGTTTCAGGAGTCCAGAAACAGCTAAAAGGAGGGTTAACGTCGGACTTACATTTGCCAGCTGGGCACAAAGAAGGCACCAAATCGATGTCGATGTAGCACCTTGTCTGCTGGACCTGTAAATAGGTAAGTTCATTGTGCGTTCGCCATATGTTTGCAGCTTCTTCCAAACACAACAACAGCCGCAGCCCTGGGAGGAGAGGACGGAGGAGGCTCAAGAGAGAAAGAGGGAGAAATACCAGGAGCTGGTGGAGCAGTGTCGGACGAATGGGTGGAGGACCAGGTGTATGCCAGTGGAAGTGGGCAGTCGGGGATTTGCTAGCTACACCCTGAGCAAGGCCTACGGTACACGGGGCATAACAGGTGCCAGCCGAAGAAGAGCCATAAGCAACAACGTGGAGGCAGCAGAGAAAGCATCCAGATGGCTCTGGTTGAAGAGGGGATGGTGTCTGGAGGAGGGTGTGTGTTGCAAGACCCGACACACCCCATGGGCCCAGGAGACAACACTGATGATGTGCATCAGAAGATGTTTCTGTAACATATTGTCAGAAAGCTTTTGGTTGACATACAGAAATATAGCGGCCTGTTACCTACATTTGGATATTTGACCAGGGACAACACGCGTTAGCTTCCCTCTGTAGAGCTAGTGCTTGATTTGTCCACTGTGGTGCAACGCTGCAGAATCTGTGGAAGAAGACCCACTCCTTGTGTATATAAGAGCTAATTCTAAGGTCATTTTTGTTAATAGATCCACCTAAATCCTACATAATTGTCCGTTTAGTATGCTAACACTGTTGTAAAGCCCAGGAGCCCTAGGTTCCAGAAGAAAACCGAAACAGGGAGGCCAAGACTGGAGTAGGAATACTACTGCATTGTGAATTTGATGTTACAGATGGTGAACACAGATGGGCGGAAACTACATAATACCCATGCTCTTGATTGCCCATTTGACTCCAAACGCACACAAGGCTGTCTGCTGCAGCTTGAGAATGAACAGCTTCTGTACTCCCTTGATGCTTGAATGCCAAAATCAACCCCTTACTGCCACTGTGAGAGGGGAAAGTTATTGCCAGCATTCTGTGTATGCAATCCTTCCACATCTCAAGGGTTTTCCCGTAGTTTTTGTTCTAAAGGTCCAGTATATTTATGAACCGCGTTATCATGCACTGTGCACAAGATCCAGTTTGTCTCTATAAATTGACTGTCTCGGGAGAGGGCACAAAAACAAAACACAAACAGACTTACAATAGACAAAAGGTTTAAGACTGGGCAAGCGCTTATGGTTCTGTCTGCGCCTGTGGGCGTCTGAGGTGCGAAAGAGAAGTACTGGCTGTGATAAGACTGCAGTCTCGTCCAGGTTCCTGGTGTAAATACGAAAGGAGGGTTTCACTGCTGCTTTTAAAAGATGGTAAAGGTCCCCGTGCTTGTGGGAGTCCTCAGCTTGTCTTCTGCCTCTGCCCTACTTTTTAAAAGGTTACAGAGCTCCGGAACTGCTGCTTAAATCCACCGGGGAGACAGCTTTCCTTAACCAGTGTGTGGAGAGGAAGAAAGGCCGGTTATATCAGATGCCGGCATAACAGCGACCTGGTGGTTTTCTGTCGATACCCTTGAGGACAAAAGGCGACGAGTTGAGGTCCAGCAGCCTCAGAGTAAGCCTCTAAGCTTAAAGCGCCGGCATGATGCACCGAACCGAACGAGTTCACTGAATCAGGCCAAATTAGAGAGTTTCAGAGAAGTCATCAAGTACACCTGTAGCAGCCTGGTATAGCTGATAACACCATTTGGATTTCAGTATGTGGCGTGTTTTTTCAACCTATCCGATGCAATTGGATGATCCTACAACATATCACAGCGATGAAGTATGTGACATTATTTTCGACTATCAATCGCTGTTAATTCTACATCTTTTACAGTTAGCTTGCTGTGAATAAACTAATTCAACGGTGCACAGATGGCATGTATCACTGTCTATCACCGCATAAAGCCCGTCTGGCCCAGCAGACCTTTGCCACAGCATAATCGGTTCCCACTGGAGGGGTTCCAGACCAAGGTTCCGCCACAAAAAATAATTTATGTCTGGGAAGGTGATCTGGCTTTCAGGGTACACCTGTAGTAAAATCTCACAGGGTACACACATCTGACTATTCATGGTCTCTTCTTTAGTATTCAAAACTATCCAAGAAGTTGAAAGTTTAACTACTCCTAAAAGTAGAATCGATGCCTCTGGTTTTATGAAACGAGCTAAAAATCCATACCCAGCACCGCAGCAAAGTTATTTTCAGACCTGATTTTCGTATGACTAATGAAACTTTTCAGGGGCCTTGTGTTTCAGAGCAGTCAAGTAGATTCAGCTTCCTCTAAACGTAGCGTTTCTCAGGTGATATCAAAGCGCTTCCACCCTAAAAACAAACCACAGTCTTCGTCAGGGATGATTCAGAATGCTCTCGGGGTACTCTCTCACAGCTTGGATAGAAGTATTGAGCTGCTTGCTTGCTTCCATCGGGGCACACAGATGGGCCTAAATTTGGTGTTGAGCCAGAGCTCAGAGAAAGCTGGTAGTGGTTTAATGGTGATAAATCGTCAGTACTTCTGTGCATTAAGTTGGTCAGTGCCGATCTCGGAGTCTGTTATCGAGGTAATCTTAAAGAGCACAATGATGCATGCGCCGCAGAGTGTTTCAGTTCATCACAAAAGGGGTCTTATCATGGTTGTATGCCTTATAATGTTACAATGTAGGAGGGTTATATTAACATGAATTTTGGCCAAAGTGTCAAACAAACGTATGTAAAAGTGGCTGCAATTCAAAATCACAGTCATCAGACTCTGAACACTCGATATCCAACTTATTTGTGCCTCGATTCTCTTTCGTTCAGTCATCTCCCTAAGGCATGGCACACACCCAAATCCAATCTGCTAGGTAAATGTATGGACTTCTCACTAACCTGAATAGTTCTGTATGCATTTATTGTACTCCAGATCCAAAATAAGACGTCCTTGCCTGTCTTCTCATACTCTGTGTTGGATTCGGGCTCAATAACATTAATATGGACTGGAGAAGTTGCCATCTCCAATCAAAAACAGGAATTTAGTTTTCTTGGCAAGTTTACCGTTTGTTTGTCCACAAGGCCGAGAGGAAGAGATGCTGCTCAGAATCAAAGGCTTCTACAAAGCCTGCCAGTCAGAAGAAAGTGGGCTCAGGGTTACAATTAAAGCTAATGCTGCATTTTGTTTTGTTTGGGTGGAGACTGAACTGACCGGCTGTATTGCAGGCATTTAAATAAATGCATTCAAAAACACAAACCACTGCGGCTCTGCTGTTAAGCTCACCACGGTCCAGATTTAAAAGTCTCCGTCTAGAAGCTCAGCAGCACACGGCGTAATACACTGCCGTATGAGTCACAGGCAGTAAAGGTAAAAGCGAGGGCTTAACGGTCAAGAAAGAAGAGAAGGTCTGCAAAAGGGCAGGCAGTCAGAACAGTCAATTTGGTCCGAAAGAGCAGAGATAAAAATACAGAAACCCAAAAGGGCGGGTAAAGGATGGGAAACGAGCGAGGCAGGAAGAACAACTGAAAAGGGCTGGAACAGAGCTGGGATGGATCAGTGGAGAGGTGGTAAAGGACTTGAGAACATGTTAGCAAAGCGTTTACAGATCAGGGACCTCATTTTAACTGCAGTGTAGATGGACCTTGAGAGAAGGTGTGGAGCTGTAAAGAAACTCTGACCTGTGAATACGAGCATTACGAAAGACAGACGATTAAAGCCAGACAAATTAAATGAGTGAGAGGCATCCCGATACATACACGATCAGTCATAACATTATGACCACCTTCCTAATATTGTGTTGGTCTCCCTTGTGCCTCCAAAACAGTTGTGACTCATCAGAGAATGGACACGGGCCTTCTGAGGGTGTCCTGTTGTGTCTGGCAACAGAATCTCGTTAGTGGGGGCCTTTGGGTCCTATGGGTTGAGGGGAGGGGCCTCTGTGGATCATCCCACAGATTCTTGATCAGTTTGGGATCTAGTGAATTTGGAGGCCAGGTCAACACCTTGTGCTGTTCTTCATGTTTTTTGAGTTGTTCCTAAACCGTTTCCGTGTGTGTGTCTGTGTCAGGCTGCATCCTGCTGGGGATGGCTGCTGCCATCAAGGAGTGTCATTGCTATGGGGTGGGGGTGCCTGGTCTTGTCTAGGTGGGTGGTACATGTCTAAGTAACATCCACATGAATGCCAGGTCCAAAAGTTTCCCAGCAGAACATTGTATTGTCACAAGATGGTCAATGTTATTCACTTCTCCTGTCAGTGGTTTTAATGTTGTGGCTGATTGGTGTATATTTGTCTCTCACACATTTAATTTTCTGGCAACAAACAGGCAGTGTTTTGAGGTTGTACAAAGAATGAGTAAACCAGCCTTTGACATTTTTCATACTTTTAATTTAAACTTAAAATCTTTTATTCATCCGTCTTGACGTGATTGACATGATTATTACAGTGTGCGTTTCTTATGAGTGTTCAAGTAACATTTCAAGACGACGACTGCTGAAGGCTCACCGACTGACTGAACGAATGAACTACAAAACAGCTTTCTTCATTTGGTGCCTCCTCCATGTCACACAGTCTTACACAAAATCTTGCCACAAAATTCAATTACCAGGTTTTCCAAGTGGTTTCTTTTTTTCATGACACTGACCACAACACGTTTACACTGCCAAGGGCTGCGTTTTCAATTGCCTTGTACAATGACAATAAAGGCAATCTGTTCTATTGTATGTAAGTTGTAGTTTTGAGGTGGGGACACCAACAAAAGTTGGCTTAGGAGTGTCGCACAGGCAAGCATTTCAGCCCCGGTTTTGCCATTACACTTTCACTCTCCATGTGCTTTCAATCTATGTCCCCGTTTTCACTCGCTTGGGGTTGCTGTTTAGTTAAGTTTAGGCAACATTTAGACCAAGGGGTTGATGTACAACCATAAATATAAAACATTTAAAACATGTTGTTGCATTTATTCATCAGTACTGCTGCACATAAAAGCCTGAACTCCCGTCTGATCAGGCCAACAAATTAGCTGAACTTGCCGTTTCACCGAGGGTTCGATGCCGACAAGCCGTCTGAACGAATCCGAGAAGTTTTCATCAGTTACTATAACAACACTGCCAGTGTTACATGCACAGACGTTTGTGCTCGTCCAGGAATTCAATATGCAATGGATTGCACAGTCGATCCTCGATGTTAGACTCCTCTAAGCTCAGACTGTGATATAAATGCACGTGCGCATCAAACCGGATACATCACAGACAGCTTTTTGTGCAGCGAAACTGGGACCAAACAGCATATAGTCAAAATGTATAGCTTATTTTAATGACTGGCCAAGAAAACTAAATTCAATGGTACCTTTTTTTTTTTTTTTTTTACTTAAACTATCCTAATGTCTTTAAAAACTGAGTTCTCCCAGTGCTTGGAAATCTATGAATCTATGGTTAATGCAAGTGGCCTATCTTTTATTCTTCTGCAAAAAAACAACAACCTTTTATCTCATTCAGTAGCATGCCATTGCATTTGTTTTATTTGACTGTCTATCGTGCTGGCAGGAGAAAAAAAAAAATAAAAAATATATATATATATATATATATATACTGTATATCCCAAAACCCCCTTCACTTTGCAAAGTAAAGAGACGTGCCCTGAAACTGAAATAATGATGTTTTTCAACTGACACAGCACATGCAAATATGAATTGCAAATTAAAGTAATTCCACAGTAAAACTCTTGGGTGGTGGTGTGTCACCCCCCCCCCCCCCCCCACACACACACACACACCCCACACACCCCCACACCCACCCAACTGCTAGCTAATCCGAAGCATTAGTCTCAGCTGTTCCTTCTTCTTCTCTGGGGGAATATATGGCTCCCGCGTGTCCCAGAACCACAGCCTAGAGTGATTAACGCGCCAATATCACTAGTTTGACAGACCTCAATTATTAAAGAGCAATTAAAACTGTTCTTTGGCTCAATTACTTCCTCATATCTAATCAAACGGAAAGCTCGATAGACACCCAGGTGGTATTGCAGACGCCTTATTGTAACAGCTGTTTGGATCTAACATACACCTAACATCTTTAAAGCTCAGCCAAGAAAAATCTTCCTCGCCTCACATTTCCTCAGGTGCCAACAGTTACGGACACGAGAACCGGTTTAATGAGGTTCCTGAGAATAAATTCCCCGGAGAGATCCAAATGTTTGGGGCTCGTCTCTTGCCCACCTGGACGAGCGGGTTGTAATTGTCGGCTGAACTAATGGCACTCATTACTTTCAGACATATGCACTTGGCGGCTGGCGTCTACAGCATGTGTGTGTGTGGCTGCAGGTGGTGTGTGTGTCACCTGTATTGCTTTTTCAAGTTGTGACAGCAGCAGGATGAGCTAAATTTTTAACGCTTCCATGGCAACAGGCACCGTTACGGTGCTAACATTTGGATGATTATCAGGCGTAAGTTTCATGTTCACCATTTAGACAATACTAATCAAACTGGCACTAAACACAAATTACAAATGAGGCTGCTCGGAATGTCATGCGGTGAAATTGAGTCAAGGGATCACTAAAGTCATGAGATCGGCACCATGGATGTCTGGAGAAAATGTCATGCAACTGTGCACAGAAACTGCATACGTCATCAAAAAAAACAAACAAAAAAAAAAAAAAAACACAAGGATCTGACATT
Organism: Chelon labrosus; assembly: GCF_963514085.1. NCBI lineage: Eukaryota > Metazoa > Chordata > Actinopteri > Mugiliformes > Mugilidae > Chelon > Chelon labrosus. Next base: position 6,825,130 of record NC_140355.1, on the reverse strand, counting down.
ACAGTTTCTAGTGGTGGTGCCTGAACATTTCAGGAGTTGGCAGGGTATTCACACTTGTATCATTAAATGTGTGATGTCTCTGCTTTGCATGGCTAATCATCACATGTTTGCATATTTACAACCTGGAGCAGCGAGCTCTGGACTCTTCATCTGCACAGGCAGCTGCAGGGCATATGCTGCCGTGGCTGTAGCAGATGCCAGGACACACAGCGACGTATCATTTGGATGATGGTAGATGAAGACTCTCAAACGGCCATGAATGAAGGTGGGATCAGAATTAGGGACGTTATTTTGTTCTCAAAAAAAAAAAAAAAAAAAAAGGGGATTTGTAACTTAGTTGTGATGCTACATCAGCTCCTGAAAGCTTTTTGTGCAACAAATATTAATATTACTGTTAGTCTTCATTTTGGCTAATAGCAGCACCCTGACTCATTTATGCTCATATCTTTCTGTAACTTTACTTCTACTTTCAAACACTATGAGATGTGTATATTTTCCTTCAATATTTGGATTTCCTTGGTGATGAACCAGCCATGTCTGGGGAAAACATCAGCCAGTGCAAAGAGGTAAACATGTGTTGCGTGAAAGAGAATAATGATATCAGAGCTGGACACATTAGCATCTTAGTCGGCCACAGAATCTTTCATCTCCTGAGTACTCGGAGGCTGAAGGAAGGAAGGAAACAACACAAGGGTAGGGATAACTACATAACGCAGTGTGATATATTTTTTTTTTTCCATCTCCCCAAACACAACAGAGAGGTGAAAAGAGAAAAGCATGACAAAGTAGTCATTGGGGCATTGAGGGGATTGGGTATTGAGTGGAAAAGAGCACATTAAGCTAATGGATGAAGCCGATGGAATGCTCTTCAACCCTCAGAGTCTCCAAACTCCATCTGTAACCTCCGCCACTAATGCATCAACCCATTCAAGGCGGGCTGGACAATGGCTATCCTATAGGGGGATGCTTTCTATGGAAGCATTTTTGAAGAGAATCCTCTCCTAAACAAGTCTGAGAAAGGTTCACGTCAGCCGCAAATGAGCTCATTATTAGAAGGAGAACACAGATGTCAGTGGATCCATTTCCTATTTTTAGAATATCGGTCACTTTGACAAATCACATGTCAAAATGAGTTTGCCCCAGTTTGGGCCTCACACGTTAAATTTGAGTCGCAGAGCCAAGCATGTGATTTCCTCATACCTGGAAGTACCTCATACCTGGAGGTGCAGCTGTAATTGTTGCCCAACACCTTTCTAGGATATTCGGGTTCGAGAACCAACGTTTTTTTCCCCGAGGAAAAAGTTGCCTGCTAGCTTTGAAGCTACTGCAAAAGATCACAGGGCTGTGTGGTGGGACTCTAGACTCAATGTACAAAACATGATCAGAGAATTGGGTTATGCTGCAGGAGTCACTTGAAAAGTTGATGACATTTTTTCGTTGTACTTTCAGAATCCCGTGCAGCTGTTGCGAGTTGACTGAAGCTCTCCACACTGAAAGAACATCAGCGCCAGGCTTTCAAGCCTACCATATATACAGAATAAAGCTTTCCAATAAGGGAACAGAAAACAAAATCCTCCTCAGTGAAGACAAGGACAAAGGCGGAATCACGAGACATCAGATTGTTTCAGAGCTAAGCGACAGCCGAGCCCCTTCGGGATTCTGTAAACCGAGTAGAAATATTGATACGCGGTTAGTTTTGGTGACATACCAAAGGGAAAGCACTGCTAAATTCACCTTGATTCAAGGTGGTCTGACAGCTGCTCGTGCAACAAATACTCCACCGAAGGGGTTCCTCTCAAAAAGCTGTTGCCATGAAAAAGAGTCACAGGTTTATGGAAGGCAAACAACATTTGCAGCCAGACTTTGATGCGAGGTTTTGTGTTGAGCTCATTTTGTGACAGCTCCTCACTTTCAAAGACTTGGAACAGCTTTCACTTGCAGTGGTTAACCTGTTTGGGCAGCAGTTGCGGAAAGGATAACATCCACACTGACATACCGAAACAGGGTTTTTAAATTGATGACTATGCTCGTCAGCAGGAATATACGCGTCTCGCTGTTTGCAACGCCACAGTTAGACACAATCATCACATTCTGCTTTCGTTTCCCGTTGTGATTACAGGCTGTCGTCGCTTATGTCAACATTCCAAGAGTGCACTTTCCCTCAACCCGCTTGTATGTTGTTAGCAGCCAAGTTCCTTGGCTTTAAAAGTGTTTCTTAAGAACCACTAGAATGTCTTACACTTAGGAGTCAAAAGTCACGGTGGCACTGGACCGCAACAAATTCCTTCATGTTGCTGGTCAGTAAATTACAGGTCAGGGTTCGGAAGAAAATGGGTACTTAGTCACTTATTTCCTCCTACCTCCTTTAAGTGCTCTTGAGAAGTCATGACATGGTTTTGGCAGAGCCAATCTGAGTCTCACACGACCTCGGGGGACTATAATCATGACGAAGTCCATGCACTGGGGAAGGGGGTCTGTCACATTCATATTATTACTGCAGCTGTAGGCAGCCGACGGTGGAGCAAAACAACACAGTGTAGGCGCTCTCTCGTCTCAGCCACTTATTTCCAGATGGAGGGAAGATCAATAGAGTTAGTGAGATTTACTACAGCTAGGAGGAGAAAGACCATTTGCAGTGGGAGGAGGACAGTGTTTTCTTCTTTTAGTCCGTCTTGTTGCTGTCTCTAAAATTGCAAAAGCCATTAAAAATGTTGTTGGGCCACGCAAAAATTGTCACTCATTTTATTTTGGGGTTTCGTACTTAGTGTTGTTTTATTCTTAGTCACTTCAAGAACAAGAAACTTTATAGTCATTTGAAAGAAAGTGCATACATTTTGAAAAATGATACAAAGGGAATGCGGGAACAAACACAACAAATGCAGATGCTTCCATACAGGTGCGCAGCCTGGATTAACAGAGCAATTAACATCCAATCACGCTCTGTAGAATGTATAAAAAAGCATATCATTGCCAGCTGTCGTGATTTTGTATCAAGCTGGCAAGATGAAAAGATCTGTGTGACTTTGGGTTCATTGTAGAGGCATGGAAAGCAGGAGCTTCAGTCCCTTGCAAGGCTCTTTGACCGACAGGCAGTTGTTTTGGTTTGATTTCTCAACTGCAGTTCCAGGCATCATGAACAATTAGGCTAGTTCGAAACCTAAACTAGTGGATTCCCACCGAGGACTGATCACTGTTCCATTTGGTAGAGCAGAGTACATACACAACTTGGTGAAGACTTGGCAAAGAAAGGGCTCATTAGTGCTTCACTGGGACCTGTGAATGAAGTGACATCTGCAATTGGATCTGAAGAGTTAAGTAAACAGGGTTAGACAGAGCAGCTCTCCTCCTACTCAATGCAGGAAGTGATCAGACTGACAATTACATAGCGACATTATAGTCAGGTTGCAGTACGTAAACCCCTCTTTACAAAGACAGCTGCACATTTAAGAATTCCGTGGTGCAAAACCCTTGGGCACTGGACTAAAAAAGGGCAGGAAAAGTGAATGGGAATTGGGAAATGGGAAGGAATGGTGAAATGAGTCATCTGTCACCATGTTCTCAACAAATGAGTACAAAGTACATGAGTGGCGCATACTAAGAAAACAATACAGGCCTGAATGCTTGATCCCTGCAATGAGTAGTGGCGTGTGGTCTCATCAAGTTTATGACCATCTAATTTGTCTTGTCCGTATTGATGGAGCGGTTGGTTCCTTTTGCCTCCGCATGCAGCCTACATGCAGATTCATCACTGTGAGTGATGAGTCCCGCCACTGTCGTGGCATCTGCAAACCTGACAATGTAATTGCCTAGATGTCTGGCTGAGCAGTCATAATTCAACAGTGAGTAGAGAAGAGGGCTCAGGACACAGCCTTGGGGGATTCCCGGTGGTGAGAGTGAAGCAAAAGAAATCTGAGAAAATGTTGCCGTGGATTCTGACCGTCTCGGGCCTCCGTGACTGAAAATCCATCATCTGTAGTTCCACGGAAGCTGGAGAATGTTGGTCTGGAGTCACTCCGCTGGGAACAGATTTTGCCTCGATAAAGATCTGTCGGGCCAATCAAATGATTTTGGTGGACTTTGTAGTGATGGACGGAAGAGAAACAGCAACGTAGTTATTCTTTCTTTCTTTCTTTTACCTTTATTTAAACTCGTTTGTACACTGAGGCGAGCCTCATTTACAGTGCAGACGAGAGTACAGAGCAAAACAGACAAAATACACAACAGATATTCACAATAAAATACCATAAAGAACAGAATGAAAAAAAAGGATCAGAGGAAACAATTGCAAACGGTGGACAGGGAATTAGTAATTAATGATTTGAAGTGATTGAATGGGACGAGTGAGTTTAACTTAAGAGTTAGCTGTAGATGATTCCAGATGTGTGGGGCATAAGCTGAGAGGGCAGACCTCCCCAGCTCAGTCCGAATTTTGGGAATATACAATTGCAACCAGTTGCTAGAGCGGGTATTGTAAGTGATTGTGGACTCAACAAGTAATGAAGAGATGTAGATGGGAAGTTTGCCGATGAGGGCTTTATAAATGAACAGAAACATGTGGGAGTCACGTCTTTGAGCTAGGGAGGTCCACCCTACTACGCCATACAGAGTACAGTGATGGGTGGAGTAGGTGGCACCAGTAATGAATCTAAGGGCAGCATGGTAAATGGTATCTAGGGGTTTAAGAGTGGAGGCAGAGGCATGCATGTAAATGATGTCACCATAGTCTAAAACGGACATGAAAACAGCTTCAACTAATTTCTTTCTGCATGCCAATGGAAAATTAGATTTTTTTTCGATAAAGAAAACCAATTTTTTGACCTAGTTTTTTTACAAGATGATCGATATGAGAGTTGAATGTAAGTTTATCATCAATCCAAATGCCAAGATATTTATACACAGAGACTCTTTCTATATGGGAACCATGTTGAGTGCGGATGTGAAGATTAGAGCATGTGTTGTAAGAATTTGAAAAGAACATCCATTTAGTTTTTTGTGCATTCAGGGTAAGTTTAAGATTAAAAAATGCTGTCTGTAGAATATTGAAGGAAGTTTGCAGATTTTTTATGGCTATTTCAGGTGAGTTTGCGATGCAGTATAAGATTGTATCATCTGCGTATAAATGAGTATAGCAGTTTGATAATGATGAAGATATGTTATTTATGTATAATGTGAAGAGGACTGGGCCCAGAATTGATCCTTGCGGCACACCCTTAGTAATGGGTAAGAGGTGGGAATGAGTAGAGCCAAGTGAAACAAACTGTTGTCGATCTGATAGATAATTTTTGAACCAGGTGCAAGTCACGGGGCCAAAGCCTGTCTTAATTAATATTTCCAGGAGCAGAGTGTGATCGACTGAGTCGAAGGCTTTGGAGAGGTCAACGAAAATGGCAGCACAATGACTTTTTTTATCCAGGGCAGTTATAATATCGTTCAAGACCAGAGTGGTGGCAGTGAGAGTACTGTGCTGTGGCCTAAAGCCAGATTGGTGTGGATTCAAAATGAGATTAGTAGATAGAAATTTTTTGAGTTGAAGGTTTATTGAGGACTCTAGTAGTTTGGCCAAGCAAGACAATTTAGAGATGGGTCTGTAGTTATCTGGATTACAGGAATCACCACCCTTGTGAAGGGGGACTACGCTTGCTATTTTCCAGATACTCGGAATGGAACCTGATGAGATGGAGAGATTGAGTATGTAAGTTATTGGCTTAGCAATCAAATTAGCTGAAAGACGGAGAAAAAAAGGGTCTAATTCATCAGCACCAGTAGCTTTCTTTGTATCCAATGTGCGAAGAGACCTCAATACAAAGTTTATGTCAACAGGGTTTAAATTGAACTGAGGACGATCGGAGGAAGGTAGGGATAAAAAGGGTTCATTAACCAGAGATTGAGGTGGTACAGCTGGAGAAAGCCCAGTCTCACTATCAGAGAGGTTGCCAACAGCAGAAAAATGTCTGTTAAATGCATCACAGATATCAGGTTGATCTTTAAGAATAAGGTCATTAAGCTTAAGCTGCATAGGTACAGGTGTGGTAGAATTATTAATGCTTTTTACTGCTTTCCAAAATTTCTTGGGGTCTGATCGAGAGCTGGAAATCAGGTTAATGTAGTAATTAGACTTAGTATTGCGGACTAAAGCAGTACATTTATTGCGTAATTGTCTGAAAGCGGTCCAGTCACACAATGAATTAGTACGTCTGGCTAAGGACCAGGCTTTTTTACGCTTAATGAGTAGGTCTGAAAGCTCAGAAGTGAACCAGGGACTGGATCTATCTTTTACTCTGGCTTTTTTCAGTGGAGCATGTTTATTGATAATTGAGAGGAACGATTTTGTAAAAAAATCTAATGCTGATTCAACATCAGGAATATCAGAGGTGCGATGGATGTCACTGTGGGAAAGATCACCAAGGAAGGCTTGCTCGTTAAAATTTCTAAAATTTCTTTTTAAAATAATTTTACAAGAGGTTCTTTTTAAATGACATGACCTGACACAGGCAATGGGGCAGTGATCACTGATTCCCAAATCAAAGACACTAGCTGAGGAGATTCGATCTGGACGATTTGAGAAAATCAGATCGATGACTGTGGATTTGAGGGGGTTGTCTAGATTGGGACGTGTCGGTTCATTGATTAACTGGGAGAAATTTAGGCTGGCAGAAATCTGCTTTAAATAATTAGATGAACTATTTAGCCAGTCTGAATTCAAATCACCAAGAATAATGGATTCGGTTGTACAGTGGAGGGATATTAATTCTGCAAGATGATCAAAAGAGGCAGCATCTGCGGAAGGGGGTCTATACACTCCAGCAACAATGATAGTATTATGTGGTCCAAGTTGAATTTTTAAAGCAATAAACTCAAGGGATTTGGGTATGGTTATGGCACATAGAGTAGAAACAGAGAGAAAGGATCTGGTGAGAATGGCGACACCACCACCACGACCAGCTCTATCACTTCTAAAAACATTGAAACCATTGATGGATATGGAAGAGTCAGGGACAGATTTTTTAAGCCAGGTTTCAGTGAGAACTAAGACATCAGGCTGGGACTGGGCAATTAATACGTTTACATGATCCAATTTCTGACGGCTGAGGAGACTGCGGATGTTCCAATGAATGTGATGTGAAGTGATCTATATGGTTTATTTGTCACATTTACTGGGATGCTTTTCGGTGCAGTGAGACCGCTGCGCCGACAGGGGGAGCCATACGGAGGCAATGCGAGTCAGGAGTCACAGGAACGGAGGGTCAGTTCGATGTTGGAAGCTAGGAAGCGTGACCCATATGAGTTTGGGTGTAAGCCGTCTCTTTTGAAAAACTGATGCCGATTGTTTATTATACACATCATCTGAGCACCATTGGGACGAAATAGTTTACAACAAAATGTCTTTGACTGGTTGTAGGACTATCTATTTGCATGCAGAGGCATTTCATTTTCTCCAGACAAATATCAACTGTACATTACATCTGTGCTCATTAATATCAGTGCAAAACGTTAAAGATGGCAGCTTAAGTAACGATGAAGCTATCCACAGCTTTTCATGATTTACATTTGTACTGTATAATTATCATAGAGGCACATCTGCTTTTGGAGGTTTTCTCAGCTGTTTACCGGCCACTTCATTTTCAGCGGCAGCTTTTGAAACATTCGACTACTAAAAAGACTCTCCACACTGAAACAAACACGCTGCCAATTAGCGGAGCTGTTAAATCCACCTCTGAAGAGAGGAGAAAGAGCACACTGGGTAGAGGACACTTTCCTAATGAGGGGTTACAATGTGTGATTTTTGCGATGCGGGCGGATAATGCCACTTGAAACCTGGGAACCAAAAGCGTGATAGTTCAGCGTGAAAGGCAAGATGATAAAAGCCTTAACAAGCTCTAGATGAAAAAAGTGGGTTTAAAAGGTTGAAAGAAACAGGCAGGCAAATGAAACTAGAGAGAGCAAGGAGAAGCAGCAACCAGATTCAGGTGAAATTAAGAAAATGAGCAGACTACACACAGGACACAAAATGCTAGAAAGCTACGACAGATCTTTAAGTAACTACCTGGGCATGGTAAGATGGTGGTATAAATACTGCAGGGGCTGATTGGGGAAGTGGAACCAGGTGAGAGGGTTGGGGGAGGCTGGTTAGGTGACTCTGCTGGTGGGAAAAGCAGGTATTCTGAAATGAAAAGGAAAAGATTGATGTAAGGAAAACAAAGACAAGATGCTTTATACCTGGTTTCTAAATAATATAGAAACCCGGTATAATATAATATAAAAATACCAGTTTGTATACACTAAGAAGTGGTTTAAACCGGGCTGGCCATCTTTACATGACTGGTATAAAATGATCCATGAAAGAATCACTTTCTCCATCAAGTTGAAGGAGGCTAAACTCGATGAAATTTGGAGGAAGTGGAAGAAATATATTTCCATATATTGCCCTACCTTTGTATAACGTACTATTTATTTGTATGCTCTAATTGTGTTGTAAGTACAACGAAGCTTTCATGGGACCAGCTCAAACCTATCTGGATTTTCTTCTCTCCTATATCTGGAGTCATAAACGTCTGTCCACAAACCAGGGCGCTCTTCAAGTTCTTCCCAGAACGCGGTGCATGGGGTACGAAGCATAACCTCCTGTGTAGTCTTGCTGTACGTGGAACACAAGTTTTTTTCTGTGGCCCACTCCAAAGACCTTCCATATGCCCATGACGGTGGCGTTTACCACAAGAAAGTGATTGCCGGAGAGTGATTGTCTTGTACTTGGACCACTTTCGCTGTAGTGGTGTGCTGCTGCTTCCGTCACCATGAAGATTCCCTGTTTCCAAGTGTATCTCAATGATCAGAGTTGGCATATGCTCTCTTTCTATCTCTGCACCTCTCTTGCACCTTCAGCTTCAGCATGTCGAACACTTATACTCCCAGTTCCTTCTATATATTATGCAGCCTGCTTTTCAGGGTGCTGATGTCAGGCAGAGGAATCTCCGTGTCGTGAAGCAGGCTGCAGCTGTGAGCCTGTGGCAGAACAGTTTTGTGGCCCTTTTAACTGTGTTGTCACTCTATTTGGTGGCTTAATATGTGAAATACTGTATACATGATGGCTACACATTTTTCATATTGATAAATCGCTCGCTACATAAATTTAGCACAATTTGGCTGGCTATTGCATGAGGATGTACTGGAGGATCTGTGGTACACCCTCCTCTTTGTTTCCAGGGTATGCATAGATATGGTTGCAGCACCATCTGCCCTCAATTGCAGTGTGCCCTTTTTTTGTTGAAATAGTTCTGGTAAAATGTGCCTGCAGACTAAGATTAATTGTCACACATTCCAGATACTATTTCATAACTGTCAATTACAATTTTATTGCAGCCAGGTATTATATGACATGGCAGTAAAACACACTTCTGTTTCTCAAGTTGGTCGGGTCGAGCCCCTTCTTGGACCGATTCGTGCACCCAAATGCAACACAACCATGGTGATACACATCTATTGGCGGGAATACCAGTCCCGCTTGAAACCGGTCATGATACTTGACAGTGCTGGTTTTCAGTGGTGCTGGCTCACAAATACGTGGAAACGAAGATCACTCCGTTAGCCAATTCATGACAACTGTGTATTTAGGGAACTATATTTTTGTATTATTATCAAGAAATTGCATGAAAACACCAAAACCAAGATGCATTGCAAGGGGTAGGACCCAAAGGTAGGACACACAAAGGAAGCAAGATTCGATGAGTAACCCAAATAATCCAAAAACCAAAAACCCAAAACTTGTTTAGGGAACAACACTGACACAACAGGTATATCAGGGAGTGAACGAGGGACAGGTGGAACCGGCGAAACAGACAGTTTCACAATCATTTGTTAATACATATCTATTCTACTTATATCCCCTAAATAGACAGATAACTGATGGGGTCAATAAATCTGATTAAGCTGCCTCCTGTCTATTCTGCTTTGTGTAATCTACCCCAGAATGTTTTAAGCTGATCCACATAAAAGGTGAAAGTGTGGGAGGAATCAAATAAGGGGACCATTTTAACTTAAAGGCCACCCAGCAGGTGGACCATGTTCTCTTTTGTCACCAAATGCCATTGTGCATCTATTTTCTATCTGAAGATCATCAGTTAGCAGCAGTAAAACAACATGGTGAAATTGTGTGATGGATGCCACTTTTCTATTTGTACATTTAGGCCTGCAAACAATAGATCGTTGCACATGTCTGCAGAAAAAAAGAGTAAACATCAGTCTAGTGTCAACTGAACAAGAAAATATAGACAGAGAAAAAGGATGGTGGAAACTGTAGCTCTCCAACTTTTGATGTCTTTGAGATTTTTCTTCAGCTAAGATGCCTATCGAACTCTCCTCCACAATCCATTTTTCAGCATTACACGGACAGATTACGCGGAGCCAGCGGGGACAGAAGATGACAGATTCCTCCGAGTAGTTATAAAGCAGCTTCAATAACGTATCAAATGAAACTTCGGGAGAAAAAAAAATGAGCAGTCCTTGATTGCCGCTAGAAGCCTTTTCTTAGAACGACACAGGGCATTCGCAGATGGCCGAGATATCGTGAAACCGAAATGCCGCAGATGGAAAGGAAAGCCCAGTGTGTCCCCACTGTGATCGCCATGGACACAGGCTACGCTACAAAACCCCATTAAATATTCCAAGTCACTCATTAATCGGCGTAATGTGACAGATTTACCAGGAAAAATGGCAATGTCAGCTTTTCCACATATGCAGATTCGTACATTTAAAGAAAGCTATGTTGCAAGTCTGACTTGAAATTGCTGTAGTAATTATAAAAAAAAAGTCATCACAGGATTTTGATTACTGTCATAAACCTCCAGTATATTTAAAAAAAAATGTTGCAGTTTCTTAAAGGGGACTGATCCAGGACAGATGGAGGAACCGGATTCAAAGATGCTTTATGGAAACATGTCCCCGGCCCAGTAAGCTCTCTCCATAATCAAATAAGTGCTCAGATCCTCTGCATATGACTTGATATACAGTCCTATTTATAAATCCAGCCCCTTAACCTTTTGCCCATTGCGCATCCATTTTGGCAACAGCCAGAACGGCTTCGCTCAAGAAACAAGACATCCATAACAGTGCATTTGAGATAAGTGGCAGTCCATTTCCCTTCACATTAGGACTCGGCCAAAGGGAAACGTGTTTTTATTTTTTTTTTTTCCTTTTTTTTTTTTTCCCTCCGTCTTCTCATTGTGCACAACAGCATATCCGTCTTTCATCAGCCCGGAGAGTTGATCAATTATGCATGCAGCCTTTCTTACTCAAGTACATGGGAGCTTCACGGCTGATATGGTGATGCGGCGGGCGCCAAGGTGTTCGCGTGCTGTGAACAGGGTGTCACCGGCCGCTGCCTGTGGCTACGCCTTCGGCTCATACGCGCGTCCGCCACGGAAGTTCGCGGTTTGTTCAGCCGCTTGACATTTTGGATGCGTTTAAGCCGCAAAATTCGAAGTGTAAAAAGCCATGTTCGCTGAGGCTGAAAAGACTGCTGCAAAGGGATTTATAAACCGAGTGCCGTCGTATATCTGAGACTTAATGGCGACGTTAAAAGCCCTGAAAGCCTCCTTTCACAATTAGCTCCTCACAGTAAGTGAGTGGCTTCTACATGGAATAAACACACTTTTTTTTTTTCAAATTTAATTCCCTGCATTTTGTGGCAGAGTGTTTCTGTTGTCTTGTCACTGGCTCGTAGCGAGCGGGGCTCATTTAGACAAAAACAATCAGCCTGCTTATGTTGACGCTGCCAGTCAAACCTAATCAAGCTACATCCCCACGGTGCCCCTGATGAGGCAGATTATTAGTTTTTGAGTGAATCTTGAACTTTGATTATTCACTATTTGGTGTCTCGTATCGAAGTATGATTTTGAGGTACTTGTATTATATTGTAATGTTTTCTTTTCAGTCCACTTTCTACTGAAACACCTGTTCTTCCTTGCTGATAATTTTGATGACACATGGTTTCACGAATCAAGCATTATGAAGGTGTTACTTTGGGCTCTAGTAACTGTGACAGCATCTCTCACAAATTTCAGATTTTTGGACACAGCCTATCAGTCTTTATTGCAATAGCAATGGAAGGAAATTACTCTTCCCCCACGTCGTGCAAACATCACAGAGGCCAGTCTTGTTCATGTGGTCTGAGGAAGCTAAGAAGATCATCCTAATTCCAACTGATGCAAGGAGGCCCACAAGAGGAAAACCTCCAAGTATCAGGACCTCGTCGAACAGTGCAGGGACAAGGGATGGCAGACCTGCTGAGGTTGGTTGCAGGGGTTTCCCGGCACACTGCGCGTGGAAGACGCTCACAGCTCTGGAAATAGCAGGAACGGAGAGGAAGGCAGCATGTCCGTAGATTAGGGGAGGCAGCAGAAAGAGCATCTTGTTGGCTTTGGAATAGGAGGGAGGAGTTGAGCAAGGGGCCAGGAGGAGATGGGCAGTGACTGGCCACCACCAGTGGCACTGAAAGCCCTGCATATCTGACTAAATATCAATTTCTACCTGCTGCAGGGACTCGCTCCCACTTTTTCTAATCTCTGCAGATTTAATATTTTTCTTAACTAAACACCTGACAGACTGAGATAAACACCTTCACGTTGAGTTTCAATTACCAAGGCTGCTCAAGCAGTGACCTCTGTTTGTTTCACTGTAATAGACTTGTTGCATGTGATATTTTACTTATTAACATACCCAGTGATTTGGGGAGGCAGCTGTACTGTAATTGTGGAGGATGTGCGGAAGAAAGTAATTAGATCATTGTGACGCTGTGTTTTGCCTGCAGCTGTCTGTTTTTCATTAATTTTTCCTAAATGAGTTTGTCAGATCCCTCCTTCTTCGTCAGTACAGAAGTCCAATTACGTTTTTATTTGTGCGTGATTATTTGGGCATTGAATGATGGCTGTTCACGGCAATGGATCGTACACGATGACCCCCCGGGGGTTGTTTTTGACTCAAATAAGCAAAATTGAATTCATATTAAGAGAAGGTTAAGGTGATGATGAATTTCACCCACCAGCAAATTACAGATGACAGATTTATCTTTTTTTTTTTTTTTTTTGATGTGCTGAGTGCTGATCACATTCTTCATGTTATTGGTATCCTCTCCCATCACTTGGATCTGAAACATGGTGTTTCCATTACAGGGAGGGGTACTATAAATATTAAATTGTGCTAAAATGCTCTGTTGGGCTGATGCCATGGAAATATGGACTGTCATTTGTGCATTTGTGCTCCAAACATTATCCACTTCTGATTTCAGGCCGATTGTCTGCTCGTGAAAGAGTGAGGGAGTTGGTTCTTATATGCACAGCTAATGGCTTTTCCTTTCATTACTGCCTTCCTTGAGTGCACAGAAATTAACCTCCACATGTTAAAAGTCTAAATAAAAGGCAGGAAGAAAAACTCTGTGGAAAACTTCCCAGAAATTAGAAGAGTGAACCCGACTCTGCCTGTTGTCTCGGGTGGTCTCAGACGTTGTTCTGTTTCTGTCACTTCATGTCTAATTAATTAAGCCTGCCGGGTCCTGTCAGAGTCCCCAGCAGCAGAAGCAGGTTACCTTGGTAGCCGCTGATCACAATACACGCTGCTGTAAGCAGAAAGTACTGATGGTAGAGTAGATAAGTACGCCTTCTTTTCTGAAGTATATTTATAGTCACTCCAGTGTTATTAATTGAGCTAAAAGGCAGCTATAGTGGTTCTATGTACATGTACATGTAAACTGAACATCTTTATACATTTGCTCAAAATGGTTTTAAGACTGGTAGCCTGGCATGGCCACACTCAGTTCTTCTCAGTATATGAGACCTTTGCGCACAATTTTCCAAACAATCAGATCCATTTATTAGAAAACAAATTCAGATTAAAGTACAGATTGCTGCAAAATTGCGTTGCTCTTACTCTTCTAAAGTCCGCTCAAACTGTTTCATTGGCCCCGGAGATCTTTGGCAGAACATGATCAGTTCCCAGCGGAGCCACTCCAGGCCAGCTTTCCCCCAAGAGGTTTTGGACAGGTTCAAGAATCCTTGAGGTAAGCTAAGCTAATTGCTACAGATACCTCTGTCTTCATATTTTCAAGTTTCTCCTATAACTCCCTGGACTCAACTCAGCATCACCTCGCTTACGGCCTTATGGCTGAATGGAGCAATCCCTGCAGCCGGGTCATTTCAGAATTGCGGGTACATTTCGCGTCTCCCAGAAAAACCGTTGGTTATTTCCCCCTAAAAAAGCCTTTACGGGATCTGTTTTAAATAATATTGCTAATTATATTGAATTTTCACCAATAATAATGTTTAGTGTGTATTTTAGGCACAATTTATATGTAAAATATTCATTAAATGATTCCCACCCCCCCAATTATTGACTGTCTTCAGCTTGTGATTCACACATTCATAGTGAATTAACATGAAATAATTCAATATAATTTGCAGTTTTTATGTGCTAATTCTATAAATACTTATACAGTCAGTTGCACAGAGTATTTATTTTCTGTAATACCTGGGATTTCAACATTAAAAATATATATTTTTTATCTGTCCCTATGATCCGGTCAACTCTGTTATCTCTGTTATAAAACCACATAAAAAACCCTACAGCATTCAAATAAAAACATGTGACCTGCACCCAGTGATGTCACTTCGTCTTGCAGAAAAGATTTGGAGGGAACTATGGTATGTTAAACTTTCTCTCTCATGAATTTGTACAAAATGTTGAGAATACACCAACAGTAGATTAATTATATGTCAACTCTGTTACTATGATATTCTAGTGAGTCTGTCCATCATTTTTTTTAAACAATTATATGATGAAAATTCATAAAATTATGGTTTTATTCATGACATGTGGTATCTGGTTTTAAGCTAGCACGTGGAGTTAACGCACAAAATGGTGGAAAATGTCAACTCTGTTACATGTGTCAAAATTTTAATGATAACAGAGTTGACAGTGACTAACAGAGTCAGATGTTCCCAATCACTTCTAAGCATTTTGATTTAGTTTAGACATTTACTGTGGGTTCTGGGCTATTTAGGCAAGATTTCTGATATCGCTTTCCAGGTCAAGAAAATGTTATTATTTTCTAGATAGATGAAGATGAAGGTGTCGGCAGCAGAAAGGCAACAGCAATACAGGATACGGCAAAATGTTGACCATGAAATTTGACCATGAAATTTGGAAAAAGACAGGGAGAGATGGAAGAAAAAGAGAAATGCAGGGAAATCAAGTGGGAGAGAAAAGATGTGATTGGACAGTGGTGTGTCATTAAATATGATGATGACTTTTATCCTTGGACCATTGTTGAGGTCAATGAGACACATGCAAACGTCACATGCATGCACAAAGTGGGGGAAAATTGCTCCTACTGGCCAAACCGTGAGGATACTTTGTGGTATCCCTTTGATGATGTTGTCAGAATCATCTCACAACCAACCCAAGTGACAGGACGCCATGTTGAAATAGACAAAGAAATATGGTCTGAAATCACCAGTGATTAATTTTTTCGAGGGAGTGAGGAGGGTGACAGTTGTTATTTTGTTGTGTTGTTATTGCTCAAATTGATGAATATATTGATTTTCAGATGTTCTATGAAATATTTCTACATTTAAAAAGTTTTAATGTTACTGTTTTTGGCCTTTTACGCATGGTTTGTCAACTCTGTTATTCATGTCAACTCTGTTCACATCACCGTCAACTCTGTTTCACCAAGTTTTGTTTCAAAAAAGCTATAATGAAATATGTTTTATTGTTGACAAATTAACCAGAAGCTGTGTCATAACTAACATTCTCACTACATGAAATTCCAAAGCATTTCATTCATTTTTGGAGCTATATTTAGAGAAAATGAAAACCGAAATGGCAACTTTCCAATTAAATGTGTCAATGTTTTTACTCCTGAAAAAATAGTCTTTATCTTAGAAAACTTAAAATTGAATTAGTGGATTTAAAGACAAAAGTTCCCATAGGAAAGACATGGTTTTAAAATGTATTACATTTGAGTACTATAAATATTTACCCTAATTTGTCTGCAACAGAGTTGACGGATTTTACCGTTAGTACGATGATTTTCAGATTAAATATTTTAAATCTTACATGTGTAAGCTTGGCAAATACTGGGAGTGTTAAATTTAAAGTATTCTCTATGGGAATGAAAAAGGTTTTACAAAAAAAAAATTATATTTTTTCTTATTTTGTCTAAACTTGAAATGTACCCGCAATTCTGAAATGAGCCAGCCATGTTTCCAAAATCTTGTTAAAAGCTTTAAACCAAAAGAATAGAAGTTGCCATAATAACAGTAGCATAGCAAAATTTTACATCTACAGTCTGCATACTTTTGGCCTTGCTGTTTCATTACATGACTTTGAACCTGAAACTGTTGCTATCTTTAAATGGGGTAACTTTTACCGGGCTCATGAGAAAAGTTCATATTATTTGCCACCTCTTGATGTATTCACGTTTTAAGTGGAAGTCTTCTGAAAGGTCAAAGTTCCCGCATTGTGATGTCTTTAATGGCATTTTCAAAAATGACACAGGTCATTTAGACGTAGTTCTACTTGATCATTACGTGTTTCCATTCCCTACCTTAAGTTACCCGATTGTTAGCTTGCTAAGCTATTAGCCTCTAAGGCACCTATATGCCAACGGTTCTTACGCCTTACATCTAATGTTACCAACAAAGAACGCCATGCATTATGTATACTTCACATCATGGAACCATAAATTCATGCACATGGTTCCTTCCATTAGAAGAAAGCCTGTGCGTTGAATCTGGTCTTAGTTGGGTCCATGTTTGTTTGGATTTTGTTTAAAACTCAGTCTATCTGGTTTTTCAACCCAGAGCCATAGAGGACAGAGAGTCAGTCAGTTGTACAAGGAGCATGTACTGTACATGCTGTTCGTCTGAAATGCATTTCCTCATAAATGTCTCTAGGCACAGAAAACTTCTCCTTCTGTCTCCTCAGGAGTATAAACCAAGGTTTACACAGGACGCTTTGGTAAAAGAAAACACGGCTTTCACTTGGGCACACAAGGTTTTCTGTCTTGTTCAGCAAAACATAATTGACAACAAATTACTGTACTAGACTTGGTGACTGAATCTTGAAAGCCATGAGTGAACATTTTAGTTAGGTTTAACTAACAAAAGTAAAATAGACCCTTTCACAAGTTTAACCATGTATAAGAAGAGCCTGGCCGCAAAAATGCATTGCAGACTACTGACTGCATTTAGTCATTGCTATTTATATATGAGAGTGCTTGTTTCTGGTAGTTGAGATGCGAAGGGAAACTTATATCTTAGGCCATTACTTTGATCTACATTACAATGTTACGAAAATAGATGACGCACAACACACTTCACCGTCAAATCACACTACTTAGCATAATGCACAATGCAGAGAGGAGATGTGAATGATTATCAGGCCTCAGATATTCAGCCGTGTGCCTCAAGACAGAAAACATTTTTTCTTTTATCGGAGACAAAAGCTTGCTCTCATCGGATAAAGGGCGCTTTTTTTTCTGCACAGATTGATTATTGCTGCCAGAAAATGACATTCTTTTCATTACTAATGCTCAGACAAATCTAATATGGATCCATAAAGCCTCCCTCCGATTTATTGTTGTCGGAGCAACTTTTTGGTCCCGCTGGAAGATTGGAATTTTTATTCACATCTTGGTTAAAGTTCAATTTCTTCAAAGGATTGTTATTTAGAGCTGACGGGCAACCCTGAAAAAAAAAAAAAAAAAAACACTTTATTTGATCGCCTTCATCTTCTCTCTAACCATTTATTTTACAAGTATGGCATCTTGTTAAGGCTATATCTTCAAGCACTCGCATTTTGAAAACATGCTGCCTGGTCCCAGTGGGAGATAAATGAGGTAAATTTTCTTGCTGTGCGAGTTACAGGCTGTCCCTGTTACTTCATCCAAGCCATAAATAGGCAGAACCCTGTGACACATTTAATTAAATTCAAAAGCTCAAGCTGTCAGACGTTGTGCTTGGCCCCCCCCCCTGCTTTGCGTCCTAATGGATCCTTGTGGTCCATGATGCCAAATCGGTGCCAGATCCACTGTGTCGGCTCTGGGGACTGATGCTGAATAATGGGGCATTGTCAGATCTTGTAATAAATCCACATTGCCCGATGTAGACGTCAAATTGTCTGAGGAAAAGAACACATCTCCAAATCATTAATCAAGCCCGGGGACCGAGGAAATGAACGAGCGCATGCACATTTTAGATTCGATTTGGAAAAGGCTGAGCTTGTGCAACACGTGATGGGTAATTTGCGAGGTAAACAATGCTCAGTGTGTCAGGGCAAATCCGCTGATCTGGTTTGACGAGGGAGAGGGAGGACAGCACTTCTCTCAAAGCCTTGATTTAATGGGAAGTCTAGCGTAGCGTGATTTGACAGGTAGCATCTGGATAAAATCACACCAGCTGTGCTTAGTCAGAAGGTAAGCCACATGTTGATGAATGAACTCCACGATGTGACAAAAAGCAGCTGTGCTCCAGAAGTAGCGCCGCTACCAGATTAGTCTGTGTTCTCCATCTCTGCTTTGTCATGCTGTTCTCCAGTGATGGACAGGTAGATAAGAGATTAGCATTTGGCGGCAGTCTATCGGATTGCAGCGCGAGGATGGAAATCCAATTACCACTTCATTTTATCATATCATGCAGGGGTGCGTGAGAGTGGGATAAGCTTCGCTAGAGAAGAGACATTAAGAGTAATCTTAAAGGGGACAAACACACAATTTAAAGCTACAGTATGCTTCAGTTATACATTTAAAAACGTTGTATAACGTCTTTACTGTCTGTGATGGGATATACTCGGTGGGTGAAACAAGTGCAGGATATGGAAGGCATCAGCGAGTCATGATCAAATTGTTAAGGGATTTAATTTGATTGCTCGGATGTGCATTACTCTGTGAGCGTGTATTCTTTTCTCAGCCATGATGATTTGAAGCTAGATAACACCCTCTACTCAAATGATCGATCCTGAACCATTCCTTCTTCTGTTCCAATATGTTGCCATGTTGGACAACTCCTAGACAACAATATGGTTGATGGCCACCTAAAGTGCGTGTACACAATCCATATACTGCACAAGGCTTTTACGTATCAATATGGAACACCCTTTAGTCTGTTTCTTATGTGTAGCGTTGTGGTGGGCACGTAGCCGCTGGCTAGTTTCCACCATTGTCTGTACACTATATAAAGACAGATGAACCCTCTGTGACACCACTAATAGCATTCCTAAAGGGCGGTTTTGAAGCTCATTGTGCATGGCGCCAGTTATCTTGGCAGTGTCTGACTCCACCAAACTCCTGGCTATTTCAAAAATGGGCAAAGAGATGGAGTGGGAGTAATACAGCTAGCCACCCCCCAGCCTTGATGTAACTTAAACAGGTTAGTTACTTCATAAAACTCGTCCCTACAGTTGTCATGAGTAGGAACATTAACTACAGAGACCAAAACCACCAGTCTTTGTTTTGTTTTTTTGTTTGTTTCTGCTGTAAAGTTAGTCATTTTAACATGGCAGCCTGTGAGGACTAACTCGCTGTTGGAGCAACCCAAAAGAGATCGGTTTTTTGAAGGTATTAAAGGTATGCTAGGAAGTTTGGAAAACAAAAGAACTAACAAGCTTGTGTTATTCAGTTGTTTGATTAGGTTGACAGTCAAAATTGTGTAAATGCACAGTTAAATTCAAAAAGGCACTAGTTCAGTATTCCGGACAGCTGTGCGGAAATGAGCGTGGAAATGAGTGTAAAGATGGCAAACCTTGCCAGAGATTGTGTTTAGCTGTATCTGAAAGGTAGATTGCCGAGACCTGCTGTACAGTGCACTCACTTGGCAGTACACTTGTTAGGTACACAGGTGAAAAAAGAAGCTTCATGAATGTTATGGTTTTTAGCATTAGCTTTAAAAGCTGTGGTTTGTAGTACTATTTAATTGGTTTGTGTAAAATGTTTTGCTGACCCCTTTTCAATGTAACTGCACTGACCTTTATTTTCTACATGAATATGAAAAATGTCACAAAAGTAAATAAGTCCTCTATGCCCTACAGTAATACTGTAGGGCCCACGACACCAATAGGGTTGAGATTTAGAATTTCCAAGTATTTCAATGAGTGTAAAGGGTTAACAGCATCCCAAACCACATTCTCCAAAATGATCATACAGTTGAATGACCACCTTTCTGACGTTGTCCCAACACAAACTGAACCTTAGAACAGTCATGAAGGGGGTGCAGGACTGTTATAGTAGAATTAATTAATTTTCACCATAGACAGTATGAAGATGGTTTGCGGAACTGCTCCTCAAAAGTGAAGAAAAAGCACACAGAGCTCCCCCTCGTGTCTGGCTGAAGTATAGGTCATAAGCTCCACCTTCTCCACGGCCGAACAAAAACACAAAAATATACATCAAATAATATAATTTTAGGTTAATATGATACTGATGCATGTTCAAGTGTCAGTTTTACAAAGATTCATTTTAGTTAGCTATAGAAACAGGATATGACAAAATGGCGACCACCAGTTGGCATGTCAGCCGCTCTGTAAAGCAGTCCAGTGAGACCATGAGAAATAAGTACAGTGTGTAATCCAACATTTCCTTGTAACTGGTGGAGGTAGAGAAGAGCGTAGTATTAATTAAACGAAAATGAAAGTGAGTCTGGCAGAAGTGTGGTCGGGTCATTAATACACAGGATTAGATGTTACAATCCCTTGTGCCAAAATCCCAGGCAAAACACATTTAGAGGCCCTGTCCAACTGAGAAACCCTAACAAACCTACAGTCATGTGATATGAAGCTTAACCTACAATCTAAATGAAGTAAATGCTGCTGGCTTGTATGACCCACTCAGCAGCAGACGCTAACTCAAACCTTGTGAAATATAAGCTAACCAAATGCTGCTGGCTAGCTTAGCCTACAATCTAAATGAACTAAGTAAATGCTGCTGGCTTGTAGGCCCACAGAGCAGCAGAGGATAATTCGAACCTTGTGAAATATAAGCTAACCTAACGCCGCTGGCTTGTATGGCCCGCTCAGCAGCTAACCATAGCTACCAAGCAACATGAAGACATCAGGAACCTGGTCTAAACAACAGCAGTATGCAGCATGTCATTGGGGTTTTCAAGTGGGCACCTCCCTTCACCAATGTTTCGTTAAGTTAGGCCCACGACACCTCAAGAAGGCTTAACAGTGAACCCCAGCGTCCTGGAGTCACCTCCCTCCACACTGCCACTGCAAAACCCCATTTTTCTCACCATTAATATTAGACACTGTGATTCGCCCCGTTGATGCGGGCTGAAACACGAACCAATCGACCACATCTATAATGATTTGTAAACACACTAAAGTCACACAGCCACCCTTACCCATAGCTAGCTCCCCAGGTAGCTAAAGATATCGGATCACACTGCGCAGACTTTGGCTCCAAATTTGCAAAATGGTGCTGCCCGTATCCCCAAGCAAATAGCGTCAGTTTGGCCAGTGCAAGGAAGTGGCGTCACATTGTCCATATTTATATACAGTCTGTGGTTTTCATCTGTGAACCCAGTGAACTGGCTGATGCAGGACTGTTAGGATGCATTCATTTTCACTGGTGTACCTAATTAACTGGCAAGTGTGTGTGCATTAATAGTCAAAAATGCTGTTTTGAGCCATGCATAATTTACATAAAGCAGAAGGCAGAACAAGAACCTACTCTATGTCTACTCTATGTTCTCCGTTGTTACATAATAACATTGATCATCTACGTAAAGACCAGAGGCGACAGTTCAGGGAGACGTACAGGAGCAACATAACTGATGATAAAATAAAATGCTCAGAGACAGCGAGCTTTTTGCAAAATCTAGTTCAGTGTCGTCACCCGTTCGACTCATTCCAGAGTTTATGGGCTATTTTTTAATCAGCTTCTCCAGCAAATCTTATGACGCAGCAGCCTACGTGACACCGTTTCAGATTTATCGTTAGATGCCATATATTTTACATAACGTGGTGTCTTTACCTGACCCCGTTTGACTCCAGAAAGTCTCAGCTGGAGAGTCTTAATGATGTTCTCCACGCAAAAACATTAATGCCCCTAAGAAATGGATGTTTGTGCAGCTGTCAGTTCCTTCTTGCAACTGATGTCACCATCTTATGGTAATGCTATCAAGCTGGTTAGAAGGAATCGTGCATGTGTCACATGGCATATTTGTTTTTATCTGTAAATGTAAAGCATGCAACTGTATTTAGCTGCATTAAATAACAAAAGAAAAACTGCAATCTGTTATATCGTTGTAATTTTTATTCTTGATCTGCCGCTTCTGTATAATACATTGTAAATAGTATGCACAGGTTATGTACAGTTTGATTTCTTTTCACCTTAGAGGCACGAGGTACATATTCACAACTTCCTCCCCCTCAGATATTTCAGCACCAACGATATTTTAGGACCGCACCAACGTGTGACAGGCTGTCTGCCTCGAAATGCCTTATGAGGACGGTGGTGAGATTTAAAGAGCAATAACATCTAAATGTTTATGATGGCGGTTTGAGGAGGGAGTCTGGAGCCGGTGCTGTGTATTTTTAGTTTCTCCGAGGATATGCGTCTGCTCGCAAGTTACATTCGAATTAATCGCTACTAGTAAATGGGAGCAAATGGCTCTTTAGTGATAATTTATTGTACAGTATAGGACGACATCTATGGCACAGAATGGATGTTTATTCCACACAAATTGAGTTTTCTGTGGCAGAGTGTGACAAGTTGCCCGCAATAACGCCTATAAAATGGAACCGCATCAGACATGCTGGTGTCTGTGTAGAAAAAAAATTTCTAAACTCTCCGAAACACCCCGAAAGCCTCATAACATACCATTGGCTAAATTGGAGCAAATCTGAATCAGTTGAGAGTCTGATCAGTTGCCTGGCAACAGTGTTAGCGTTGGCATCAACAGGTATTACAAGCTTAGAGTCTTTAAATATATACTTTGGAAGGCTCCATGTGACAACAGCAGATATACGGTGTATAGATTTCTGACTAAAAAGGGAATCTTCAGTAGGGTCACCAGGTTAAGTACACTTTATGTGGCACAAATAAAATAATGCTGAATCAATTTTTAGTTGGTTTTATCTATTTATGGCGAAGTTTTGCAACGTTTCTTCCATCTTTGTGTCCTAATCCACGCTGTGTTGAGATGCAAGGCTGAGTCATTTCCCTGTTAATCTGATCAAACAAAGCTGACTTCCATCCGCAGACTTCACTCTGACTGATGCCAAACCCGTCCAGTCACGATCCCTCTATAAATGTTCAGACGATGTGGCTCGAAGAATTCATTTCAGTTTACCAAGTGAAAGCATCTCAACCATATACTTCTGTGCTTTAACTGCCATTGGCAATGTTCATCTCTGACCTCTCCCTTTGGGTTTCTGTGTTCGGCTGCTTTGTTCAGAGATGTAGGCAGAAAAGTAAAAAAAGGGCTTTTTTGAGTCAGCACAAAGGAAAAAGATTGCATACAGTAAGAGGACAGAAAGCTGCAATGATGAAGAATTTAATTCCCTGTCTGCTGAGCCTATGCCTTCCATTTATAATGATCATGCCACTGGAAGATGTAAGCTTTACATCACTGTTATGCACGGTTTATGCTTATGCGTCAATTTGATGCCGTAGCTACGGCGGCAGCCCGGACCCTACGTAGACCCTAACACTGTAGCCTGACGTGGTCCTCCCCAGAAATGTAACTACGCGACGCAGACCACAAGAGCTGTGATTGGTCCGCTTGGTAGTAGCGCGTTTCCGCTTTCGTGTTTCCGACAGCTTCTCCGGTTTTCGAATTTCGAAAGCACAAACCGCGCTTTAGAGAGTCGTAGACAAAAGCAGGCTTCTCATTTCTAGCTGTTGCCGATTCTGACATGTGTGCACCTGCTGAGTGAACGGCCTCACTCTGAGTGCTTTTCTTTTTGGGGGACCACTTACTTCCTGTCCATTTCCACAGAGAAAGACAAGCGCTACTTAAATCAAGTCAGCCAGACCTGGCTGTAGTAAAGCATCGTACTGACACATAATTCTCTAGACATCCCTCAAGGTTTTACTATGAATGGATGCTAAAATCTTACATTGTCTCAACTCAGATCAAAGTCTCAAATGTTTAGCATCAGATCAGAAGCTGCGGGTGTACAGTACCGTGGTTCGGGAGAGCCCTAGACAAAGATGTACACGTTGCTCAATCGTACTTCATGATCAGACAACCCTACCCCAAAGCCCCGATTGACAATCTGTCAGTAGATAGAAGGAAGACTCCTAGGGGTGTTGTGGAGTGTCATCAGTGCACTGTTGGCATCATAGTTTCAAGGAGATTTATAATTGTTGTCAAAATATGCAACAGCTGCCCACCTGGAGCCCCCGTTTCTCAATTTTTTTCCACGCGGCCCCAAATAATTTCTTGGTTTGCCTGTTCTGACGGTGCACCACTCAGAAAAACTCAGAGTGGTGTAGGGAATACATTAAAGTCTAACATTTTGATGGAGCACAACTTCTCTGCTAACAACCAAAATGATAATAAATAAATAAAAATCTGAGCCGAATAAAAATGATTTTCACTGGAAGGGCTCAAATCTTGATCGGGCCACCAGTAGTCCGGGCCCAACGCCAGTCACAAGACGCCTCGATTGAAACCCCAAACTCATTAAAAGAAAAGCTTTACTGAGGTAACAAATCAAATGAGATGAAGGTTTCTATGACTTATTTACTCTATGCAATCAGACTTTTTGCAACCAGTGGAGTTAAGCAAATTAATTCTCCAGTGGAGGCTAAATGTTTTATGTTTCCATCTAAAGTAAAGAGCCAAAAGTTGCATATCTAATGCAAGAAGTTCATTTGCTATGCTTTGCTGTGGTTTTTCACATTACTGTGACTTATGAGACTAAAATACAAACACATGCATGCTTTAATAGTCTCGGGAAATTAATGCAAACACATGCAGTGCAACCTCCTGTTATTTTTAATTACTACGAACACTGTTTCAAGGATCACATGAAAAGAACTGGAGTGCCGTGCTTTGGTCTCTTTAAGTGTCTGACCAAAAGGAATAAAATGGCGTTTGTCCTTTTTAGCGTTCAGCAGCATATTCAGCCCCTTTCATGTCAAAGCACGAGGTCCAAGAGGACGAGCGTGTACTGAGCAACATGCTGTGTATTAAATATCATCTGGCACAATGGCTGAGGTCATAGGGCCAGGGATGAGTGTCGGGCTGAAATGAAGGTTTTCCATCCGAGGTTTTCCGAGGTTTTCCTTGTTTAAAAATACAAGTGCAATGAAGGAAGTATGCTGTATGAACAGTGTACAACCTATTGTAAGTCATGAATAAATAATAATAAAAAAAAACTGAATGAAACAGGAGCGTCTGAGATGAAATATGAGAGCGGTGTAAACAGGGATGAAAACCTGAGCACACAGAAAGCAGAAAGAAACCTGAGGATAATGACTGAAACGTGAGACTTGCTGAATGAGTGACAATGATGAGAGGAAAATGCAATTACACCTTGGCTTGACAACATCACCTGTGACCGAAGTTTGTTAGCGTTTATGTCTTAATTAAAACATTACTATGAATTTAGAAGGTGCCAGTTTCATCCGATGCACACACGTCCTTAACGTTTCATTTAAAAAGAATTAATTGGAGCACAAACCAGCTCTGTCTCTGTCACATCGTTAAAATCCTGAATCTCTTTACAGATCTAAGAGAAACCCAAGCAACTGGAGCAGTGTTTCACCACAAACTGGTAATTACTCTGATTTGTAAGTTCCATGATATTCATTCATTATGTTGCTGGTTTGAATAATTGCTTCTGTGCAAAACTAGTTTCTCAAAACTGGGTCAAAAAGATTGATACTACTCTCATACCTGTCCTATAAATAGTGCCTGTACACCTCTGGTTCTTCCTGATTTAGGATGTACTTGGTACAATTGCATTTAACCTTGGTTCGATTCATGTTCACAGGGCAATCAAGAAGTTCTGATACGCCCTCAACGCTTTGTTCTTGCAAATAGTTTTGTGATTGCGGGGGCGGGTGGGGGGACTAAAAAGGATATCAGGGAATCAGGAAATCATCAATCAAATTGAAAGTGGAAAGTCATTTGTTCTCATTTGAACGTAATGTGATTGCTTCATTCACCCCGCCCCAAACGAATTGATCTGAGGGAAAAACACTCCCTAAGTGTGAAAGCACCTTTAGCTTAGCATAACAATTGGAAATGGGGTAATGGTTGTACAAACCATCTACTACACGCCACTACTTCTTCTTTTCACCTGTTCCCTGTTGCAGGTCCGACTCCAAATCGCCAATCGGCAACAATTAAGGTGGAAGGAACTGAACAAGGCTGACTAGCTGCTGACGTAGGCCACAAAGTAGATTCCGTTGCAGAAGTATAAACCAATCTTCATAAAAACACCAAACTATTCTTTTAACAGCGCATCAATCACCTATCTGTTACAGAAACACTTAGGAGGGTATACCTCTATGGCAGTCTTTCCATAAGGTTTAAGGAAGAAAAACATACTCTAGTCACCAGTGAATGGCAAACACTGTGTACAAAACTTCTAATTCTGTTAATGCCATGTATCCAGCTTGCTTCTACATAGTGTGCAGTATTCCTTTCAGACTAATGGTGATGCAACATCCATCCTTTCTGCACATTCTGCATTAGCGCTACTAATCACATCTTTGGTCCAGACCGGTATTGGCTGCTGGGTGATTTATAACATGACAGTTACTGCATACTGTAAGAGGTCATTTCTTTAATTGCTACTCTACTCCCTCGCGGCAGAAACAAAGCAAGCGAAAGCGGCGAAAGGTGCAATTACGGCTCACTTAAACGGACCAATCAGGTGCCATCAGATCCATTGTTCTCACTCACAAGGGAAAGTAATTCGGAGCTGAAAGGCGGTGATTGCAGCGCTCCAAAAATCCAGCTCCAAATCCATGGGAATGCTATTAAGAATGCAACTGGACTGTGAATGGACTGCTGACTGACTGCTCCACTGAGGCCGTTCTAACTATTCTGAAAGGGGAACTGAGGCCATGACTATTTGCCTTCCCAGCCTAATTCTTCTTCTTTTTAAAATGTTCTAAGCTTGTCTTTGCCTCCGTCGGCTGTCTCCATTTAGACTCCGTGTCTGTAAAATTAAAAGTAAAATATCAGTTTTAATAATGGGCTTCAGCAACTTTAAAGGCTCTTACTCATGCTCACCTCCAAGTGTACAAGGTTTTCAGTGTTAATTTTTAATGAACTGGAGCCACTGAAGGGTTTATCTATGTGAAAATCCACATTGTGATTGTAAGAAAATGTTAAATACTTAAAATATTCTGGCATTTTGGGGAAGAAGAGGCTTTGTAATGCTCTACATAGCAGCTACATAGAAGAAGTGCCATCGGCAGAAAGGTGAGAGGTCACATTACTCCTGTGACATACCACAGCTGACCATTCCTTCCTCTCGCCTCCCACTGAGAAAAGAGGCCAAGCATCACAAGACCCTTGGGTCAGTGTGCACTTACGCCTTCATTAATAATGCATGGCCTTCCATTTGAACCAGCAGACTGTGGAACAACTCAGTGGGACACAGTGCATACTGTCGTTCATACATTAAACATATACGCTGCTGTGGACAGCCACTGGAGAACCTGTCTTTCAAACCGCTGTCATGACACTGACTCAGCTCTCACCTTCATGAATCATCACTCTGTATACACATGTATTCTATCCACGAATGCGTACGTTTATGCTGGGATGTGCAAGGATGAGCACATTGATGTGGTAATTTAGTGGTGGGTGTCTCTTTTATTATTCTCCTTCTTGAGAAGTATTTATTGTTTTTGGATAAAGATGTCAATATATGCAAATCATTTGTGAGTTTGCTGGAAGAATCCATGCATGTTACAAAGCCACAAAAGATACATTTAGTAAGCGGTGTTTACACTCAGTATTTGCACCTGAAGCTATTTTAATCACTATATTTCTTTTTATGCTTCTTTCTGAGCAACATCTGGAGCAAGAATTTCCTATGGAATTAATGAGGTTCTTATTATCTTATCGTGACAAAACATCGTGTTGTTTTGTATCATAACATTTCGTATTGTCTCATTTCCTGTCGTATGGTATTGTATCATATCATAAGGTTTTGTTTGTATCGTTTCGGATCGTATTGATTTGCATTTTATCATATCTTAAGATTTCGTATTGTATCGTTTCATATTGTTTCGTATCACAACATTTTGTATCGTATTGTTTCATATCGTATTGTTTCGTATTGTATAGTTTCGCATCGTATCTTAAGATTTTGTATTGTATCATTTTGTTGCATAACATAACATTTTTGTATCGTATCGTATCCTAAGATTTCGTATTGTTTCGTATCACAACATTTTGTATCATATTGTTACATATCGTATTGTTTCGTATTGTATAGTTTCGCATCGTATTGAATCATATCGTTTTGTATCGCATCAAATCTCATCGTATCGCATCATATCTTAAGATTTTGTATTGTATCGCTTTGTTTCATAACGTAACATTTGTGTATTGTATTTTATCTTAAGATTTTGTATTGTTTCTTATCACAACATTTTGTATCGTATTGTTTCATATCGTATTGTATTGTTTCGTATCGTATATCGTTTTGTATCTTAAGATTTTGTATTGTATCGTTTTGTTTCATAACATTTATGTATCGTACCGTATCTTAAGATTTCGTATTGTTTCGTATCACAACATTTTGTATCATATTGTCTTATATCGTATTGCATCGTATCGTATCGTATCGTATCATTTTGTATCGCATCGTATCTTAAGATTTTGCATTGTATTGTTTTGTTTCGTGACATAACATTTATGTATCGTATCATATCAAAAGATTTCGTATTCTTTTGTATCACAACATTTCGTATTTTAAGATTTTGTATTGTATCATTTTGTATTGTTTTGTATCACAGTATTTAGTATTGTATCATTTCATATTGTACTGTATCGTATCGAATCAATATTAGCAATTGTTAGCAATTAGCATTAGTGTTTTGACCATTTACAGGGGCAGTAGATATATGTGCTATGTACGTATTTACAGTAGTGCTGAAAGTAGTTAGATATAGAAACAATCACCAAAATTTTGATGTTTAACAGATTGACACATTCATCAGGAAGAAAACGTCAAGTGGTTGAAGCTTCACAAGTGCTGTTGTATAAACAGATGACAGTAGTTTCAGCCCTTCACACATAAAATACACGTATAAAAAATGTTTAAATAAGAAATTCTGACATCCTGCCATTTTCTGAATGAGCTGTTCCAACAAAAGGCATAACAAATGGTAATTGTCCAATTAAAGGTTATTCAATACTTTACTTCATACCTTCTGCCCTCATCATGTAAGTGGAAGTGAAGGCAAATATTAAGCTAAATATGGTCCCCTAAGAATGAGCATAAATAGACTCTTGATTGAAGGGCCTTGGCCAGAAACTGCTTCACTGGTATTTTTCCTAATCAAATAAAAGGAGGATGATATTCTTATTACTGTGCTGGATTGGGTATTTCCTGGTGATTAAGGGGAGGCGGTCCGGACTCCCAGACTTCATTGTGAACATTTGACATAAGTTGCTTTTATAATGATCACTATTACAGTCAGGATGACTAACCAAGTGGTTTAAAGTGAAGCAGGGTGTTTAATCTGTGCTCTGCAGATGCAGCTCTGCGTGCATGAGACGCCTCAATGTCACACATGTGCTATATATTCTGTCTCCAGGCTTTCCTTAGTGTGCAACACAACCACCCCTCCCCCATTCGTGCCAAAAATGTGACTCAACTCAAGCAGGATTCAAATCTTCGAGATGCGCACGGGTACTCAAAACGAGCCCCATTTCAGTGTGAAATAATTGTCTGCAGAGGAACGTAATTTTATTTGTATTTATTTATTTATTTATTTTTTAATTTATTTTGGGAACTGCAGGGTCCTGGTGGCTCCGACCAATCAAGACGCTCCGGATTCAAACACCGAGGAGCCTACAAGTCATTAACCTGAGTGATCGCGACTAACTCACGGGAGATCTCCGTGGAGGGAGGGAGGAAGGAAGGGAGGGAGGGAGGGCTGCAAATGTGACGGTCATAAATCCGTGATTTAACTTCAGAGGCACGTCTGTGAGTCTGCACCCAGGTCTGCCTGAACTGTCTGCACACTCGTCAGATGCTGAGGAAGTAGCTCAGAGAGGAGGGGGGAAAAACAGAAGGGAGGGGGGGAAAAAAAAAAAGAAGATTTCAGCACCGGAGCTGTCCGCGGCTGTCTTATAGAAGGCTCTCTTCCTGCGTTCGTAAATTTTCTCTGCGGGACTTTGAGGACAAGGGATAACAAACTGCTGTGCCATTCATCTCTCTGCGGGGCTACCGACGGGCCAGTAAAAGCGCACACACTCCATTCGAGCCAAGTCTTGCCATGCTGGACGGCCGGGCTTGAGACAGGAAGGATAAAGTCCCCAGCAAGTCGCGGTGAACGCCAGCCTTTACCCTTTACGGTGAGTTTCCTACGGGCTCTCGCTCTTTAAAATGTTGCGTAACAAACTGAAAACTGCCTCACGCTGGTGTAGATTCAGCTTTATGATGCAAAACAGCTGGCGGAACTCGCATAGGTAGTACAGATGCTTGTATGGGAAGCATATTTAGGTCAGCCTCCATCTGGGTGTGGATGCGCGCCACGGCTGGTGTCTCATTGCTATCCTTGGCATCTGTGTCTGATTTTGTGTCCCTCTCATGTCATAACAGTGTCCAAAAACAAAATCAGAAACTGGAGTGAATAGAGGGGAGTTCTTACACTATAGTTAGCGCATGTGCGTCATTGGGAGGGTATCTGTTAAAGCACTACTAGCATTTTTTTTTTCTTCTCTTACGAGGTAAGTTGCATTCATGAGAGATTCTGCAACTAAGTGCATGGCCGGATCATTTAGGGTTGGTGCTCATCTCTGCAGCAGACACTCTAGCTGTAGCCCTGTCCACTTTTCCCAGCACTGTCCCACAGGGGAGTGCTCCTGTCCATTAAGCTCTCCATCAGTCTTTGTTTACAACCCCATTGTTGCAGTCCTCCAGCCCACATAGGTGCACAAACAAGCCAGTTCTGGTGTTAACCTTGGAGCGAGTCCTGCCCCTCAGTGTGTGACAGATCCCTGCCGCCTGAGCCGCCTCACCGCCGCCTGCTTCGTGCTTATTGTCAAACTCTCTCAGAGCGTTTTGGCTGGCACGGGCTCTCTGCCTGGCAGTGCCTGAATGCCTACATGATGTCTCCAGTCTAACGATGCATTGAGATTTAAATTCCTCCTCCATTCAGACACTTCCTTCTTCTTTTTTTTTTTTTTGGTTGGTTCCACATGCTGAATTTCAAATCCCCATATGCATTTGCAGAGCCTTGAGCACGATTTTGTTTGTGGAGAATGTTGTTGTGGAAGGATGGGCAGAAAAGGCAATGTAATGCCAGAGGGAGAGTTGCTGCTTCATGCACACAGCAGTGTATTTCTTCCAGAAGCAACGAGGAATCGGATCAAGCACACACCAGGGGGAAAGCAAGGGAGAGCCATCCTTAAGCTCTTTGATTTGATTTGAACATCTTTGTGTGTCCGAGGGCACGTATATCTTCGCGTTTCAGTCGGTTGTTAATGATTCCACTTGCCGGCTATTGCAGGGATCTGGGTGAACTCGTTAGCGTGATTAGTTCCAGGTCTCTGCTTCCCTGGTTTGTGGGCGAGATCCTCAGCTGAGGGTGGATTCATTCGCATGAAAAGGCATGCTTTGTGGAGCTTCCATTCAAAAAACTACTCCCCCCCACCCCCACCCCCTTCCGAAACAAGGAATGAAAAGGAGGACTGGTTGGGATTCTCATCAGCACATACCAGTGACATCCAATATATCAATCTTTGGGGAATCATACAGTCAGAGAATCACGCACCAACACAAAGCTAGGTACAGCTTAGCAGCATTTTCACGTATTTAAAATGCACAAATTCATATCAAGTTTGCAGGACAGTGTCACTTGAAAATCACTGTTTTGTCTGATTTTGAACTTGAGGTGTCAGACTATGGTTATACTTTTTTTCTTAAGGCTATTCGACTCCAATTCTCGTAAAGCACCGGTTGCACCTCCAAGCTTCTGATGTCAAATGAGTCAATTCGAGAAGCAAAACCTACTCAAGAAGTGTCCACACAAGTGCAGCTATAGTTGCAAATGATTGCTGCAAAGGATCACCAGTCAAATATCTGAGAGAAACAACTCTGGTCAGGTTATCCTACAAATATGTTAATAATAAACATTCAGTTTTAGTGTATTGCGTCCTCAGTAGTTGCTGTTCTTTTGATAACATGGAGATCCATCTTTAAAAGGTGAATTAACTTGACCTTCGCAACTTAACACATCTCAGTTTTTCTCAGGGAACCTGACCAATCAAATGACAGACCTCTATGATGAATTAACTTAAAGAATAATAGGTTCCAGCGGCTGACTTGACTAGTGGTTCTTTGCTGTCGATGTTTCCTAGCATCGTTGGGCTCTTTTCCTTCACTGACAAATGGCTGCTGTATCAGCTCCTCTAATTTTCTACAACTTCCCCATAATGGTTTCAAATGACGCCACGCGAGACAAAGAAATGACTCAAGACATTTAATTTGCGACAAACCCTCTTGCGTTAAAGAGGTCACAAGGCTGATACAGATCACTGAATGCAATCTTACATTTCCTCATTAAAAGTAATGATTTGGAAAAAAAAACATAAATTATTGGTGGATTGTGCCCTGGAAGTGTTCTTATTCTTTTCATAACGCCACAAGTGAAGGCCGACCCATCTTTAAAGGTGAAGTTTCTCAATCTTAATTGTTGAGCTCCACCGTCGGTCACGTAACCGCACTGACCTTCACGTCTTAAAGCAATATCCTCTCAGGTTTTGGTTGGGAATCTGAACAAATAGACCTGCATACGTGGCCAGTTCTAATTTAAAGAATAATTACTTCAGCAACTTGGCATTTCTCAGCAGCGGCGTACTATTTTCCTTATACTGATAAATGGCTGCCATATCCGCTCCTCTAATTCTCAATAACTTCTCCCCATGGTGACACGTGGACAGCCGCTCGGACTGAATGCTAATAAAGACTTTAAGGTGTCCCCGTTGGCCTCTGCTTACAGAAGAAAATGGATTCCAGCTCAAAGTAAAGATTAATTTCCTGTATAAGCACAATGCACTCAGCTCTTGCCGGCCGAAAAAATGACTTCAGGTGGAATTAGGATTTTTATAAACGCAATGATAGAGCGCCAGCAAACTGCACCGTGCCTGAAGGGAACTGATACACTGCAAGACGCTGGTGGGTTTCGCACAGTTTGCCCGACACGGTTTGGTAGTGTTAAATTGATGAGTGAACTGTGGATGGGCGCAAAGGAATGGCGAAAAAAAAAAGGTTTGAAGAGCACTTTGGTGCCTCCTCCTTCCAAAATTATCAATATTTAATGAAACCGAGATGCTCCTGAGAGAGCTTCATCCATGAAGAGATTGTCATAGTCAATTGCCGACATGAATCAAGAGCATGAATGCATACCAAACTAAAACATTTCCACAGACCTGTGTCCAAAAGTACATAAAATGTCTGGGGAAAAGAAATAATGCTCCACTGCTCCATATCTAATGGATGAATGGAGGATATGTCACATTACGCATAAAAATTAGCAAATTGCTGATTGTGAATGTCCAGAATATTTTGTAGCAGTGCAGCGCCACAAAAAATAAATAAATAAAAAAAATCCTCAGCCATATATGTCAGGTTCTGCCCCAAGGAGTAGCCCTGTTTTCCCTCCCTTCGCCCAGATCTTTTTATATCCAGGGGCATTTAAATCATTCAGAGGGGTCTAGGAAGGAGAGCAGAGCAGCGGAGGCAGCTGCTCCTGCAGGAGTCTAGCGACTGTCAAGCCTATGGGAGTCTTATCCCGTCTTCCTCGGCTTGTATTGCCCATCAAACGTAATACGGAGGGTGAATCCGGGCGACTGCTGGGACCTTAGCGGCATCACTTTTTAATACAGCTGGCACTTCAAAGGAAATTTGGAAAAAAATAAAAAGTCACTACAACAAGCTGCGATAAAGAAAGAGATGCGAGCGGTCGGGTGATCACGAAGGCTGCGAGGAAGCAAGCGGAGGTTCAGCAGTCATCTGCACAACTCAGTTTGGAGGTAAAACCTTCCAGTCAGAGCGGAAATGTGCTGCCGGAGTTAAAGTAGTGTGGAGCTTTTGTCTCCCCCTTCTGGTGTGAGAGCAGTTACACAAACGCCGTCGAGTGTGTGACATAGAGTCTGCGGTCCTTATGAAAAGCCATTACAACAAGAAGATCGAGTTCATGATATAAAAACTCTTTTTGAACTCTTCCCCGGTGCAATTTCATACTTCCTGATGGCCAGAGTGTGAATTCATAGAACCCAAGTTACATTTGTAACCTTGTTTTTCTGCTGCACTCCTAGTTGCTGTAGGCTACTCTGTCTCCATATCTACAGAAGCTCTGGCAGACAAGCATTGCTGGCTAACACTGGCTAACACATTGTTGCTCAGACACATAAACGTTGCCACAGAAAACAGATTTAAAACTCCAGCACACCGCAAAATACACCGATTTACTTGAGGCCGACTTGCGTAATCGGCGTACGCTCGCTTGGCAAGGCCTCGAATGCAGCGGATGGTCCATTCATATTTAAAAGTCCTGCACCGTTGCTTTTCATTTCTGGAAATAACTCTCAGAACACATTTTTAGCTTTGTCGCTACAAAATGAATGCTCAGATGGTCGTGATGAAAGAGTCCAAAAGACACGGATATGTGCGTCTCCCTGACAAAACTGTAGCAAGCTGCGAGGGATGAAACACAAAGACATCGCCTGTCTCTCTCTGGAATATGTAACGCACACACACACACACATACACAGGTGTTGAGCTGCGCAAATTCTGCTGTCAGTAAGGCAGGGAAAGGATTGATCAACCTGACAGGCTTGTGGTCAAAAGCTTTGGGATCTCAGACTTGCAAGGCAAACGAAGTGGCAGGTTACTCAGCGGTATCTAATGCACTGCAGTTATCAAAGCAAGGCGCTGACCCATTTGTGTCACAATCGTCTCGTGCTTGAAAAGGGGGGTGGAGGAGGGGGTTGGGGGGGGGGGCTCTGTATTTAAAATTCATAAGTTAACCTGGAAATGAGGACGTCCTCACTTCTAGCTCTGTTCCGTGTTGCTACCGCTTCCTGGCCTCATCATCACCATGCAAGAAATTAGACACTACCATATTGTATATTAGAGAAATTAGATTTTGCCTTTGACTTTCAAAAGGATATTGACATTATATACCTTCTATCTGCTGCTGGCATTGATCTAATGGAGTGCACAAAGACCTTAAGGCTCGTAACAGCACTTAGTTTATTGTTATTGTTCCTTATTTCCCCCCTACTGTTTATGAAGCCTGTTCACTTTACCGGCCATTAAAGAACAATTCGTTTTCTGTTGATTATCTCATCTATAATAGCATAGCCCATTATCGGCGCTGCACAATAACCGAGGTTCCAGCTGAGGTTCCAGCTGTGGAGGCAGCGCCTAACCAATGTGTCGGCCATGGGGTGGCTATTTTAAGCTTTGCCTTCGAGCATTCGAAAGCATTTAAACTTTCTTTGGTCACGTGAAGAAGAAGAAAAAAAGAAAAAAAAACTGCAGCAGTTCACAAGTTGCTCTTCGCAGGCGTCCCTGGCATCCAAAGGCTGTCGCTGTCTAATATCTGCGCCAGTGTTGCTCTGAGACCGAGTGGGAAGGTCACTTCAGTGGATAATTAAGTCCCTGTAATAATCACTGTGCCATCCTCCTCTATTCACAGCCTAGGTATGAGCACTTTAACAGCAGGCTTCTGGCAAGAGAGTTTTACATACTCAAGTGGCCAAGATCATATCTAAGCTATTGCTTAGATAAATTACATTTTGTGTGTACCTTTGTGCTCTCTTTGTTTTGTTGGAGTTTGGGTTTTATTTGTTAAAGGCCTGAGAGCTAAACCGTATTCAGTTTAATCCTCCTCCAAGTTGATTTCTTTCAGGCTACATGTGTATTATTCTTCTTTATACGTAACTGTTGCTGGAGCTGGGAGACAGTGTCTATGGCTGCGGAGTTTACACAGAATTGAAAATTTGAAACCACACACACAAAAAAAGAAGCTTTCTTTAGAAAAGTATCTGCTTGACGAACGCGACGCTTTAGCTTGCTTGCTGGCAAGATAGGACAGGGCGTTCACATTGTCTGTTTACCTGTATGCAACTAAGTGCTAATCAAGCTACTAACCCAAACCAGAAAGTGTACAGAGCAGTGTTGCCAAATGAATGAATTATACTGTCGTTTTAAAATGCAATAACCTAAGGAGTAAAAACGGAGGTAATTGTCAGTCAAATGGCAAACTATCATATAGTTTCCCTTTTATATCTTATAGGCCCTGAAACTATCCTATAAATACGATAATTATCGTGTATCTGGCAACACTGGTACAGACCCAGCATCATGTTCCTTGTCTACATATTCATATTCATATGCAAATATCTGTTCGCAGTAATTAATGTACCATGGATTTGTGTTTGTTATGTGATCCTACATAGGCACACATAACCCTCAATTACACATTGCATGTGATTATTACTTGTGAACAATTCACAGCTAAGGGAGCCAGAGGTTGAGATTTGGGAGTTCTCTAGAAAGTGGCTGGATTTACTTTATAATAAACACAAAGAATGAATGTGCTCATAGTCATGAATTCACTAGACCGGCTGTCTGCATACGATACATGCATTTCCACCAGTTTTTATGCATGTTTTCGATATGGGTGTTCGTCAGGTTTATCCAAACAGAAAGGTAAAACTGAAACAAACCTAATGAATAAATCATGACTGTATATGATGAATGAAAGATGCAAACAGTCCAGACTGTCAGTTCTTCTTCCACAATTGTTTTAATTGTTTTTATTTGTTTTAAAATGCATGGTGAACACACATTTAATTACAATTTCTGTTGCAAATTTCTAAAAGCTGGTAATACTTTTGAAGACTTTGCATACCATTACAGTATATTCACATACACATTCTACATATTAAGGGTATAAACACTGACTTTATGGAGATTGGCATTTGGTGCATAATGTCTTTGCAGTATCGTTATCAGAATGTTTGGATGACTGTAGTGTATGTAGTGTATCATAAACTGACATTTTGCTGTTATTTTTTTATCCCATCATTCCTCTGTTAACCTGAAACCTGAAAACCAACCCCAACTACGGCTGCATTAAAATAATGGAGCCGAACCTTTCAGTCTAATCTGATCTGTGCTAAAAGACAACCCACTGAGCTGATTGTCATCCCTGCGGCGGGGATAGCAGTCTGTTCAGTATTCTGCGGCCCTGCGTACATGTGTTTCGGTGCTCGTACATTCTCAACGTGTTTCATTCGCGGATCAGACTGCAGGACGACGCCGTTGCTGCCGTGGCTGATATTTTAAATGAGGTGGTTGTCCTTCAGGGAGACAATCATTTTGTCCCAACTCGAGTTGAGAATACAATTTTAAAATTTAAATGGACAAAGGATTCCTAGTGGGGACATTGTTAAAATGATTGAGATGGGGAGCAGCTAATAAATCCTTACCCAGCGCAAGAAGGCTATGCCGCTGATGACTTGACCTTTGACTCCGCCCTTTAGAGAAACGCCATCCAAAACAGATATTCAGCCCAGTAATCAATAAAGTATCACGCTGCTTCAGTTTTGCCTGTGTGAATGCAAACCAAACTAGGATAGCAAATTAAAGGACCTTTTCATTTAGATTTATTCTGTCTGACGTGTTGTTTCATGGCTTGTATCTCCAAGTTTAAACGCGTGAAACCGGTGAGAGCACAGACGGCGTTGGAAGTCCGTGCGATTTCGCCTTCTGCAGTTTATGAAGCGCCGACACCAGCGGCAGCCTGATGACATAAGGCCTTGCATGCTATTAGACTGCTAGCCTGGGAAGGAAGAGAGGGGGAATGACTCCCATTTCACTTCAGACAAATGCGATTAAATTTCACACAGGCACTTATGTGGAGCACGGACGGATGGGATAGCATATCAGAGCAAAGACACATGTCCCATAAGTACCCTATAATCAACTTGAATCCACGATGCAACCTTTTTTTTTTCCAATAATGCAATTCATGGGTGAGTCTCTTTTGCTCTAACTTCATCTTACAGTGCTTGATAACACTTAATATTTAAGTCAGTACGATGCAATCACTTGAAAATATTAAAGAACCGACTTTCTTGGAAATGCAGGTGTTTTTTTCTGTGGCAAAATAATACACCTGTGTCACTCCTCTCACAAAAGTCAAATCTGTCACAATTCAGCCATGATTAAGTCCAAATGAATTTTATTTCCCATCTATATCCCGTGAATCGACATATCTCACTCTTTAATTGCCAATGCCCAATATTAACGTCGCCAGAATAAAATTGGGGTTTAGAGAAATGCTGCAGTCTGAAGGTGTTGGCTTTAATAACCAGCATTGAGATCTCATTGAGAACCTGCAGGGAGGGCGATGTTAATTTTCTCTTTGGGGATCAATAAAGCAGATCTCACCTCATTTCATCGCAAGTCATTTCATTTGGTGAACAGTCGGAGCTGATGTCAGATATCCACAGCTGGCTGAACTCGGCAAGTTGTGTTGACTGACGCTGTGCACGCACTGTGGGAGTTTTTTAAAAGAAAGTCACCAGATTCATACGCATGCACACACTGAAGGTTACCTCTCTTGGGTTTTTCGGGGCTCTGAGCTGAAGTTAACCTCTTGACATTATTATGGAAGTTAATTTACCAATAAAGAATGAGGTGATGGTTTCTGCTGACTTGAAAGGTTGAAGAGCAGGACCTTTTGGGACACTGGAAGAGAAATGCCTCCCATAGCTTGCAACAAGGTTGTATGTGACATTTGTGCGTAGGTACAATAATTAAACGTAGGCATATAAACATGTCAGGAGAGTTTCTGGTTGGTTGTTGTCACCTTTTTCTTGACTGATGATGTTTGAGCAGTCATGTGAGTTCAGAAAACACACATTACATAAAGTATTCTTTCTCACCTCCATTATGAAATAGTGTATTTCATTATTTAGTTTTGAGATACTCAGCTTTTACACGATATGAGTTGTTTTTGCTCCTCAAAGAACTGGAAATACGTTGTTGGGCAACACCATTCAAGGGACTATTTCTTTGGGGGGAAAGTAGTTCCAATGAAAACTCTCTATACAGTGAGTTCTTCCAAAAATAAGTGGGGCATTGGTTCACACTGGAAAAACATACTGCTGGTATTTTTTTTTGCTCTGATGTCAGCCTCACAAGCAAAATTCCATTCAACTGCATCAGAGGCAGACAGAGCAGACAGACCCTCAGCAAATAGACCCAAAACAAGGTCAAACACCTGTGGGGTGTTAGAGTGTTCTTGTTTAAACTACCTTTTAAATTTTTAAATGTGGAGAGAAGCAGTTACGTTGGAAGCCGGTAGCTGCATAGTGTTTACAGGCTTTAATGTGTGAGTTCTACACTGATGGACATCACTTGAGTTTATTATTTTAATCCAAACAGAGAGGCTCTTTATCCCTTCATCCGAACGTCAAAGACGTTAATGATATGGCAAACCATCACAGACATTAATGATACGGCAGCGCTGGATTTCTCAGTGCTGAAAAGCAGTTATTTATTGCCGTTCAGACGTACGTCATGCTTGATATGATGAGCTGTGGAGAGCCACAGACACATTAGAGCAAAGTATAGATTTCTGCATCAATATGCACCATATACCTTTCTCTCCTTGTTATGAACCTCTGTGGGTGAAGGCAGTGTAAATGTACCGGCACATGTGCTCTCAGACATCAGCCGCTGATTCACGAGAGGTTTGAACTCTACCTGTGCAATAGTACAATGTATTTTTTTTCCGGTGGGTTGTGGGATTTACTATCCTCATCCTTATATTTGCAGCTTGAATTGTGCAAATAATAATAATAAAAAAAGCAATCTCAGTCTATACCCACATCTTTGTGTGGATTCAACTGCTTTATGAAAAACGAACAGTAAGCCCCAGAAATGTGGGAGCTGGAGCAGATGGGCAGGGTTTATTAGTAATAAGGAGAGGAGTTAAGGGACTTTGTTGCTGATAGAATTGGAGGGACCAAGCTGTTCACGGCATGCAGAAAAAGCAAAGGCTTCCAGTAACAGCAAGACCTGATGAGCAGATACGCTGCCTGGCCAAAAAAAAAGTCGCCACCAAAAAAAAGGTCATATACTATTTCGTTGGACCCCCTTTAGCTTTGATTACAGCATGCATTCGCTGTGGCCTTGTTTCGATAAGCATCTGCAACGTCAAGATTTATTTCACAAAGATCTTGTATTGATCTCCAGCACATCCCAAATATTCTCAATGGGGTTAAGGTCTGGACTCTGTGGTGGCCAATCCATGTGTGAAAATGATGTCTCATACTCCCTGAACCACTCTTTCACAATCTGAGCCCCATGAATCCTGGCATTGTCATCTTGGAATATGCCCGTCCCATCAGGGAAGAAAAAATTCATTGCTGGAATAACCTGGTCATTCAGTATATTCAGGTAGTCAGCTGACCTCATTCTTTGGACACATAATGTTGCTGAACCTAGACCTGAGCAACTGCAGCAACCCCAGATCATAGCACTGCCCCCACAGGCTTATACAGTAGGCACTAGGCATGATGGGTGCATCACTTCATCTGCCTCTCTTCTTACCCTGATGTCCCCATCACTCTGGAACAGGGTAAATCTGGACTCATCAGACCACATGACCTTCTTCCATTGCTCCAGAGTCCAATCTTAATGCTCCCTAGCAAATTGAAGCCTTTTCTCCCAGTTAGCCTCACTGATTAGTGGTTTTCTTAAGGCTACACAGCTGTTCAGTCCCAATCCCTTGAGTTCCCTTCACATTGTACATGTGGAAATGCTCTTACTTTCACTATTAAACATAGCCCTGAGTTCTACTGTTGTTTTTCTTTTGATTTCATTTCACCAAACGTTTAAGCGATCGCCGATCACGATCAGTCAGGATTTTTTTCCGACCACATTTCTCCCTCAAAGACGATGGTTCCCCACCATTCTTCCAGTTTTTAATAATGCGTTGGACAGTTCAAAATTGGACACCCAATTTCAGTAGTTTCTACAATCTCCTTAGATGTTTTCTCTGCTTTATGCATGCCAATTATTTGACCCTTCTCAAGCAGACTAACATCTTTTCCACGACCACAGGATGTGTCTATTGACATGGTTGTTTAAGAAATGAGAAGCTACTCATTGCATCAGTTGGGGTTAAATAACTTGCTGCCAGCTGAAAGATAATCGCCTATGCAGTAATTATCCAATAGGAGGCTGGTACCTGTTTGCTTAGCTAAATCTTTTTTCTTTTGTTTTAGGCCAGGCATTGTATCAGCATGATTTTTTTTTTTTTTTTGCTGTAATTGACTGCAAAATGTCTCATCGTGTACTTACAGCATTCCTCTTCTTTGCATCTCTCAACTCTTCTTCAAAAGCTCATTCAAGTGATCATTCGAATGACAAATTTGATCAGTGTACTTTAATTATATATGGAGCTACCACCACAATACATTCATGTGTGTTTGTGCATTCCTATACATCAATGAATATCTGCCCATATAGAGTGCAAACGTCACTTTTTGTCAAGTGCTTACACTCCAGAGCTAAGTACAGATATGAGTACTTAATAGTAACATGACGTGTGTTACAAACACACATTTATTTGCCTGCAGCCAAGGTTGCCTTCTTTGCTTTCAAGCTGTGGGCTACGTCTGTTTTTTCGGATCACAAGAGGCCACTTTTCCGGTTAATTCCACATGGCCGATCCTTCTCTTCTAGCTAACCTGCCTATGGCTAGTTTCCTTCATCTTTTGGTTTTATTGGAAATAGGCAAACCAGCATGAAAGTGCATTACAGTCACTCTAACCTGCAAAGTTAACATTGGTTATTTATTGTAACCCAAGTTTCTATGAGTAATGGCATGGTATGTTGCTGTATACACATTGCTCTCAAATACAGGGTTGTGTACTGAACACACCTTTTGACCTAGTTTACAGTGGCTTGCATTGCATTATTGGTTAATGTGGCATGTCCCTAATTTTGTGGTTTTTTCCACACTTCTGTGGGCTTATTTGCTTATTTGAGCATTGCTGTTGGTCAGATCTATTAGTTGTAAGTGGGAGCTGTGATAAAATTTGTCCTCTGTGTTAATGGTTTTCTGTTTATTTCTCTCTCCATCTGTCCGTAGCCATGGGAGTGCTCATGTCAAAGAAGCAGCAGGTGGAGAAGGTGCAGAAATGTAGCGCAGTCGTCTCTGCCTTCCAATCGGGCATTAAGGATCGTCCTGTCGTAGCCAAACAGGCAGAAGGAGAAGTGGAGGAAGGCGAAGGGCCTGCCAAGACCTCAGCCAACTCTGAAGAGAAAACAGAGGAGGCTGAACAAGAAGTGACGGACAATGCTGCTGGTCCGTCGACCTCCCAGCAGTCCTCGGCCCCGACAAGAGATGAGTGTAAAGTCAACCAGGAGGCTTGGTCAAGGTTACGGGATGGGAAAGGAGTGGAGCCTGAAGATCTTGACAAGAGTCATCAGCTCACACCGCCTGCTTTTGTGCGACCCAAAAGAGAAGCCGATGATGACAAGCCTGTGAAAGTGGAGCTGGAGACGAAAGAGAAGGTATTAGGCAAAGGCAGCATTTAGATCAGAAGCTACCTGAATGTCACTGAAAATTCAGAAACAGGACTCAAACACATTGTCAAACACATATTTGAATCAAACACATATACTGTATATAAAAAATATGTCAAAGAATCTCCACGCTACCAACACATTATCTCTTTTCCTCCCTCCTTATGGTAAAGCAGTACAGCAAGCTGTAAAGGGACTCTTAAGCTTTATCGAAACACCCTTGTTGAAAGGGAGAAATCATGAGTTGGATGTTGTTTTCTGCAAAGACTTTCATGTCCACACTATCCTTGATATGGTGTTGCTGCCGCGTGTGAGGGCTCTTCACGGCGAGCATGTCGTGGGCGGGCTGCTTTGGCTCGCTCTTAGCGGTGACCACAACCAGAGCAGCACCAACTAACAGGGGACGGAGATCACAGGAGAGCTGTCACCATCAGGTTTTCTATTTTGCACCGAGTAAACACCGCAATTTGCAGAGCCGCAGAAATAAAAAGTTATTGTAGATATGCCACTAGGACTTTTGAAACAGTGAAAGGGAGTGGAAATTATCCACTTTAAATTGTGCTTCTGAATTACAGAGTTATGATGTTTAAATTCCAAAGATAAGGGTGCAAGTCAAGAAAGTCGTAAACATTTAGTTTTGCGTGAATCTGCTCAGGGATTGTAATATTTTGTCTCGCACAGTATACGTCATTTTTGAACTAGCTCAGAGTCAGGTGGAGTCAGAATTTGTCTCTCTATGTCCACCCTTATTGTTTATTATTTTATTCCCCACATATTTCTGTCACATACTGATGACATACTCATCTGATTGACATTGATGTCACAGTTTTATTACAATTAATTATGGTGTCATTTTTTTATTTTTATTTTGGAGCACACTTCTAGTCTAAAAGAAGTTGTCACCAAAACGCTGTGCTATTTCTATCACTACATCCATGTGCACAACCAAGTGTAACACTATGAGTGCCCTCCAGGAGAGAGTGTCTGTAACTGTGGGATGCTATTTCCACATTTAAATGATATTGCGTCTCTGCCCTCTCTGCAGAGAGCCAGCTCAAGCTTCACCTTGAGTGGAACAGCTAGAAGCACTCTTGCCTTCCGCCATGTTTGCAAATCATGTTGTACAAATTAATTCTTAACCCAACGCTGAGAAATACCGAGCAGTCAGTTTAGATGTTAGTCTGGATGTTGGTTTAAAGTGACTTGAACAAAGTGTTCCCGAATCAAGTTGAATGCCCTTTTCCAGTTTTCTCACAGCCCCAGTTAAAGGCCTCGATCTCATTATCTGAAGACAAGGCTCGAACAAAGGCCACTTGACTTGTTTGAGTTTTCTTGAGGACGTTTCACCCCTTGTCTAAGTGGCTCCTTCATTTCTAACTGGTGGGGTGTTTAGGTTTTTATTAGCAACATCTGTGGGTGGTGCACGCTTGAAACTCACACGGCTAGGGTCTGTTTGTGACTCAGTACTCTCATGCAATTAGAGGAATTTGTTCAGATGAATCTGGGTGTGATGTAGGAACCTTGCTGATGTAGATGAAGACATCAAGTCACATAAGGTGGGCCGTAACTAGCCAG
This sequence comes from Chelon labrosus, assembly GCF_963514085.1. Lineage (NCBI taxonomy): Eukaryota > Metazoa > Chordata > Actinopteri > Mugiliformes > Mugilidae > Chelon > Chelon labrosus. Next base: position 6,780,742 of record NC_140355.1, on the reverse strand, counting down.
ATAAACATGACTGCGCAACACGACAAAGTGCCATCTGGGATTGCCTCCAGCCCAGAAGCCAGTGCTGTGGCCCCGAAACAGAGATATAAAACAGCAAGGAAAGAAATGTATTTGTGTGGTTAACCGACCACAGTCTGCAATCATTTTCCCTGGCTTGACAGCCCAGTGCATCCTGGCTATAAAGTGACCGACACAGACATAAATATCAGTCTTATGTCAGAGGTAGAGATGTTGCAATTATCCTAGCCTTTCTTCCTGGACCTGTTTTACAGAGTTGGTGGACGGCAAATAAATCCATGCTCATTTGGGTGTGCTTTCCATCCTGGGAAATATACACAGCCTACAAAATAAAAATGTAAATGTAAATAATATCTTTCTCTTTCAGCCACCGAGCGATGAGATGTGCGACGTGTGTGAGGTGTGGACAGCCGACGACCTGTACCCCTGCAGGATCTGCACTCGGGTGTTTCACGACGGCTGTCTGAGGGAGTTAGGCTACCTGCGTGCCGAAGCCTTGCAGGAGATGAGAGATACAGCCCACACTGTTACTGGCTGGAGCTGCTACTATTGCGTAAGTCAGAGCTTGCTGCCACCACCATCACTCACTGCATATCAAAACATGCAGATTTTTCTCAAATGCAAACGCACTGACAGATACCAAAATAGACACCATGTAGGTTTCAGTGTGCTAAGAATGCTAAGATGGTCTCACATCTATGCTTCCAGAACATATACATTTTGTCCATTAAAAGGCTGATTGTGACTTTTCAGATGGTGGTTTTCTACAAATTAAACTATACTTGTGACATACTGTACATGGTATGGTGCAACATATTAGATATGGTCCCAACAAAATAGTTTCTAAACAAAATAAGATAATATAAAATACAAATGTGCATGTTCTTGAAGTCCTACAATTCAAAAAACATGAAAAACAGCACAAGGTGTTGACGTGGCCTCCAACTTCCCTCGATCCCAAACTGATCAAGTATCTGTGGGGTGATCCACAGAGACCCCTCCCCTCAACCCATAGGACCCAAAGGCCCCCACTAACAACATTTTGTTGCCAGACACCACAGGACACCCTCAGAAGGTCCATGTCCATTCTCTGATGAGTCACAACTGTTTTGGTGGCGCAAGGGGGACCTACACAATATTAGGAAGGTGGTCTTAATGTTATTCCTGATCTGTGTATATTGTATTGTAATATATAGCTTTTACATTTCCTACATTAAGTTACCTGCTGGATATTTCTCTAAACTAGTGTTCTCTACCACTTGAACTCGTGTACAAGGCTTCTCATGTCAAACTCTTGAGTTCCATTTAAAAGCAGCATGTGCATGGGTTGCATTGCACATAGAGGAGGTACTTCTTTTGTGTATTTTGGGTCATTGTCATGCCTTACTTGCAACGCTCGCGCCATAATTAATACACCTACTCTTTCTCTTTTAGCTGTGAAATCGATCATGGCATTTCAAGCAGGCGTTGTATTGACTGATGAATGCTAAGTGACTGCTGATGATATTAATGACAAGCGATGTTAAATGAATTGCCACCAGACCGGTGACAGGTTTTTGATGTGAAACTGATGCCACCCAACGCTCTGCGCTGCAGTTGCTCGTGGTGCCGCTTTCAAAGCACATGCCTTGAATTGTCATGGCTGGAACATCCCATGTGGAATTAATACAGTTAATGATGACTCAGTTTGCTTTCGGTGTTACTGACTGTGAAGTAGTGGCGCCAATTAGCACCAGCTGACTAAATTTGCCAGTTGCCATTATGGTTTGTGATTTCAGCTGATGCTGTCTTCAGCGTTCGACTCGGCGCAACTACACTGTCTGATATGCCAGTGAAAACTGTGCTTGTGAAAATCAAGTTCTCAGGGTGTGACCAATGTGAGACCAATGCGTTGCTGCCAAAAACTGCAGTTCCTGGAATGGCCACTTGAGGCTTACTTCATAATAGAGCAAAAACAATTTGATCTCTGTGTGTGTGAGGGATACATTTTTTTTGTATAACTCACCTGTTTAAATTATACAAATGCTTATGCATTTACCCTCAAGCATGGACATTAGATAGGCAATTATATAGCCTAACTATCTTCTCTAGAACTGATGAGTTAAAGATAATATCTTTGCCGTGGCTTTCCAGTTGGTATTAGCAATTATTTTAAAGCACAAATTTGAGGCTACAGGTTCGTTTCAGCCAGAATTCAAATGAAATGAGGCAACATGTTGGCAGAGTTTTCAGTGTTTTTAAAACAATAAAACAAACGGCAGCTTCTCATCAGGAATTCAAAGCCAATGCCAACACCCACAACTCTCTGGCGATCATCACCCTGTGAGAGGCTTAATGCAATCTGGCTTAATTCGAGCGTAAACAGCTGAAGAGGGCTTTTGCTGGAGGACCCTTCAGAGAAGAGTCTCTTTCCAGCCCTGAGAAGCAAAAGTCCTCGCCAAAGTTGCGCAACAGGGGGATGTTTTCACACAATCTGAGAGAAGACACCAGAAAGGTTCTCTTTCTTTGGCTGGCTCCTTCATGTGTGAGGAATGAGGGCTGAAGGAGACAATTCAGTGAGGGGGAGGTGAGAGAAAGAGAGAAAGAGAGGCAGAGAGAGAGAGATGTTTTATTTAAAAAGTGCATTCAAGTCCTGTACCAGCTATTTTGTTCGCACATGTCAGTCAGCTGTTACAAATCCCCCCCTTTTGTTGCATCTGACATTTAATTTCACACAGGCACGAGAGGCTGCTGCTGCTGCTGGCAGATGGATTGACTTCCCTTGAAGGTGGATTTACAGTCAGCCTTCAGAGTATGACTTCTACGAGTATGGCTCAGCACCAGCCAATCAGATGGAAGAAGGGGACCTAACTGACCCTTCTGTACAGCGCTAGCGCACTAGCTTTTTTATTTTTATGCTTTCTGCTAGGGTATTAGTATTAATTTCATGGTTGCACTGAAGTCCAAGTTGGATATTTCCATATAGAGATACTATAATAGGATTTACAATAAAAACACAGAAAAAGAATCAAGAATAAATATGAATTTTAAAGATTAAAGCTGCATTAATTGACTACTTGGCCACAAGGGGGCATTTGAATAAGCTTCCTAAATTTGTTATAGTCAACTTAAGCCTTTTTGCCTATTTCACACCAAGAACACGTGGAAGAATATATATAATCACTTGGCATTTACCCGATGAAAGCAAGTCCAATATTCACTCTTCTTTTAACAGATACTTAGCTGCAAGCTTTTTCTAGGAAGCAGTTTATCAGCCTTTTCACTGAAACCATCTGCTTCTTCTGCTTGCAGTGAGGTTTTGAGTGTGATTTTGCAAAACAATAAGGAAAACGTGTCTAACAAGCAGGACTGAGGAGAATTGCACTGCTCAGTGATAATTGTCATACGCTCTGACATAATCCGGCAATATGAGTGACCCCTTCCACATCACACAGTCAGCTGGTTCATTGTCAAAGTTCTTACAGCTTTGAAGTCCGTAAGAATCATTTATATTTTTAACTTCCTGCTAAATGCTTAGTTGAATGCCTATTTGTGCCCGACACATCACAGACACTGTCATTTTGTCCAAACAGAACGAGCCTCAAATAACTATCAATGCAAGCCCCGCCAGCATAAGATTAGAATGTGTTGTTATTTTTGTACTTTATTCCCCAGGGGACCTTTTGTGTCCTGGAGAACATATTTTTCCAGATGCCGACAGTAGGTGTTGCATAAATCCATTTTAGGTGATCTGAATAAAAAAAAGTTGGATAAACAAATAAAATAAAAAACAGTCTTAGACAATATCACGATATAATCCACAACAGATGGGCACTTGTTTGTCACATTGTTTTGCTGGCAACTTGTGCTACCATGGATGACATATTAATAACTTCATAAACTGATTAAATTACAGATGCACAGAAATGTACCTTATGAATTCTTGTGGGAAGATGTTCATTAAATACAACCTTAGTAAGATGTAGCAACCAGAGAGCAGTTAGTGAAACAAAAGTTTCTGCTTTTATTTGTGCGGAGAAGTGGATCGATTAAAATCCATGAATAAGAAAAGAATTATATATTGTGCGAGATGGTAAAAAAATAAAAATAAAAAATCACCTCAGAAATACAAACATGACATTAAATGTCAAAAAGGCACTTTAATATGAACTACGAGTAAAAGCCATGGAAATCTCCCAAGTGTTCTGCAGCAATTCAAGCTATGTGATGTCCTGTGCGTGAGTGGTGGGAATCCCTAATGGCCGATGATGAATGTAACCCTGTGCCACACAATAGATTTGAAGACATTATCACCATTGGGAATATAGCTGTGTTTCACATTCTGTATTCTCTTCATGAAATATATGCTGTGCTATGGAACCTGAGTCTTTTGTGATTGTAGAAATATGCAGAAAGTAGCCAATGGAGGACAAGTACAATAAATTGTGGAAGGAAGCACAGTGATACCAATGTCTCTCTATTGCGTAGTCTGTGGCTAAAGCTCTCACTCAAATTAGACACTTTATAGTAGTAGTTCTTCCCTGTTTAAATGATATATATCACAATTTGTCAAAGGACGAGGTGTCCTGGTCGTGAGCGCTGCAGGCAGGAGTTTATTATCCTGGTTCGAGATTTCATTTTTAGATTTACTTGACTTTGAAATCGCCGCTGGGGTCAGACAAGAATGAATCAGTGCTTAAACGGACGAATGGACGAAAAGGAGGGTCGATTCAGCCTTTCTTAATATGAGGGAGATTCTCGTACGTATTAAGTGCTTCAAAATGCGCAACTCAAGCCGAACCACCCACCTAAAACAACCAGATGTTGGAAAGGAAAGTCTAGTGTACAGGGCGCATAAATTAATGAGTCATTACACGTACAGTTGATCAGTAAATGCTGCAGACAGTGGGGAGGCAAGGTGTTGGCAGTTACTATGATCTTGGTGACAGACCGAAAAATGCAGGAGAGAATCGTACAGCAGCTCACATTGGCTGCTATAATGATAGCAGATGACAGTGTGTTAGCTGGGGAACACTGAAGCATTCCCTCACCAGCTCAATGCACACCTTTATTTTTTTGTCCATTAAAAAATGGTCATTATCACACCGTTACATTTGGGGAATGCAGACTCTGGCGAGAATGATGATGTGTGAGCATCTTTTAGAGTTAAACCAAAAACCAAATATTTTCTCAGTGCTGTAACCCGTACTTTTGCAAATCTAATAATTACAGGCTTTATCCATTTCCCTTAATACAAATCACATTTCTTAGCAATTTGCTGTGAGCTCAGGGGTGCTTTTTTTGCTTCCTCCATCAGTTATTTTTCAGAGAGTGGGCGGCTTTGCATTTTCATTTACATTTCGTAATGCAGCTTTTACGAAGCCCCGACAGATTGTGAGGATGATTAAGGGCTATGTAAACAAACTGGAACTGACGTACCTCAATAATCCCAAAGAGATCATTAAAGTTTCATTGCGCCGCTTATCTGATAAATAATGCACAAATATAATATAAATATTAAAAATAGGTGTCCCCTGCGATTTCCATTACCCATCAGTTTGCTGAATTTAAATACTGCACACATGTTTACATCGTACATGCGTTCGTACTCTGCTCAACGCCGGCCAATTTATCATTTACCCATATGCTGTAATAATTTAATACATATACTGTACGTATATTGTATAGTGGGGATCTATGTTTTGGTTAGGCCATTTTAATTCATCAGATTATTATTTTTAGCTAAAGTTTACACCAGTTGTAGTGCAATTAAGTGTTAAGAGGATAAAATTTTTTTAACTTTTATACCAGCGTGTAGTAACAAAAGTATTTTTCATAGTGAATATTGCCTCTTGGCAGCCTGCAGTTACATTTCTCTGGAAACCTCTTCTTTTCTGTCTTGCTTTCTTTTACTAATGATGCCATTATGAAACGTGTGAAATAGAGCAGCACACCATGTGAATCACCTGGGAAACGCAGCAGTTGTTATAATGGATTCCCAACTCAATACCTAGTGTGCCTGTGGCTAATTTCCAGAAGCACAGCCTGGGACTAGTTTGAGCATATTGCTCATTAACCACCGAGTAGTTTGCAACCTGACAATAAGCGTTTGTTGATTATTAAGTGTAACCCTCTGCTCATCTCTTCCTTTCCTGCAGGACAATCTAAATCTGCTTCTAACAGAAGAAGAGATGTACAGCCTCATGGAAACTTTCAAGCAGTGCAAGATCATCCCAGGTGAGTGAAAATCCATTTAACAAGCGGCACATGGAGGTGACAGACTCCATGCAGATATGTCTGCTGAATATCTGAACTCACTAACTGACCCCTGACATTTCCTCTAGCATCATCATGAGGTTAGCAATGATTTGCCCAGTACTTTGGTTTATGACTAGCCTGGAAGCCATCTCGATCTTTCTTCACCCACAAAATGTTTGTGCCGGAAAGTAAGTCTGGAGTCACCCCATTGGGAACTGATCATGCTCCAACCAGTCAAAGCGTATCGGTGGGCTTCATGCGATTATAGACAGGAGAGTAACAGTGATGTAGTCAGACACATCTGAGTGCTGTAGAATTGAATTTGCTTACAACAAAATGGCTTTGATTAGTTGAATGACCATCCTTTGCTAGCACGTCTGTAGACTCATAGTGATGCTTTTATATTTTCAGTTAGTCTAGTAAAAAGAAATTAAATTGTTGTTTAATTTGGGAGTGACCTGACTGCTGGGCTATGAAGGATCCATGTGGGTGTTTAGATTTGAGCTGAGCCAGGTTTGATTCCTGGCCAGCCAGTCCATGTGCTGCAAGCCATTCCTCTTCTCTCCCTGTTGCCTGTATCTCTTCACTGTCCTTAAAAGCCACATTTGTGTTGCCTTTACAGTTTTTGAAACGTTCTGGTGGCTCAGGTTTGAGTCCGGCCCATGCCATTTTTTGCAAGTCATCCTCTCTCTCTGTCTCATCACTTCCTCTCTCTCTCTCTCTCCCTCTCTCTCTCTCTACAGATCTGTCCAATAAATGCACGAAAGACCTAGAAAAATTGTAAAACAATCTACAGTGTTAGTCACAGACCTCCATAATCCATAGACATAATCCCAGTACTTCCCAGTTTGCCTGCCTACTGGTTGTACGTGCCAAGAATGGCAAAGACTTTAAAATCTCCTGCCCACACCAGATTGTTCTCTTGACTTATAACATTATTAGCCTCCAACCCAATCTACTTCAAAATGTTTGGTGCTATCCTGCTGCTTGGCCGGACAGCAGTCAGTGGGAGGTGCTCTTGCCTTTGTTCAAAGTGAATCACCATAAGTTAATTATATCCGGAAGACTGCTAGGTGACTAATTAGGTCTGATGTGATGAATTGTTCTTTGCTGCCGTAGAGTCGTGCCTGGTGTCAGATGAGCTGCTGCAGTACCGCCACTTCGTATCCAAGCAGCAGTTCGATAAGGACCTGACTGATGAGCAAGAGGAGGAAGTCCTGGCCCAGTTCGCTTCTCTGGATCCCGAGAAGAAGGGTCACATCGAATGGTCGGACTTTCTCTACTTTGAGTCCCTGGCAGTGTTGAGGAAGTTCCGTACGGAGGTATACTAGCAGCTTTAGAGAAAAGTTACAAACAATATAAAGCATCATGCACTCAACTGTGCATTGTTTCCCCTCTGCGAGAATAAATTAGAATGTCTTCAGAACACCTGACAATACATCCTCATACTATATACATTGGCACTGACAGAACCGGTTGATGCCAGACAACATACTGTAGGATTGTTTGGGCAAAGTTGTACAAAGACCGATAAAGTCTGCTTAACCCAGTTGTTCCCAAAGTTTTTCTGCTCCTCAACTGGCTTGTCCTTATGCTCTGAATGTGCTGTAGCCAAGTGGCGTCTTTACTAGACACACAACAAACTGTGGTTTCTCCTCGTCCTTGTCATATGCCTCTCGTAAACCTCTCCATGGTGTGCTAGCAGTGCTCAAACAAGCCTCATTCAACAGCCTTCCTGAACCAACTATGCAGTAGCTCCTCGCCACCAAACTTTGGGAACTTTCTTAACCAGTAAACCCAACACCAAAAAAGGAGTACCAGGAGTACTTCTTACCATTTTGGGTAGGTTTATGCGACAAACGTACTTGGTTAGGAACTGTGTTTTAAGCAAAAAGATATCCTTTCACAACATTAAGAAAAAAAGAAAAGAAATAAATTAAAATACAAGACAAACAAATCACAGCTATTTCCTAGCCACTATGGTGACAAGCCAGGAGAACATACAGGACCACATCATAATCACAATCTCCAAGCATCAGTCATTGTAGCATTTCATAAAAGCATTCCTCCCTTTGGACGGCCAAAATAAACACTATCCTCAGCCACTGTGGTCAAAAAATTACACTCTGTTGGGGTTTGTGCAATAGAATGGCTCAGGGACAAAAACCACCACAACGCTGGCTTGTATCCACCGGTTTGAATTACTTATTTTATTGTCACTTGATCACCACAGAACAGTTTAGATATCGCCCTTTGTTTATGGCGCAGAGGATTAAATTTGCAGTTTGTGGGCCGTGCTCGTCTCTGGGGTAAATCGGCACCTGCAGATTATGTCAGACGGCGCTAATGTGATTGAGAACCACTGATGCTAAAGAAATGCTCCCTAAAAATACCTTTACCAGGCTGCTAAATTACTGCAATTTAAACCATATAAGATGGGTGGAATGATTATGATTGATTTAAAAGGTGTTGATCCAGGCGTCCTAATCTCGCATTTGTCGGATTTACTTTTCCTAGAACTCACTGGTGCGTCTGTTGACTGCCAAAGAGAGAGACAGTGCGCGGACAGTGTTCCTGGGCCTCGACCAGGATAAGGACGGTGTGATCACAAGAGCCGAATGCCGTCAGGCCCAGCAGTCCTGGTTCCACAAGCTTAACAAAGACTCGCAGTCCTGCAATGTGAGGTGAGTGGGCCACACGGCACTTGTATGCACAACTGGCAGCAGTTTGGGACATCAGAATCTCATTTGTATGCAAAGCTTAGGGAACAGACAGTGGGAAAAGTAGCAAGATAACAAGCTGCGTTCTTCCCTCATTTAAATATCCTTTTTGTGGTTGACTTAAATCACCACCATGGCAGCGCTGATTTTCGTCACTTTGCAAAGGATGCACTGTTTTATTTAGAAGGATTACCAAATGATAAAATCAGATTCTGCTGTAGGGCTAATTACAGCTAATCCTCTTCTTTGTATCACAATTAACTTGTGTTTTACAGGTTCACTAGTTAAAAATCATAGCAAGCCCTCAAATGCTGCAGTAATAACCTTCCACCCTTAACTTAGAAAAACCAAAAACTGTTTGTATCCATTAAAGTGAATCTACCAACAAGTAGTAAAAGGCCCCACTGTCTTTTGCATCTTAACACACATTTCATTAATGTCTCTATATATTTTAGAAGACTCCTTTAAATTAATCTGTTTCTCACCTTAGCTTTACAGAGCTGTTTTTCCTCTCATTAAGTTTCACTGTCACTGCTCTTAGAGCGGTACTTTTGCTCACCAGATTTAAAACTCGGGTATACTGCCAGATATGGTGCCGATTATCATATTTGGGAAGGGATTGAACGCAGCAGACGTTAATGTTGCAACATTATATGCGAAAGTCACGCACTGTTACCTCAATGCATAATCATGTTTAGTGTTAAACTCCCTCTTAGGCAAAAGTCTTAGAGTCGTAATTTGTGTTGAGATGTAGCAGGGCAAGGGAGGACCAGATCACAAGACGCACAAAGGCACGAGGCAGGATGAAGGAAAATCTATTTAACTGGAACTTATTAGAGGGTGAACAAAAGGCTCTGCAGAGGCATGGTAAAAAAAGAACCCCAAAAAAGTAAAAGATGTCAAAAATACAAGGGACCAGATAGCAATAGAGGTACAACCAGGAGGACCCAACACAACTGATAAAAGGACAAAAAATATATAAAGAAATTGGGAAAGGACGGGTCTATATACGCACATGGAACTAATGGGGGAACAAGACGCAGGTAAAACTAACGAGGGAGGAGCAAACAATCACACAGGCAAAAACACAAGGGCAGGAAGTGAAGCTAACAAAAGCACAGTAGGGGATTATTTCAAAATAAAACACGAAACACCAGGAAAACCATTAACAACTCAATCTTATGAAGAGAACAGAAAAGGTCCAGCTAACTAACTGACATAATAAGGGAACTCCTAAAACATATTTGGAGCTTTCTGGGACAAAAATGGTCACAAATGTTTTTTTTCTGTCTCTGCACGAAAAAACAGTAACGCTTCTATGACGTCTGTTGAAATGGAGACGGAATATCAACATGAATACAGATCTCCCACTGCTCCCTTTGCTGATTACATAATTTACATACAATCATGCTTTCCTTCCAAGATGATGAAAAGGAAGAAATTCTCCATCATCAAACCCAATAATATCGCTCAACCTATACTTTCAGTGCCGACTGTACATGGAATGCACATAACAAATATCCAGGGTAAATGAGAGTTGAACGAGTGTCTGCGCCTCCCCTGTGTTTGCACTGGTGTGAACTGGTGTTAATTATTGAACACGCTCCCTGGCCAGTGGAGCAAATCAAAAGACACAGCTGTTTCGGAGGCTACGGCGCCTCCGAGATCCGGTTGATCTGGAAGGTGGTGCCGGGTCAACAAATCCACCATCGTTTGCAGGCCTCGGAGAGCTGATTACCGTCTCCGCAGCGAGCTGGATTTTTTTTGTTTACTTCCCCAGCTTGTGTTGACACAGAAAATACACGACCCGGCCCCCGTGCACTGCAACGAGTCTGGGGCATAACGATGTTGTTTCTCCGCCCCGCTGCGGAGTAGCTTTTCAGCTTTAGTTCAGTTCTTGAGTTTAGCTCAAACAGACGACTGAAGAATCAAAGCCGTTGTTTCTCATCGGCACGACGACTGATGCAGAACGCGTCAAACAACTGCCCGCACCAGGGCAGCACCGACAAAGACTTATGATCAATACGCTTGATCAAAACCCTGCATATTTAAATCATGTTAAAACAAACTTGCCAGTAATGATTAAAAAGCAAATTACATTAAAAGACACAGTAATGTGTGTTTCATTACTTAATCAGTATTCTGTGCTTCCACTCATTTCGATCGCAGGCACTTATCTGTCTGCCAGTTTTGATGTTTACCATGACTGAATTCCTGCTATTAATAAATGGGTTAGGCCGGCTGCCTTACTTGCTGGAACTGTAATTTTGAAAAGGCACTGTCGGTTTGTGTGTTCTTTGCTCAATTAAGGTTTTGGCCTTTCTGAAATGGCTGTAATAACATTGACACATATTGTGAGGCAACATAATGCAACAACAGGACAACAAATGAAGCCTTTGTGAAGCTTTTTTTTGTTGAGACTGATCAAAGACAGGTTTCACACAATAATGCAACCCGGTGCAACAGCGCTGCAAAGCATGAATCAGCAATGGCATTAATAATGGAGGGAAATGGTATATGGAACCAAACATCAGAACAGAATCATCTATTTTAGATATTTTAGATGAAACATATCCAAATATCTTGAAATACATCACTGCCTCTGTAACAGTTTTATACCCACAGGCAGACCTCATCAGAGTAATAATGAAAAAGATCAGTAAGCTCTGATTGGCTCTGATGGGGTTAGAGTTGTTTATTTGTGTCAGCAGTACACCGAAAAAATACACCGATGAGGCATAACATTATGACCGCTTTCCTAATATTGTGTAGGTCACCATTGTGCCTCCAAAACGGTTGTGACTCATCAGAGAATGGACATGGGCCTTCTGAGGGTGTCTGGCGACAGAATGTTGTTAGTGGGGGCCTTTGGGTCCTGTGGGTTGAGGGGAGGGGCCTCTGTGGATCATCCCACAGATACTTGATCAGTTTGGGATCTAGTGAATTTGGAGGCCAGGTCAACACCTTGTGCTGTTTTTCATGTTTTTTGAGTTGTTCCTAGACCGTTTGTGTGTGTCATCGAGGAGTGTGATTGCTATGGGGTGTGGGTGCCTGGTCTGATCTAGGTGGGTGCTACATGACTAAGTAACATCCACATGAATGCCAAGTTCAAAAGTTTAACAGGGGAACATTGGATTGCCACAAGATGGTCAATGTTATTCACTTCTCCTGTCAGTGGTCATAATGTTATCCCAGATCGGTGTGTAAGTAGCACAAAAAAATTCTCAGTCTTGTTGTGTAATGAATGTACTTTCCACCCATGTCTCTGTGTGTGCATGTGCTCATTTTCTGCTTACTGTAACCTCTTGTGATGTCACATCTCCCATGCTCTATCACTCCATCCCTCTCACCTATTCAACATGCGGCATTCCCCACAGACTCATGGGATTCTGCACTCCTATGAATTGTGGGTGAGTGTGACTCAGCACTGCATGGCTCGTCTCTTTCTTCCTCACTCCGACGCCCTCTAGCACTCTGCCGCCCTTGAGTGTTCTCAGACAGCCCCCTTGGTTTAGATTTCATGGGTAATTTAAAACTTGGTCCAAAAAGGGACAAGGGACAGGACCTCCTCGTCTCCAGACTCCCTTTCTTTCCGAACATAAAGCAATCAAAGACACATCAATGAAGTCTGATGAGCATAATGCGAGCTCTTCGTGTGATCAGGTCTCGTTTTAATGAGGGTAAGATTCAGGTTGGGTGGTAATTATATGGATCAGAAGGAAGCTTTTTGTTCTCTTTAGGGGAGCTTCTCCTTAAAAGCACCACTTATCAGAGGATACCGTGGATGGATGGAAGTGTGGATGGCGTGCATCCGGTCCACACATAACCCTAAAATGTAGCCTCATTCAAGCTCATTAAAAAGAAAAGAAATATCAAATGAGTCCGAAAGCTCTGCTCCGCTTTGATCGCCAGATTACAGCTGTTCAGAAGCGAAACCGTGCGAGAGTGAAAAGGAGTTTTTCGAGGAGCCATCAGTCAGATTGGTTTAGAAGTGGAGCTTCTGAAATATCATAAAAAAAATAAATAAAACATGACTCATATAGGTGTGCATTTGAATTTGGAGTGAAATGGAAAGAGGAAAGAAATCTTTATGGAGCACATTTTGTGGAAGCAATTTGATTCTGTGTAAAAACATTACCCTTAAAAGGAATGTACATGCGTGTCTGCTGCCAGTACAAAACAAATAAAAATAAAAAACCTTGATCCAGAGTTCACTTACTGACATTGCATTCGCCCAGACTGAGCAAACTTTGTCTGCCGAGGAAGAACATGAACCTATTCTGTTTCAATTTACATAATTAGATTGAACAGCAAAGTCAATAACTTCAAGCACGTGTCTCCAAAAGTTGGAGAAGGGAGCATCAAGAATAGCAGAGTGGAACAAGATAACCGGGAACGATTTCGCCTTAGATTAATTGTTATTTAAATTAAAAGAGTCAAGCATGAATACCAAACCACCTTCTGCTTTTTTCTGTCTGAGATTAATATCTTTGACTTTTAGACGTTGTTGTACCAAACAAGTCATTTAAAAATGAGACTTCTTACGAATTAAATTTTGCAAAACAATCATCAGCAGATTAATCCATCATAAAATAAACTATGGTTCAGTTTTTCTTAACACACCACAATATAGGATAAGCAATCTTAGAGCACATTAAATAAACTGGAGATGATACAGTATTATAGAGATAAAAACTAACAATGCCAGCATGTCATGTTCAAGTTGATGGAATGATATTAACATTTTAGGGTTCATTTTCCCTTTTTATGGTTTACCTTGTTTTCCCCATCCTTTCAGGAACTACCTTGTCCCTCAGTAGCTGCTGTATCAGCTACCTCATACTGTATTTATCTGTCACACTGGTATTCTTTTGTCTTTGATACAGCATAAGTCATGTTGGCCCCATATGTGAGAGCAGTCCAGCCAGCTCTGGAAGCGAGAGGAGCAAGACTGATGACAGCAGGTTTGTATGCTCATATTGTTAGTGAGTGTGTGTAAGGCACGGTCGTCAAAGTTATTAGAAATCTGCTGATCCGAAAATAATACAGTTTGGGTCTCCATGACTAATTTTCCCATACACAGTCATTTTACCAGCTTAAACTGTATTTAGGCTTAAAGTGATGCATAATTTAGGGCAAGGCTATTAGTTATGGGTGGTGTCATCTCATATGTCTGCCTTGGTGCCACCTGTACACCTTAGCCCTAGCTTAAACTAGCCAGGAGTTAAGCAGAGTCAGTCACTGGTAACTGTAATGTCACAAGGGTTTGTCTAGCTTTATATACAGTGAGTGCTACTACCAGGATTTACAAGCCTGCACTTACATTTAAAATACCTTCCACACTCTGTTCCAGCATCACATGAATGATTCTCACAATCGTGTGATGCTGGAATAATGGAAAAATTAGTTACTGGAGGAGAAAAACTACTGGAACAACAACAATTGGAAAAATCTGCAAAAATATTGGTATAGAATTTGGCGGTTGCTGATTTCATGCATGAAACATGGTGGATGTAAGAACCCTGACCCAAACTTGGCAAAGGTTACAGTCTTGCCGCTTGGTTCGTCTTTCACAATGGTCTAACCATACTTTTAGGAAAATACAAACACATTTGTGATTGACATCCATGTATTTGAACTTGCTCATACATCATGGGTCTCCTGATCTGCCTTCTCTTTGTTGTCATGCAAACTCTGAAAACAGTTCTCGGTGTACTGTTAAAATGCTTTTAGCAAACCAAATACAGTGGTTTCAGTGTTGTTTCCACATTCTTTCTCTCAGGAAATGAGACCATCCGGGTGCATAAGAATGCATTATAAGTCACATTTTTGCTTCCTCCAGTCTCAATCGTGTCTCCATTTAAATAATACTGTGCTCTGCTCTACCTCCACCAGTTACAAGGAAATGCTGGTTCATACACCTTACTTATTTATTTATTTAGTTTTTCCAACTCTCATGGCCCGATGGGACTGTTTCATGCAGCGGTTGGCATGGTAACTTGTAGTGATCATGATGTCACATCCCATTTCTATAGCGTCAAATAACTAACTAAAAGAAAGACACTTGACTATGCATCAAAATTATATTAAGTATCCTTGATTCACATCAATTATTTGACATGTACTTTCGAGTTTTAATTTGGCCCAAGTCCCATCCACAAACATGGAGGAGGTGGAGCTTATGACCTATACTGCAGCCAGTCACCAGGGGGCGCTCTACTTGCTTTGGCTTCACTTTAAGAGGAGCTGTTCCACCATCCATCTTTATACAGTCTATGGGTGCGATCCTGCAGTGGTGCCCAAAGACATTAGGTCATTCACAGGCAGCGATGGTGGATTTTTTTCAGTGAAAACAATGCAACCCAGAAAGCCACAGCCTGGGCACTGATAACCTGCCGGCCCTACTCTACTCTATGCTGCAAACAACCTCAAACTCATTTTCTCGCTGTCACCAGATAACGAAGGCAGATCCTGTTTTGGCATATCGAGACTTTTCTTTATGCCAGGTTACATGATTTTTGCAATATCCGCAGTTAATACACCAGCACTTCAGGCAGTGACTACAGGGAACCGCAATTACAAAGAGAGCCACGCAAGAGAGTTGTATTTAGTTGACTACTAATTAGCAGAGCATGCTTAGACAAAGGCCTGACAGGTTTTATAGCTACGTTTTCAAAGCACCAAGAGACACATTAAAGTGAAACAGTGGCCAGATGTAGTATAATGATATTACTGTATTGTATTATAGTAAGCTGTGTGGGCGCACGACTCACACACACACATTTAATATAGCAAAACCCAAAAATATAGACAGAGAAAATAAATACACTCAAACTGAAGTGCACAACACATCTCTTGAAGACAATTCCAACAGCCTTACTCTAACTACAAGTATGTTGTCAATAGTTTTTAAGCGACAATAAGGCTCCTTGGCACACATACATTTGCAATATCAGGCTATACTTGTTGCAGTCAGCACATTTACATGCACGATAATATTCAGAGATAGGCCTTATTCCGAATACATTTTCGGATTAAACGCGTGGGCTGTGCTGTTACTATATTTGCAAGCATTTACAGACATGCATGTCAATATGTGCGCCTCAGTTGGCGTATTTTGCCGCACTTTTTTGACACACAGAAATGAAATGAAATGAAATGAAATTAAAGATGGAGGCTGTGTTTGCACGGTTGAACAAGTCCAACACTGGAAAACTTTCATTCTGATTCATGTTGGTGGAAATGTGAGTGGAATAATAATTTTTATTAGCTATATAAACAGTAGGAATAGTAGATAAAAATCTAGACATTGTTTCTATAAGATTATCTGTAGTCCAGTTTTAGGGAATTCTAACTAATAAAGGAAAATCCATTCGTTTTTCAACAGGCCAGTAACCTGGGAAGACTTTTTAAAGGAGAGTGCCATCTACATTTTGGCTGCACGGCCTAATAGCTCTGCCATGCACATCCGAATGCCTCTATAGTCCAGGATCCTCCACTGCACCCAGCAGAGAGAAGGGGAGAGAGAGAGATAGAGGGTGTACCCCATAGTCTACAGATGAATGGGGGAAGATGGATAACGCTGACACGAAGACATGAAGATGACAACTGAGCGAACTGGATGAAGCGCGGCGAGGTAGCAGATCAAGCCTTCGACGGGTTCTCTCCTCCTCTGCGTCGACTCGACATCACAACACTGACAGCACACACCGCTGACTGACACACCAACAACGCAAGTGACAGCAGCTGCCACAGGTCCCAACTGCAACAACTGACAGCTCCCAAACAAATGGGAGAGATAGGACGAGGCAGACAACCACCCACTCACAATTTAGTCGGTGATATTCCCGAAAAACTTTGAGTGAGTACCATGCACACAGTCAGGCAAGCACCTAGGATGCTCACAACAATCAATATGCTAGACCCTACGACCCCCCCCCCCCCCCAGCTACATAACACACCTTTCCAAGCGGGTACATAAGCGTGACCGGCTGGTACTCTTTCAAGTGTTCTTTCCTTCGGGCCTCATCGTGTCCTAATAATAACTCCATGCTACTGTAATGAGACTGCGTTATTCACCATCCGAATTGTTAATCACACAGAAACATGTGCAAATTTGTTACTGGCACCGTTTAATTTGAAGCAATTTCAATTAACCTCACTTCCATCCAGCTTCCACTTTCAGAACATATACCAGATGAGAATGAAAGCTATCTGCATACATTAAACTATAAGGAAACTGCTATACATACCAGTATAAATTATTATCATGCATTAAAACCTGTATTTATTCCTGTATCCTATGATGTATCCTCTGTCCCCCCACCATTTTCATCCAAGAATCTGTGTTCTTCTGAAATACTAACTGTGAAAAAGGATGTGAAGTTTATGAAAGCTAACCCTGTATGTGACATGTACTGTATATACTGCCATTCTGTTCCTGTCGTGCTCGCAGAGCTGCACCACGAGAAGGTTGGAAAATATCCGCTCCTCCTGTTCTAAAGTCATTCCTTGCACTGTGGGAATGAGACGTAGCCGGACCGTTGGTTGACGCGATCACTGTATGGGAAATACTGAAAGACAATGTCCGATACGGAGCAAAATATTTGTCCTTTGTTAATATGCAGAAGCACTGTTTAAATAATTGCTATGGAAAACAGAGAAATGTTACAGATTATACAAGAATTTAACTGCACATGAAACTGCCCCTAGCATCACTGGAAACATGCTGTAATGAGTAGAACTTCATGTAGTGTTTATGCCATGTATTGGAGGTTCTATGCCAAGTGAATAAAGTATGGTAATGATATGAAACTTGGTCTGAGGCATATGTCGCAGTGCTCAATTAAATGCATGGCATTTAGGCTCCTTCCTTGGAATCTTGGTTGGTATTGTTTGTCCATTTTCAATGCATGAAATAATAAATAAATAAACAAATAAAGGTGTTCAGCACAGTAGTACAGTGTGTGGCACACAGCTAATTTTAAATACAGTGTAAGTGCATTGTGGTGCATTGAAAGCAATGTGATCTTATCGGTATTTTGTGATTCCAGTTAAAATCATATAAAGATAATAAGGGTTGAACTCAACCTGAGTCTCAAGACACTTATTTACAAATTCACAAACTTGAAGGTACTAAACTGAAATCTATTTCCTGCTCTTTATTAAACTTCCATCCACAAGGGAAGTTGCTTGGTCACAGTAGCTTAGTTGTACATAAACACTCTTGAGAACCACAAGTGAAAAGAAAGACAAAATTAAAGTAAAATATAAGTAAAATCTAGTTAAAGCAGAGCTGGATCAGTCTGTTGGAGAATGAGCTCCGCTACCCCTCTGTGTTCTGGTGAAGTAGATGTGATGGATTGTCCATGATCCATGATGTCCTCCTGCCCCTCACTACGACAAACGTTAGATTTGTAGATTACCTTTCAGCCGTTACCAGCTTTTAGACCTATTTAAAACGGGTAATCGATGCTAGAAAGCAGCATGGTCACAGAGGGAATTGAGTGCAGTTTTGATTAATGGTGTCTTTTTGTAGCCTTTAAAATAAAAACAAAAAACGTACAGTTATATAACTGCAGTAACCAAGCATTACTTCTGAAGGCACGGCACTTTTCATGACTCTATTATTCTATGGGATTAGCTAGGTTACGTAAGAATAATACCCATTAATGAGTGCGTCAAGTTTTGAGTAGCACTCCAGAGGTCTGACCTTTGCTTGGTTTGTACGCAATTACACAGTAAACTTGATTGGTTTTATTTTTTCAAGCTCATTGGCTATTTCCTCATTGTTTTTTGAAAATGCGCCCAAATCAAATCCACGTGTTACAGAAAGCATTCCTACCAGGATTATGTTAGAGCAAATGACATTTATCATTTATTAACATCAATCATATGATTAAACTAAGTTCCACTCAGCAATGAGACATATGACAAGGATGCTGACTTCTTGGACTGGAAAATACATCGGGAAAAGAAGGCCCAGGATAGAGGACTGTGGCGGACTGTGATCAGTGGCCTATGCTCCACGAAGGAGCGCTATAGGCAAAGAAGGAGAATCAGAAGCACATCTGGGATCTTTGGGTTGCGACTCATCTCGGCCCCATTTTAGGGGAAAACTAATGATGCAACATTGACGTTAATGTAAATTAGAAGTAGAAAACAACAGAAATAACTGAATTAGTTTATAAATGACCTAAAGACACAATGCCAAGTAAATACGAGTCCTCTTTGCCTTCCATAAAATACATAAAATAGATAAGTTAAAAAAATGCTACAGTTCCTTTTACTCTCCAGCATCAAACTGGTGCATTAACTCCTCTTGAGACTGACAGCTGATCAAGCAATGTTATATAAAGGCCAAGTCTAACCTTAATTCCAGTCATGAACTGCTAGTACTCTACAAAGGCCCAACTGCGACTTATTCTTTGTTGCAACATAGGTTAAAATCATTAGCGACCTTCATTCTGTGAATCAGATGAGACCACACAGGCTCACCGCAAAATGTGCTGTGGTTGTGCTCCTGAAATACAAATGGTTGTGAGAAGCAAAGTTATGCTTATACATATCACAAGTGGCTTGTTTCACAGACGGCACAGCTGCCAACACACCTTAGAGGCCAGAAGACCTCTCATTAGCGCGCTCTTCCCCGTCTCCTTGTCAATAATTCCATCCCAACTGTTCCCCAAACATAAAT
Source organism: Chelon labrosus (assembly GCF_963514085.1). Taxonomy (NCBI): domain Eukaryota; kingdom Metazoa; phylum Chordata; class Actinopteri; order Mugiliformes; family Mugilidae; genus Chelon; species Chelon labrosus. The sequence continues at coordinate 6,761,071 of NC_140355.1, read as the reverse complement.
GTCTCATTGGATATCAGCTTTTTATGATGTGTTCTGTAATTCAAACTGACTTAAATAGTTTACACTGTTGTCGTCTATGCAATACACAGAACCCCTTCCCCCGAAAAATGGGCAAACGATGGGAGCCTGCTCTGGTCTGATGTATTTAGCCTTAGTATTTTGTAATTCATGCAACCGTCAAGTGTTTTGGACTAATTTCTGTGTCCTTTAAGTAAATTAGCACTGGAGAGACCATTATATAGTGCCAAATAGTGCTCCAACAAACTCCTGGACTGTGACCATTAGCTTGAGCTTCCTAATAATCTCCTAAAATCGTACCACTTCAAATTCCACCGCTGTTGGTGAGAGATGAGGCCGCTGTTGTTTACTTCAGTGTGAAACTGGAGAGCCATCATTGTGCCGTGCCAGAATGGAAAGCTTGACAGGCATAACAGTCAATTTACTGGAGCAACAGAGTAGTGCAGAATTTATGCTTGTTCAAAATTCACTTATCAACTCCCTCGGTGATTGCCATGGCGTGATAGAACTGGTGCGACACCAAGGGCAGCTGCACAGATTATAGGCTACATTTCATGGACTACAAAGAGCTTCCCCTGGAAACCTGGCACCATAAAACCTCCGACATTCAGTGTGGATGTCAAGAAGGTCGTGGCTCGGGGACAATCTGAAGTGGCTATCATTCAGAGCGTAGGAGCTGAGCATCGGCTCTTGGAGCATCACGGCCAATGGACCTTTCACCTTCCTATGATTAAAATGAAAATAATTGTTTCTCATACCAGCAAGAGGTTACCCTCTTGCCAAGATAGAGGACAGGAAATGTTTGCCTCGAAGCCAAGCAGAAGTGACGGTAAACATACTTGTAGTAGTCAGACACCGCGCTGTGACTACAACCCCCTTCTACCCTGAGGCTGTTGTTACTTATTTATCTGTCAGTTAAAAAAAAAAAAACACAGCATCTTCCCAAATGTTAAACCGAAGGCCAAGCTGCGAGACGCATACGGCAGAAAGAGAGAGAGAGAGAAAGAGAGAGCAAAACGCACAGACGGTGTGGGAGAGGAATCGTTCACATGAGGGTGTTATGTAATTGTTTCATAAGCGATTCGGTGATGACGTTCTTGACCCGGGCTAATTGCTACATTAAATGCTGAGTCAAATGTTAAACTCGAGCTCTGGATTAGTCCAAGGCTACCCCGCCCAAATTGCCCCCGCCAATTACACAGTGATGTAATGAGAAACATTCTGTGCTGCCTTCAAGTCATTTGGGACCTTCATCTTATGATCAAATTACTCATTTTCCAAACAAAGGCTTGGTGTTCTTTACAGGGTTGAAAAAAAATCATAACGAGGCTTAAAAATAGCCCTGTTTCTATTTTTGTTCCATTGCCATTTTTCTTTTAGGATTCTTTTTGTGACATCAAATGGCAATTTTCAATCAATGGGAACGACTGAAGAAGGTGCTCAACCCCGTGACTGACTGGTGACCTGTTCAGCCTGGACTCTTATTAGCTGGTCATAGCTCATACTGTAGTTGTTCCAGTTAGTTTAAACTTCCAGTAGACCATAACAAGATGTATTGGTTAGACGCAGAAAAAATGGGAAAGTGGAGGGATTTGAGCGATTTTGACAAGGGCCAGATTGTGATGGCATCTCTAAAACCCTGCTTTCTTGGGGTGTTCCCCATCTCCTGTGATTAGTAGCTATCTAAAAGTAGTCAAAGGAAGGAAAAGCGGTGAACTGGTGACAGGGTGGTGGGCGACAAAGGCTCAGTGATGGACATGGGGCAAAGGGGGGCCTATGAGGTTGGATCCAGCAGATGACTTCTGTAGCTCAAATTGCTGAAAAAGTCAATGCTGGTTCTGACAGTTTGTGTAGCATGAGACTACATAGACTACAAACTGGACCACTGAGCAATGGAAAAAGGTGGCCTCGTCTCATCGCATGGGTGAACTGGTGCCTATGCGTCGCTTATCTGGGGAACATAGGGCACCAGGACGCAAGGAACACCCCCTAGCTGTTGCTATGGTGGCTTCGTCTCATTCTGCAGAACTGTTCAGGTGGTGGCACTTATCAAAGTAACATCCACATAAATGCCAGGACCCAGGCGTCCCTGAAGAACATTTCATCAGAACAGGATCATCAATGTAATTCACTACACTACTACGGTTGGTCGGTGTTGTGATCATTTGTGTATATTTTATAATCAATCACACAATCAATCTTTATTTATTCAGCACTTTAAAAACAATACAGACAGAAAATTAAAATCATAAAGAAAAAAATGTGTTTTAAGAGAGGATTTAAAAACAAGAAGTGAGCCGGCCTGCCCGGTGTGCAAAGACAAGTCGTTCCACACTTTCAGGGCAGCGACTGAAAAGGCGCGGTCACCTGTCAGCTTCCTCTTTGTCTCTGGGACGATTAATGATGACTGATCTGGTTACCTAATAGAGAGCGCGGGGGTGTAGAGCTGGAGCAGGTCGGACAGATACCGCGGGGCAATGCCATGAAGACATATAAAAATAAAGTAAATTTTTATAAAATACAAGTGGGAACCAATGAATTTCCTTCAAAATTGGGGTAATGCGCTCTTGTGTTCTGGCACCAGCTGAAACCAGCTGCAGTTGAGCAAGTGACGTCTAAACCCAACATAAAGTGCATTGCAGCAGTCTAAATGGGTTGTGAGAAAAGCACGGATTAAAATCTCAAAGTGACGCAGAGAAAGAAATGGTTTCACTTTGGCCAATTGGCTCAGTTAAAAAAAACTGGGCTTGACCACTGATTTAATCTCACGCTTGACCACTGTGCATAAAGTGTGAGATCACTATCCAGTCTTGCACCCAGGTCAGTTGCTGTCTGTGTCAAATGTTGACTTAAAAGAGCCCAGATCAGCATGGACTTTGGAGGCATCACTGGGCCCAAACAACATGACTTCAGTCTTCTTATCATTTAAGCTAAAAAAATAAATGGACACCGATTTTAATTAATTTATACAAAGCACTCTAGCTGTTGGTTTGCAGAGAAAGCACCTTATAAGGTTGTAAATATTCTATATTTTTCTTATAGATGAAAATCAACAATGAAGTAATCCGAGTTTTGACCGTGTTGTCTCAGATAGAAAAGCTGCAGCTTATTCCTCTGTGCCACAGATAACACCGGTTAGCCACACCACTGTGCAAGCGGACATGCCTCATCATTGTCATAGACATGGACAGTGTGGTTTTAATCAGTTTCATATACACCGTTTTAATGCTGCAAATAGTCATGAGGACTGAACCGCATATTAATCCACCTCTAAAATGAGAACCCACCAAATGCACAATTGTCTTCTGTTTGAATGTTGCCTACCTTCAGTAGGTCTTCAGTAGGAAACTAGCATGAAATCACAAACTTGACGGATAGTTGACTTTTGTGTTTCATGCGGAAAAATGCGGTAACACTAAATTCTTTCTTTAAGCCCAGATACAAAGATGATTCTGAGCAATAATAGATGCCTACTATTTTTTTTTACATGGGTGTCAAGTGTGTTGCACGCACAAACAGTGTGTGAGCCTGTGAGAGTGCCGGGGAAAAGTGCGAGTTTTTGAGTCATCTCTCCCCATGTGCAATCCAGAGGAGCTCGGTACAAAGGTTATCATGGCATGTCCTACAGAGAGTGCACCGCGGCCAGCTGCTGGCGGAGCCGCCGCGGCTGCTGTTGTGTGCGATGCGTTCGCTCAGTGGGGATGAGTAATAGTAAACAAGAGTGTCAGCGCGGTCGTGGCTCTAGGGAAGCAGTGCCGGAACGGAGTCGCGGTAAAATGTCAGGCCTGACGGTTCCATCATGGAGATCTTCAGCTGTGTTTTGAGCCAACAGACTTTGACTTCTCGTGAGACTTCGAGGCTTCGCCCAGTTTGGGCTGTAGCTTGAGAGTTTCTGGTTTCAGAGTAAAATGCTATCAAAGGATGCATTCATGTTTGTTTTTTTTAATAATATGTAAAGCCAATAGAGTAAGTTTTGAATGTGGAACAGCTTTTGCAGTGATATCGACATGGAGAATCTAATATATTTTACAAAAGGAGCTCCAGTCTTGCTGGGTGAGATCTGACAATAGATGATTAGTCATGAGGGGTTGCACACTTACACCTCAGTCATTATACCGCTGCCAACTGCTTTTCAACACATCAACCCTAACAACATGTCATACCATCCACCTCCGTCTCCCCAGACCCATTTTTAGATCCACCTCCACATGCAAGAAAGACGAGGGAAAAAAAAAATCCCATCCCACCTCCACCAGAGAGGCCAACATCTTCCTTAGAGCTCACTCGGTTTCTGCAGCTGACCCCAGCCAATTACGGTCGCCTGGTTCCAAGACGGTCGTCTAACCTGCCACGCTCTTGTTACATTCCACATGTCTCTTTCCTGCACCATCTGCACGAAAACATGCATAGAAATTGTTGAATCACACACGAACAGTTTGTTTTGTCACATTTCACAAAAGAAAAACTAGACGAGCAGATTCCTTTGAGAAGAAGCCGACAACTTAAGCCGGTTATAACAAGGCGTAAAAGCTGTGAAGGGAAAAATTAAATCTCCGTAATTGAACACCCTGTGCGTACTGACATCTGTGTACTGCAATCAAGTGTGACCGTGACAATAATTTGGGTCTGTGTCTGCTGTGACATTCTAGATAATAGGCCCTTGTGAAATGTAAACTCTTCGGTTATAAAAGGGTCCAGCAAAACCAAACTTCCCTTCAGCACAAACATTTCTGCTGGACATTTTTTTATTTTTTATTTTTTTTCAGCTCCTCATTATGTACCAACGCCTCCAAGGTTCGCTGCCCCCTGTGTCTGGACGATGCTGGAGTGCAGTTTGGGTGTAATGAACATAGTTAACGCTATTACATCTCTGGCAAAGTTTGAGGGATGGTGGTGAGAGGGCAAAACAAAGATGAGAGGATGCTTTTTTTTTTTTTAGCCTTTGCTGCAGCTCAGTGTGACTATCCTTCCAGAAAACACTGTAAGGGATGAACTGCACCTCATGAGGTGAAAGAATACGACTCTAAGATTGGGAAGCTGATGGCAAAAAGCAATACAGCAGCTACTGTTCTTTAAAGTTCCACTTGTTACTGTAAGATCACAGAACAGAACCCATGAAACCGATAATACTGATAGCTATTGACAAGGTGTGTCACAAACGGCCCTTGTCTTATGCATGCTAGCTTACCTAAATTAGATTTTTTTTTTATGTTATAAATTTGCTTAACGTCAAAATATCTGCTTAATCTATTGAGAGGAGGCACGGCAGCACTGTTCATGGCAATTGTGACCACAGCTGTCATACCGACATATGGGTGTCGGTATTGGAGCAATTACAGTAGTCACAGGAAACAAAGCGTGGTCTTGAATAATTTGAAATGTGAACGTAAGCATTGTTACATATGAAACTAGTTCAAATATTTATGTTGTTTTTTTTTTCTTACTGTGAAGTTGCACTATCTCAATGGGAATGATGCACTCAAGAACAAAGCTGCTGTGTGGCCTTGCTCTCTCAGTAGTCTAAAATTAGATTACTAATTTTAGCATACAAATATGCATGTAATAGAAATATCATACTTGTAAATATCATCAAATGTGCACATTCTGTACTACAGTAAACTACACTTATTACATAGGACCCGTTCTATTCAGTGGCTCACTGTTATGCATAAAGAGCTGCACTGTACTTGACTCACGCTGACATCTAGTGTCGAGTGCAAGGAACTGCATCTCACCACGAAGCGCAGCAGACATAAAATATTAAGCCGACCATGAAACACTAAGTAAAAAAAATATATTTTTTAATTTATGCATTAATGAATGCACGTATTCGGGGATGTATTTATTCAGTGGTTTTTACCATTTAAAGCGGGTTTTTTCTGATTAATCTTTTGCGCATGCGCAAAGGGGCGGGTTCGTTCAGCATGACCAAATGTTTTGTTTTTCTGCTCGGATGGCGTTGTCAAGCTAAGGCAGAGAGCTGCGACTGTAACCGGTTTCTCAGGTAAAAAAAAAAAACAAAAAAAAAACCTAAATGGCGTGTGCATTCATAGTCTGTGCTCTCATTCTTTATCATTCTTTTATTACTTCCGTGTATCAGACAGAAGCGCAGTTTGCGTCAAAAGTACGTCAAGCCGGCTACACAGCACAACGATGCTAGCTGCTATGAAACGTTAGCTTGTGGAAACCGCGTAACTTAAGCTCTAACTGTTACTCAGGTTCACAAGGAGATACGTTTATTGCCTACTGTAGAGTCAGTTTAAGTGAATCGAGCCGAAATACCATAAGAGTTGATAAGGGGACTTATTCTCCGGGGGGGTTAAGATGAGCTAACGATAGCCTCGCCGGAAGTCACAGCATCTGATGGTAAAAATGTAAACAAACGTCCCTGCACTGCCGTTATATTGTGCGTTTACTCAAAGAGTACCTCCCGAACAGAATGACTCTTGGTGGAAGCTTGTTTTCAGAAAGTTTTAACATTATATTACAGTGAAAAGTACTCAATCATCAGCTTAATCATTAATTGTAAACACAAATTTATCCAAGTATTTTAAGGTAACGTCTGGCAGTGGAGTGATCATTTTATCCCTCCCATAAGCCCTGTCTGAAAACGTTTCCTGTCACTCTTTTGGCTCGACTTAAACTGAGTTTATAGATGAGTATTATTATGACTGTATTATTATGCATAATACCATAATAATGTTTCCCAAAGAAATCGGGGAGGTTAAGGGAAAGTAATGGCATTGCCTCTTTAAGTCTCCAGAGGCCCCTCTGGCAGGGTTTCAGTTTTCTATCATTTGATACGGGCATGGCAATCATTTTTGCCCCGGGGAACATATAATAGGTAATCTATTAGTGTTAACTGCCATTATTTTGTCAAGGTCACATTACTGCTGGTTACTTATTCAGATAGCAGAGATGATTGACCTTGAAAGTCAGTTATACTGTGCAGGGGTAATATACACCAGTAGAAGAAAAGTAAAAGAAACAAAAATGCCAACATACTGATACGTGTTGAACAGTTTCACAAACTACATCCTCCAAAATGATCATACAGTTGAATTGCCACCATCCTGGCGCTGTTTCAACATAAAGTGAACATTAGACCAGTCATACAGGCTGATCTAGTGCAGGAATGTTATATTTAAACACATTCATTTTCACTAGTATACATAATGTTTTGTAAAACGAGTGTCTGTGGATGTCTGTGTAAGGATGGTCTCTAGTCTCTGCAGGTATGCATTTATAGTGTAGTGATATCAGTGCAAGCCAGCAGGTCCTCAAGGTAAAAAAAAAAAAAAAAAGATTAAATCCATAGCTCCCTGTGACTAAAAGGAGCTATGGAGAAGGTGGCAAAACACCTTGCGCCTTTATAGAGATGCAGTACCACGTTCAAAGGAAATGTTGTGACAGGATGGTTTGTTAAAAAATACCCACCACTGCTATCCACTTCCCAGCTGCAGGGAATGATGTATGATCATAAAGTAAGTAAATGTATTAAAAATAAGGATTCTGGACCCGCTCCTTCTTGTATGTTGCTGTTTGCACATTTGGGTTATTCTCCAAGTCACTGCACATCATTTTAAGCAGTAGCTTTAATGTCTGTGATTACATCTTAAAATGTAGCATCTACTAATGATTAATTACCTTATTTAAAGTGTGTCATATCTTTTTTTTGGGTGGGGTTGCCTTTACACAACTGTCTCATGTCTATTCATAGTGACCTTGTAAGAACCTACCAGAAGATAAAGCCATGGGGAATACGAGCAGCGAGAGGGCCGCGATGGGCCATGGGGAGAAGGCTCAGCGGAGGGACAGCCGAGGTACAAAAGAGGGAGAGAGGCCGAAAATCCTGATGGATAGCCCAGAGGATGCAGATATTTTTCACGGGGAAGACATGAAGGTGAATCTTAGAAGTACACATCTGTTACAAGCATAGCCTTTTTAGTGCCTGCAGAACCCGTGCTCTTGTAATGTTTTTTTTTCTTTGTGTGTTTTAGGCTCCGTCAGAGAAAGAGGAGTTCCTTGCGTGGCAGCAGGACCTAGAAGCAGAAGACAAAGGGCCAACTCTAGATCGACCAACAGTGTTTCGCTGGACTGGCGACGGAAAAGAGGTCTTCCTCTCTGGATCCTTCAACAACTGGGCCAACAAGATCCCTCTTATTAGAAGGTGAGAGCCAAGATGCTGTGTGTTTCAGGTGCAAATTTAATGTTTTACGTAACAATCCTGTTACATTCCCTTGTTAATTCTTCATAGGAAAAAGTTTTTCATGTAAGCGTAAAGACTTGGGGTACTTTTAAAAACACAGGTCATTGTTATTCGATTCTTAGATTGATATCCAACATTTAACTGTATCACTTAAGCATCTGCATGTAAAACTGACTTTCCAGATTAAATTTAATGACAACAGTCAGTTATTATTATTATGAGGTTAAAGAAGTATTAGTTAAATGGCCAGTCCATGCTTTATGTGTCATCTGCCAAAGTATGTGTGGACAGCTGGTCTGTGTGCAGCCCCTATTAGTGACCATGTAGACTGTACTCACTGCAAGCTCAAAGCAAATGAGTGTGTGAAAAGAAAACGACTTATTCTGAGGAGATGCTTTGGTAAAACCTGGATCACAAGGCTCACAAAAATGAAGGTGTTGTTTAAGAAGAACAGAGCAAGCCTCAGCAACAAATGAGCGGTGGCCTGGAAGCCTCTGCAGGTCTCATCCACAACTTCTCATGCACCACCTACAGACTCTTGCATAGCCACAGCAAGGCCGGCGGAGGTGAAGGCCCGTAACAGGCTATGGAAGGAGATCATCTGCTATCCACACCGTTGTAAAGCATCATTAAAAAAGTATAAGTACACACATCCATACCTTTATAATTCATCATCATCAAAAATAAAAGTATATGGACAGACAGATAGTGTTAAACGCGTGATGAGAAATAATTCCAGATTCAAAGCTTCAGAAACCATGTGCTTTGTCTGCCCACTGTGCTTGAAACAGAGACGTAAAGCACCCAGAGGAGCCTCGTGTCAGAAACAGACAAGTAACGTTATTGTTAGTGAAGTGCGAACGGACCCGTTCAGAGCCTGCATCGCTCCTCAAACACATGAGCTCATGAACTGGCCTTGACTCGCTCACTTTTGTGCCAAATATTCTCTCTTGTCATCTGTCAAAGTCAGAACACCTTCGTGGCAATCGTTGATCTGCCTGAAGGGGAGCATCAGTACAAGTTTTATGTGGACGGCCAGTGGACCCATGACCCAGCAGAGGTAAGCGATTGCTCTCACGGCCTGACTTGTTTTTAATTGGCTGGGGTCAGAGCAGAAAATACGTGGAGGCCTTGTCAGACTGGATACAGAATATATTACTGAGGAACACCCCTGACAAATTTCTGAAATTATTCCTTTCAGCCTCTGGAAATAAAACATAGAGGTCTGCTTTAACCCTGAAATCCTGAAAGACAAAAGCATATTTTGGCTGTTGCACTACTATCATCATTACAATAGGAATCCATATGGTTTTGTGTTGCTGTAGCTTATATTAATACCAGCTCTACATAACCAAAACTGCAGAGTGTGAGTTCTTATTTCTAGCTGCAAGCATAGATCTGAAACAAACAACTTATCTGTTATTTTGTGTAAACAAACATCTTGTTTCTCAGTACACAGAGTAACAAATTAAGTAATTAATCAAATGTCTTTAAACCTGATACACTGTGCTGTGGGAGACATGATTAGAGTCAGAGTGATCTTTTTTTCCTAATTATTGTAAGATGCTTTAGGGGATTGTTTATGCTGCATTCAATCAAACAGTTCTCACATAATTATATTGTAACTGGCTGCTTCGTACTTTTGAGTTTTATTTGTGAATTTTTTTCCCAACAGCCCGTTGTAACCAGCCAGCTAGGCACAGTCAACAATGTGATCCAGGTGAAGAAAACAGACTTTGAGGTGTTTGACGCTCTGATGGTGGACTCGCAGAAATGCTCCGACATGTCAGGTGAGTGCTTAGAAAAAAAAACAAACAAAAAAAAACGTTTTATTTCCGCTCTGTTAGGATTCACTGATGCAGGATGCAGCATCTGAAAGCAGGGATGTTAAAGTTTGTTTTATATCCTTCGTTAAAAATGGGTGGTTAGTTCTTAATATTTGAAAGGTTTGTTGGATATTGTTGGAAATGTTGAGTTTGAACATGATGTTCTCATTTCATCCTGCCCTCCCTTCATCAGACCTTTCCAGCTCTCCTCCTGGGCCGTATCATCAGGACGCTTATGTTCATAAACAGGAAGAGAAGATCAAGTCTCCACCCATACTCCCACCTCATCTTCTGCAGGTCATCCTCAACAAAGACACTGGCATTTCTGTAAGTAGCTGTGACACAGGCTTAGTAGTTTTTTTTTTTTTTTATATAATTGCAGATTTTCTCTGGGTTAATCATTCTTTCTTCTGTGTCCTTTTTATACCCAGTGTGACCCTGCACTACTCCCAGAACCCAACCACGTCATGCTCAATCACCTCTATGCTCTTTCTATTAAGGTAAGGTTCAGTGTTTACGGCGAAGATCTTGGGTGTTGATATGTAGGAAAACTTTGATGACTTCATGAGAGGTGACCAGCTTCGTTAGTATTTTTAACCCGAAGTGTGAGCCGCTGCCGCTGTTAGCATGATTGCACAACGGGTTGCATCTATCGAATGCCAACAGTGATAACTAATGCTAATAGGAGAGACGGGCATGCTTTCAACATTATGAAAGGGAAAAACAAACTAAACATGCAATATCTAAATATAGACTGCACTGCCAGACTAAACAAGGGATAATGGAAAAAACAGAACGGCTGAAGAGTCCACACTTGGACCCTGAACTATTTTCCATTTCAGTTGGCATGTTGTCAGATGGTCAGCTGTTGACTCTTTTCCATTTGGTTTCACCTGTTTTGATCATTTGTGTTTTGTGTGGCATTCTCCTAATAGAGCTTTGCAACCGTGGCTCAGGATTTGTACAGGGAGCAGATAAATTGCTGCTCTGTATATGTGAAAAAAAAACATTTTGAGAATTATTGGAGGTTTCTATCGCTACTAGACTAAAAGAAGCCTAGCAACAGAAATAACAGAGCACTACGAACAATCCCAGACCTTGCTCATCACTGATCCCGTCAAGAGTTTCGACTGATGCGAGGGCTTACAGATCCGCTCTAATCCACCACTCCCAGGTTGGGGCCAACCCGATTAATATCAAACATATTGGATATTTAGGATTAAAGCGCGGAGGATTTGTCAGCGCCGTCCGAACAGCCGGTCTACAAGGGCACAGAGCAGTTGACGCCAATGTCAGGCAACAGTAAAGATTCTTGCCATATTCCGGGCATTCTAGGCATTTTTTCTTTTTTCACTGCACATTATCACAGAGTTACAGCAAGTTGTTGGTCTTCCGGGGGCATCGCTGCCACCCACCGGACTGGAGTGTGTATCATTATAGTTACAGCAAGTTGTTGCACCACGGTCTCTATCTTGTTTCCAACCGCTTCCAGTGAGGTCACGTGACGCGGTGCGTTCAGTGCTCCCTGATCTGGCATGAAAATATGTATATTATCCTGTAGTGTGCCCAGTGCTGGTATTTTTCAACCTGGGATGGTTTGCAAGTTTGAGATTAGAGAGAAAAATATCTGGGAGGTTTCTTAAAACAATAACTCATGCACATTGAATATATGGTTTACACTGTATCTTATGGCCCACATGTATTATATTTGGAAGCATGCATTGCATTTCATATTTGTTTCCCCTCCGCGCTGTCTTTTTCTGTCACAGGATGGCGTGATGGTGCTCAGTGCGACACACCGCTACAAGAAGAAGTATGTCACCACCTTACTATATAAGCCCATCTGATTGAAGACTGTCCCTTTAATTCTAGCCCAGTGTATTACCTGTGCGCAGAATGTACAAAATATAAGCTCCACAAGTTTATCTCCCCGCCCCCATACAACAGAGAGAAACCTGGTTTCACCTGTTAAATCCGCCGTGACGTGAAGAAGCAGCTCTGAACGTGATGGAGGAAACAGATAAAAGTAGGAATTAAGCATTCAGTTATAATAATATAGAATGCTAGTATTGGAAAGCAATGCATAAACTGAAACCAGATTAAATGATGGAGTCAAGATAAGGAAAGTATAGGACACGGGAACAGATCAATCATTTCAAAAGGTTCCTGTATACATCTTCTTCAAGAGGTCGTTTATATGTTGAATTTAAATCATAAACCTATAATACAGTCTGGAAAAGCAAAGGCCAACAGCCCCCAATTAATCTGAAGCTTGCGAAGTTAGCAGCTCTGAGATTATATATTGTACACTCTGTTTAAATCCAGTTATTATATACATCTGTTCAGGATGGTAAATGTCATCCCGATCCTTCATAAGCTGCCTTTATCCGTTCACTGACTGCCCTTTATCGTTTTCAGCAGCAGTATATTTGCTCAGTAGAATACACAGGCGATAGTGACTGACATGTTGGTAAGGAATCGTAGTGATCGCTAATGCTGGGAAAAACCTGACCTCAGATAAACTAAAAGGCTGCTGTCGCCTTTCCCATTGTTGAGAAGGCTCCGTCGAGAATGTGAGTGTCGAGGTCAAAGAGAAAAGAAAACATGCACTGCAGTAGCTCACCACTGTTTGTCTTTTGCTGTTTATGTTGAACCTCATGACATGTCTTTAGTGACAGTCACCACACAGTGCACATCTTCTTTGAAGTGTTCAGTTATATATATATATACATACATATCTTTTTGTGGTTTCTTTTGTTGACACGTATTGTCCTTATAAAATAACTTGCAGTGTTGTGGCCACGACCATTCCAGTCGGAGCATAAGAAAAATGTTTCCTGGCAGATAATTTATTTTTAATTTGTAGGATGTGAACACTTTCAGCTTGATAACGTTTCAGAAGCGTAATGATTATGTTTTTGAATGTTTAAGCAGGTTTAGATGTACCGTTGCACAAATATGTTTTTCTCTTCTTTTACACAATGTGAATGCATTCAGTTAAGAGATAGTTGATCCCTGCTGGCTTCTTTTTAAGATGGCATCATTTGTTCGTGCCATAAACCACTGCCAATTGTCAGTACGAATACCAGTTTCAAACATCATGTGTCAAATCACTTCAAGGTTGCTTTAAAGGTCCATTGTGTAGGATTACATCTGTTGGCAGAAATGTAATATCGTAGTCACGACTAGGTTTTATATCATCATAATCATATTGTAAATATGATTCATGTCGCTTTTATTAATAACATACGCAAGGAGTGGATCTTTTTCCATGTTTCTACGATAGCCTAGAATAGACAAACTAAACACTAGCTACGTTGACATGGACCGTATTTCTTCAGCACGACTTAAATCCTTCTGATGAGAGATTCCTATTATAGATAGATATATGCGTTCACTCGCCCTTTACAGCAGTCACTCTTTGTGACATGGGAAAAGTGGTTCTGCCTGCTGTGGAGCGTGGAGTCGGCCAGAAAAATAAGAGAGGAAGAAGTTTTTCTCCTACCTTTATCGTTGACACAGACGCCTTTCAAGTATTTGCGTGTTTGATGTAGACACTAATATTTTCCTACTCAATAGAATATCAGAGGTTTACACCATCCGTCTCAGTCCAATTGTAAATTCCTTCCAAGTGAGCCGGATCAGGCCATTCTGTTGCATTAGGCATTTTTCTTGTAGTGGGCTGTTATTCCGATTATTAGTGAAATACTAATGTCCATGTAAATGTAGCCAGTGACTCTAGAGGGCGCCTTTTGTGTATTTACATGTGCCCGCCAGGTTCTTCCACACCCATGGAAAAGAATTCAGTTGATTGCGATCTGCAGCATCATTGCTAGATGCCAGTAAATCCTCCACACTGGAACTTTAAACAGGAAATACTTGTAAATGAACAGCAAATAACAACACTGATAAGAGGACCAGCATAGGATCATGTGATACGCTCTGTACTGTTCACAGGTTCCTTGTGATTGTAAGTTTTGGACTGTTTATGGTCAGTGTACATTTCATGAAGTCCGAAGGACTGGAATGTTTTTTTTTCTTTCTGTTTTTTCTTAAGTATACTTGAATCCACATCAGTGTACTTATAGTATCTTGGCATGATTGCCACAAACATATAAGACCATGAGGTAATTTATTTTCAGTCTACAGAATGCTATCAGCCACTAGAGGCAGGGGTCTCAGTTGTTTGTGTTAGTAGCTTACATGCTAATGATCTATAATGTGAAGATGCTAGACATTCAAATACATTTCAATATAATTATAGGTATATTGTTGACCAGTTGAACCACACTTTCCGTTCTGAGATATATTTCTATTAAAATTTAAGTCACAAATGAGTTTGCTGTTTGTTTTATTTACTTTAGCCATCGAGGCCCTTTGAGCCTTCAGTGAGCAACCTTGGACCTTTGTGTTTGTAACAGTCATCTAATATGATGGCCCAATTTTGAATTCAATTTCATCATTTCAATTGTCATTATTGTGATGGACCAAGCCATGCCAAAGAACAGGCAATGATTTTGTTTTATGCACCTGCAAACAACCTTTACATTCTTTATATACACCTGAACCCACCGGGTGCTCTGGCTTCCTCCCACTGTCCAAAGACACGCTCGCTAGGTTAAATGGTGATTCTAAATCGTCCCTAGCTGTGCATGTGAATCTCAATGGCTGCTTGTCTTTCTATGTTACACTGACAACTAGCAATCCAGGCTGCAACCAGCCTTTCGCCCAATGCCAGCTGCGATCGTCTCCAGCCCCCCCCCACCCCCCCCAACCCTCCAGAGATTTAAGTGGCTACAGATAATGAATGAATGAATTCATTTTAAAACATTCATTTTCTCTCGTCTTTTTTCGAGGCGGCAGAATATGATAAAAACAAAAGAGCCTAGAGAAATCAACACGGTTCGCTGTTATGAATTCACAAACATGCTGTATAAAATCTGCATCGTTCTCCACTGATTCTGTCCACTTGCCTCTAAGCATTCTGCTCCCAACCTCTGAGTGCTCTGCATATCAACACAACATTGATTGTAAAAGTCTGATATTGTCCATGTTTTGCAGGTTATGTTTGTGGCTGTATTTTTTTCAAGGAAGAGGTTACTGCATAAATGGCGTCCACGCAAGGTAAAAAAATACAGTTTGCCTCGGGACTGCTTTTCATGCATCTGAAATGCTGCCGTGAACTGTGAACTCACGGATACAGTAAACATTAAAGTACAAGTGATTCCATCAGCGTGTTACAAAATAATGCATTTCCTAAACAGTTTTGATGTGTATCAAGAGAATCTTGCTTTACTTCTGTTTATGTCAATATGACCAGGCTTTCGGAACCTTTTCCGCACCATGACCCCTCATTCAGGCCACGACCCCTGCTCCAGCATTCAAACCTGACTTTGGATGCATTTATATTCATGAAGATTGCCCAAACAGATAGCTTAGAGTACAGAATATCTCTTAGAGATTACATTCCTGGTCAAGGCTAATCAGCCCTTAACATTTTTTATTCATTTTTTATTACCTTCATTCTGCTATTTCAGTGAGACTGGCGTCAAACATACAGCAGTGATGGACAGAAAAGCCCATGGGCTACATCTACCAGATTTTTACAATAATTTACTACAAGGGTGTTAACGTGCAGTTGTAACAGCGTCCACTTTTCTCCAATCTTCCAAAACCCTTGATATAGATTTGGCCCTTTTTATACCTTTGATTCATAGTGCTAGGGAGGAGAGACAGAAAATCGTGAGGTGAGAAATGGCAAGGGCCGAAGCTGTGCTGCTGCAGTGAGGACTATAGCCTCAAAACTATAGCCTTAACGTGCACCAGCTCAGCCAGGTGAGCTATCGGGCCCCTTCGTGGAATAAGATTGGGGCAAAAAAATGAGTTCCTGGCGAGGTGCAGTAATGGTTTTTAGACCATGCTCTGACTTTCTCCCAAATTAAATTGAAACCTCTCTGAAGTTTGGTAGGTGTTATATTTACCAGCAAGGGAAGGACCTGAAACAAAGTTTATTGTGCTTTTTACGCTTCTAAATTCATTTTTAAGCATTGCTTGTCATCCTACAGGTATATTAAAGTGCAGCTTAGACTAGTCAATTACGGATATAGCAAAAATATCTGACAACATTGCACGGGGTTCAGACTAGTGCGTGAGAACATTTGCCTGCTTTTGCATGTGCTGGTTTGTGTTTGAATCTTAGAGTCACTACACTGTGAGTTGTGTGACCCTGTCCAGTGTGAACAGCTGACGGGATAAGTGACGTACTTGATATATAAAAAGGCCAGATCTTAGATTAAGAGCTAGTCGGTGAATAAAGTTTTGGCTCGCAAGATGAACGCCCTCCACGTTTTGTGTCTCCTCGCCGTAGGCCTCTCTGTTGGTGAGTACAGCTTGACAAAAACGGTCCATCCATGAGGACACGCGTTTTCTTGCACGGTGCGAACTGTGATTGCGTTCTGCTGTTGGTCCTCAGCCCAGTCCATGGACAACAAGGCACTCCATCAGTTCAGAGAGATGATTCTGTGTGTGATGCCTGATAGTAATCCACTTCTTGACTACGCTGACTACGGCTGCTACTGTGGATTAGGAGGCTCCGGCACGCCTGTGGATGATCTGGATAGGTAACCAGCCGCTCATCTTCTCAGGCCACATGTGAAAACTGCCCGTTCAAACCGTTTGAAAACTTGTGTTTGACTTGTTGAACTCCAGATGTTGCCAAGTGCATGACCAGTGTTACAGCGATGCCATGCAGCACTCCGAGTGCTGGCCCATCATCGACAACCCTTACACAAAGTATTATTTCTTCACCTGCGACACAGCAAACAGAAGGCTCAGCTGTACCAGTGAGTTGTCGTTTTTTTTTTTTTTCACATTGTAGTAGAGCTTGTTGGCCTTGCAGTAATCACAGAGTAAAGTGAGCTTTCCCTTGCCTTCTCATCTCCAGGCAGAAATAACATGTGTGAGATGTTCATCTGTGAGTGCGACAGGAAGGCCGCCGAGTGTTTCGGCCGAGTGCCTTGGATCCCCGAACACGAGCACCTGCCCAGCGACCGGTGTCAGTGAAAACCTCCACATATCAAACGGAGAGTCTGAGTTCATCCTGCGGGTCAAGCTGTTTATCGATGGCCAGTTTATTCAAGCGTGTAATCTTAAGTATCTTACCAATGAAGCTCACTGTCTGTTCTTTCTTTTACTTTTATTGCTTGCACAGGTAGGAAGAATTAGTATAGGCTGCTATCAGTTTGGTCTGCCTCATCTGTTTCATAAGCTGTACTGTAATATATAAACTTAATTTTAATGATAGAATCTACTGGCTTAAATAATAATATATTAAAAATATTTTTTTAGTTAAATTCCTCGTTTTTCAGATTTTAAGTGGTGTGAATGAGGGACCTGACAGTGTTTTAAAATGTGCTTTTTCAATAAATCACTCCACAAATACTTAATATAATGTTATTACTGAACAGCTTGAAATGTGAAATCACTTAAGCCTGCCTGTATATGGGAGCTTTTTATTTCTTTAAGAATGCATGTAACACACACCTGCACAAGTGCTCTTTGTTATTTTATAAATGTGGAAGTTCTGAATGGGTGGACCACACGCAGTCTTTATTTTTTTTTTACTATCCATATCACCAAAGAAAGAACTGAGAACTTGACACACTGACACCTAGCGCTGTTCTCGCTTGACAAATGTATACATATGGACGTTTATAGTAACGAAAGATTCAAGATTTAAGATTCTTTATTGTAAAATACCCTGGAACAATACAACATCATTCAGTAATGACATTCTTGGTGCATGGAGCCCACTCGACTCCACATTTTCTTTTTACAGTGGTTGTGTTTGCGCATTTGAGAGCAGTTCAACAACATTGCAATAATTTTGAGCGAATAACACACAACCCTTACACTGAATGATGTATTCATTATAGAACCCAGATGAAATCTGATCGTATTTAATCTGAATTTATCCTGCTATTTCAATGAGACTGGCGTCAAACATACAGCAGTGATGGACATAGAAGTCCATGGTCTACATCTACCAGATTTTTATAATAATTTACATGTAGTAAGCTTTCAGATAAACTTTCACTCCAAGGGTATTAACGTGCACTTGTAACAGGGTCCACTTTTCCATCTTTGTTTTCTGACTTTGCTCTGTGCATGAGACCCTTGATATAGATTTGGCCCTTTTTATACCTTTGATTCATAGTGCTAGTTATGGGAGAAAGAAAATCATGAGGTGACAGATGGCAAGGGTCGAACCTGTGCTGCTGCAGTGAGGACTAAGGTGCACCTGTGAAACCTACAAATATGTTTTTTTTTTGTATGAAAAAAATGAAACAGATGTAATGTGTTTTCTATGGGTTGTAGCAGAGTGTACGTCTCTAACTCCAGTATCCCCACTAGTGTCCCGCACATAATACTATGAATTCCCGCGGTGAAACCAGCCTCTAAACAATAAAGAAGTCAGTCGTACTTAACTAAATCGCCCCAAACTAACGACTTGGATTGTTCTCAGTTGCTTAGCCAACTCTTTTCATACTACGTAGGTTTCCCAAAGATGAAGCGCTGAGAAACCGGTGGGAAACAACTTTGAGAAGGGAAGGGTTTTCTGCTAGCCCATCATCCAGGTTCTGCAGTGAGCATTTCAGTCCGGAGGACTTTCACAGAACAGGTCAGACCATCAGGATCAGAGATGGAGTTGTTCCTTCTGTGTTCTGTTTCCTAGCTCATCTCCGAAGGGTAGTTGTATCACTAGGCTGTAAGGATTAGATAAGTCAATGCCACACTAACTGAAAACATTTTATTCCTGTATGAATATGAAGGAATCACTGACCAAGCCATCACTGCACTGAACACAAACGGGCACTGACACGCACACACACAAACACACCACCCAAGGACAATGTGCAATAATTGTTAAGACTATTTCAACCTGCACCACTGCACATATTTTTTTTTTATACTTATATTTGCACTCTTGTACTTTTTACTCTATGTTGTGTGTAATACTCAGATGCTGTGCAAGAATTTCGTTGTACACTTGTGCAATGACAATAAAAGGATTCTGATTCTGATGTATTTTGTATTACACTGTGAGATCGTTTCAATATTTTATCCTTTAATTTAGCATCTCAGACCTCGAAGAAGGCTGAGGAGAGCCTCTCAGTGGCAGTACATAGACATATGTCTATGCGTCTATGTATATACAGTATGTCTATGCCTGCTATGAGGAACGCGACTGATGACTCCTGTCTCTTCTTTTCCCGTGTAAACAGGTTAGTAAAGTGTGTTAAATTAGCACAATTCATGTGTAAGGATTGTTAAAACTCGTTTGGATGTATGGATGATGTCTGTTGATGGAGAAACTTGTTAACTGTGAGAGACAAAATAGAAAAAGTTCCGCTTTCTCCCATTGAGAACAACAGTAGAAAATGACGGTCTGCCGATATTTTCAATCGTTTTTGTGTGGCTCCTGGGCATTTATTTTGATTTCATTTTATGGGAGTGACTGTATTTAAATTACAACGGGTACCAAGTTAAGGATGAAGTGTAGCATGAGTTGGGTGAGAGTGGATGAATTGCTTGTGATCCTACAGGTATATTAAAGTGCTGCTTAGACTAGCCAATTACAGGTATAGCAAACATATCTGACAACATTGCACAGGGTTCAGACAAGTGCGTGAGAATATCTGCCTGCTTTTGCATGTGCTGGTTTGTGTTTGAATCTCAGAGTCACTACACTGTGAGTTGTGTGACCCTGTCTGGTGTGAACAGCTGACGGGATAAGTGACGTGCTTGATGTATAAAAAGGCCAGATCTTAGATTAAGAGCTAGTCGGTGAATAAAGTTCTGGCTCGCAAGATGAACGCCCTCCACGCTTTGTGTCTCCTCGCCGTAGGCCTCTCTGTTGGTGAGTACAGCTTGACAAAATCGGCCCATCCATATGCACGTATATGAGTACATGCGTTTTCTTGCACGGTGCGAACTGTGATTGCGTTCTGCTGTTGGTCCTCAGCCCAGTCCATGGACAACAAGGCACTCGATCAGTTCAGAGAGATGATTCTGTGTGTGATGCCTGATAGTAAACCTCTTCTTGACTACGCTGACTACGGCTGCTACTGTGGATACGGAGGCTCCGGCACGCCCGTGGATGAGCTGGATAGGTAACGATTCAGCCGCTCAGCCTGACTCTCAGGCCACATATGAAAACTGAGTGTTCAAACCGCTTGAAAGCTTGTTGTGTTTGACTTGTTGAACTGCAGATGTTGCCAAGTGCATGACAAGTGTTACGGCGATGCCATGCAGCACTCCGAGTGCTGGCCCATCTTCGACAACCCTTACACAGAGCATTATTACTTCACCTGCGACGCAGGAAACAGAAGGCTCAGCTGTACCAGTGAGTTGTCAGGTTTTTTCCACATTGTAGTAGAGCTTGTTGGCTTTGCAGTGACCACAGAGTGGAGTGAGCTTTCCCTTGTCTTCTCATCTCCAGGCAGAAACGACTTGTGTGAGATGTTCATCTGTGAGTGCGACAGGAAGGCCGCCGAGTGTTTCGGCCGAGCGCCTTGGATCCCCGAGCACGAGCACCTGCCCAGCGACCGGTGTCAGTAAAAACCTCCACATATCAAATGGAGAGTTTGTGTTCATCCTGCGGGTCAAGCTGTTTATCGATGGCCAGTTCATTCAAGCGTATAATCTTAAGTATCTTACCAATGAAGGGCACTGTCTGTTCTTTCTTTTACTTTTATTGCTTGCACAGGTAGGAAGAATTAGTATAGGCTGCTACCAGTTTGGTCTGCCTCATCTGTTTCGTAAACTGTACTGTAATATATAAACTTAATTTTAATGATAGAATCTACTGGCTTAAATAAAAATATATTAAAAATGTATATTTTTTTTTGGTGTGAATGGGGTATCTGACAGTGTTTTAAAATGTGTTTTTTAAAATCACTCCACAAACACTTTTACTGAGTTAACAGCTTGAAATGTGAAATCACTTAAGCCTGCCTGTATATGGGAGCTTTTTATTTCTTTAAGAATGCATGTAATGCACACCTGCACATGTGCTCTTTATTATTTTATAAATGTAGAAGTTCTGAGTGGGTGGACCACACGCAGTCTTATTTTAATTTTTTTTTTTTTACTATCCATATCACCAGAGAAACAACTGAGGAGTTGACACACACACCTAGCTCTGTTCTCGCTTGACAAATGTATAAATATGGACGTTTATAGTAACAAAAGATTCAAGATTTAAGATTGTTTATTGTAAAATACCCTGGAGCAATATAACATCACTACCAGTGATGAATTCTTGGTGCATGGAGCCCACTCGACTTCACATTTTTTTTGCAGTGGTTGTGTTTAAACAGCAAAATGAGGTCACCACAAACCAGTGTGTGTATTTTTGAATATTTGTTTTGTATTGCTCTCTGCTCATTTTATGAGATTATTCCTGGTGACAGTAGTTCCAGACCCTTTTGGAAATACCTGGTTTCCAGTGTCAGTTAACTTATCTTAACAATTTCGAGATAATAACACACAATTATTTGCTTGTTGTTGGTACTGATGGAATTAGTCTACATACCTACCATACCATCCTTACACTGAGTGATGTATTCATTATAGAACCCAGATGAAATCTGATCATATTTAATCCAAATGTATACATAAATGCAGTTCGTTCCAAATGGTTCCATAACTTCACGTTGCTGCAGACAGAGTTTTCACTGCTTACCAGCCTAGTGGGCACTATAGAGAGAATCAATCCAGGCGCTGCAGTCTGCTGCCTTGCTTTCAGCGAGCCGCCTCTGTTAGCTACCCACAGCTCTCTTTCTCTTTGTGATCACAGCTGTGGCTGCAGCCCACTGGATCAGGCTCCAGGCCATTGTTCAGACAACACAAGCATCAGCACTGTAAGCACCGGCAGCTGGTAGCTGGCTGCTGGCCACCAGCCAGCTGTGCCTGCTGCTAGCTAAAAGATAAACTGAGAAAAAAAAAAGAAAAAAAATGACAAATGCACAGAACAAAAGTGACCAGCGAAAAGCCTGTCTCTAACCTAATACCTTGGTCGACGGCCGGGAGACTTTCGTCTGAAGAAGTGTGAAAAACAGTTTGCACACAGCAAATGACAAACTAAATGACACAACAGGTCGTTTAACAGCAGCTTGCTAAATAAAGGTATTTTCCATAAGGGTGTTTTCCACCCCTATTGGCAGAGTGTTAGCATTTATCCATGCTGCTTTCAAATGACAAAAAAATGCTAAATACACTGGCGAAGTTTGTTCAACTTATTTTTTTTTCTTGCAATCATTGATGTTTTCAGACCCATGGTTATGAGGAAAGTTCTGCAGTTTCAAGAAGTATCTTCAAGATTGAATAATTTAGCTCAGACTTTTCTTTTAAGGCGATATATCACAAACATTTCCAGGTCTATATTTTAATCCCAGAAATCTACTAGCATGCATTTGCAAAATATCCACTGACTGTTGTGCGTTACACAAAACCCTATTTTCTTAGTTTTCCGTCAGTAACAGTAAAGCCACTGCAGCACTTGTCTCTCCCTCTGGTTTAATTAGTGTGTTTGCGCGTTCAGTGGCTGCTTTGGGCGACCGAAGTAATGTACGTATATGTAATTTTTCCTCAGGCCTACTTTTGATCTTGGTGTGCATCCCAGAAAATACCAAACTAGAATGACAAGCCTTTTGGCATATAAATTATAAATGATTACACTCGTGCTGTACTTTTGCAACTGCTGGTAAGGTACTGGTTTCAGCCTCTCTTGGCTTTCACACTTGCTTCGTGCATGTAGTTTTAAATATTCCACCACCTATCCGAAGTATCACAATGTTTTTAAATAACCATTTTGGAAGCCTAGAATCAAGTGGATGCGCCTGAAGCATTTCTTTGAAATAAGAAAGAGGCTTATTTTTCTTCTTGTCAGGAGCAGAGAGCTCTAACACCTGACTCAGTCGGGGTTCATAAATAAATGAAGGCTTTAAAGCTACAGTATGTGGAATCCTGCTACATGTGTTACCAGCTGACGTGTAACATCCCAGCTGATATCACTCAGCTGCAACAGTTCCCGAAGGTGGCGAACCGTGGAGGACACCAACTTGAGAGAAAAGAAAGTGAAGGACAAAGAGAGGTGACGAAGTACGGATGGAACCAGAGAAGCTGAGAGACTCTCACTGTGTCTGCAACAGTATCTAATGATGACTCCACCCTGGCATGTAAACACAAGCCCACGCATTATCCAAAGTACACGCTGGCCCTGATGCTACCATGGTTACTTGCTATTTGCCATACCCGGCACGTACACCATGAGGAGTAACAATTCCCAGCATGTTCTTTAGTTTCTCACAGCAGGTAAGGGAGTGCCGGGAACAGGATGGCCCATTCAAATTATGGGTGTCACTGTGCTCAGTGATCTTTATTATTGTTGACTTATTCTGTCTGGTATGCATGACGTAACGGATGAAAGCTCACACCAGAAATCTGAGCCCGAGCCAAGAGCAATGATGGCTGTGTGAATGTGGAGCGTGTCATCTGCACAGGTCGTTCATTTGTTCCTTCTCTTGGAGAAACTGTACTAGCAGCCTAAAGAACAAAAGGTTTTTCAAATAACTGCCTTGCGTGCCGATACGTGTGTTTTCTCTCAAGCTAATGCAGGTTTCATGTTTTCGTTTTTTCCTCTGGGGCATCTTAATCTGGGCTTATATGTCGTGCTACAATAGGCATTTGTGCACAGTTAATTTTAAGCTGCACCAATGTGTTGAGTGATTAGGATGTATATTCTGCGCAGGGAAGAAAAGAGAAATACAGATTTTTTGTGAAAAACAGATTTAATCAGAATATGAATGCAGAAAGTGTCATTTAATGCAGGCGTGCTGAGCTCAGGAGGGTGAGCTACAGTATATTTGAGCTGCTGGTACAGTAGGCTTCAGACTATCCAACAGACAGTTCACACATCAACAGAGTCATATGGGCTTTCCCTGGTCTACCTAGATGGACATAGGGTTTTCCACTCAGTTCTGACTCTGCTTGATAAACTCTTCTGAAGATACTGTAGATCAGCAGGGGTGCGCATGGTGTCAGTCACATGAGAAGGCCACGCAGGTGGACGATGCTTTGAAAGTGAAGGGTAAAAACGGCTAGTGTTGGCTTGGGTACTGTTCGAGCCTTCTTTGTCCACACACACCCTGAATTTCTGTCCCTTGTTGTCGTCCCAGTGTGTTGTGGAGCCAAGTCCGGGCCTATATGACACGCAAAACTCGATCCCGTCCTTTGGATCTATGTTCTGGGGCAGGCTTAAGTCAAAGGCGAACACGTCCGTGTCAGAACCCCCACAGCGCTGCTGCTGCAAGAACCTGCAGGGAATGTCATGATGGCTCCGCCAAGAGTCAAAGGTCACCCTCACATGTACAGCCTTTTCGATACCGAGATTGGTGACACAAACTTTACCACTCAAGGAGTGCTCCGTTACGTTGCAGCTCTCCAGCTGTACGTGCGTCTCACGCAGGCGTGCAAGAAAGGCTTTCATGTCGAGCGCAGGCTGAGGGAAATCCAGCCGCAACTTGTGACGCTGCAGTTTGTTTGTGGGTGACTGCTGCTCTTCCACTTTGGCCAAAAGGGGTCTCATTACCAGGGTAGGATAGGGGGAAGACGGCTCGGGGATGAACAGGCGCACAGCAGTGAGTGCCAATCCTATAGCGTCTGCAAACACCACGCGCTTCTTGCTCACACCGCCGCCGCCGCCGCCGTCCCTGCGGAAACAGCTGCGCAGCACCGAAGGCACTTGAGAAGGGGACAGCGACGGAGTAGGGGAGGATGGATGTGGAGAGCGCAGCCTCGGTAGACTGTCACTTGGCTGACAACGACGCTGTGCGGATTTCATCGGAGACATGGACAGCAGTTGATAAATGGGCTGCCGCTGGCTGAGGCTCAGACACACGGCCAGGTCAACTGGTGTTACAGGCGGCTTGGCGTGACTGAAGGCATGAAGAACCCTGAGAAGAGACACATGGTGGGTTCAAAACTACTTTACAAAGACATGCAATAGTCGTAATCAGTATTGCAGCATATGGCCATGTTTGTGTGAGTACTGCATGGACGATTAAATAGAAACATTAGCATACCTTGTGCAATTCATTTTCAGGCTACAGATGTTGAGTTTGCTGTATTAACAAGAGGACTGCACCGAACTCAGCATGACCTGTAAGCAGACAAACAGAGTTATAAACTTCTTAGTAAATTAACCAACTGCCACTAACTTGCACACACGACAACAAACGGCACCGTAACACAGTGAGAAATATACTCACAGTGTAGATCAACAAATCGGTGAGACAGAAGGAGAAGAGCATGCTATGTCAGTCCCTGCTCTCACTGGAGCTTTTGTGTGGAGCTGAGGAATGAGGTCGCGCCTTCCGTGACGGCGCATACGCATGTGGGTACAGTTCAGCCAATGGAGTGAAGCTGCTTTGTTTATGACCTGCCCCAGTTCTATGAAGTGTTCTATGAGCTGTTCTATGCGTACAAGGTATTTTCACACCGTTCCTTTCCCTGAATTGTTTGTCTGGTGAGGACACTTCCGGTGTGTTTAAGGGTAAAATATTTAAGAATTGTTTTGCAGCGAGGGAAGGTTAAGTGGGTTGAAAGGTGAAGAAACAGAACAGTAATTCCAACACAAGAAATGTAAACTTTAAAAGTCTTTTAAAAGTCTTTTTGCATTTCAAATCATATCGGCGGGCATGATTACTGCATGGTTACCTATCACCTGCAGCTCTTCATCCAACAGCATCCACTGTGGTTGTTCCTCCTTGTTTTATTAACTCCCGAAAATATTTTAAACTGATCTGTTGTTCGATTGTTCAGATTTGTAGATGCATTTCTTATTTTTTTTTATGTAGGTTTGCAGTAAGAACTAAACTTACTAACAAAACACTTGCTGCAACTACTAGTTAACCTGTGTTCTGACAGTCAAAGGATGTGAATGTGAACTTTAGTGGTAGGAAATGTATGCATTAGCAGAAATCTCTAAATTTTCTGGTAAATTCTGCATTATTACTGCACTATTTTCCTGGGGAATGTCACCACAGACAACCAGTATGGAAGCACAATACTCCGATCAGACATAACATTAAAACCACTGGCAGGTGAAGTGAATAACATTGATCATCTTTTGACAATACAATGTTCTTCTCCAAAAAACTGGCATTCATGTGGATGTTACTTAGACATGTAGCACCCACCTAGACCAGACCAGACACCTCCACCCCACAGCAATGACACTCCTTGATGGCAGCAGCCATCCCCAGCAGGATGCAGCCTGACGCAGGTACACACACACAAAACCGGTTTAGGAACAACTGAAAAAACACAGCACAAGGTGTTGACCTGACCTCCAAATTCACTGAACCCAAACTGATCAGGTATCTGTGGGATGCACTGGAACAAGCCTGATCCACAGAGGCCCATCCCCTCAACCCATAGGACTCAAAGGCCCCCGCACACTATTAGGAAGGTGGTCATAATGTTATGCCTGATTGTATATAAACAGTGCAATATTTTATCAGTTGGTCAAGTCACCATTGTAAGACAGTGACATAAATAGTGTTTCAAAATACACTACCTGGCCAAAAAAAAAAAAAAAAAAGACAAAAGAGTGACTTCTCATTTCTTAAACATCCATGTGGAAAGACACATCCCGTGGTCGTGGAAAAGATTTGAGAAGGGTCAAATCATTGGCATGCATCAAGCAGAGAAAACATCTAAGGAGATTACAGAAACTACTAAAACTGGGTTAAGAACTGTCCAACGCATTATTAAAAACTGGAAGGATAGTGGGGAACCATCATCTTCAAGGAAGAAATGTGGTCGGAAAAACATCCTGATTGATCGTGATCAGTGATCGCGATCAATCACCCCAGATCAGTGCTATGATCTGCAGTTGCTCAGGTCTAGGTTCAGCAACAGTATGTGTCCAAAGAATGAGGTCAGCTGACTACCTGAATATACTGAATGATCAGGTTACTCTATCAATGGATTTTTTGATACCCTGATGGCGCAGGTATATTTCAAGGTGACAATGCCAGGATTAATTGGGCTCAAATTGTAAATGCATGGTTCAGGGAGCATGAAACATCATTTTCATACATGGATTGGCCACCACAGAGTTCAGACCTTAACCCCATTGAGAATCTTTGGCATGTGCCGGAGAAGGCTTTGTGCAGTGGTCAGACTCTTCCATCATCAATACAGGATTTTGGTGAAAAATGAACGCAACACTGGATGGAAATACATCTTGGGACATTGCAGAAGCTTAACCCTAATACACACGCACGTCATTGTGGATTACAACAGAACAAATGACACCAAAAAAGTAGAGCACTCACGTCAGCTTGATAAATGATTTATTGTCTTGAATTTAAGCTTAATAAAGAAAATTAATCTATCCAAACAATGCCACAGTGAATGCGTGCTGCAATCAAAGCTAAAGGCGGTCCACCGAAATATTGTGACGAGTGTGTGACCTTTTTTTGATGGCGACATATTTTTTTGGCCAGGCAGTGTACATTATTATGTCTCTAGATGTAATACAGTTAATACTGTATGGAGATATAAGGCTGACATTATCTAAGGTAATCAGCTGCTGGTATGATCTTCTCCTGTGTCTTTAGCCACGAATGATAATGTAACAAGCCAAAATATGATATTGCACATTGGCATAGTTTTATATAAGTGCCCCAGTTATTTGTTTTGTCTACAGACTGTAACCAAGTGGACACAGCTAAACTAGTGTATACAGGTTTGGGCTGAGATTAGTCTGGGAGTTCCTGCAATCCTGCCCCTGGCAACTATCACGCTACCTGCCAGTGTTTCAATAAGTTAAGTAGGTAACTGACAGATAAAGGCATAAAGGAATTTTAGGCGCTGGCTGTCAGAAACCAATTAATAAGTTTCCAGTGGAGGTTTTTGGTATCAATAATTAGGGCCCTCCCTGTTCTTGGCTCTGGCCGACTTGTTCTGGGCGAGTTATTGTAGAGCAACATTCTTGCCTTTGTCAGCAATATTATATAAATTCTGTTACGTAACAGAGTTTTGTAATGAAATTTACTTATAACCTACATAATGTCACGCTTTCCTCAGTATGAGCTTTCAGTAAAGGGACAGAAAATGAATTTCCTGGTTGACTCTGGTGCTACAGGTGCCATTATTCGCTACGTCTAAAGCTAAACTGAGAGGTCATTTTGTATATTCTGTTGGAGCTCCAGGGATTTCTGCAAAAGAACATTTACAAGATACTTCCAATTCACCATTTGAACATTCTTTTCCTTTGTCTGATTTGTGTCCCATGAATCTGACAGGAAGAGATCTTATGTGCAGATTAGCTGTTGGTTTCATATCGACACCTGATGGTTTAATGGTACAACAGTTGACTAATTCCGATACTGTTGTGTGCATATGAATGGAGGTTGCAAAAGTCTAAGATCTCGTCTACACCCATGTCTGAGGCACAACAAGTTGTTTCATGCTACTGAAAACCTGGGCCCCCACTGTGTTAATCCTTCATTACCAAATATAGCGTGTAATGTGTGCAATGCAGTTCAGCCCTTGCGCCTATATTCTCGAAGTGCGGCATGTTTTCCCATTATGTCATAGAGGGCCACAGAGACAGGGCTAAGAGTCATGAGGGCTGCACGATGCATTCGTTGGGGAAACCAGAGGGCTGGTATGGCCTTCAGCCAGACTTTCACAGGTGAGGTGAGGTAACCAAATAAAGCAATGAGTAAGGCTTAACATATGCCTCCTATGCCGTCAGTCTGTCTGTGTTCAGTCTCAGTTTATTGATTGGGCTGTCCTCTGGCATGCAGTGGAGGAACATTTTAACCAGGAAAGGATAAGGAGGAAGGTGTCTCCTTTTATGGTATTGCTTACCGCTTGTTATTTGTTAACTGTTACTCAGGAGATATTCTCAAAAACTGTAGGAGTACCTATAACTGCACTAATACGGCTTCAAACATTCTTAGATTTATTACTTAGATGTCGTTGTTAGGCATTAATCCAACCCTAATACACACACGTCACTGGGGATTACAACAGAACAAATGACACCAAAAAAAAGTAGAGCAGTCATGTCAACTTAATAAATGGTTTACTGTCTTGAATTTAAACTTAATAAAGGAAATGAATCCGAGGCTTATGAGGCAAAAGTTCAGTAAGGAAGATCAATTCCTCTACGGATCCATTCTCTCCAACTACTCCGCTTTCCCGTGCTGTTAAAATGACTTCATTTTGAAAATTCGGTTTCAGTACTCTTGCGCAATGATTTGTTTGCTTGCATTCTCCCTGTCCCTGTTCTTTAAGCTGCAGTTCATCCAGGGCTCCTCGTCTTGAGTCTTCAGCAGCCTTCCAGCCCCTCCATCAACACCAGTGTCTCTCTGGCCTGTCCTGTCCCTATGTCCCATTGCATTGTCCCATCTGTGTCTACAGTACATCTGGTCCGACGCTGTGAAGTCATTTTCAATGGATGTCAATGGATATCAACAACGCATCCACCAATCATGTGTGGTTATTTCACCAGTTCGTTTTTAAATGGATGGCAACATAAGAACGTCACTAAACATGTGAGAAACACTTACGACAATGTAGCCGGCCATGCTTGGCTGTTTCGCGAAAATTCGAATTTTGCAAAATTTTGCACGTCTCAAGCTCTTGTTACTAAAATGATGCTCTTTACTTCCATATGATCCCACTTTATATGTCTGTGAAGGTTCTCAGTCATCCAGGTCATGGTATATCTGGTTTGCTGTTTCAGCTGCACATTTCTGAACGTGGCCCGCTCGGTTCACTCAACGTCAGTGATCAAAAACGTCTATTTATAACGGAACAATACGTGGCCACAGAACAGTTCCTTTTCTTTTCCAACAAGCAACTAGAAGTTTAATCCATTCTTTCATGAGTTCTCAGTTCTTTTCAACTTCCCAAAGCCCTTTCCCCACCCCCAAGTGCAGGAGGAATGAAAGTGAAGGACTCCTGTGTGCAACTAATAAATCGCCACAGTGAGAACAGCTTGAGAAAATTCATGAAACGTTCACATTTCGAATTCAATGAATGCGAGAAGAATCAATTGCACGTAGCTCGAGAGTCTCACCGTGAACTTCATCTCCTCTTTCCACGTATAAATAATGTATATTCACGCTGTAGCCTTGTATCATATTAACCCATAATTCCTCCAGAGTCGTGTTACTTATGCGGCATGGAAGGAGTGTCAGATGGACGCACTTTGTTTTTCCACTCCGGTACATAACAATCTGCCCAATTGTCCCTGACAAATTGTATAAATTAAAACCTGTTGAAGCTTAAAAGTCCATTTCAGCCACATGGGGCTGCAGATGTGATGGACATTCATAATTCAAGCAACGTGCTCACAGAAGCAGGCCTCTTCAGTGCACATCAAGTTTGGTGCCACGGTTCACACAGACTGCTTTTGTTCAAAACCAAAGAGACATCAGCACCTTTTATTTTATAAAAGGAAAAAGAAAACCTCCGCTGATAATGGTGGTAATTTATCCGACACTTGTTCATCCTTTTATTTATATACAGATTCTAACTGTCCCTAATTTGGATTTATTCACTGCACACTGCTGTTAAGTACATGAATCCAGTAGAGCACAATCTGAAATGAACTGATCTCGTCTTTCCTTCCGGCTGCTGAGGGAGCACAGCCCCAAAAGTCATGATGCATACCAGCCGACTGGTGTCTGCTGCCTGCAGATGTTCAATGAGCTCACATAGAGTCATACCGTGTGCCTCATTAATCTCAGTTTTTATAGCGTCTGACTGTCTGTCCGTGTGCATTATTCGCTGGCATGTCTATCTAGTCTTTTTTACGTCATGTCAATGTGCCCAAATGGCCTTAAAGAGGGCATTTGTTTTCCTAATGAGGTTTTATTTTTCTTTTGTCTCAATTATACGTGTAATTTCACTACCTCACAAAGTACAGTGCACCCTCCTAAACACACCTCCTGCCACTAATTGCCACTAATGTCTCTATAACGCATTAGGAATACGTGTTAGCTAAGCTGAACTGTTTGTTCTAAGACAACAGGGAGCCGTCGGATGTTAGCTGCTCATACTTACAACAAAACAAATTAGACCCCATTTGCATGCTTCAAGAGTCATTAAAAAATTATGTAAGTATGATGCATGTAAAAATCCTTGTGAAGGCAACAGCCATTTGAACGGGTGAATCTTTGCATGTCCACTTATGTAATAAAAATGAAACATCTAACCTGCATCACACATGAATGAACATATGCAGTGATTCAGGAGCAGAGTGATTGGATTTTCACCCGTGAGATCGCTGCGATGCAATGCATCATGCTTTTAGAACCAGCTTCTTGCCTCATTCCTCACTCGTTGCACATCATCTGCAACCTAACCTTCTTCAAGTCTCGACACGAATGTGAAACAGCGCTTACATAAGAGTGAAACTATGTAGCTTGGTTGTCAAGTCATTATTGTGGGTGTTCTTGAGGGCAGCTGCACAAACCAAACCGACTTGTCTTGGTATGTATCCATATCTGTACTGCAGGAAGCTGAAGACTTAAGAAAACTTAGCACATGCATGTCTCTATGTTGCTTGTTATTGTTTTATTATGAGTATGTCAGTTTGGGCTTCATGATACTTACTGCCATCAGGTATCACATGTTGAGCTAGAAGCTAGACTTAAAGGGGAACTACTGTTTTTTTACAACCTGGACCTTATTTCTGGCATAAAATACGATCATTTACTCACCCATATAACTTTCGTGTCATTTGCACTCGTTGAGGAGATAATTAGATCCGCGTATATGCATATAGCAGGAGTGACTGGGGCATCGAGACGCAGCCTCTAAATAACGCATTATCTGCCGCAAAGCTCGTTCATTTCGCCAATATTTTGTTATCGTACGCTAGTGCTATTCCCCGTTGAGTCCAGAGTTAGCTGTTACCATCATCCGGGGTCTGTAGATTGACCTACAGACCCCGGATGATGTCTTCTGACCTGGACGATGTCATCTCTGAGCACCGCGCACACCTGCGACGGTCGGCTTGTTTACCTGTAATTTCCCACTGCTATTTTTTTGCAATATGGCTGAATAGTTTTCCGATTCTGAGGTTGTGGACAAACCATAGCAGTGAACGACTGCAAATGACACAAAAGTTATATGAGTGAGTAAACGTTCGTATTTTATACTAGAAATAAGGTCCAAGTTGTAAAAAAATAGTACTTCCCCTTTAATAAAGGAATATTGTTATAGGAGACATGATTGAAAAAAGGCTTAATATAGTATTATTAACAACAATTACAGGTAATGGTTGAACTGTTTCAATGATTCATATGTTTGCTGATTAAGTATCCCAACCCAGTGCTGCTATAGTCCTACATGGTTGTAAACAGTCATCAAAGAGTCTTAATAAATGGTATAACTAATGGTCCCTTTAACTTACAGTGACGTGAGACAAATACATTAAAGTTGTTGACTTTTTTTGCCTTTTCGACCAAGCAAGCCTTTGATCGTCTTTGAAAAAATGCCTATTATTAAAGGCTAAATGAAGCTTAATGCTTAATGAAGCTTAATGAGGCTAAATGATTAAGAAAAAATAGATAAGTTACATGCAATAAGTGAGTACCCCTTCATTTATCACACCTCCAAATCCTGAAAATTATGATCCGCGCTCTAGATTCAAAGCTAATGATTCGATCTCCTTTAGGCAGTGACAGGTGGAACCTGTCTTATTTAAACCACAAAATCACAAAAAGCTCTCAAGGCCTGACAACATGACTGTGGATGCCCATGACTTTGGCAAGGGATTTCAAAAAAAGATCTAAAACCTATTTGAAACTAAATAATTTATACTGTAAGGAAAAATCATGTGCGTGCGTCAATTTGTCCTTCTGCACAAGAGCAAGCCCTCTGCTGCAAAAAGACATCTTCATTTCATCAGAGGACCTGCGAGGAACTCTTTGCAACGCCTGGCGTCAAGATGCACGGATGCGCACTCAGAAAGGGGCTCAAATTTGACACGCATGTCAAATTTGATTCTTTAAAGCCCAGGAAGAACATTAGATTAAAACTGCAGTTAGCCAGTGTAAATAACAGGCAAAGACAGGCCCTTTTTGGGATGATACGCTCTCGACAGATGAATCAAAGACAGAGTTGTTTGGCTACAATAAAAGTACACATCTGATGCAGACCAAAGGCTTTTCAGAAGAACTCCCTACCCTAACAGCGACTGAACGGCTTTCGGTCATCGATTCAACTATGAATTCTGCTCCATATTAAAAGGCGGCTTTTAAAGATAATGCGAGGCTGCGTGTCCAGAGGTTGAAGTAAACCCACAGCAACATTTCCACTGGATCATTATCCTAAGAACGCGGGTAAACCCGAGAAGGAATGGCTCAGAAAGAAGCGATGGAGGGTTTTAGAATGGCCTTGTCAAAGCTCAGATTTAACTCTCACTGAACCGTGGGGAGATTTGAAACACGCAGAAGCTGCAGGAAAACGCTCAAACTTCTAGAAACCAGATGAATTATACATGGAAGAGTGGTCAAAAACATTAGCTTCTGGAGCCATGGTTGCGCTCACTTTGTTCACAGAAGAATATTGAAGCAGTTGATCCTTCCGTTCAGTAAATGACTGAAATATTTCCCTGGGGTGATGTTAAATCACATCATCTTTATGCGTATGAGGACCAAATGGTAAGGCAAGGCATGTACACTATACATTTATCTATTTTCCTCATTAACAAGTATATTTTTAAACTCAAAATAATTCCTCCAGTTCAGAAAATATTGAATACCTAAGCGGACTTCCGAGAATCACTTTGTCAGACATGTTGCTTAAAACACTTTTGAAGTTTTACAGCTTTTAATATGAAATGCCTCGGACACTCAAGTCTGAGAAGACTCAAGTCCGTTCTGAGGAAATAAATAAATAAATGCAGTTATAATAATAATAGCATCTTCAAAGCCCAAACTTTATTTCTTTGAGGGGAAAAAAACACATCTTCAAAGCCAAAACTGTATTTCTGCTGGCAGAACGATTAGGATTCCTCTTTTAAGAGGAACGATGAGAGAGGCTGATGCAAGCTTGCAGGGGTAGAGCAGCAAATTGCACACTGTAACCCCATTACCACCCTTGGCTGACTGAAGATAGCGCCCTGCAGGACCTCTATCATCATTTGTACTGACTTCCTGTACAGCCTGTGGGGATAAGGGAGGAGCACCCTCCTGCGGGAAGAGAAGGGAGGACTCCTCTTGGCTGTGAGGTGGTGATTTTTCGGTTGGACGGTGCAGAATCATACACTAACATATGATTCTAAAACACCTAATAAGTACACCGATCAGGCAAAATCCTAATATTGTGTAGGTCTCCCTTGTGCCTCCAAACAGTTGTGACTCATCTGAGAATGGATATGGGCCTTCTGAGGGTGTCCTGTGGTGGTCCTTTGTGTCCTATGGGTTGAGGGGAGGGGCCTCTGTGGATCATCCCACAGATACTCGATCAGTCTAGTGAATTTGGAGGCCAGGTCAACACCTTGTGCTTGTGAGTTGTTCATTGCTATGGGGTGGGGGTGCCTGGTCTGGTCCAGGTGGGTGGTACATGTCTTAGTAACATCCACATGAATGCCAGGTCCAAACATTTCCCAGCAGAACATTGTATTGTCACAAGATGGTCAATGTTATTTACTTCTCTTGGCAGCAGTTTTAATGTTGTGGCTGATCGGTGTAAAACCCACAAGAAATATAAATAGCATTACATCTTTACCCATTCAAAGTGAATGTAATTCATAATGTATGTTAGTGTTTCTAAGATAAACATAATGTAATCTGAAAGAATTAATAATAAATAATAATTTATGGTAATTTTAAGTCACTACATTTGTTTCTGCTTTTAAGCAAAATAATTCAGAAAAAACACCTTTTCAAAACTAGAACAGCTAGACCTTTATAGTCCTCAAATCAGGATTGTTAATAATTCAACAAAAAAACGAATAAAACTAAAAACCTTCTCCACATTTAAAGGTCGCGTGTGTAGGTTTTAAGGAATATAAGTTCCATAAATATGTTTCCATATCACCTGAAATCACCTGAAAACAGCAAGTGCTCTCGCAACCTTCATATCAACATAGGGGTTGCACCTCCATATTTCCACAGTGCATGGACAAACCAATGACGAGCTTGGAAGGAGAGGACAGAGACGCAGGGAATTTTAACATGGCTTGATTCCATTAAACATCCCTGTGAGGCCAAACAATGGACCAGCATGCACAAAAGCAGCGCCTCCTTTTGGTTGAACATGGCCATCATTAATGAACCTGTGCTTGGGCTATTGGGTTGACTGCGATGTGAAATCTCACCACAAGATTCTACGCACTGCATCTTGAAGTAAGACACCATTCTACCCAATCAAATCACTTTGAATAGCTGCATAGCATGTTTTTATATTGGAATATGTCTAACTTGCATGCATTGTGCTGAAGCCCTGCTCCTTTAAGGTCTTTTGCATTTATTAAAAATGTCCTAAGTACCATTGACTAATATATAAATATTATAAGTCATCACTATTGAATTTTACTATTGTTATTAAGTTACTTTATCTATGAACCTGAATCTCAACTCCTGACAGTGATCGTTTCTCTTTTCTTGTGTCTTTCCTTTTTTTCTCTCCCCATGAGAACATGTCTAACGTAGGGAGTGACATGTCACTTATTTCTTTCCATACTTTTGAAATGGCGGAAGATGAAATCATGTCTCCCTATCTCCTTAATTTTTTAGGAAATCTTATAATTTGATTCTGTCGAGCAAAACCAACTGGAGATCATGAAAACCTGACAGATGAGCCGAGGCTCTTACATTCAGCAGACAGAATGTCAGGACATCATTTTCGTCTAAATGAGGTCTGGGGAATCAAGATTAGATTAAGTGATGAGATTTGCACTGCCGTCTGACCACAGAAGCTAAGTGGTTTGTTCTTTACTATTACTGAAGATGGGGAATATTAAATCTTTTATTTTATTTTTTATTTTTTTTTAAGAGCTGGGGTGGTGGAGTAAAAGAACCGTGCTTGCTGCCATGTTTACCCTCACGGGCTGCAGTCCAGTGCTTGGAAAGGAACAGAAACGAGTTGAGCGCAGCTGTGGGTTAGCCTCCTAGATTTTGCCAGTCGTCCTCAGCGTGGGTCGAGGCAGCAGCTGGGACACTCGGCTCTGCTGTTGTAGAAGTTGCAGCGAGATCTAACAGCAGGACTGGGGATTCGCGCTGCTCATCTTCCTTAATCAGGTACACTAGTTTTCACACTAGCTCTTTTATCATCTGTGTGTGCAGGGAAATAGCCATACCCCATCTGCAACAGTGGTTTACTTACTTAATCCAGCATCACGGAGGACATACAGAACTGCGTACAGCATCGTATATCAACAACAGCAGGTTGGAACTGTCAGGTTTGCAGAAAATGTTGCAGGTTTTGGAAGCAGACACGATACAGAAATCTCACATGGCTGCAAACCGTCCATATTTATCTATATTGAATTTGTATAAACCAAATATTGGGAGAAAAAAAAAGCCCTGTCCCAAATGGTTGAGCCACTGTTTCATCATCTAATTTTGTTGGTGACCTTCTGCAGTAGCTCCTGGTTTGCACAGAAAACCACCCCGTGTTGAAGCATTGTAAAAATGGGTTTTTGAACGGGACTGAAAGTATTGTATAAGTCGAGAGGCAGCCATGCCAAATGGAATATTTCTTGCACAAGCCAGAACACTGTCAGTGCTGGGAGAAACATAACTGAAATATTACGTGCATATAAAAATAAAGTCGGAGTGGGCACAAAAAAGGAAGATGACAGATAGATTGCGTGACGGTGATGTCCACTATAAAACGCTGTAATGTTTCCTCTTGGAGATTAAAGAAAAATCTATGAAAGCGTGACACCAGCTCCATGAAGACAACTAGAGCTAACGACATTACAATCACTGCATTATCCACACACGAAATAATAAAAAAGAGGATATGCGTAATATCCATGGAGACCCTCATTAAAATCTAATGCACCCCAGAAATAAACTTTCATATGTTAATAGGTTTCTTTGCAGTAGAACCTTTAAAGTAGGCATATATATAACCATACCAACCATAAGTAGAACAGTGAGGGTGTAGATGTGTGAGGCGTGAATTCAAAATCCCAAGAGGTAGCCATTTCCGACCGTATGATGTATAATGTACTGAATGTACGCTATAATTAATTATTTCTTGGATGCAGTATTTTGTCACATAGACCCACTGATATTTTTTTTTGCAGCGAGATAAATGAACTAAAGGGGTTTTCAAGGTTCTCCCACCATTGCTAAAAAAGTGTGACTAATATGGGACAAAGTTTTTGCATATAATTTATTTTTCTTTCTTTCTAGGCATGCATTTTTCAATTATTATTATTTTTTTTGCGTGTCTGGGAAGGCGAAGTAGGTTTACTTACTTCTGTTGGTTTATTTAGGAATTTATTTTTGTGCTAGTTAGAAAACAACTGGGGTCAGACTGACCTCCAGAGGACTCTTTGGAACGCATCTCTCCGTTCCGGTTCACTTTCTACTCATCCCCATGTGGAAGCTCTGGGGATTGAGATATTCAAAAAACAAAGCTCAAACAAGAACAATCGGGCTAGCAGGGCTGCTCCAAGACGTCTCACCACTCTTCCAAGCAGCCTAGAGAACTGAAGAAGCTAGTGGTGAGTGGTGAAACATCTCCAAGAAACTCTAAAACTCTAGTTGCTCTTGTTTTCAAAAACAAATTCCTCCATTTACGGTTGAGTATCTAGTCGTTACAGATCCTAGTCATGTTAGTTTCAGCTGCCCACCCACAGACAAACCAGTCATTTAGAGCTGAAGGACCTACTTAGATGAAAGATGAACCATCAGAACCATGGGTTCTGGCGCATCACACCAGAACACAAGGTTCCGTCAAAACAGATGACACGTATCCTCGACGAACGGTGCTATTTTTGGCTCCTACTGTATGTGCTCTGATTCGCAGCGTTCTCGTGTGATAACGTTAAAATCCAATCAGATCTCCCGCCGCCCCTCGTCTGGTTCAAGGCGCGACGAGGTGTCTTGATGTGATTCTATTCGCGACAGCTTTGTGACAGTTAATGCGGTTCTCTGTGCACCTCTGTGCTACACACCTTCAGCGTCACTCAGACAATGTCTTGCCCATCCTATCAGTGACTGAGCAACGAGAGTTGTTCACTTTGTGAAGAATCTGAGTGGGACGAGCGGTATTCCAAAACCAGGCATGTCCTGATTGACAGATTGAAGGAGCGTTTTGGTGAACATCTGTGAGGAGCCAAACGCTTTCTCCTCCAGCTGTGGAGGAAACGGACCGGTCAAGTGGTCAGGTTTTCTCTTGATGAATCCAAATGAACAAGATCACTTTCTTTTTTTTTCCCACATATGCAGTAGATTGAATACATCGGATCTTCAGGGGATGTCACCCTACTATTTAATGGGTTACAGAGATTAGTTATTTTTCCATATGTGTGTTGGAAATTCTGCATTTCCACTCTTACCGATCACATTTCTGCTCTAATTCTTTAGATCTCAAA
Source organism: Chelon labrosus (assembly GCF_963514085.1). Lineage (NCBI taxonomy): Eukaryota > Metazoa > Chordata > Actinopteri > Mugiliformes > Mugilidae > Chelon > Chelon labrosus. Next base: position 6,722,364 of record NC_140355.1, on the reverse strand, counting down.
ACCTACACAGCAAAACAAATAAATAAATAAATAAAATCCTTACTTCCATCCATCATGCATATCTGTGAATGACCGTATAGGCCTCCTCTGGAGTGCTTCTCACTTGTGGTTTCTCTCATTTCCACCGGATGGCAGTGGAGTATCAACCATAATCACAGCAAAAGCGTTCCTTTTCACTCTGCATCATTAAGGGCCTGCACAGGACTTAAAGCACAATAAAAAAAACGGCACTGTAGCCACTCTATTACGAATCCCGCAGCCACAGCTGGCCCGTGGCCCACAGGTTTGTCCGTGGCTTTGGCCCGGGCTCAATCGTCCTGATAGAGCCTCGTGAAACGCTTCCCACAAGCGGAGGCAGTCCCGTAACCTTGGGTGGAATATCAGCACATGATGCATGTTGTTGAGAACTCTCACAACTGGAGCAGGTCTTATGCCAAGCTCTCTTACTGCACTCTGGGCATTAGTCTGACACACAAGCCACGTGCAAACACTGTACATATTTTCAGAAAGTCTCTATTTTGTATTCTCTTTCTTCCAGGTTTTTTTTTTTTTTTTTTTTTGTTCTTCAGCTGCTGGTGCCTGTATAAGAAAAATATTAATTTGAAACATAAAACAGGAGCCACTGATACATTATGCTGCAAGAAAATTATGCACACCAGAGCTATTATTATTATATGCCACTGATGTAGTATGAGACAGATCCCCTGGTGCTACTGTAGAATACACAGTCTCAAGTGCCTCAGTATCGTACTCCGTAAGCGCGGCGATGAGAATGCACATGCGGAATTTATTGCATGAAGGAAAGTTCCCATGCGGTGCAAATGATTGCGGGTAAATAATGGATTCTCGTCTGGCGGAGCACCAGGACGGACGCGGAAGTCTCTAGCGCTATTGCTCATTTCGACCCATTTTGCAATTGCAAGCTACACTACGCTGACCTTGCACAGGGCAAATTGGGACTGCTTATTTCCTATAATGCATGTCATGATCCCATAGGCATTGCATGGCTGAGTCTTGTAGCGATCCAGTGGCTTTCTGCATCATGGAACGGCCTTACATCACCGGAGCCTCGGCTGTGTTAACTAAAGGTTAGCTGCAGTGTTTACAACTCTGCCTTCACTGTACATATTCATAAAGACAATAATACGATTTCTGCTAGTAATTCGACCTTAAACAACCAAGAAAATATCTAAGTACCACTCTGTAGGTTCTTTTGGTTTATCTTAATTACAAACCAAAAATGTAATCAAGAGTTTTGCGACTCTCCTACAAGAACATTGCAGTATCCTCAAAATAAAAATTCTTGCAGTCTTCAGGAGATGGTAAATCCTGTGACATAACCCCGGGAAGGATGCTCCAGAGTGATGGAAGCAGCTGGGCGCAAGTATGTTCTGAGCAGTAATGCAATCTGTTGAACTAATATATCTGATGTTACTGTTTTCCATGTCAGTGTGAGTAAGTCATCCCTTGCCTTGAAAAGAGATAAAGTCGGATTCAGGATGCTTTCAGTTGAAAGGCACGGCTGAGTGAATTAGCCGAGAAGGCAGGCAGGCAGGGCGGCAGGGAGGCAGGGAGGCAGGCAGGGAGGCAGAGCCGTATTAAAAATTCTTCCTGTACTTCCTCATTCCCTGTGATGCCGTTTGATCTCCCCCTTTTATTCTTTGTACCCGTGTTCATCACCCCTATCGCCCTTTTTCTCGTTACCTTTGGAACAAAAACCTCTTAGAATTATCATGCCGATCCCAAGGTTCGCAAATGAATTCTGATCGTCCAAGGCTCGCTTCTCCAGAGGTGAATTCCAGTCCAAGTATGTCAGTCTTTGAGTGCGGAGAGAAACTGCATTCTTAACTGCCCTTTAAGAGTTCAGATAAGCTCCAACAGCAGTACAGTATGTCATTTAAAAGATTTAAAAGAAATGATATTATGTCTAGTTTGCCACGTTTTTAATTGAAGCTCACAAATTCGAGTAAAATTATCAATCACTAACTGATCCATATTATACATTAGCACCACCATTATTCAGATCCCATTATAATATGGAACGATAATACAGGCTTTCAAATTGGGTGAGAGCTGCACTCCTACAATATTTCAAGTTCTGGGAGAAATGACTTCTTTTGCAGACTGAACTCTTTGATGAAAAGCTTATTCTGCGACTCCTATTGAATGACGAAGTGCAGACAGTGTTTGTGACCTGAAGGTACAGTGCATTTCATAAGATAACACAATAATTTTCTAAGAAACCTTTGCTGTGCCCGCCCTCATATCCGCCTGATCCAAACAAATTAACTGTGAATATCTGCACTTAGTGCCTTCAAAGGATGAGTCATATCGAAAACACGTCTGTGTCAGGCTTTGGACAGCGCTCAAACGCGACGATAAGGGAGATAAATCTGCAAATGGAATGTACAAAGTTGATACTTCATTAACTTTGAGTGGAGAAAAATGCAATGGCGCTTAACTTTTTTTTTTGACTTTTTAACCCCGTCGCCAAAATGGAAGCAAAGGAATAACTTGAATCCGAGCGTGAGCTATTGGAAGAATATGAAATTCTATCTGAAGAAAGGTGTGAACATTTGTCTTCGACTCCTTTACTTACTATTTTTGGATTCTCCAGCCATGTCCCAGTTGCTTTCACAGTTGCAATGCAACACTACATGGTTTAAATGTGCGGGAATTTGTCTTTTGGTCTCACATATTTTGCCATTTTGCCAATTTGCCATTTTGAAAAGTGCATATTTGCATGCCTGTTGAGAGCCAAGATATACGCATCTTGATAAATGTGCAAATGATAAATATGAAGCTACAGCCAACGATCACTGTAATTAGTTTACTCCAATCACTGGACACAAGGGCAAACAGCTAGCTGGACCAAAAGTGACAAAATCCACAAAGCAGCAACTCTGAGTGCTAGGCTCAGCCACCCTGCTCCTGGTGGTTCATGTCTATCATATATTTCTTCTTACTCCCAATAAGCCAGCAAATAACTATTACAAATATATCTATTTAAAACAAAGCATCTAGATCTTATAAGTTTCCTGAAGACATCTCATCTTCTTCAGATCTCATTTGAAGAATGATGACCAGGATGATGCTTTAAATACTTGGATATAACATAAGCTGGATGACTGGAGTTCAACCAGGATAGACTTTGTTCTGAGTGAACAATAAAGATTTTATTTAATACAATACACAATAAAAAAATGTGAAAGTCACAGATTTTAGGAGTAGAAGGTTAAGCTTGGTTTCAACAACCAACCAATTTCAGCATTGTTAATACAGTAATTACAGCACTACTTCTTTAGACGGTGACCAGTCAATGGCGTTCAATTTCACTCTGCACTTCACGCAATGCCGGGAAGAACTGAACGAACCACGCTGGAGCTGAAGTTCATAAAATGGGGATCAACTGTTGCTTTCACTGAAACCACTGCACACAGAACACAGACAAGACATCTGAGCAAACAGTGTGCTGCAGGCTGAGAGAGGGAGAACTTTCTGTGCTTATCTGGCCGCTGAGACGCATGAACAAGGAAATTCATTTTGGACCATGGCGGCCGTGGTGAGCGGACAAAAATGGAGCTCTGCTTGGGATGAGGAGTGCACTCTGATGAGCTTGACCTGGGTTCCCTGCATTTGAACATTGGAGGTGAACAGGGTGTAGGCAGCAGTTCTCACTGAAATGACTGATCTGAAAGCAGCAGAGGAGCAATGTATTTCAATTTGGCAGCATGGACATGACTGGTTGATTGAGATCGTGGCAAAATCTGAGTGGTTAAGGCGGCTGATTACAGCAGCAAGTGAGGATAAAGACAGTCTCCCTGATTGGACTTACGCTGAACATCTTCACATGCACGTTTTTATTCCAAAACCATTTAAAATAAAGCAAATGAAGACATTCCACCTCTCACCCAAAAGGCTTCCTCCTAGCAGAAGAAACCCTTTGGATGTCCAGTTGCTGTGTTCTAATAACTTAGTTGTACTGTGACCTGGATGACTGACAGTCCACACAAACATGCATTTCTCAAAATGTTCAACTGCTCCTTTAATGTGCAACAGCTAGCAACCTGTATAGAAAGTGTTATACAGAACTTATAATGACAAATACTCACATCTATAAACTTTCTTTGAGTTGAGATGATACAATGCCCTCTCTCGGTTGTGCAGAATATCTTATTAGACAGAATCATTCTTTCACATTTGTTCTATTGATTAGGAGGTAATAAGTAACACTCTTCACCCTGAACTCCCCAAAACACTATTAACACGAACGGTACGCTATTGAAACGCATTTTCGTTTCTGATGAGTCTCATCTTCTTCTTTTTGACCCGCTTGGTGCCGACGCCCAGCCTATTACCAAAAGATTGTATTTAATAATGCATAAAGTTCTGAGTTTCATGTGGTTTAATGGTGGAGCTGGGGTTAGAAATGAGGTCAAGCCGGGGTTAACTCGAGGCCAGAGATAAATGCTTCTGTCAAAGGATGTTTTAATTTTCACCACCGATTCATTTGCTGTGACCTCAGGAGTATAATGCAAAAGCTTTTCTTTCATTATTATATCTCATCATATCATCCTGCAAAGGTATTCATTATAAATAACATTAAGTGCAGATTTAGTACTTACTGTATTTAATCTTGACTTACTCCATGCAGTAAATTGGCTTGGTATAAAAGCAAACAAAAAAGCCTTCCATATTCCTTTTTTTTTTATTTCCCGGATCATAGAATCTGTCTGAAAATCTTCTCTCTCTCTTTCATTTTTTTTTTCCCATGGTGTATTGGCATAAGTTAATTCCATGCCTCCTTCTTTTCTCCATCTGAATTTCATTGTGTCTGCCTAATCAGCCAGAAGCAGAAATGATCTGCTAACATTTCATTTCTCCATGAATATTTGATTGTCAGAAATTGTCCCGAGGGAACGAACTGGGGCCCAAGGTTCGGTTTTGATTTGCGATTAAACTATCAAGAAATCAATTTCATCTGCTTTGAATAATTCAGGGTTTAATGGAATGAGAAATGGCAAAAGGGGCATGGGTTATGAGACGGGCTGAAGAGTGTGTATGCGTGCGTGCAGAGTGTGTGTGTGTGTGTGTGTGTGTGAGCGCCGGCGACGGGGCGGGCGGGGGTGGTGCGGGGGCTTTTTAAAGCTCAAAATGAAAGCGGGGCCCGGCAGTGTGGTGTGGAGCGGCTGGTGAGCCACTGTCATTTCACCTGTACTGCTGGTGCGGCATGTCAATAGGGTGTCGGTCTCTGAAAACCACTGATCGCAGCAAATCTAGTAGACATATTTGAGATTACTTATTCGGCCAGATGTGTTACTGCACCCCTGATCTGTTTCCTTTTCTTCTAGCAATTGGAATAGATTATGTGAAAAATGCCGAGAGAACATTTTCTGTTAAATTCATGCTGTAATTGGTCTCAGAAAAGCTTTCATGTTCTGCAGTCCACCAGTCACCGATCATTTTAAACTCCACTCGAGCACCCTTAACTGGCATTATTAGCCCCAAGTTAAGATTCTAATAAGGGTAACACAAACGAAATAAATAAGGGCAAAGATAGAGGAGAGACAGGGGTCGAGTTTCTTCAGGGCCTTCTCCGTCTAGCGAATTCCGCTCATCTCCCAAATGAGCGCCTAATGGCAAATGTTCAGAAAGATTCTTTGATATTATCTTGCCGCTCAGAACCATCTCACGGTGACACGCACGCATATGTCATCATCTGCTGTCACCGGTTCAAAAGGGAGCGGCATCGCTGGGTTTTCTTGACGAGGCACAAATAAATGGAGCTGTGCCGGCAGCCGCATGCAGCCCGACCTGACAGTTGTTGAATTAAAGAGGTGGCTGTGTTGTCAAAAGGCTAAGATGGCTGGTACCAAACTGGAGCCAACAGCCTCATCTCCGGCGGAGTTGTCAAAATGTTCCGCTTTTTTATTTGAAAAAAAGTTAGCAAGCCAACTCTAGCGAGCTGACTTTAGCTGCTGTTTGTCACTTCTCCTTACATCCGACAGATCTCCTGCTCATCTTTATTTTAGGTTCTCACCTTTTTTTCTCTCCCACAGGACTGGTGAATTGTTGTGATGCACCGAGGAGGGAGAGGCTTTGAAGGATTCTCAACGCATCTTATTTTAGGGGTAATCACTCGCTACATACAGTAGATGGCATGTCACAAGAAGAAGCCAAGCAGAAATATTTTATCATTATTAGTGGGCCCCACTCGCCAGAATCCATAGTCTGCAGGCTACTGTGCAGTTGTTGACAAAAAGAAGGTCACAGTCCACATGTGTTATATGTGAGGAGGGAGGTGATGTGCTTGCTGCAGTTAGGAATGGCCTTATAGATGACTTGATGATGCTATCAGTCTTTATGAACCACTGGGGTGTCAAAGATGGCTCGAGCAGCGGACCACTTAAAGGAAATGACTCAGAGGAATGATATACTGTATGAAGGCAAATGAAAACACGCCACACTGTGCATGAACTTAATACTTGTGTCCTCATGGCAACTGCATTTAATTACGACAGCTCACAGAATTGTGGGGGCAGCGAAACAAACTGCTGTTGTTTTAATAAAGAAGTCGAGCAATAATTATATCTAATAACCATCTATCTATCATTTTGTGAGCAACCGTGATCCGATCATATGCTGCACGTCTGCAAACAGCAACGGCACGGTGAAAGGAGCAAGCTGCCTCGCTGGGGAGTCGGAGGTGTGCAACTTGTCGCCTGCAGCCCCTCATCTAACAGCTTACTGTGGCTGCCTCTCATCGTTCCCTGCAACGTTTCAAACTGATCCACCTAAAGCACAATGCTTTTCTTGGTGACCGCTTTACAGTAAACGACAGCTCGTGTTTTGCCATTTAAAAGCTTTTTATTTGAAGCTGCAGCCGTAGTAAATTTAGGAAAGTTTGCAGAGGCAGCAATCAGTTGCACATGACATGAGATCAATTCACGTCCTGATATCTGTTGATAGAGATTACATTAGCAGTATCAGTCTCTAATAATGAAAACATATATAAACATTGCAATTCTTTCATCTGTGGGACTGTTGCATCAACTGTATAAATATGTAACAGCTCCTTAAAAGTGAGGCCAGAGCTCCCCCTGGTGGCTGGCTGCAATATAGGTCATAAGCCCCACCCTCTCTACATGAGAGAGAGATGAGACTTGGGCCAAACTGAAACTCTAAAATACACGTCAAATAATTATTTTTCAAGGATAAATATTGATTTAACTGTCATTTAAGGTTGTTGTAACGCGGGTCCGTGTGGCTCCACTCTCGGACCATACTGCGCTCCAAAATAGCGTCAATTTGGCCAATGCAAGGAAGTGGAGATGCGTTGTCCATATTTATATACAGTCTATGGACAATTGCCACTGTGTTACCCAATTCACCAATATGAAGTGACTTGACAGACATTTATTTAAATCAATATATTCAAGATTACCACTTTAATCTATGGCAAATGCAATATTTACAGCCCAGGGACAAAGAAAGAAGCTTGAGAGTCTACGTCCAAGCTAGCTTAGCTAATGACGCAGTGTCATGTTAGCCCACTCATAATGATAACAACATCTAATGTCGTAAACTAAATTAAATATTGAAAAAAATTAAAAATAATGGGGATTGTTAAAGCTGCAGCGTCGTCTGGCATCCATGAATATGTGTGCCAAGTTCATTCAGTAGTTTTCAGATTGTTCCACTAAAAACATGGAATTGTCAATTTCATGGTGGTGTTGGAGCAAAAGTAAGAGGATCAACTAAGTCATTACCGCTCATTCACTTGGAACCATGAATGTCTCCACTATCCATAGCTTGGCAACTGACCAACACCCCCATTCTGCTACTGTGGCTACAACTCAGAAATAAGGTATTAACACTAGCGTGCTTTGTGTTTTCAAAATGAAAATGTATTCTCCCATCTAACTGCTTTTCCAGGGCTCAGTCGTGTTCTGATATGTCCTTGAGCAACACAGTGAATCTTCATCCGCAGACAACTTTTCTACTCCGTTAGTAGCGGACCTCTGACCCGCCCATTTGATGCAAGCGAAAAAGGAATATTTCTTTTTTAATTGTCGTCTAGTCTGTATTCACTACGTTTTTTTCTGTGGCAAGATTTGGAGAATTCAGGTTCTTCTCTTCCCTTAAACCAGTAATATTGTCCTAAATTGCCTGTTGATACCTTAGACAGTTAAATGGAGAAAAATAAGGCCCTAAACAAAGTCTAATAAATAATTAGGTGGCCCATTAACTGTGCTCAATATACACTTCCTCTTCCATTTCACTTTCCCCACGCCACTTTCCACATTTCTATTTTGAAAATGGTTTTCCTGTTTGACAGGTACATCACTGTGTACCACATCTAGTTCATTTCCTTCTTGGTCTCATCCACATCTATTTCCATCTCCAAGTCCTCTCTCCAAATTTCTAACCTGCTCTCAAATTGCTCTGCCTCCACACCCGTCGTGATAAGACAGCAATATGCATTTAAGTAGTCCATTTTGGGCATTTGCTGTGGGAGGATAGCTGGCAGAGTGCCTCATTTAAATTCACACTTTCTGTAATATTTCATAACTCGACTTCTGACCTCTTGTCAACAGTTTCTTCGCTCTTGATTGCCGGGACTACAATGATTAAAATTGAGGAGAGAGTGCAAGCTTTTATGGATGCTGAGTATGAATACTAAATTAGTGATGCAGCTCAAGAACAGTTTGGGAAATAGGACTGACAAGGAGTGTTGACACATCATCAAACTGAGACTGATTGCTTGAATAATTGGTTTGTACCTAATTATATTAGAGTGCCCTCTTGGGTGTGTGTATGATTATGTGTGTGGGGCTTTCTGTGTTGCTTCGCTGCCTGTGTACTGGGATAGGGGCTGGCCGGAGGGGGAGCTTTGCTCCAAGGAAACCGGCGGATTTGCTTTCTAGCGGGGGCTTCGATCAAATTCACAAAGCAATTCTCCCGAAGCTCAATTAAATTTTAAAAGTTCACAATCGTGTTAGGGGGCTGTAGAGAAAGACGGAAGCGCTGGAAGGGCGACCTGGTGTTTTTGTTCTGAGCCCGTGATAAGAAGGCAGCCTCTAAGTGAGTTAAATGAGAAATAGCATCGGCACAGCTGTTGTTCCATTAAAGGCCCCCCAAGGAGGCTTTAGAGGGGGTCTGAGAGGATCCAATATGGGCAGTGTGCCAGCAGGCCTCACAGCTTCTCTAACTGATTATTAGTTTGGAGACAGAATTTCACATCTAGTGTGTGGCCGTGACCTATTCACTAACAGATACGAAAACATCTTAAACATACATTGCCACATTTGATCTCTATAGCATATGCATGCAGTGTACAGCATAGCTGCACATATTTCATTTGCCGACTGTCCTGACATTCTGTTTAGTATTACCTGAATAGTAAACAAGCGAAGAAATGGATTTTTACAGAACAGAAAAGTAAGAGATTTTTATCTGGCGCTTGTTGCATTAGATTACAGGTGGATCTAGTCTCCCTGCCGGTGTGGGACTGTTGATCCCATATAAGTGCAAGCTCCCACAAGAAAATGGGAGGCTTTGCACTGCTGAGACGAGAGCTACACTGGCAGAATGTGACCAGAATAGGGATGTTTAGTTATACGTTGATCTTGCTATGGTCACGAGGCAATGCAAAAACGGACCCAGAAGCAGAACACAGATCAAGTGGTTTGCGGTGAACGGTGATATCTATTTAGGTAGATAGCTGGCTGAAAGTGGCAGTAGTGCTACTGAGCTGTGCTGGAGAACCGGCAGTTGAGGTAACAGGTAGTGATCCTTGAACGGGTTACAATAAGCCAAGCGTGGACACAAAGACAAAATCTAAATCTTCGGCGCCCGGGATCAGCCAGTTGCCGCACAGGCAGAGTCAACAAACTGGCCAGGAGTGGATGAGAGAGCAGGGTAAATATACTGCAGGGCTAGATAGATGGATAGGCTTAAGGTGTGCACGCTGATTGCAGACCAGGAGCCATGGCAGTTATGCAACCTCACGTAATGTGACTGAGATTTATTTGCAAATTTGCTTTAGAGTGTTCCAGCTTGGTTTGGTTTCAGACAACGGTTTCTTTTTTTTTTCTGCACAAAGACGACCACTGAGCCTCAGTTCTGTTGTTAACATTAGTACATTAGTTTATAGATTTATAAAGCCCAGGACGCCTGCAAGTTTAATTCAAGGCTGATCTTGTCTTTCCATTGACTCGCAATTGTAATCGCAATGAAAACGCAATGAGCTACCTTAGCGCTACCGACCAACATGGACAAACAGTTAACAAGAATTTGTCATCGGACGTGAGATCTGCCAGTGGAAGTGGTTTGGCAAAGCAAAAAAGCTCAAATGACTCTGAAAAAAGTGGATATTTTCATTCATACAAGAATATAGCCAACTGTCACTGTGCTAACAATTCTTGATATCGCACACTACAAGTTGGTGTTTGGCATGTGTGTGTTTTCTTTTAATAAGTTATGACAAGTCATTTTTTAAACCACAAACTCAACATATTTTGTCAAAGAAAGGCGTTGACCAGAACTGAATTATGTAAAAATCTATGTTTGAGCTTTATTTTTTAAAATAATAAAAAAACAAATATATCAAGGATTTGATCTTCTATACCGATTATGCTGGCTTCAAACGCGCTTTGAAAAGTTAGCGCTCCCACTTTAGTTCCTTGTACGTGCACGGAATTCTCCTGAGGGGTCAACTGCACAGAGAAAGCTTAAATCCAGCTCTCAGTCCGACCGCTTGAGATATCTATGCCGGGAACCCCATTTATTTTCCCCGCATCCGCGTTCATATCTCGAGCCCCTGTGACCACGCTCCGGCATGTAGCAGGAATCTCTCCTTATGTGTGTTTTCTTTGTGGGCTACTTATCTTGATTTCCTCTCATGTCTGAATAAAGTATAGAGCCCAGTATAGTACACATCCTGATTGTGAAAAACTGTATCTGACTTCCGCTGCCTGAACTCAACTCCCAACCTATCCTTAAGCTTATATCTGAGTGGTAAAAAAAATATATATATATATTTCCCCCTCCGTTTCTGGTTCACTTTCATTATTTCAATGTTGCTTTATTGAATCCAAAAGCCTTGGTCTGCTTTGTGTGTGGGGGAAAGAAAAAGTACACAGCCCAAAACGGAGTGCATTTTTCCCCCCGCCTTGTCTACAATTATAATTTATTTTACTGCGTTACCATTGTTTCTGACAACCGTGTAGCACTTTGCATTTTGGGACGATGATACGGTGTCGTCTGCAGATACATCCTTCGCTCTGCAGACTTGTTTTTAGTCTCTACAAATCTTCGTTTATGGTCACTCTCTTGTCATGCATACCACATTTGTCTTTTTCCATGTGCCATATTTTCACACAAAAGCAAGATCCATTTCGATATATCTGGGCTGAATGAGTTGCACCAGCCCCCGGGGCGCTTTCTATCATCATTCTTTATCTCTTCCTCCCTTGTTTGGAGAAGGAAAAGAATAACTTTCACCACCTCAGCTATGACCATATCCTCGCAATAATTTGTTATGTGTTTTTGCTAGCAGAGTCGCGCTTGCTGCGGGGCCTCGTGCAGCATCCCGCCGTTCCAAAAACAAAACACGGCTAACAAGCAAGAAGAGCTCATGACCAGACCTGTAATTAATAGCGTGGGATCAGGACTCTGGAATAAAGGCAAGAATGTATGCTTGAAAATATTTGACACAAGGAGTAGAAATGAAATTACCCGCTCCAACCATAATGCCTCCCAGAGCGAGGAGTGTAGAGTGCACACTGCTGGGGATTAGCGACTGTAATGGGGTTTTGAGGATAGTCGGGATTTCAGATCTGGAGCGATATGGTGCCAGGGGTAAACACCAGGCAAGGGACTAGAGGATTTAGCCAGCAAAGGCTTCCCTCTCCACGTGGACCGAGTATCACTGTGTTCTAAAGTACACCCATTTCCCACGGTCATTTACTCAAGCATCTCCGGTGGGGATTTGGTTATCCTCTCTGAAAGGGCACGGTAGTCTTATAATGCGGGCCCCGCACGAGCTTGGGCGAGAGGGAGGGAGATAGATAATGATTCAGCAGGAGGGGATGATGGAAGGAAAGACGCAGAGAGAGCAAAAAAATAGAAAAAAAATAGAGATTGAGTCCTCACGTGGCTATTGTGTGGATGTTTTCAGAACCAGCGGATCAAGTATTTTTACTTAACCATAGCACCTACTGCTATACCTCTCCTGTTACATGTTTCCCTGCATTTATTTAACAGCTACATTTACTACCCTCCAGATATTCTAAAATATTGTCATATATTGTGACATTATGTATTATTATAATTAGAAAACACGGAACTTAATTGTTTTAGACATAGTCCACACAAAAAGAATGACAGTAACCGCTGTCTCAGCAAGAGCCCCGAAACAAGAAACAGTGTGGTTACATTTTAAAACTACGGTGCAGAACGTTTTCCATATACATGAGCATCTGTTATGCGCAAGCTCTTGCCAAACACGTTCACACAATGCTTATTAAGCTAAGCTAAGCTAAGCTCAGCACTCGGTAAAGCTCTCAGAGTTTTAAATCTGGTGCAGCACCAGTGATGTGTTTATGTTGCACCTGTAGCGGATCAACTTGGGTTCTATGAGTTCACTTTCTCTGGAGGTCAGGAAGAAGTTTCTGAAACTCAGCGTTCAGAAGGAAGGCCGCACACAGGCCGACATGACTGTGACTCATTGCATGCTGAAAGAAAAGATGCTGGAGGCAGGCATGGATATCTCCTTATTGCAGTTTGGCAGGTTGACATTTGGAAACATTTTTTTGGAGCAGGTGGTTACATTTATCACAGGGCAGCTCTAATATCATATACTTTGGTGGTTCCATGCACAAAGGAGGCTGGGGTGGATGGATGGCTCAACAAAACATGATAGTTTGACATGGGAGTCTGCTGTTTGTTGGCTTTTTCTGGCCTATTTTTGTTTTAAGTATGACTAAATGTGTTGCAAATTTTAATCTCTCAATCTCAGGGACTTGGGATTTGATTGGACCGGATGTTTGTTTAGTTTAGTTTTCTTTCAAATCCTAACAAAAATTGTGAACTGCTATTTTTCACATTGGAGTATTACTCCTACTCCATTAAACAGCCTTTCCTTGGTGTTTTTGCACACGTGTATGATGTTGGGTCTATATATTTATGCTGTACTAGAACATTTTGACCACATTCATCTAACATAGAACAAAAAAAAAGAAAAGAAAAAACACAGCTACTGAGTGGCACACATCAAAGCAGCTGCCTGTATTATTTTCTATGTACAACCCCGTTTACAAGTGGCAGCTAGGCAGGCGGTGACACTCGTCGATGCCCCACTCCACGACACTTCACACCAGTCGATATTCCCGTCCCTGCTCTCTTGCTTGTACACTCCGGATCCCGATGCGGCTTTTACCTATGATCCCGAGGCATCTCCCTCTCCCCACCTCTTGCTGATGCTTTCTCTCATGTGTGAAGAACAATGTATCAGGAAAGACTAGCTGCTGAGGTCAAAAAGTATCCTTAGCTAAAAAAATAAAAAATAAAACTACACTGGCATAGCCCTGGAGATTAGCTCTGCCGGTGAGTAATCAAGTTTAAGTGGGTGTGCATGCATTTTTTTTTAAGATAATGTCTCCATATTGTTGAGGCAACAGGCAACTCACCCGTGGTATTTTGTGTAGACTGTGTGTAGTCTTCCTGTTGGTCCGTAGAATGCGCCACAGCGCTGTGGCAGCAGTGTGTTTTGGCTCGACTGGCCATTACTATTTATTTGATGGTCTATTTAAATTTTACAAATACAGTTTAACGGTTTATAAGTTACACCGACGATTGTCCTGTATAAAACCATTCACCTTTATTCACGCTGTGTGACTCTTAGCACATGAACTAAATTGTGCTCAGGCCTTGTTCTATATGAGACTGTTCACATTGACTAAACACAGCTAACACCACTTATTTTCAAAGCCCGGAGCACCAACCGTTCCACATTGCCTACTTTTACTTAAAGGGCCAGAGTTTTTCTTCCACCGCTGTTTTAACCTGCATAGATCAAATCTTACATCTCCCGATCCCTTTACTTTGCTCGGCAGGGGGCACACTCCTTCCCCGCGCCCTTGATGTGCTGATGCCGGGTTTTATCCTGTGATTGGCTCAAGATGGCTGAAACCGCAGCTCGCCCTTAAGGCGCTACAGTGGGTTACCAAGCAGACATGTTCGGAGACAGATGGAGTCAGAGAGCGTGTCGGGACTGTCTGAGATGAGCCTCACATCTGCCGCTCGCAAGGAATCGGGCCACAGACGGCGGGGGATTACACGGTGGAAAAGAGGGAGTCAGTAAGAATCCGAGCTCAACTTTAACCTCTCACCCAGAGGTTGAAGAGAGTCGAGGAGAAACGGCAGAAAAGCCAGGGAGACAGGTCAGGTTGGGAAATGAATGAAAGCAGCCATGCAGGAAAGGTGAAGTGATATTTGTGCAGGCTGACCTAGATGCGGACAGATGCTGCAGTCGTTGCTCGCGAGGCCGTGTTTAGTTGATCAAATTAATAAAACACACACGCAACCGTTGTAAACGACACAATTCTTAAACGCATCTGCCACAATTAAATTTAATTAGCACACTGCGCTTGATTAATTGGAACGCGCGAGGTTGCGCAAAGCGGCGCGAGCAAACACAGTTGTGCACATTGTGCATTTACAAGGGAAGCTGAGGAGGAATGAAAACAACTTTTTGATTTAGTGGAAAATGTCACCCAGACACATTCATAGCAATAAGAGAGGAGTTCAGCAAGCAGCGACAGTTTTAATCAGCCAAGATATTGGTAAATAAAACAGCCAATAAAGTCAGAGATCACTAGAAATGTTATGTGAATATTAAATTCATGGACGTTGATTCTTGATGTGTCTTCAGCATAGACAAGAATAAAGCAGCATAGGTTTAGAAACAAGTCCGCGCCTCAAACATCCAATTACCCGCACCTGCCTATACTGGCGTGTCTAACCTCTCCACGCCCGTTTGGCTTAGTTCTCAAACCCCTCCACCCCACCCCTCTCTGTTCTTTCTTTTCCTTTACAATCTCATTGCAGGAACCAGAGGGGCGCGAAGCAGAAGCTTCCAGAGATATGCCCCCACCCTGATTCTCACTCCCTGGGTTCCTCCATCCGAACATCAGAGAACCACCATCGGTCTCTATATTCTCCTTCATCCCATCCCATCAACCCCTTCATCCCATCCCATCGACCACTTCATCCCATCCCCTTGACCCCTTCAGCCCACCCCATACCTCTCCCTCCCCTTAACCTGGTCAAAATAAACGTCAAGAGAGTACACAAACGTAAATTTGTACATATACTGGGGTGTGGTCTTGCTAGTGAAATGACATTGCTTAAATTCTTTTTCCTCAGCTTAAATGAAAGCATTCTCACTTCTAAATGTTGCTTCTCCTTAAGAGTGTAATGCATAGTACACAATGATGTCCATAAAGACCAGAAAGTAATTCAGGTTTTAAATAAGTAAAACCATAATTTGTCAAAATCAAGAATACAAAGACATGGAACAAAGGAAGACAAGAATAATAAATTCCTCATGATATACTTGATAAATAATGTACATATACGGCATATTATTAGTGATACTGTTCCACCATGCAACATGGAAACACTTGACTCAAGATTTTAAAGTATGTCTGAGTTTTTATGTAGTTTATATTCAGGGTACATGTGGTCCATAATAAAAGGGAATAAATATTCTCCCTTGCCGGGTGTTCAGCAGAATGCAACTCATTTGGCTTTAAATTTAAAATTACAGAGCTTTTCCTGGAGGCTGTTGACAGCAGGCGATGGAAGCAGTCGATGACACCAAATGAGAGGACCAATGTGAAATTGCAAAAGACGACTGGAACTAGAAGGACGTCAAAGTTCAGATGACCTCCTAGAGCATGGGTGGTCAGGCTTCAGGTGTGAACCTGAAGGATGCGTTTGAGTTTTTTTACACAAATAAAAGAAAAAGAAAAAAAAAGTTGCATGAGATAAGACACAGCAGTTTGAGGCCAAGCGTGGGCAGATCAGGTTTGTGCCGTCACATATCCCTGCACTACACATCAAATAAAAAAATAAAGTGATTGCATTAATTGAAGTGGATTAATGCAGAGGTTAAGTAAAACTTCTGTCTCAAACTTGTATTTCCCAACCTTCCTACTACGGGTTATGGATAATGATACATTTTGTTTTCGATTTCCTTTAACATAGTCATTTTTATTCAACACCAGTTGTGCAAGAATATGCGCTCTTGACCTTTTAAACATCGAATTATCGTCCTTGTGTTATTATTCATCTTAATTAGAAACCTTAACAAAGCTAACGATTACATTTTTGTCCATGTCAAAGAGCAAGGTCGACAACCTTCATTCAAATAAAAACAGTCAAAGACATTATAGTTGTTGCAGCTTTAGGTGTTCTGACATATTTTTCTCTTTCTGCATGCACCGACATTGAAAAAAAAATAAAAAAGATGATCCATCCTGTGTATGTCTTAAGACTCCGCTAAGCTTTTAAACAGATCTCGGTCTCAAGGGAGTTCTCTTC
This sequence comes from Chelon labrosus, assembly GCF_963514085.1. Classification (NCBI taxonomy): domain Eukaryota; kingdom Metazoa; phylum Chordata; class Actinopteri; order Mugiliformes; family Mugilidae; genus Chelon; species Chelon labrosus. The sequence goes on along the minus strand of NC_140355.1, from coordinate 6,705,756 downwards.
CAGGGCTAATAAATAGCAAGCAGAATGAAGGTCACCTCCGTATATCACACCACTGGCAGAAATGAGAATAATAAGAAATAAGCAGAACTGGCAGCTAGGGCACCGGCGAGGGACCTGGGAGACACAAACACATCTGAGCCCCTTATCCATATATCTTAACTCTTCAAAAAAAAAAAAAAAAAAAAAAAAAACACCCTCATTACTGGATCTGATAGATCCTGCTGGTTCATTAAAAGCGCCATTAATACGTAGTTTGTAGGTCAAGCTTTTGATGCACTTCATCGAGGAGAGGACCTTTGATTTACAGAGGCAGGGACGCAAGGTCCCGGTTCTACGGGCTGCTCACATGGATTGGCACGCTGTCAGAGGAGCAAGCTGGGGACAACAAGCTACACCGTGACCCCTCAACCCCAGAGCTCCCTGACCAGAGTCCCCTAATTGGCTGCTTTTCGCCCCCGGACTGCATTACCCATTCCAATTATGCCCGGTGTTTGCATGCCGCTGAGCACACTGCAGATAGCTCAGGCAGAAAGAAAAGACACAGAGAGAGATGCCAAAGGAGAAAGAGAAGGGCCAAAGACAAAGTGTTTTTAATTAAGCACTCTACTTTACACATTTGTCATAAAGATGCTACTTCCAAAAAAAATCTACTGCAGTTACAGTAAATGGAAAATATTTCTCTGATTACTACAGTTATTTACATTGCCAAATCTTATTTTACATTCAAAAACGTATCAGCTTGCAAATTATGCTGGATATTTAACGACCCGAAATATATAGATCCATCTTGAACGGAGCACGGTGTTAGCTCAGGCAGAGCGCTGAGGTTAGACCTGCATTAGCTGATTGGCATCAGCAGCTTAATTCATGCTTCGCTGGAGATACCAGCTTGACTAGCAATGTCCGACCATGCACAGCATTTGCCATTATAACCCAACACATCCCACTGCTAATCCGCTGACTCACTGCAAGGTGCCAGTGTCTTTTCAGGTCCAGCCCCCACGCTAACTGTCTCTTTTTTGTTTGTATCGATTAGGGAGGAAACCATTCTGTTGGCATAATCCCTGTTCCTGCTTGTTTTACTTGAGAAAAACCTCAAATGAACCTCAGACCTTTTTGGACAAATCTTTTTGAATTTTGACAAATATACGGATGTATGCATTTGCAGAATCACAAATCAGACTGCGCTCCATTGACTGGGCCGCAAGGGGACCTAGACCCTAGTTGACCTGAACTCGTTTGCTAACTGCTAGAAATGTCAGACAAAGGCTTGTATTTGATTTTTCCTTGAGCTTAGTTACAGCAATTAACTGTTTACAATGACAGTTACATATATGTCGATCAGGCATAATATTATGACTACCTTCCTGATATTGTGTTGGTCTCCCTTGTGCCTCCAAAACAGTTGTGACTCATCAGAGAATGGACATGGGCCTTCTGAGGGTGTTCTGTGGTGTCTGGCAACAGGATGTTGTTAGTGGGACCTTTGGATCATATGGGTTGACAGAAGGGGCCTCTGTGGATCATCCCACAGATACTTGATCGGTTTGGGATCTAGTGACTTTGGAGGCCAGGTCAACACCTTGTGCTGTTCTTCAGGTTTTTTTGTTCTTGTGTCAGGCTGCATCCTGCTGGGGAAGGCTGCTGCCATCAAGGAGTGTCCCTACTAAGTGGCGGGAGTCTGGTCTGGTCAAGGTGGGTGGTACATGTCTAAGTAACATCCACATGAATACCAGGTCCAAACGTTTCCCAGCAGAACATTGTATTGTCACAAGATGGTCAATGTCATTCTCTTCTCCTGTCAGTGGTTTTAATGCTGTGGCTGATTGGTGTATATCATAAGCATGCTTATTATCATGGCAGTTTTATTTTGTATCTCTTGATTTAGTTTAACTTACAAAGTGATAAGTTACAACACTTTGACCTGAATGAGGCCACTTGGGAGAAACATAGAAATATGCATATCAATTCATGCAAATTGGAAACAACTGAATTTGAACAACGGGGAAATAAAAACCTTAAATTCAGACTTCTAGTACTCAGTACCAGGAAAAAGAACAGTGAATTTTGACTGTTAGATTTCACAAGAGACCAAAATAATGTCTGCCCTCCAAATGGTTCATTCACTTTGCAGAGGATAAGCGTTTTAGGTGATTTATCGTTTCTATGTTAGTCCAGAGCAGGACCAACTCTGAAATTTTTCGATCAAATTTTATGAAACCCATTAATTTAATATTAGCTTGCACAAACAGGAGTGAAGTTGCAAACAGACTGGTTCACTTGTTGTGTTCCTGCCTTATCTTCATGATCAGTGGCTTTCTGATCTTTTGATATCAGATTTAACATACGCATTCATATTAATTCAGTAAAAAAAAATAATGAAAAACTTGATAAAAGATCTCATAACTCTCACACCACCGGCAGAGAGCTTGCAGACCGACGAGGGGAATGAAATGAAACAGAGAAGAAACAGCAGGGCTCAGAATCCATCCAGGCCGAGGCAACATCTGTACCCCTTTAAAAAAAGATTGGTCGAAGAGAGAAATGAAGGACAAAGGTGGATGGGAGAGGAAATGGAGAGCACCAAAGAAGGATGGAAAGAGAGAGCAAGGGGGGGAGCAGCGCAAATAAGAAATCTTAACACAGAAAAGGGAAGATGGAGGCAGAAATGAATAAGTGCGGGCAGTCAGTGAGTTGTCTGATCAGGAGGACGGGCTCCTATCACACACATGCTGTCAGTGGAGGAAGGAGACGGGCCTGATGGATTTGTATGATAGATGTGTGGATGGAGCCGCGGCCCCAGCTGCTGGGCTTAATGAAATGTGTCCCACTACAAGATAGAGCGCTCTGATTTAAACACATCCTGCCACGCTATTCCTCTTCTCCCTAATGCAGCCAGAAAGCGCCGCCGCCACCGCCGGGCCCCTCTGTCTGTTTGTCTTCCTATTTGAAAGTCAGCTTTTTCATTTGGAACCAATCCGCTGTCTCTCGTCTCGCCCCGAAATGAATCATGCTTCCATTCTGTGCACCTGTAGATCATTGACGAGTCAAACTTGATCTAAACTGTGCTTTGTTGTTTTTGTTTTAAGCCCGGGTCTCATTTCCGGCTGCGGCTCTGCTGCTTCAGCATGTGTCAGCTTTAAAACAGTTTATGCTCGATCAATATTTTAATGAACCGAGAACATAAAATACTAGACCGTGCTATTATTTTTCTTTTTTAAATGCAGGCATAAAAAGAGAGGATTTTCCTCTCTTTTCTATTCCCCAGTGACATCCATCTTTTTCCTGTTCCCTCCTCCCTTTCCCCGCTCATGTCCCTCTCTGTCATGCCGCCCTCACTCCTCCTCTTCCCTCTCTTTCGCTCTGTGTATCTTGTCCCTCGGGGTTCGGCAGTCCTGTTTTTCTGCAGGAGTTCGGGGCATAAGGCCAAGGAGAGCCTTCGTCAGCCAAGTGTTTACAAAGCTTTCTGCCATGTCAACAAGGACAAACACTTTCCCTCCCGTACTTCGCAGATCCCAAATTCCAACATCGGTGTCCACCTTTTTACTTGAAGCCCACGCCGCAATCTCCACAATTGGTGTCCGGCGACTCCTCGCTCGGTGTCTGAGCGCGCGATCCGTGTGCTTGCGCGGACGGGCTCGCCGAAAGCCCCCCTGCTTCCTCTCCGGAATAATTGATTTAACAAATTGCCGGCCATGTTTCATTCTGAGGAAGTGACAGGAGCAAAGCGGGGAGACGGAGCCAGGAGATTAATTAGGAAACAAAGTCATCTTTATGGAAATTAAATGCATCCCTCTGATGATAGCCTTCCTTTCCCATCAGTCTGCCGGGTTCCGTCCCTTGTGCGTGATAAAGCACTGGGAGGCCTCCAAAACATCACAAGGATTACTGCCGGCGCCAGAGTCCGGCGCCTACACAGCACCCGTTAGCAATGCCAGCTCCAGCTACCACTTTCATGGGTGAAGTGTTTTGGGCTACATCATGGAAAACCACTGAACCCAGAGAAAACAGCTGCTCCTGAAAACAATGCAGTGTCCTCTTCTGTTGACAATAAATAAATAAAAATACAGTAACACGCAGTGCTGCATAAAATTCCTATCTTGCAAAGCCAGTCCTTCGCAGGCGCATGGCTCTCTTTTGGAGCTTTTGGTGTCGTAAGAGCCTCTTAAGAGACAAGTGCATCAACTGCATGAGCGCACATTAAACTAGTATCCATTAAGTTTAGTGCATACTTTCATATGACACTTATGCCTTCATGATTGTAGGTGCGGGATTAACTCTGCTCAGCCAGCAGCCCTCCAATATCCGAGCTGGCTTAGAGCTGCACCCGCTTTCAGGGTTTTGTTGGGAGATTTCTGAATATGCATAACTCACCTGGGTGACCTGGTTGACCGCAATGTCAGCCACAATTTAATTAGTCGGAAAGGGAGACTCGAACAACAACATCACTAAGAGAAAGCCCACGGATCAATATGTATCCGTCTGTCTGAATTGATCTGCAGTATCTCCATTTTCTTCCTTTTTTTTTTTTTTTTCCATGTGACTTTTATTTTTATTTTCTTGATGAAGCCAGTCGTCCAGCTCCTCTCAGATTTCAAAATAGATGACTCGAGGTGGGCCGTTACCAGAGACAAAAATCAATGGACGATAGAGTGGATTCAGGCTCGCTCCAGAGTGTGTTATTATTTGATCGGAAGAGAGCACACTGACACTTCATCCTGATACCAGTAATTAAATGCTGCATGTAGTAAAGAACTGTGCAAGAAATGCCCTTTCGTCAAATGCCAGTGCACTTTAAAGGATTTCGACACAAAACCATTTTAGTTGATGATTTAAGTTTCGTTTCAGAGCAGTGAGGGGGTAATTTAGTTTTTGTTACCCAGGTACGCGGATAGAAATAACCAACGTGATTGCTCTGACCTGGTAAGAGTGTTCAAGGGAAAAAATAACTACAATTCTTTACTTTTCCAGAGCTCCTCTAATGCCATTTGTTACTTTAAAAAAAGAAAGAAAAGAGAGGGTAAAAAAAAAAGAGAAATGTTACGTGACCCTGGCTCCATCCGAGTGGCTTTCACAGTGAATCCCGAAGGCTGCAGCTATTTTGGAAATCCCACGGGAATGAAAATCAGCCATTGCTATTTGGTTTTTCCGCTGCAGCACTCTCCAGAGAAATATTCCTTAGCAATACATTATAAATGACACCTTGACCTCAAGGGCTGCGGAAGCCTAGAATAATGTTTGCACGAGGATTATCTGAGCAAAGCGACCTTTTATGTGCGCGCGTTAATGCTCCCCGGAGCACGTGCGATCACGAGACATTGGAGAAACAAAGGGGCCAATTAGAATAACCATCATTACGCCCTAATCATCTGGGGTTGCACACCGAGAAATGAAAATTAGGATTGTGCTGAGTTTGCCTATCCCCAGGGGTCCTGGAGCATCTCCACTGCACTGCCTTCCAAGCTGTTTTTGTGCCTCACTGTGCCAATTCAGCTCTTGCGTTCCCGCTCCCCCCTACCCACTACCTCTCGCTCTGTATCTATTTCATATGTCCCCTCCTTTTTTATTTTCCCCGGCCGCCCGCAACCTGTTCTGTGGTTTTGTTTCAGAAGATCTTCAGGTTGAGTTTCTCCCTTTGCAAACAAGTCTTGACAGGAGACTGAAGGCTGAAGAAGTCCAATGAGAGGAGAGAGAACACCTTGGAATTCCTCCTGCACTAGTGTCCCAGTGCTTATTTTCCTGATTTGTTGTGTGTGTGTGTGTGCCTTTGTTGTGTGTCTGCTGATGAGCAACAGTCAAATAGGAAAATTAATTTGTTCGAAATAATCACTTAAGAATAATAAAATTAATCTAATGAACAACTATTGCTTTTATGAGCCCTAAACGATAATGAAGTGCAAACAGAGAGCGGGCAAAAGGAGGCTTTTAACCCCTGAGACTCTACTATGTGCAACACAGAAAATTAAGGAATACAAAAAATGGAATTTAGATGTTCCTATACATGAAAGTGATGAACAAAATGGAAAGATGGTTCTTCTTGGGAGTCGGCCCCTCTCCAAAGAAGAGAAGCTGTGCTCAAATATTGAATCCCATTTGTTATAAGCATGTTTACCCCATAGACTGTATATAAATATGGACAATACATCCCCACTTCCTTGCATTGGCCATACTGACGCAATTTTCCCGGGGATACAGGCGGCGCCATCTTGCGAGTCTGGAGCCAGAGTCTGCGCAGTACAGACAAAGAGTGGAGCCACGTTATTGATGACCCGCACACACCTCTGCCAGACTCACTCGCATTTTTGTTTGATTAATACTGCACTCTGCTCTACCTCCACCAGCTACAAAGAAATGTTAGATTATACACTGTACTTATTTATTTATTTTTTCCCACTCTCACTTTTCACAGGACTGCTTCATGAAGTGGTTGGCATGGCAACTGGTAGTCATCATGATGTCACATCCTGTTTTCTATAGCATCAATTAACTAACTAAAACGAAACTCATCAGAAAAATTGAACACTTGAACGTGCCTCAGTATCATATAAACTACCTAAAATGAGAGAAACTATATTTGAAAAAAAAAAATTTGATGTGTGTTTTAGTGTTTTAGTGCAGTTCGCCCCAAGTCCCATCCACTAACATGGAGGGGGTGGAGCTTATGACCTACACTGCAGCCAGTCACCAGGGGGAGCTCTACTGGCTTTGGCTTCACTTCTGAGGAGCTGTTGCCCTCCATCTTTATGTACAGTCTATGGTTTAACCCATCATTTTCTATTTCTACAGCACTTACCAAACTGACGCTGTAAATATACAAAATTACTTTGTAAAGTGTACTCTACATGTAATTCAATTATATTTCTACCAACTACAGGAAGTATTTATGTATCTGATCACATTTACTGTGTTGTTAAATTATGAGTGATATTAAAATATTTTTATGTGTCAATATTACAGAATATAAGACACAGAAGAATAAAACTTAATCGTATCGATTTTCACTTTGTGTGATTATAATTTTATTACTGGCAACTTAATATTTCTAGTTTCAAACAACCTTTAAAATAATATATCTATAGCTGACTTGAATTCCTTTCACTTGAGTGAATGTCATACTGAGGTTTCACTCGACTGATTAAATTAGTCCTTTTAATTTTAAAAGACAAACTGACTCTTCAAACTCACCAAATGTAAATGGAAAGTAAATATATTTACATTTATCAGTGTGACTGAACACTTTCTAATAACCCCTGATTGACTTATTTGCTCAAGTTCAGCTAACTGAGCTAGTTTTCTAATTTAAAAACTAATAACATGACTGTGTGCTAATTAAACGCAATCAAACCAATTATTATTATTAAAACTAATTGTTCAGGTTTTGTTTGAGGGCTTGTCATGCCTTCCAAGGCATCAATTACAAAACCTAATGAGTTAACAAGCTCCCAGACTTTACCAGCAGATTTTCTGCAAATGCCACAAATTCTGTAACAATAAAAATCATTTCTGTTCTATGTTAATTAAATAAAAAGTGAGAATGCTTTAACACTGGAGACTTAATATATAATGTCAGTTTACAGCAGTTTTTCTTACTTATTTTTAAACAAAATGAATCATGAATTACGCGAAAGGGCATGCAAATAATAGTATATTACATGTTTTGGCAGTTATTATTCAGCAGTATAATTCTTTAATAGGACAATAATTCTAACAGTTATTCTGCAGAGCTGCAGGCGATAATGTATGATTAACTGCGGAAACTGTATATTTCGTATTGCAGACCATTTTTAACATCTTTACTGAATCCTTTCTGACCTTTAGTATGTGATGCACATATATTCACATATCTCTTCACCTGATTTCTTTTTCTTTTCTTTCTAAATGTGAGAAATAATGACGTGACCCAATGCCCTCTTTGGGATGAATAAAGCGCGTTGGATTCTGGACTGAATTATCTTGAATAACTTAGTCCCCAGAGATAATCTTGATGCAAGCTTGTTGGCCACGCGCTCCTCTTGGTCCCTTTCACTCACAGAGAGTAAACAAACATCTACTCTATTCGCAGCTTCTGAAACAAACCACATTTCTTCTTCTTATCTAATTTATAAGACCCAGTTACTGACCTAGATTCTCGTCTCAGTGCTGTTGCAGGTACTGACTGTGGCCAGCGAACAGTCTAATACAATCACAGCTCTGCTTGTGTTGATTAGAAGTGTTAACTTCTCCGGCTGTGTTAAAAATGTCCTCCTTCAGCTCTTTGATTGCTACCTGGCGCCTCAGTTGCTAGGTTAAAAGCTGCCAAAGTGTAAGACCGAGACTCGATCAGGGGTCTCGGTGAAAGATCGAAGGAGCATTTGTTTTGGCCGAACTTCAGTCCTCTCTCCAAGTGAGGATGTCTTGTCTCGTCTCAACTTCGCAGTCGGAAAAAGGAGACGTTTTAACCACAGGGGAGTCGAGTGTCTGGACAATAATGAATTCCCAGAACAAGATAGCCATAAAAACAAAAAAAAAAAAGCAGACAAAATGAAAGGCAACTGTTAGTGAATAACAGCCGCTTCAATGCACATACACCAACTTGCGAGCACACCCAGGGAGAGAGATGAACAGACAAGGGAAGATGGACAGATGCTGAACCAGAAACAAGCTAAATAAGTGATGAAACAGTCTACTTTCAGAGAGAAGATGAAATGAAAAAAACACGGGCAGCAGCCGACTACAAACTACACGCTTTGTGCAAAAATAATGTCCTGGGCATTGTATTCCTTTTTCATTTACAGCCAAACGTCATTGACGGCTAATTATGTCCTCTCAGGGTTAGAGTATGCGCACCAGGTAAATGATGTGGTGCTCATTTTTGTCTGTGAAGGTCACGGGTCATCCAGGTCATGGCATATCCAAAAAGCAAGCTGAAACAAGGACGGCTGGACTTAGAAGTCATTTAACCTTACAAGTGCAGTTGCCCTTGTTTTAGCTTGGATTCTTTTATTTATTTTTTGGATTGCTAATTTTTTAATTTGGTGATTCTGGTACTGATTTTAACCGTAATGCACACATATTTCTTTTATTTTCAGGTTTTCATGAACCCGGTATGAACCCGCCTTTATCAAGGATAGCAGATGAAATTCACTGCTGAGTATTTTTAAGGATCAACTTTCTCTAAGGACCCAAGAAACACTCGAATGCCCAAAGCTTGAACAGAATGAGCCGGCAATCTTATTCCGTGGCAGCAAAGACAGAGAGAGTGAGCTACCAACTGCCAACCCGGTTGACCTAACTTGTGATATATTATTGTCTGGCAAGGATATCATCTTCTTTCTCCTTTTACAGGTTGCATTATATTTTTTAATGATGTAAACAGTTATTACATAAACCACACTGGAGAACACCAGGGCTCATAAATATAGCTACATTGCTGGGCACAAAGCAAATTATTAACCACGAGGAACATAATGCAAAAATACACCCTGTATGAAATGTCAATGCACTTGGTTTAATGGAAAAGAATGAAAAACTGCTTACATTGGCTAAAGGTCATGATAATTGCTGTACAGTGCTTTTAAGCTACAGAGAATTCCCTACCTCAGTTTCGTTTCCTACTGTATGATTACTACGGCCTCCTATGACATTAATGCCATGATAGTTTTGCCAGTTTCCTGATTTTGGGAAATATAATTGCCGCCAAGCAAAAATCCAAATGGAATTACCCCAACATTCATGCATATTTATTGTTTTGGTTGGGTTGGCTCGTAGTCACTTTTAACCCTTTTGATGGAAAGTCCCGTTCCTTAATATATGCATCAAATGAAACCCAGTCTTTACTGTTTCCACTGTTAGTGATGCCCATTCCTACACCAAATGCAAATTGCCTTTAAACAGGATTGACAGGAAACTATGCGCGTCATCCGGCATGACAAGTTACTCCTAATGCAAATCAAACTCTTGTGTCTTTTATTGTGAAGTAGTCACAGAAAATGCAATTTGTTTGTCAAAGAGGTTAGAGCTGCTGATAAAGACCCACCATCAAAACAGCACCTACAAAAGACAACAGCTGTCAGTTTTTGATTAGCAGATCATCTTGTATTCTTAACAAGGGAGTGAGGCTGAGTCTCAGTCACTCAGCTGTAAGATGAAAAGCTGCAGATGACAGGTTGCACACATTCAGCACCTCAGCAAGGTAAACACAAATTTTCTGTGCTGTACACAGCATTAAATCAGACTGTGGGAGTAATTATTATTGACTGACCTCTTTATTAAAACACCGTGGCGTCGGCATGTGTTTGCCTGAAATCGCAAACCACACGTGTCAGTTTTTAATCTCTTGTACCTCTGAGAAAGTGTCATACGTAATCAGGGTGTCACCAGATCAACCAGGAGTACATTCTTCTCTGTGAATGGTTTGACCCATAGTTGAATTCCCCTGTCTCCATTTAATCATCCACATAGCAGGATTAGTTTACTGTTTGTGAATCTTTTTCAGCCACATCCAAAAATTACTGCTTAACTAAATGGAACCCTTCCTAGCTTCACACTAAATCTTTCCTCTAGCGAACTGACACGATGCCGGGGGGAAACCTTATTAAATGCCATTAAAATTTGATTTTAATCATGATTTTCATTAGAAAAACAAATAAAATCACTTTTTTTTGCAACTTGGCAGTGATGTAAATCACATTCAAGGTCGCATACCTAACAACCAAGCAGGTGTTTTTGTAAATACGTCTAAAATTATTAATTTCACAGTCACAAAGCTGCTGTGGCTAAGGTGTGGTTTGATTGAGGCAATAAAAAAAACTTCCCAGAGAGATCATTGAAAATCAGTTTAGATTTGTGGTAGCCGATAACAGGGGAAACATGCCTCAACCGTTTGTTGACCAATCATCCACCCCGACCTCCATACCGAGGAAAACCAGTTTAGACTGGGCAGCTGTCACTGTCTAAACCACAAAGGGACTCTTTTAGAGAAAGAACACTTGTTTTAGAAAGTCCCAAATGCACCGTCATCACAGAGTATTTATGTCTTTGGAAACTGATGAGGGGAAACACGCCCCTGCCCTTTATTGATCCAACCATCCACCCCAACCTCCATAATGAAGAAAAGCTTCATGCTGCTTTTGCCTTTGTTGTTTAGACTGGGCAACTTTTACTGTGTAAACCACAATAGGTCTCCTATTAGGAAAATAGCACTTGAAAGTCACAAAAGTCACAAATGCACCACACACTGTGCTCCAACTGACAGCTGACCCTCCTTAGTCTTCTGCATTTCAGCCGGTAATGTGACACAGATTAACTAATCATTTCAGTATAATTCCACACTGAGAAACGGAGGACTTGAACGGAAAAAGAATAAAGTGTGAAATGGAAGGAAAGTCGTCCCCATTATTGAAAAATACCTCTCAGTTTTTCTCATCTCCCCTCTTGCTAATGAAAATTCGGCCGGACATATCTTGGAGAAAGAATCTCCTTTATTAATTTCATCCTGCTCCCTCTTATTGGTCCGCCCACAGAACCCAAATGAAATAACCCTGTCAGGTCTAATTCTGGTAGGACATTGCTCTCCCCTGCACAGAGGACACACACCCCCAGCATGTTACTACTGAGGTGTGTCTTGTGACTAGCCGGTCACGATTTGTGCTTGGCATTTCTGCAGAGATTCACATAATGAAGCAAAGAGTTTGAACTGGAATTTCAAGCATAAAATACTGATTGCAGACAGAAATATCAACAATACACTTATACTGTATGTAAACCATAAGTGTTCCAAACAAACATATGAGCTGTCATTGTACTGTGTTAGGCGAGTTTTTCCAGCCTGGTAAATAGAATATGAGCATTCAAAGCTTTCAAGTGCATTTGTTATTAGTGACCTTGTTGTACTGACCGGTTTAAAGGACGCTTATTTATCTTTGTCTACATATATACGATTATTCATTCATTCATTCATCTTCTATAACCGCTTATTCCTGTTAAGGGTCGCGGGGTCTGCTGGAGCCTATCCCAGCTGTCATCAGGCAAGAGGCAGGGGTACACCCTGGACAGAATCACCAATTAACCTAATGAGCATGTCTTTGGATGCTGGGGGGAAGCCGGAGTACCTGGAGAGAACCCATGCAGACACAGGGAGAACATGCAAACTCCACACAGAAAGGACCCAGTCGGCCCATGGATTCGAACCTGGGACCTTCTCGCTGTGAGGCATCAGTGCTAACCACCTCGCCACTGTGCCGTATGATTATTTATGTTTGTTTGCAGTAGCTGTGTGCGTTCAGGGATCCACTGGGGACCACATCCTTGGGAAAAAAAAATAGTTTAAAGTGGTAAGAAGTGATGACGATGTGACTCTTTATTTGAGTCTTTGTCTTTCTATGTCTTTGTGTCGGCTCGCACACGCCTCTCTCCTCGCGCTTTGTTGCCGTGGAGGTGTGCAGCCGACGGGTCAGCTTTACTGAAATGTCATGGCACGATTAAAGTCACAGTTGCCAGATAATTGTAGCCAGTAATATCCTCGTCCTCTCTCTTCCCGAGTCTTCCGACTGGAATGAGGGCAGTTGTTACGTACCTGAATATGGGGAGAAATAATCACGAGAGTAAGTTGGCGCCGTTTCCCCAATAGTAGCTTTACTGGAGTGGGGGAAAAACACAGCAAATCCCATTATACCGTGCAGGTGAAGACAAAAGCAATCCATCTCAGATCACTTCATCACAGGCGTATTAAACAACAAGACATAACAAGCAATGCAAAATAAACACATATTTAACCCAGTTTATCCTCTCAACATTCTAAGCACTATTATTGTTTTTAAGCACACGTGAATTATTTTTTACAATATACCCAATATTACTGGTCGTTGTAACTTTTTCATATCATTAATTACCAGTGTTAACATTCTTTTATCATGACTTCATCTCAAATCTGTTTTCAGTTTATCACTTGCATAATCTTTCAACCTGTCATACCATCCTTATTATTTTTTATGAAAGTTCCTTTGTAAAGCCCAAGGGTGGCATCTCCTTTAGGCAGCTCTAGCATGCTGCTGTAGCAGGACAGACAGGAAGGTAGGTAGTGGGAAAAACTGGGTCAGATTGCTGAGTGGAATACTGTACATCCAAAGTCGTCTTCTTTAGCAGAATACTCATTGGTTATAGGCTATTTGCACCACCATGAACAAGGATTGTTTAGGTACAACTTGTAGTATTTTGTCACTTGAATGGCTGAATGTAATGTGATTTCAATATGGGGCACATTTCAACGCAGAGAAACAAATAATAAGCCTACAACCAATTAGAGCCATCGCAGCATTAAGTCCGTCCAAACAATTTGACTGGCTTGGCAGATCTTTGCCACGGTATAATCAGTTTTCCCAACAGAACGACTCCAAACCAACTTTCAAAAATTTTGTGAGCTGGCAACTTTGAGCCGGCTTCCAGGCTAAACCCACTGAGAATCGGCACCCACGCTCTTTTAATGGTCACCTGTCTCCTTTTAGCTCTTTGTTTTGCTTCACTGGTCCGGATTCACTGTATATCTGCCTCCCAAAGGATTCCACCCCGCCTCCTCATTCAAAACTGTAGACACTTGTTTCCAGCAGACAAACAACCCAGACGAACTGACAGTGCCTGTCCTGCTGCACTACCTGCCCAGCATGAAATGGCAGAGAACGCCCATAAAAACAAGTTCCCGGCGAAGTCAACCATCTATAGCAAGAGTTGGGAGCGGACTACAGCTGAGTGAACTGAACTGAACTTTTTTTTTTTTTTACTTGTACTGTACTTTTGTCTGTGATATAAAGTTGAATTACTTCACTAACCTTTAAAGATATTGCTCAAAGTAGTTGTATTATTTGCTCTGTTCCTTCGGTAGCAATTTTTAGAACTATTTTAACTGAGATGAATAAGTTGATGTTCATTATATTTATTTTGAAAAAGGTTCCCTGTTCTTCCATAACCCGTTTTGATTGATTTCTAATGTCAGTGTTAATAATAAATCTTGAAATTTATTTAATTAATTTAATTAATGTGACTAATTTAGTCTATTATGTTTTTTCCATAATATTTTTGGGCACTATTTTTTATTATTATTATTTTTCTATATTTTCCATATTTACTTATCTATATACTTGTATGTACAGTACATTTGTCAGTATGGGTGCTTTATTGTATATTTTAGTGTGGATGCAACAGTGACTTCTGCATTTTCAACCTCTTTCATCTTCATGTTGCATGTTCGGGCCTCACTGTGCAACTTGGGAGCTCCCTGGAGGGACTGACTGTGTTTGCACAGAAGCCCTGAGCACACTGCCCTTGGAGTTCAGTCCCCAGAGTCTCTGAGAATTTCGAGAGTTTCGACTTGTGTTTCACGTTCCGGCGCTTATTAGCTCTGCAACTTGCAGTTGTGAGATGGAAGCAACATGAAGTAATCTGGAAGCTGTTCCAAGTTCTGACACTTCCGAAATGTGTGTTATTAAAGGACAGTGGTAGGAAATCTAACCTCTGAACCAGTGGAAAAACTGGGATGTAGACACTGTGTTGTGGCAAAACCAGAGTTAGTTAAAATATGTGTTTCAATTCGGGTCCTGGGGGGAATGTGGCAAACAAAGGACCAAAAGGCCAGGATCAGCTCTGTGTCTCCCTGAAACTGAACAATCTAGCCGCAAAGAGGCTAATGTTTCCGCAGGACATAGCATGTCAGCTGATAACGTTTTCAAAGTTTATGACCTCGCATGTCGTCCTTGAATAGACTTCAGTGGCGAGTTAAAGAGCAAAACTGCACACAGAACTTAAAATGATCCACACTGCAAACATGACAGCGGACAGAGGAGTAAATAACTGTTCTCTATTAAGTTTTAACTTGCAAGTGGCTTTTCCATTATTGCAGACAAGTGAAAGATCAGTGAATAATTCACCACCTGAGTCTAAACACCTTGTAAATGTCATATTTCTTGGCTTATGGTAAGAGTAACGCTCGTATTCAAGGAGTGATTTGCACACACTGGGTTATGTAATGCGGTTGGCCGCAAACAGCACACCAGCAACGGTCTTTGAATTCCGACAATGAAAGTTTAATTTTCTTGGATGCATTTGGAGCAGCCTTTGGAATGTGACATCCTACTGAGCTTGGTATTTGGTCTAGAATTGGGACACAGTGTTTCTCTATGGTGCTGGAACATTAGAAAAACAATCCGCCTGTCTCTCTCCATGGAGCTAAAACAGTCTAAACCCACACGTCCTGATTCCATAACAATGTGTGCAGCCTGTAACATATATTTGTAACATACCATTTTTTTTACTAGTTAGCAAACATAACTGTTTTGGGTTAAATTGAAACATGATACATGATACAACATGATACTATCTCTGTGACTTATATTTTCATTCAACCTAGATCCCCTCTGACCCCCCCCCCCCTTTGTTAAATAAAGTTATAAAAGGATAACAAAGTTCTAACATTTGCCAAATTGCGTTGGGCTTGTTATTGCAAAGCACTTCTTCAGCACTCTGTAGTTAACTGTTCTGTCTTTTTCCTTGTCTCCCACATTTGTCCATGGTATTTTATTAGCTGAACCTGGTGGAACCAGAATGTAAATTAGCCAGTAAGACCACCTTTCATACACTTCTGAATAAAATCACAGGGCACGCAGCATTTCAGAGGCTCAATTAATTGGCCCCATGTCTCAAGATGAAAGGTTTCCAAATTATTTTACTGAAAAACAATGATATATATCTATCTATATATAAAATACTATCCCCTTCTTGCTTTTAATGCACTCAAAGATGCATTTTCACACACTGAAAATGTGTATAATTGTCTGATGACTGGGAGTTGTTTGAGTTGCTTCATGTGGCCTTGGTAAGTTAATAGCTATTGCAAGAGCAAGATGAAGTGTATTTTTTAATGAGGAGAGCCACATGATAAGCCCTCTGGGTTTCTTTTCTTCTCAGTGGCATGAAAGACTGAAAATATAACTAGTGAGTAAAAACATTAGCGAAAGAAAAGATTCGGATGACAGCGGCAGATGTGTTGACTCATTTCGCATTGAAAAAAAACAAAAAACTGTTTAGCTCCCGCTTTGATGGCATTTGTTGAACAATGCTACATGCAAGTAAAGTTTAATTCACAACTGATGTTTTTTTTTTAATTTTACACTAAACTGGTTACTAACAGTATATATTGCCCGAATTCATACGTCAAAAGAAATATCTTTAAGATTATTGGTTGTGTGTTGCCGAACAAAGGTGCAGTTTGAATATCTAAAATTATTAGAGAATATTTTGCCTGGAGTGCAGCTTCAAATGTAGCTACTTCAGAAGCAAAGCCCCTGGGTTAGGTTTTGTCAATGTGGAAATGTTGTTTACTCAAACCGTAGGCAGAGGTTAAATTGACTGAGACAAAAATAACAAATCTGTCAGATGTAGGCGTCCTTGTAGTTGGCAACCCTGTAACCCTGCTCTCTCATGCTGTAGGTAACCTTCCCCTGCGGTGTCCCGTTGTCCCCCCCCCCCCCCGTCAAACACTCCAAACATCCCAAATAGCTGCAGTCTGGAAGTCCGGATGATCCACTTTTTCATTCTGCTCATGAGCGAAGCTCCGCCACTTGCAACTTGATAAATCATTGAGCAATCATTCAGCGCGGACACCGGTAGAACTGCCTGTTGCTAATAGCGCCAAGCTGAAATTACTTGCCGTACTCGGATCTACTGAAAAGCATCCTGGTATGGATTCTCTGTTCTGTGAGAGAGGTCGCTTCTTCAATCTGTTGTTGCACTCATCTTTTTTCTGGCTAATTAGAAATTTGTCCTTCAGCTGCTGGAGAGTTAGAATCATACCTTGTACCGCAGTCAGTGTGAACCTGTAACAGGTAGGTCCCTAGTGAAAAAAAGAAAAAAAAAGAAGCCATGACTGAAGTGGTGGAAATTCATTAAATGTTTCAGCCTACCTGGAAATACTTCTTTCATTTTTCCATCTGAATAACCAGTCAACAGCTGAAAAGGGACATATAGTTATTTTAGCATTAATCTCTGTCTCCCTAATTAGTAAAACATAATTGGACTTTTCGGGGCGGCACAGTGGCGAGGTGGTTAGCACTGATGCCTCACAGCGAGAAGGACCCGAGTTCGAATCCATGGGCCGACTGGGCCTTTCTGTGTGGAGTTTGCCTGTTCTCCCTGTGTCTGCGTGGGTTCTCTCCGGGTACTCCGGCTTCCCCCCACCGTCCAAAGACATGGTCATTAAGTTAATTGGTGATTCTAAATTGGCGGTAGGTGTGAGTGTGAATGGTTTTGTCTGTCTCTCTGTGTTAGCCCTGCGATAGACTGGAGACCTGTCCAGGGACCTGTCCAGGGTGTACCCCCGCCTCTCGCCCGATGACAGCTGGGATAGGCTCCAGCAGACCCCCGCGACCCTTAACAGGAATAAGCGGGTACAGAAGGTGAATGAATGAATAATTGGACTTTTGGACTTTTTGAGCAGTACAACTTTTATAACCTAACGTTATGAGACAAAAACTATTTTGTCACCCACCCACCTACAAACGCACGCATCTTCTTGAGAGCTTTGTGAATATCAACACTGGCTGTCCAATTCAAGTGTTACCCGATAAGTTACTGTGTTGTGTCCTTGCCTTCCCTTCCTGCTGCACTCAAATCAAAATTGATGTATTTTTAATAGAGGAAAGAATCTGATTCACATCCATCCTTTCACAGCTTCTTTTAACTCTGGCTACAGTTGAATGCTGGAATTAATGGTGCAGTTTTTCAACAGGCAATGTGGGGAACTGCTTGGTGCCCCGGGCCCGTAGGGGGCCCCCCCGAGGGCTGACAAACTTGAAACTATAGCAACGGCAATGTTCTAAGTTTTCAGTGACAGTAGGAGACCTCAGTGCTGGCATTAACTATGTGGGGGGAGACATTTGAATCCATTAACTTTGACAAGCATCACATATTTATCATATTTCCTAGAAGAGCAATGTGTCGAGCTCTGTTTTCCAAGTCTAGTGGAATTTTTTTTGTTTTTTTTGCTTAGGACCCTGATAGACTCTGCCTCTGCCCCTGACTGGAATACAGTGTTTGATGTATTTGGGTTTTAAATACTCTCAGTCTATCATTTAATGAAATTGCAGGTGAAAGAATTTGTGTCTGTGATGTCTCTTTCCACTATTTAACACGGTTATTGAGGAACATTTCCATCGTAGAGCTGAATGAAATGCTCCTAAGGGGAAAAAAATAGTTTTACTTGCTGACCAGTCATCCCATTTTTTTAATCACAATGTGCATATTTTCCTTGCATATAAAACACAGAAAAACACCAATGTCACTGGGTTGTTTCTGTTCAACAAGATCACCCACTGACACATGACAGGAGACCGTGACCGAGACCTAAAGCACCTCCAGGTGTTTTTCAGTTTTGTAGTATTTTGGGACTTGTGGCTTGACAAACTTAAAAACTAAGCTGGGTGTAGTGTTGTTGTATCGGGCTACTTTTTGCATAGCTTTGAGATAAAGGACTCACTGACATTTCAAGTCCGGCCATTTTGGTGTCAGTTAATTATTATTAAAACTATTGAGGATCAGTCAAATGAACGCAATAACACACCTTAGGGACTGTATGAAAACATGACATTTTAGTCATTACAATCTTAATCAGCCACACAAAAGAGTAATTAAATGATTTTGACTTATCAGAGAGGACGCTAATTGGGGTGCATCCTTCACGGCAACAGCTGCAAGGTGCCAGGAAGAAGGTAATCCTTCCTCTGTAAAAGCCTTGCTCAACACTTTTTTTTTTTTACAGATGACCACGGTTTATATCAAACCCGTTACAAGGGAACAACATTGTTTATGGTTGCTCGAGCAATTGCTGGTTGTCAAGGTCAATTTTCATGATACTTCTGCCTGTACGCCTTTGAGGTCAGAAATGGTGAGGGACAGGCCACAACTCAAACTGTAAGTTGCCATCAAAAGAAAAAAAAAAAGCAATAAGGAAAATGTGCTGTCCTGAATTTAATGCCAAATAAAAGCGTTTCATCTTGCTCACAGTTGTTTTCAGTAATTGCAATAGTCTTTTCTGCAGTGAATTCCTTGCAGACACTTTGAGGCTGATATTAAACTTGACATTAGGTGAGGATGGCAGAGGTTCATTTTCAGCTAAGTCTATTACAAAATATTTTTGTCTTCTTTAATTGAGAGGGTGAGTCAGTGGTCAACCCACTGTATAGCTGAGTGTCACTCATTACAGGCCACTTTACCAGCTTAAAAGAAACACTGCTCATATCCACTTCAAAGGGCCTTTGTACTCCCTCACGGCCCCAAACATCTTTTTGCAGTAGCATTAATATGCCACTTGATTAACTAGATCACAATATGCTACCTGCACCTTTTTCACAGTGGGTCCTCCTAAAGTTCAACACAAAGCAAAATGTGAAATTGCTATGAGATTACAAATAAATGGGGCTGGTTAGCATTTCGCCAGTGTGGAAAAGTTTGAACATTACATTACATTTCAACTATCATGGCCTTGAATCACAGGGAATAAACCGTACAGGAGATTAAATTCAGTTTACAAATGACAGTCCATTGTCAAATCTCTTGAATGTCTTATTTACAAGCTTTTACTTTGCCTCACACAGACCTGGAGTTTTAAAACTCAAAAATGCAGGCTGTTCACACCTATTTAGTGTAGCAAGCGAGTTAGTGACCTGACATTTGTGAGTCATGATTTACCCCTTTATGATTCTGAATTGTGAAGCATATTTTGTACTCCCAAATGCAATTTAAAGTTTTGTCCTTGGCACAATAAAAGGCACAGAACAAGCTAGACAGGAGTCAGAAACCAGCAGATCAAAAGTTCCAGCAGATGTATAGATGCAAAATACTAAAAATGTGTTCAGAATTCGCCAAAACACAAAAGTGTTGAAGCCCCTTATGACTTGAAATTTTCAGTATTAACACCAAATATGATTATATGTGACTGAATGTGCTGTTAACATAAGCAGACAATCCTACAACTTCAACATTTTGGTCCACATGGGGATTCAACCAGTTATTTTCCATCTTAGACCTGGCTTCTTTAAATCAGAAATATAGATCTCCTTTGTTAAAGGGTCCTTAAATTTATCTTACTTTGACAGAAAATGTGCCAATACACAATCCCATTACTAAAGAAACTGAATCAGAAAATAGCTGCATGGCCTTCATATATACCTACTAAATGTATACACTGTGTACATTCATAAACAGTTTGTAACGGGGATGGTTTTAGGACCCACCGTAGCCTATAAAGGTAGCGCGGACGCAGCGCTCTCTCTAACTCTCTACCAGTGTGTGCTGACACAGAAGTGCGGTCTGACGCAGCAGACGGGACGTCAACCAGCTGTCGTGGTAGGCCGCGTTTTACTGAAAAAGGATATTATTTACAGGGGGTTGTAGGCCTAACATTTAGTGACCTCTTGGTGTGTACGTTCATATTATAGCTTTTTTTTTTTTTAACCATTGTGTAGTGGCATTTTATCCTCAGTTTATCCTGTATTGGTCCTAAATGTGTTGATGTGTTAATTCTATATGCCCTCTCTTAGTTCTCCTATTTTAATGAATACACGTGCCTTTCCCAACGAATAGCACTGCAGAGTTGCTACTGTGTACCTACAGTCCCTGACAAAAGTCTTGTCACTTATCCATTTTGTAGAAACAACAGTTTATAACCTGACTTTTAATTAATCCATTGGTTTTAGAAATGGCTCATATGAAAGCTAAAACCCTCCCAAATTATGTTTGATATACTAAAATAAATTTGCTTCACTGAAGAAAGATTGATCATTTAATGAACACAGAAAGGTCAGATTTTGGCAAGACAAAAGTCTTGTCGCTTGGGTACAAGTTGACCCTAAGTGCCCCTCAAATATATGTATTATCAATTTGTTTTACAAGCAATGGCTAATTACAATCCCAACAGCTTTTGAAATAATGTTTTGGTGCCAAACAAAACTGCTGAAAAGCATTCTAACGTTCACAGCTTGGTAAAGCCCACTGAGTCAGTTTTTGCAAAGACAAAAGTCTTGTCGATTGTCATATGATGCACCCAATCCTAGATTACAGCCTCAAAGAATAAGAAAAAGATTTGAAGAGACTGGAGATGTTTTTGACAAGCCCAGGTCCGGCAGACCCCGCAAGACAACTGCTCGGGAGGACCGTTTGTTGGCTCGAAAATCCAAGGCCAGCCCCTTTTCCACTGCAGCAGAGCTCCACCAGGCCTGGTCACCTCAAGTCCCCGTGTCAACCAGAACAGTTTGTAGAATTCTGTCTCGAAATGGCCCAGAAACCAGCACTAAACAAAAGGCAATTAAAAAAACGTGTGGCATTTGCCAAGGCCCACAGCCTGCTAAAAGGATGGACGCTGGAAAAGTGGCAGAAGGTGGATTTCTCAGATGAATCTTCGGTTGAATTACATCACAGCCGCCGCAAATATTGCAGGAGACCTACTGGAGCTCGCATGGATCCGAGATTCACCCAGAAAACAGTTAAATTTGGTGGCGGAAAAATCATGGTCTGGGGTTACATCCAGTATGGGGGTGTGCGAGAGATTTGCAGGGTGGAAGGCAATATCAATAGCGTAAAATATCAAGAAGTATTAGCTACCTCTTACATTCCCAACCATAAAAGGGGTCAAATTTTGCAGCAGGATGGTGCTCCATCGCATACTTCCATCTCTAAATCAAAGTTCCTCAAGGCGAAGAAGATCAAGGTGCTCCAGGACTGGCCAGCCCAGTCACCAGACATGAACATCATTGAGCATGTCTGGGGAAGAATGAAAGAGGAAGCATGGAAGACGAAACCAAAGCATCTTGATGAACTCTGGGAGGCATGTAAGACTGCTTTCTTTGCTATTCCTGATGACTTCATCAATAAATTGTATGAATCATTGTCGAACCGCATGGATGCAGTCCTTCAAGCTCATGGAAGTCATACAAGATATTAAATATGGATCTCACAGCACCAGTACTTCATTCACTGATGTTATGCATCATATTTTTGTATTTGAAGTAAATGATTTGTTCAATTTTCACATTACTTTCTGTAGGCGACAAGACTTTTGTCTTGCCAAAATCTGACCTTTCTGTGTTCATTAAATGATCAATCTTTCTTCAGTGAAGCAAATTTATTTTAGCATATCAAACTTAATTTGGGAGGGTTTTAGCTTTCATATGAGCCATTTCTAAAACCAATGGATTAATTAAAAGTCAGGTTATCAACTGTTGTTTCTACAAAATGGATAAGTGACAAGACTTTTGTCAGGGACTGTACAAGTCCACATACTGTCTTCTTTTTTTAGTTTGAGTTTTATTTTGTAATAAACTTTTATATTTTCTAAGTTGTCAACCTCCTGTCCTGGTTATTCTGGACATCTACCTGTCTGTAGTGACTTAACTACTATAGCCTTAACTATAGTAACAGCAAGAAGCTATTTCAGTCACTACAAGTTGTTTGCTGCAATCATTTCCATCTGCCCGTAATAGCCTGCAATCACAATGGGGGGGCACAGATTCACAGGCACCCCCCACCCTCGCCACAGCTTAGCAAATACGCAATGCACACAGTAGGCGTTGAACGACTTTGGATTATCTAAAGCCCACTAATATGTGGTGAAAGTCGAGTCGACGTCGACTAGTTGATGATGTCACACATAAAAACACAGTAGAAAGTAATGCTTTGCAACAATGAAATCTCTATTCTTGACCTGAATACATATCATATTGTAACGCCTCACATTAAAGAAGCTACGGAGGCTTGTCTGTAAGGTAACTGAAGCTTGAACATGGGCTGCTGTCGGCCGTAGACCACGTCAACAACATAAATGCTGTCAGCCTGACACTTCTAATATCCAGCTCTCGCTCGGCAAAAAAAAACAAAACAAAAAAACCCCCACAACAATATCAACTAACAGAACACAACAGAACTGAACATAAACACCTGAACTTACCAATACTGTGCACTACAGATATGTATACCCTATATAGATCGGCACCGTCAATAGCATATAATAGTACTTCACAGCGTGTTGCAAGATAGGGTAATTGAGACGGGATAAAAGCCGCATATCTCCAAAGACTTTTCCGTGTATAACAGCTAAAGGTCTAATAACGTTAGACAATAAAATTCAGAAGTTGTTAACTGACTGCCGCTGAGATGATTTGAACCGTTCCTCTGTTAGCGTTAGTGGATGCCTATTCAGATGAGCATGTAATACAGTAGTACATTTATTGTATTTCAGGACTGACTTACATATTCTGCATGTCACAGGAGTATGGGCTTCGCCTCAAGTGAAGTATTTCTGTCGGGAAGCCTGGCCAGAGCCGTAGGATTTAGTAGGAGGCAGTTTAAAAAAAATGTTGTTCCAATCCCAAAATTTACAAAAGAAAGTGTCACCATAATAACAAAAAAAGCGAATACCTACAAAAATAAACAGTTAACAAGGCTTTACTGAATAAAACTGAACTTACAGCAATTTAGATTAATGTAACATAACGTGAGTCACATTACAACCAGCTGCATGGACATGGTTCCTCCCCTCCCAAGGGCCGACAAGTAACTGCTTATATAGTGCTGTCCATCAACACTTGACTGGCATACAATTGGCGAATACCATGGAGCAGGTACGTTCACCATCTCCTCTGGAAAAGGTAAGTGAAAAGGTTATAAATTTACTCTTTACACACAATGTCTGTGAAGGTTCTCAGTGATCCAGGTCATCCAGGTTTTTGAACCTTTTTTTGGATATCTTTACACACAATAGACAGTCACCTTCCACTAGCCTTTAACTTTAGTTTCCTTTTACCATCTCTACCAAAACTCAAAACACCAATAATCCATGACATAATTCCCAAACACCCCCATAGATGGTTTAGTCTGGTGGCCTCATTGATGATGATGATTTTCCTTTTATCCCTGGAACACATGGTGGGTATGAAGAGCAATACAACAATTAAATTAAGTTAAAGACTGCACGTTTGAAATAAACTAGTTTTAAATGTGTTAAAATAAAACACAATTCAAATACACACACACACACACATATATATATACAGTACATATATATATACACATATATATATTTTCATAAAAATGACAGCAGATAAAAGTGAGACTATGGAACCGAGTATGCCTGTCTGAATAAATAAGTGTTAAGCTGCGATTTGAAGGTGATGACAGAGTCTGAATTTTTTAAGTGTTCCGGGAGGGCACTCCAGAGACAGGGGGGCTAAGCGGCTGAAAGCTCTGGACCCCATGATGGTCAAGCGAGCAGGTGGGAGGGTGAGTTGGATGGATGAGGATGACCTAAGAGTGTGGGCAGGAATGTTTATGTGGAGCAGGTTAATGAGGTACTGAGGGGCAAGGTTGTTTAAGGCCTTGAAGGTGAGAAGTGGGATTTTATAAGTAATACGGAATTTGACAGGAAGCCAGTGGAGTTGCTGCAGGACAGGTGTTATGTGACTCATGGAGGGGCTACTGGTGATGATTCATGCGGTGGAGTTTTGAACCAGTTGTAGTTTATGGAAGGATTTGTCCGGTAAACCAAATAAAAGGGAGTTGCAGTAGTCCAGACGGGACGTGGCCAGGCTATGGACCAGAGTTGCAGTATTGTTGGGTGAAAGGGATGGATGGAGACGGGAGATATTGCGCAGGAGGAAATAGGCTGAACGGGTGATGTTGTTATTATGAGATTGGAATGAGAGAGTGGTGTCAAGGATGACACCCAGACTCTTTACCTGGGGGGAGGGGGAGGCTGGGGAATTGTCAATCTCAATGGAGAGGCTGTTTATTTTAGATAGGGTGGATCTGGTGCCAGCCCTGCGATAGACTGGCGACCCAGGGTGTACCCCCGCCTCTCGCCCAATGACAGCTGGGATGGGCTCCAGCAGTCCCCCGTGACCCTTAACAGGAACAAGAATGAATGATGAATGAATGAATGAATGAATGAATGGATTTGGTGCCAATGAGAAGAATTTCAGTTTTGTTACTGTTAAGTTTGAGGAAGTTGATGGATAACCAGGTTCTGATTTCCTGTAGATAGTCAGAGCGGTATATGGGTGGAGGGGTTGAATTGGGTTTGGTGGACAGGTAGAGCTGGGTGTCATCGCATAACAGTGGAAATGAATATTGTACCTATGAAATATCTGGCCAAGGGGGGATGAGGTAGATGATGAATGAAAGAGGCCCAAGAACAGAGCCTTGGGGAACACCAGAGAAAAGGGGGGATGGGCGGGATGAAATGAGTGCGGCCAGAGCGATATAAGATGAACCAATTGAGAGGTGTGACAGAGATACCGATGGAGGCTATTATGGTTGAGAATGGAGTGGGAGATAGTGTCAAATGCTGCGGTTAGATCAAGGAGAATGAGGATTGAAAGGAGTCCCGAATCAGCAGCCATAAGGAGGTCATTGGTGATCTTTAACAGAGCTGTTTCTGTGCTGTGTAATGGGCGAAAACCATATTGCAATTGTTCATATAGGTTATTGTCAGAGAGGTGGGCATGGACCTGAGATGCAACTGTTTTTTCAAGAACTTTAGAGAAAAGAGGAAGATTGGAGATAGGACGGAGGTTATTGAAGTTGTTGGGGTCTGCACCAGGTTTCTTGAGCATAGGAGTGACTGAGGCTGATTTGAGAGACGAAGGGACAAGACCAAAGGTGAGAGAGGAATGAACAAATGCAGTTACAAGAGGGGTGAGAGAGTTTATGGAGGGATAGTAAGTGTATGCACATTACAGAGCAAAGGTAGGATTTGGCAAAGAAATACTAAACAAGCGTGATTAAAATGAAATGGTAAATGGGGACAAATGGGGTTGTTGTCACAATTTCCACACACTTGATGACTTGGCTCCTCACCTGTCTTCTCTGAGGCGTCCGTGTTGTTACTGTGTTGTTGTTGTTGTTACAATTTCAAAGAAAAGCCCAAATGAATGGCCCCCTCTTGTGCTGTTTCCAACTGTGTAACTGGAAACTGACATTCTCAGAAATGGGATGATAGTAATTCAGCCACAGAGAGTTTTCTTTGTAGTTTTCCAACGTGCATGTCAACATTTCCAATGGATTAATTCTTTCCATTTCCATTTCCTAGATTACATTACCTGCTTATTAGCTTGCTGGCTTCTAGAGGCCAACAGCTGCCCGGTTGCAGTGTCATCACAACCTACCACTTGGACACCAATGGTTTTGTGTACACAATTTCCTTAATAGTAATCACAAGTTTGTATTTGAAGGCAGAGTTTACCTGATATGATTTTATTTATGTGATTTCAGTCTGAGTCACATCAGATATTTACTGGTAATGGTAGTGAAGACAACAGCTCCAAAGATCTCACTTTACCTGATCACTGAGCTACTGTATGCCCTTTGACTGTTTTGACCGAGAGACCTTTAGCTACAGAAATTGTGCGCTGAAGAAATAAACATAAGCACATATAAGATAATTTGAGTATAAAGGCAACCATCATGATGGCTTATACTAATGAAATTGTATACATGTGATTATCCATTATCAGTTTATCTAGATATAACCGTACTGTTGCAAATAATATACCATATTATTCAAATACAGTACCTATCATTGCCATTTCAATAACCATTAGCAGTTTCAACCTTTTTGCACTACTTGTAATTGGACAGCTGTTTTTAGTGTATAAAATAGCAGTCCACTTACACAGAATCTATTTTTCCCTAACACTTAACATAAAGGAGTTTGTGGACATTTCACCCACCATGAAGTCAAATACCAAACTGCAATAGCTTTTGTCACCTGAGGTTATCACCAGAATAAGAGACAGGTTTTGAAAACGGTGCACAGGCCATGAATGCGATAGTGCGAAACGTCAGGTCGGGGAGTTTATCTATGGACGTTAAGGCTTTCAGCCATGTCAGTGGCCGAAGGGGAAAAAGAAATACTCTCTCTGATTTTCTGACAGTTTTAAATACCCTATTCTATCATTCTTCCTTTATTTTTCTTTACTTGCATGGTTATATGGTGGTAATATGTTTTGCTCGTGGGGTGCGTGAACTTCATTGGGACCATGCATAGAAATAACAGCTCGTAATCTAGACGGAATAAATCAGCCAAAGATAAAATAATTAATTAGTCCAGGAATGCTCCACAGAAATACAAAATGAATTGATTAAAGTGGAGGGATTTTCTACACTAATTGCTCTAAGTGACAGGAGACGCTATTTGTCTTTCATTACCATAATGACACAAACAATTTTAATCTTTGAATGTAACATTCAAGTCTCTGCGTATGGCTTCAAAGCGTGCATTTGAACCTTTGTGTGTGTGTCACCATGAGAGTGCTTTGTGCCTTGGGGGTGGGGGTGTTAAAATAGCATCAGTAAAGTAGAAAAGCAGACATCCTCTGTATTTACATGAAACTGTTGCAGATTATGAAAATCCTAATGCTCTTTCATCTTACTATTAGTTGTAACTAGTTAAATACTGTTAACATGCCAGCCGATCTCATTTCCCAGTATTTGCTATATAATAATAAAATAATAATGTAATAATGATTGTTAATGAGAGAAAACTTCAAGTTTATTCTAGGAATTTTTCTTGCTCTTACTTGGGGAAGTGAAATGAACCAGCTCAGATACAAACTAACAATCGAGGACAAGCTATTTTTAACATGGTACATGTGTACATCTTCCTTCTCCGCGTTACTTCTGATAAAAAGTAAGCCAGACAACGCGAATGGCAGCCTGGCTTCCTAAACTCAAAGGCAAGCAGCAGCAGCACATCTGGATATGCACAACTTCATCATGAATCTTTCATCAGAGGAAAGTAACCGTGTGAGCCAAGTTTGCCAAGTCTGATCAAAACCCTAAGTGCAAGGATAAAAGAGACACAACACACAAGGGTGGGTGGGTGGGTGGTGGTGGGGGGGGGGTTGTTGGTGCTAGGGGTGGGAGTGGGAGCCCCCCCCCTTCTGAGCTGCAGAGTGTCAGACACTAATGCCTCCGGATAGAAGCTCAACTCTAGGGTATTAACTCAAACATGGACGACTAATACCACAGGATAAAGCGTTCAGCCTCACTTACAGGGGCACAGGCACTCCCACAGGATCATAAGGCCTGGGCAGCAAGCATTAAATTACCACAGACTTGCGTGCGCCCATGCCAGGGGATGGATTGGAGGCAGAGGGGCACAGCTTGTACCAGTATCCACAGCCTGGAGACTTTTGATTTTAAGATGTGCAGTGTGGGCAAGCTGCCAGTACAAATATACAACTGAGAAGAGAATATACTGAGTTTGTTGTGATTATTGAACTCTGCAGTGATGGGAATGAGACGCATAACCTAATGTTTAAACAGATGACCAAACTAAACACCATGTATGCCACATGAGGACAAAAAGGACCAAAGGCCACACGGACTGGCCCGCTTGAAGGTCCACTAAGTCCACCAGCAATGTGAGAAAAACTTTCAGGTACACCGTGTAACCCAGGGATTGATGCGGGGATGGCTGCGTCGCATTCCAGCTGTGCCATGGTTTTGTTCCATTTCTACACTTTGTACCCCACTGAGAGCTCCTCTCGAGCAGAGCTTTTTGTCTACCCATTTTAGTCTACTTGCTGATTAGGGCTCTTGGATTTGTGTGCTTCCACCGCAGCTAAGTTCCCAATTTGTTCCCTTGTACTTTTAACAAATGTAACAGTTTCGTCTTTACTCTTCCATGGTCAGGTTGGCCTAGCTCTGCAGCTCCATTCTCTTCATCACTGCTGCTTTCCCGTGCTATCAGAATCGTCTCATTCTCACATTTTCAATACTCCTGTTCTCCGAGCCAATCAGTTCAAATTGCAATTCTGTCAGTGTTCCTTTCAGCCACCCGTCTACCCATCTCCACCTCATCCTGGCAGTCCAGAAGGGTGTCAACCGAGATCTACATCAGCCTCTACTTCAGGGGGGTCCTGTAGCTATTTTCTGAAACCTTCATCTGAGACTATTCTCACAAGATATTACTTCAATAAATGTTCTCTTTACCACCAAATGATTTCTCTTTATTGGAGCTGTAAACAGCCGGATATTGCTGTGCCTATGTTGGGCAGAAAATGAAGCCAGTCTAGACTGAATGTTTTTTGTTTTGTTTTTTTGATTGCGTGAAGCACTTTTTCTGTTAAACAGTTTCAGTTCTTTGTAGTTTACACATGCAAAACTATCTTAATTAAAATAATACAGAGACAAGTCAGGTGCTTCAGTTAATGTTCACACTGAATATCAGGACATGGAGTATTTCTGAAATGTTTGATGTCCTGTGTCCCTAGAATTTATACAGAATGGTGAGCAAGAAAGCCTTGCAGGTACATCGTTCCAAAAAGGCTACATGTAACCCAGGTATTTATGCGGGGGCGGCAGCATCGCATTCCAACTGTGCCATGGTTTTGTACCATTTCAACACTTTGTACCCCACTGAGAACTCCTCTCAAGCAGCAGAGCTTTTTGTCTACCCACTTTAGTTTACTTGCTGATTAGGGCTCTTGGATTTGTGTGCTTCCACGCGGCAAGGCTCCCACTTTGTTCCTGAGACACTTTCACTGTTTAAACAACGGTGTCAGTTCTTTAAAAGATCTTCTCCAAAACTTGCCATTTTTAGCATAAAGGTTGCTAGCTTGTAGCAAACACTTAGACAGTGAGACAAGGCAGATGCAGCGTGAAATACATGTTGCACACTTGGACACACAGATGGAGGCTGTAGTCTTCAGGTATTCTACACAGGATGTAATAAACATTCACGTTCTATCCTCAACTCTGTATTATGGAAATATCTGTTTACACTTTAAACTCTGGTAAACAACTGACATTTGTATTGCCACTAGTTCATAACTCAAACACTTTCATTAACCCTAGAACACTGACGTCAGGTGATTTTCATTGTGTTGCTGCTGTCTCATTTGCGTGAGTCTTTGGGTACCTTCAGGCTGTTTACTGATGTTTTCGTTTTTCGGGTGATTTTCACCTGACGTTAGTGTTTGTGTATTAAATCAGATGATTGTAATGACTTGCAACCGAATTTTTATAGCATCCTGTCACAGGCTTTGATAATCTCTTCCAGGAAGACTGTGCCTTCACTGGACAAGTCTCACATGTACCAGAAACAGGTGGACTGAATCTCAAGTTCCTAGCTCCATTAATTTTTTTCAAGAAGCTATTCACTGAAAATAGTTGAAAATAAAAGTACTTCAATTTACCATGTTTTGTTGTACTTCACTATATTTTGATTAGAAGTATTTTTTTATTGGGTATATTATATCAGGTGAAATATACCCAATGTTAGTGATGGTGACGTTAGTGTTCCAAGGTTAAACAAATGTGTCACTACTTGTTGCATTTTGCCTGCCCACTTTAGTTTACTTGCCAGTCATTGCTCTTGGATTTTCATGCTTCCACTGTGGCAAAGTTGCCACTTTCTTCCTGAAACACTTTTACTGATTAAACAACCAAACGGTTTCAGTTCTTTGTAGTACACACTGCAACAGTACAGCACAAGTTAATGTTGACCATGAAAATCAGAACACTGAGTATTTCTGAAACGTCTGATTTCCTGAGTCCCTAGCATTTTTGCACAGAATGGTGAGTAAGAAAGCCTACGGCAAGTCAGATAACCACTCCCTGAAACTGTGGTGCAGAAATATCACAATCTGCGAATGTTTGTAGCTTCAGGCAGCTGGGATACAGGAGCAGGAGACCACGTTGTTGGCCAAGAACAGATATCTGAAGCTGCAGCTGGCACAGGCTTAGAATCCATGCCACATAAGAATCGAGGTCATTTATGAGCAAGTAGTAGTATGTTGTTCTTAAAAAAAAAATAAAAAGGATGAAAACAGGGTCTGACCAATGAGCCAATCTCACAGTTTTAACCTTTTTCATGCTTTGAGAGTTTTTGTCTTAGGAAATGTTCACCCATCAATTAACTGTGCTTCAAAGTTCCCAAAAATGTTGTTCTTCTGCTGCTCTGTACCGCAAAAGCCATTCACTTTGCCAAACATTTTCATAGTTACTCTTGGCTGCTCTGCTTTGCGTCCTGTTAGATAAACCTCCCAAAACTACATCATGAAATCATCCATGACTTGTCTGGGCTACTGGCTATGATTATGCCAAAACCTGATGATATATTTATAGCGTACGGGACATCTGACATCAGTTCCCCCTGCCTTTGTAGAAACTGTGTGTCTGATTTCCAAACATTCCAAATTATTATATATGCTGTATATAGCATTCATACAAACTTAACTCAGGATAGTGATGTCTGTTATTGCTTCCCCCCTTTCCAAATTGTACATTTCTGCCGGTTCATCATTGTCCAACAATTATAATGAAGCGATGTTCCAGTTTGGAATAAAAATAATTATCAGAAATCCCAAGTGCACCCTTCCCCTAGCCGGATGACAACACTTGGACTGCTAAGAGAGAATGTTAAAAAGCTGAAAATAAATGCAAGGCTGATAAACTCCAAGTGTCCTCTAGTGTTATAAATTTCTTATTGCAGAAATGTCAGAAAGAGATTAAGCGTGTGAGAAGGGCTTATTTCTCCAGCTTATTTTGAAGAACCCTCATCTGCTGCCTTTGCCGTTTTTTTTTTTTGTTTGTTTTTTTAAGCACTCATTTCAATTTAACATGTACTCCAGTGGGTTTTTTTTTTTTTTTTTCTGTCAAACCTCTCTCCATTTCTTATATGCCAGTGCTACAATCAGTACATGATTCAATGGAGACTGGTTGCCCTGGTGATACAGCAATGACTATGAGAAAATATAACATTTCTCACGACTTGGGCTGACAGTTGGGAAATGTGCAGTCAAGTCTCCTTGTCAACAAGAAAGTGATGCTCTTGTTGAGGTCAGTTTATTAATATGCAAATCGGATCTATGCGTGCCTGACAAATGCAGAATATATTAAGCCTGACACGGGGTTGGTCTTTTTAAGAAGGTACATGCAATATCATCTATGGACAATTTTTGTAGCATGACCTATGAATTCTGGAGGATTCAGCATCCTCGCCACCTTGGGGCTACATCGCTGAAAGCAGCTTTCACAGTTAAAATGGTGTTTTTAGTTTTTTTTTTGCAGAATACTGGAAAAAAAGCAAATACTAGAAAGAAACAGAAGCATAAAAAAGGCCTTATCCAGGGTTGAAATTGCACTGCGGTGTTCGAGGGTGGCCTCTTTACTCCTGCGGCGGGGTGTGGGTTCAAAATAAAGGCATGACAACGACAGCGTACGGCTCAAAGGATCATATGTTTTGACATTTTTTTTTTTTTTTTTAGCTTATCATTCTGCATACATCTGTCATAAAGACCTGTCGAAAGCACTGGCCCCCCTCGGGGTTATTTCATCATTTTATGTGTCACCGCATGGAAAAGCACAATGGGAGGGTGTTAATGCGATAGGAGAGAGGCTGCAGAACGGAATGCTGGGAGGTGGGCTCCACCCGGTCGTTGAGAATTGCTGGCCTGACACCAAAACCACCCACAATAATTACATAAATCCAAGCAAACATGACATAATAAGCCACATAAGCATTCTCTGTTCAGGGTTTAATGGGGATAAGGGAAGATTTTACTGCACATTATGAACTATTATGTATAAGAAGCCTATATACAAATATGAATATATCCCTGTGCTGTGCCTATCGCTAACAAGCCATTTCTCTCATGTCAGAATATGACAAATGTCCCTGGGTGATGGGCTGCTGCAGGGCTTTGTCGTTTCATTGTAAACACTGCAGCCGTTGGACATTTGCTGAAGGGCAATGTGAGGTTTGGTCTGGTAAGCTGAAGCTGAATGCGTTTGTTTCCAGCAAGTGATGATCACGATGGGGTTACGAAGCACGTGTTTGTGCAAGGTCTTTATGTGGTCTTGTCCAGACCTGTTTTCAAAACCCAGAGATGGAGAATGGTCTTTGTCCACCAAAGAAAAAAAAAAAAAAAGTACTCCTGCAGACCAACCAAGAAACTTGCCTTGACAGAGGACTCATACGTGAAAAGGTGAGCACTGTCGTTAAAACTGCTTTGAAAAGAAAATGCCTTTGTGATGAGTTTTACTGATTGAAAGCAAACGATAATTGAAGCCCGTGTATGCTTTATCTCTGGAAGAGCTCACTGGACTCACTACACGTGGTTCTTAGCCTGGAACACGCACATTTTTTGCAGTGGGGTAACTGCGAAGGAGAGGAACAGCCACTTCAGGTATTTTTCGCTTTAATTTTCTCTAAATGGAGAGTTAAGAAAATAGGAATCGAGTCTGGCTACACCAGGCTACGTGGTTCTTGCGGAAAAGTATTAAATCTCTGTGTGTGTGTAAATCTAAGTGTGTGTGTCGTGAAACAAAACGGTGCAAGAACGTCCCTGTTATACAGCAAATGTTGTGTATACGTTTTTTGTACATCCACTCAAAGAAGTCCAGATCTTCTATAAAGCTTGACATGTTTAGCACAGAGGTTGCTAGCTTGCAGCAAACACCCAGACAGCGAAAGAGAAGGCGGATGCAGCGTGAAATTTGTAACCAACAGAAGGCTTTACCAACTGTCCATCCAGTGAGTCAGACTAGTCTTTAACAATATGGCGCTAATGATAGTGTGCAAGTAGCACATTTTATTTCAGTGCACAAATCACTTGCAAATTGTCTTTTGACAAAAAGGTAGATGGTTATATCGAATCACACGCACTTCTTCCAAACTCAATTATTTTTCATCTTTCTTTGAGCTAGTCAGTGGTGTCCGGTTTGTTTCGATAGAAATGGTGGGCATACTCTGAGCCCCCGGAGAAAATTATAGTTAATGCAGTGCACTCATCAAAGGGCTGCACAAGCAAAGATGAAACACTGAAAGCCTGTTGGAAAGTTGCTGTGAATATTAGCTTTCCAGGTCATTATCTTTTCGAGTGTTCATGTCTACTTTCGTCGCAAAAAAAAAAAAAAAAAAAAAAGGAGCAGACGGTAATTTATCTGTCCAAAATTCATATTAATCTGGATGGGCTTGGGATCTCTAACATTTTTTTTTAGTTCCGGTCTATTCACAGGTGCAGTTGGATTTTTGAAATTTAGACTGCTCTGCTCAAAGTAACGACTTCCGACGACTGATTCCATGTCATTATTGGCTTCCTTGGGGGACATTTCACTGCATCCGAGGTGACGGGAGGTTCACTTTTAGACCCTTTTTTTATTCTCAATGCACATGCTTGAACTTGGACATTCACTAACACACTCTAAATTTTCATTATTATGCTGACAATGTGGTTATGTCTGCCTATAAAAACCTCAAGGCTCCAGCAGGCTGAGAAACTGCACCTCAGATAAGAAAAGTAATGGATGTCAGTTTTCTGCAACTATATGAAACCAAATCAAAAGTAGTTTCTTTTTGAAGAACCACAGGCTCCACTTAATTGATTCGGCACATGTAGCTGTCTGCGGAGGTGAAGCCAGTAGCAATTAACGTAGGTGAAGAGATTTGAGCTTTGGTGTTTTGGGTTGTCCCGTACAGTTTCTAATCCAAAATACCATAGAGGTTCAGTGAGGTTTGAATTTCTTCTCTCAAATGCGGAAAACTCCCACAACTGTCTCAGGGAAACGCCTTGTACGCTGCCGGAGTGGAGACAAGGCAAATACTGCAACATTTCTTTTATTCCTATCATTTTGAGTGCACGTGTGTGACAGCTCGAAACATAATGGAACAGCTATATTGTATGCATCTTGGATCACTATAACCTGCAGGGTAGTGCAGGATTTTGTAAATCTACCGTATAACAATGTTAGAGCTTTATAAAAGGGATATCCCATCAAATTCACACATGTAAATCAGTTCAGTAGTCACGAGGAGTACCACACAAACCCGTGACAACGTGTTCACACGTGTTCACACTGGAGCAAAAGAGCAGCATCAAACATTTCAGAATTTTATGTCTTCTGAAAAAGAAAAAAAACAAAGTCATAGTTTGGGGTTTTGATTGCAGTGGCTTTTGTATTATATTTTGAAAGGGTTACTTTTCTTACGGGTCTGTTTTAACCAGTATCACCTTTGTTCCATTGGTTAATCAGTCCCTTGAGTGTTTTCCCTCTTTCAGTTGTCTGAGTTTCTTTGCATTTTCCCTGCATACCTTCCCTGTATTCCTCACCTCTGTTCTTTACTTGGGTTTGTCCTCATCAAAGATTTGAAGCATGTTGTTACTTGTCGATTCCATCTTATGCCGCTCCTTGGATTTGTTTGCTGTCTGACTTTTGTATTTGAACAAAAAACAAGCTAGACTTATTCAAAGTTGAGGGAACTTATGCGGTTTTGCACCTGGGTCTATTGTCCCCACAGAGCAACAAATAACCTCCAGTTTGTTTCTTTGGCTTTGAGACTTTAAAACATCAAGTAAGATGGTATAGAAACCAGAGATGCTACAAACATTGTTTGTCCAACTGAGTCTTTTTTTTTGGGAGAAATAAATAGATTATTTTCCATTATTCCGTTATTAAATAATATTTTACCATAAAACCTAGTGAAATAGTCTGGTGTAGCTTTTCTCAATACATGGTGTGTAATCAGACTACATTTCCTTTTCCTAGAATTATGTGGTGTCCTTTAACCAATGCAGAGAAAAAGGAGCCAATAAGATAGTCCTGCGATCAATGAAACCAATTTTAATGGAAACAAATCCAACTTGACAGCTCTCAGGCGAGTGCTACATCACTGTTACTCTTCTGTACATCACCACATATGGTCAGCCCAAAGATTTGATTGGTCTGCTCCCAACAGAGTGACTAGAGACAAACTTTGTAGGCGATTGTATTTGGAAATGCACCCGTATTATTTATCTCTATTAGTATCTGCTATCAGGAGTCTTTGAGCTCTTGTCTGAAACACAACAGATGAGGACGCAATGGCAACTCCAGGGCACGGACAGTCGAACTGGAAGTGAGGGAGGACCCAAGTGCAAGACGTGCAGTCCAGAGAGGCAGGCTGCACAACTCAAAGTAAATTTAATGACACCTCACAAAAACAAAAAGGTCCTGCAGGGAAAGCGGGGTAATTTGAAAATCTAAAGTGACACAAAAGCTCTGGAAAACAAGAATCCCAAGGGGTAGTACGGAGTACAGAGAACAATTCAACAGAGGGAACTTCACACAGGACTTAACCAGTGTAACAGAACAGACGACTTGACCAAGAAGAAAGGGAAAGGTAGGACTATAGGCCTATATACACATGGGTGGACGGGTGGGAGACGTAGGTGAAACTAATGAGGTTGGAGCGCATAAGGAGAAGCCAGTCAAGCAACCAGAGAGGGAAAACACAGCAGGATAAGAAACACCAAGGAAGACGCTTGCAAAATAAAAGCAGGAAACGCAAAGAAACCAAACAGGAGTACCAAAAAAATACAAGATCATCAAACGGCATTACTGTAATACTGACGCATTCCAATACGTGTGTCATGGTTCTGTGTTAAGGACTTCCTGTGAACCTATTTTGACTTTCCTGTTTTATTTTGTAAAGTTCTTCCTTGGTTTCCTGTTCCGGTACCCGCTCCCACTGTTGCTTTCGCTCCTGGTCTGGTTCCCGCTCCCACGGTGGCCTCCGTTCCCCCTCCTGTTCCCACTTCCAAGGTCGCATTGGTTGTATTCCTTCCCACATGTACTGTTTCTCCGTTTGCTACCCCTCGGCTGCTTTTCCTCCCGTATTGTCCGTAACTTTGGCCCTGTTGCCGTTTCGCTTTCATTAAAGCCATTTTCTTTCTTACTCCTGCCTCATCTCCTGGTGTCCTGCGTTTGGGTCCTACCCCACCACCGGCGTACCGTGACAGCGTGGACATATTCCATGCAAAGCGACCTATTTTTTTAATCAACGCCATCAATTACTTTGACGCATCGTTTTAGGCCAAACGGAATAGCGTTTTGGGAAATGCAGGACAGCTGGCCCCATACTAGGGGCAACAAGACTAAGACCCAGCTGCATCGATCTTGATTACGCCATCTGAGTTAGATAAATAGATCCCTTAGGAAGTGCATTGTAGGATTGGTAACTCTGTCTCTTATGAAGAGTGATAGGCTGCGTGCCATAATAAGCTAATGTGTTTTCTCTGTATTCCCCTACTTGAGCGATGACAGTGACAATAAGAGTTTTATGATTAATAATAGAAACCATTCCACTGCAAGACTAAACAAAAATTAACAGCCACAAAGCTAGAGCAAGCAAGCACAGTTTGTATTCCCCTCTCTCTCCTTTATTGTGCTAGCTCACACCGTCTGTGATGACATTTTCCTACTGACTGTTGAAGTGAAAAATAAGAGAATATGGTTCCTGCCAGTTCGGTCTGCTAGTGCAATTTGCAGTACAGCGATTATTTACAGTCATCATAGGTCAGCCCTCAACAGCCCCCCATAGCTTCCACAATACCATCAAATGACAGTTCAGTTTACACTGCGAGTGTAAATTGTTTTAATTATAGAAACAGACTATAACAATAGTGACCTTTCCTTTGCGGAGAGCTGATGTGTGTTATCCATTTTTTATACACCACGGTTTGTCCAAGCCGGCTGTTGCCAGGTTGCAAAGCGTGCAAATGAAGCTGGAATTGCGGTGAGATTTAAATAGGGTCGTCCTGTTTTCTTCCTGCCTTCCCGTCAGAAGGTCGTAAAAAAAAAAAACTTCTCCGTGATTGTTGAAATCAAAGACTCGAGGCAGAGTTGCCCGAGCGGGGGAGCGTTATTACAAGGTGACTCTGCAAAGTGCGCCACAGGGTATTTTCGGTCGCCAGTGAAGGAATGCGTGCCACAGGAAGGTGCCAAACACATACCACAGGAGCCTGGATGACTTTGTTCTGCCGTAGCTGCACAATTTCTGTCTGCTTTTATCAGCTAATTGTTTGTCACGGCCGATGATAACAACAACTAACAACTAACTTTTTATAATAAAAAAATAAATAAATAGACCAATACAAAGTATATACAAGAAAAGAAAAAACAATGCCTTACATGTCTTAACTATCCAAACTGTCCATGGAGGATGTAAACATGACTGTAAGAGTAAAGTGAATAAAGTGCAAATGTAAACAGCAGTTACAGGGATTATATATTTACAAAAATAATAAGACCTGTCCAGGGTGTAACCCGCCTCTCGCCCGATGACAGCTGGGATAGGCTCCAGCAGACCCCCGCGACCCTTAACAGGAACAAGCGGTTACAGAAGATGAATGAATGAATGAATGAATAAAAATAATAAATAAAAATATAGAGTAATAGAAGAATTGTAATGGATGACGAGGAACAGACGTTTAATCTAAAGAAATTATCTCCAACCAAGATCCTTTCTGAGAGCTAATTTGGGCCCTGAAATTACTCTGCCTCTCATAAATGATGCTAAAAATTTTCTTTATGAGGGGAACACACATAAATTTATTTCTAAAATGTATTGCCTGTTGTTGCATGAGGGCCCAAAACCAGGTTTGCACAAGAATGAAATGGGAATCAGATCTTTATGTTACAATTGATGAACAGTTTTGGACAGATTTATGTCAAAACAGCTTGACAGCTACTATCAATGCCCAGTATAGAGTGATTAACTATAATTTTCTACATCAGTTATACCTTACCCCAGAAAAATTACATTCATTCAAATCTGACCTGTCAGACATTTGCTTCAGATGTGTTGCTGACATTGGTTCCTTTCTGCATTGTACCTGGCTGTGTACGAAAGTTAGGCCTTTCTGCCATGATATCTGCTCCACTTTAACCAGGATCACAGGAGTTAATGTCCCAGCGGACCCTGAACTTTGTTTATTGGGGAACTTAACAAGTATTCGCAGTTCATGGAAGTTGCTCTAAGTGTGGCCAAGAAGTGCATTGCGTTGTCACGGAAATCTGATTCCCTGCTGCTTATTGACAGGTGGTCTTTGGAGATGAATAGCTGCGTCCCCCTGGAAAAAATCACTTGTCTCAGAAAGCAATATAACAACTGTTTGAAAATTTGGAAGCCGTATGTAGACCATATTGGTACGTCTCTTACACCAAGTACACTGACCCTTTTTTTTTTCTCTTGATGGGGATGGGGTGTTATAGACTAAGGAGGTTTATCCTTCACGCCTTGCCTTTTGTTTGGTCTCTATACTGTTGGTATATTTATATCTTTCTATACATCGCATATATAAAACTGAAAATAATAATAAAAAAGAAAAAAAAGAAATTGAAAGACCACAGAGACATTCAGTGATGCTAAATGCTCGTCGTGGCAGGTGTAGTGTTAAACCATCCGTGATGCAACCGCCCTGACGCGGCCTCTCGCAGCTCCTCTGCGATCTGATGGTGATTGACATTCTAAATGCGACACTTTAATGCTACTTGAGAAGCACATTGTATCACGCTCGTGTTATTATCTTTCCACTCCGCTGCTCTCCGAGCGATATCTGCATCAGCCCTCATCATATGTATTTTGCTCAAATAGCTGAACAGTCAACAGCAGTATGGTATTCTTTTGTTTATGTATGTTTGTTTATGAGTGTAGATTTTTTTAAATTATGCATGAAGTTTGGTGGTCAATTGAAGCTCTATAGAAAACCCTTATTTTTTTATTATTTTCTGGGGGAGGGATCACAGTAGTTGTGGGTACATTGGATGGTTCACTTGAATGAAATCACCTGCTTGTTGCTGTCGTGCTGAGGCCATCATAGAGATGTAACTTTCCGGCACCGGCTTTTAAGACCCTCTTGGTGATGTGGTGATTCACACTGTGAGAGTGACAGTTTAATGCCACTTGACAAGCCTTTGGATTTGCCGTCTTGTTATTATTCACCCCCCTCTACCTCGGTGGCTGATGTTGAAATGACCGTGATCACCAGCTTGAGCTTAGCTACCGTTTTTGCCGGAGTGACAGAGTGCTACAAAGTACCTGGACAGACTAATGACACAGTGCTGTGAAAAGGAGCTACACGTGTTTTTCCGAGCCCGTTGTCGTTCTCGGGATAATCAAATAGAGATGTTTTGTCCGAGCGCTGGAGTTGCGGGGACGCGAACAAGGTGTTCTTTGGCATCGGTTCCATGACACACAAGCTTCGCAACTGTCTCTAATGTTAACCTGCGGCAATATTAGACACCATGAAACTGTGGCCAAAGGTCCTGTGCTGCTCTCGTCTCTGGCCATGAAAGCTCCCCTTGCGACATGAAACCCATTCTCTGCATGTTTTAAGGGTGGACTGTGTGAAAATGAGTAATGTTGAAAGAAATATATCTTTGTTCTTATTACAGAAATGACTGATTGCATTATCTTTGTCGTTTGTTGTGAATGCGAGCGAACTAATGAGCCTGGCGGGAGGGGCTCGCATGCCCAAAAGGGCCTCCTCTACAGCGGAGGAGTCAGTCGTAGCCTGGTTTTGGGAGAAGGTAACAGCAAACAATATGAAACTGTGATTGCAGCACTGTGGATTGGAGAGTTTTCTTCACCCCTTTCCCTCTCTATATATTTTTGGAGGTGAGAACAGTAACCTTTGCCCTAACAGGACTACGCCTATGCTTGGCGATAGATGATAAAACCTTTTGACTCCAATAAGGAAAAGGAAAAAGAAGAATCCAATTTTTAATGAATGTGTGTGATGTAACAAGCTGCTTGTGAGATGAGTTTTGTCTTTTTACTTTTTCATGGTGTTTAAAAAAAATAAATGAATGGAGTTCAGTCTGTGAACAAACCTTTGACTGGCTTTGATTTGAGTCAGTTGTGCAAATACAATAAATAATGCACAATACACCTTTAAAAAAAACAAAAACCTCCTGTCTAGGATACTGAGTGGG
Organism: Chelon labrosus; assembly: GCF_963514085.1. Taxonomy (NCBI): domain Eukaryota; kingdom Metazoa; phylum Chordata; class Actinopteri; order Mugiliformes; family Mugilidae; genus Chelon; species Chelon labrosus. Next base: position 6,664,983 of record NC_140355.1, on the reverse strand, counting down.
ATTGTTGTGCACCAAGTGATATTTTTTCTCTGTCAGTATTAATGAGAAACATCTATCTGCCACCTACCAGCCCCTCTCTTAACTGCCCTGTCTGTTTGAAATCATAGAATCACTAATGAGCTGCTATCTTTCCCGGAGTAAAATAACTTACCTCAGCCACATCGGGCTTCAGCTTCTAGACCCTGGTTGTTGTACAACAGCTGCTGCAGTTGCTGTGGGTGACAGTGTTAACTTGCTTGATGAGATGGCTGCTTGATTAAAAACAAAAAACCAAAAAAAAAAAGGGCAGTATGCAACCGTCTCTAGGTTTGTTCTGTGTATTTTTGATACTAATGATAGCAACATTTTGTTGTTCTGCTGACCGAGAAGCGAGCGCGGTGTTTATTTACCGCACGGACTTCATGTGGAGACTTCACAGGGAGACGAGGGCATGCCTGGTGGAAATCATACCAGCGTTTGCTTGTTATGTTTTTGTCAAAACCTGTTTGCTGTTGCAACATATTATGTTTTTTTTTGTTTTGTTTTTTTTTTACTATAAAAAAATCAATCCATATTATGTATTAATTCTATTCATAAATCCAATTTTCCAAATGAGTGTCCATTTTTATGCTGATGATGTCGTCTTGCGTGCTTCAGGCTTTCTCCTGCTTCCGATGACCTCCGGACCCCTCATTAATTAAAGGCTTTTTTTCTAAACTCCGAATGCATGTGCTCCGCGAGAGCACAAAGCTTTGATATTCCCACTCTGATCCGTGCTCTCGGTGGAAATCCAATACTGTGTCTACACAGAAACTGTGGCGTAAGCAGCAGGTTTAGCAGAGCAGCGGCAGCAGGGAGTAATTCATCCTCGCGTCTACGACGGAGGCGTTCAGGTGTGGCTTTGAGCGTAGTTCACCAGCGTTTTGGGAAACTCCAGAGCCCGATAAGCAAGAGTCTGACACTCAGATATGTATCAAATAATGCTGTCTATGGAGACACAATGTAGGAGCCGTAATAAAGATCTGGATTTGAATGTATTCCGTTTGAAGTCCAACTGACGTATGTGGCACAGAAATCTATAAATAAAAACCCATCTGACCCGGTAAACAGTTTGTCTGTAGAACTTATTGGAGATGCACATTCATGTTTTGCGTGGGGTTGTGTTCAAGTTTGCTTCAAACTGATGAGAAATAAATGGGCCGAGTGTTCAGCTATAAAGCCTGTCTTTGTCTTTTATCTATCAAAGTAATTGGCAAGTAACCATCAAGTTCTGGCTTGGCAGTACCTCAGTGGCTCAAAGCTTTGACCTAGCTTCATTAACACGTGGCATATTTGTTACATTGCAGCAACACGAGTCACGAGACACGAGTCATTGTAAGGACATTAATATACACATTTAATTCCCTAGCCCCTCATCCTAAATGGTTAACCTAACCCAAATCTAGTCCTAATTCCAACCTAGGACCCCATCTCCTAAAACCAAGTCTTTCATGGTAAAGTTCAGTTTAGACCTTCTGACATGCCACTCACAGTAAGTGAAATATTCTCTGTATATAAATACATTTCTGGGTTGTTGTTTTGACACGATGCATTGCCGTTCACATTACAAACACGCTGTAAAGTCCACCGAGATAACCCTCTGGAAACTGATTCTTTTATAGATTGGCATACTGAAGCGGAACTGTTCAAACAACCATGTCAGAGATATTTCAAACGGGTTTGACGTTCAAGATTGATCGTTTTATTCCCTCAGCAGCGAGGGAGGGTGGGCGCTAACTGTGTGGCATAAGGGGGTGTTCACACTGGAAACACCCGGCGGAGCACAATCCCCGGAAATCGATACAGGCCAGCACCCTTCCTTGTCAGGCAGGGCCTAGCCGCTGTGAGTCATGACACAGAGACAGGTCCTTCTCTTCTGAAGGCCCGGGCATTTATTCTCTCCCTAGCATAGCCATTTGGGTTACTGCATAAATCACCTCTAAGTCGCCTTAAGTCCAAATCCTCATGAGCTTTGAATGGCGTATAGCACTAGGACTGTGGGATTGCTGAAAATTGAATTTTAGTTCTGCAGATTTACTTATTGTTGGGGGTAATCATTCATGGATTTGGTTTGGTCTCAGTTGCTTTTTTTTATATTTGCAGTAGAGATAGAGGGATTTTATATATGCATGCCATTAGAGGGTTATAATGGGCCACTGAAGGCAGGTTTCGCAAATTGGATGTGACTTGTATTATGCTTCAGAAGCATTTCAATTCATGCAATAAGCAGCGAGGATGATCGTCAGTGGTAGCCATTTGATTTGAATAATTCCAGGGGTCATTTGTTTACCCGGTAAATTTATAGAATGAACCTTAAAGAGCAGGAGTATTAGCGATAATGCTTTCAGAAATGTGGTAAAATATAACAATGGAAGAGAGTTTGGAAGTCACCTGATGATCCATTTATAACATCAAATTGTGATTTATCATATCATCAAGCAGCCCGAAGAGCGCTTTAATGCCCTACAGGGCAGCGTTGTGAAAACAAATTGCTATTAGCATAATAATTTAGTCAGCTGTCATGCAGGAGACATGGGGCACGCGTTTGGCAGATATCGGTTCACTGGCCGGTGTATGTCCACTGGAGAGGCCTTTAAACTGACTAGGGCAGGCCGGCCATCAATAATTCAATGGGCGTGCCAGCGCAAAGGTAAACAATGGCTGTAATTAGGGGAGGTCTGCACAGCGGACAGGGAGATTAATGAAAGGGCAGTCATTTCCACTCTAGCCAAGAGACAAGAGGTCTTTCACGGTGACGAAGGCGCTGCCAAACTAAGCACAGCCATGCTGAGCGCATGTGTGTGTTTGCTTATTGTACCCGTGTGTGTGCTTCTGCCCGTTTATACTTGGATAACAGAAAAAAAGAAATAAAACTGTTAAGATGTTAAAGCTTAGTGTTGACTCTATGTGTAAAGTGGTCTACATGGATATTTGAACAATCATGGTTTTTAGGGGTCACTGCACACAAAGGTCATTTTGTATTAGCGCGAGTCCTTCAAGCTCTCAGTCACACAGATCCGTATCTCTGCGTTGATATTTTAGCATAAAGTTGAATACCTACATCCCTCCACTGTGATACATGGGCACGTTTTGTTTGGGACTTAAGATAATGTTTGAGATTGTCATCCCTCTGTTGTTTACATCCACTGCTGCTAAGCCGCACTGCAAAGCAAGAAGTGAGACTGTTTAATCTAGCAGTTACAGTATGTATCACAGGCAGCAGGTGTCATGGCAGCATCTGAAAGCCCTCCACTTAATTCCGTATCTTGAAGAATGTCAGAGCTGAACAGTGTAATAAAAATAACACTAGGAAACTTGTTTTCCAGGCATTTATTCGTTTTTGCACAAAACCACATCTTTACCGTTGCACGATATTTTTTTCAATATTTGTCAAGCTTATACTTACTTTATAGCATACTTAATGTGTTTCCGTAAGCTCTAATACAAATCATATCTTTTCAAACACAAGATTAAATGATAAAATTAGAGGATATATACACCAATCAGCCACAACATTAAAACCACCAACAGGTGAAGTCGATAACATTGACCATCTTGACAGTTCAGTGTTCTGCTGGGAAACTTCTGGACCTGGCATTCATGTGGATGTTGCTTAGACATGTACCACCCACCTAGACCAGACCAGACACCCCCACCCCATAGCAATGACACTCCTTGATGGCAGCAGCCATCCCCAGCAGGATGCAGCCTGACACAGACACACACACAAAAACGGTTTAGGAACAACTCAAAAAACATGAAAAATCCAAATTCACTAGATCCCAAGCTGATCATGTATCTGTGGGATGATCCACAGAAGCCCCTCCCCTCGACCCATAGGACCCAAAGGCCCCCCACTAACAACTTCTTTTGTCAGACACCACAAGACACCCTCAGAAGGCCCATGACCATTCTCTGATGAGTCACAACTGTTTTGGAGGCACAGGGGAGACCTACATAATATTAGGAAGGTGGTCATAATGTTGTGCCTGATCGATGTAAACTAGTTATAAAGAATATGACTATACAGCCTGTGAAACCATCCCGTGATCCAGTGTCTACACGTCCGTGACATGAATTTTTTGACAACTCTTTAGTAAAAAAAGTTGCAAGATTTGAAAGGCAGCACATGAGTGAAAACCCTGAAGCAAGTTTGTTTGGCCTCTCTTCTTTTCGAGCCATTCCCCAGTGGGTTTGCTAATGCTAATGCTCATGATGAAATTACCATTTCAACTTCAACTTTCACATTGACCGCCTCAGATTATGCTCAATGTGCTCGTATTCGTAGTTGAATCGACGACTGCGGGCTGTCCAGTTTTTCCTTGGTGGCAAAGCAACCACAAACCAAAACATTTTCACCACCTTGGTTACGGTTTCTCTCCTGCAAACCCTTCTTTGGTCTGTGCCCACGTCTATTATTACTGAGGCCATACAATTTCATATTTCATTCATCTGTCCACAAGACCTTTCCCAAAGACCTGATCTTTGGTTGTATGTTTACTGGAAAACTGCAGTTTTGCTCTAATGTTCCTTTTGAAAAAATATAGACTTTTTCCCCCAGCATGCCTCCCATGTTGGTTAAATTTATGCATTCCGATTGTAGACCTATTTGATAGCGATATTTTACCAGCAGATACATTTTTATTTTTTTTGCATCAAATGATCTTCCCTTGGGCTGAAAACTGGGGATGGCATTGCTTTAATTTAATCTGCAGACTGAATTAAAGCTCAAACCAGTCCATGAACTACTTTTTAAAGCCTTAAAGACATTTTACACTAATAATGAATACATAAGATATGTATACATAATTTGTTGTTTTTTAACTACTACAACTATTTATTAATATATTAGTTTAGGACGTTCCCATTAACAATTTATAAACCCAACTCACTCAGTTCTTTTATTCGTTTATTTATTATTTGGCGCAGGGTTTACATTGCAGTGTGTTCTAAAGTGTACCAATTTCTCATTTTACAGTTATTGTCAAGTCAGAGATTCATCATCTAACTGTTTTATTTCTCTGTTTTCTACTCTGCTCTGTTTTAATCCCATGTTTCCCTTCCCCCTGGATGTTTCCAGAGGAGGCGTGCTTGACCGTTCAACTGTGTTTAGCGCTGATGAACACACACGGCTGGCGGAGGAAAGGTAAACACATAGAAGGCGTGATCTACCGGGCAAAACGGCGCTTTCGCAAAACCGTACAGCAACTTCGCTCCAATTACAAAAAAAAAAAAAAAAAAAAAAAAAAAAAGGTTCAATCTAAAACGCTGCTTGTTCTGATTTGCTGTGCCGAGTCGCTCGGGGAGAACATCCTCTGTTTGACCTCGTCTCCTTTCACTAAGACTTTTATCAAACTGAACATGGCTGACCAAGCAACCGCTTCAAGCTGCTCAGCTCAGATCACTTCAGCAGAAAAGTGTGTTTTTTTTTGTGGGAGTGGTGTTAGCATCGATGGAGACGGGATTATTAAGGCAACCAAGTGAAGTATTAGAGGAGATTTGTAAAGAGCAGATGGCAAAGACTAAAAGTTTGTTGCGAGAATTCAGACAAAATGCTAATTGGGTCAACATATCTCGATGTGTGTTGAATTAGTTTCTCTGAGTGCTGGTGCGGAACACACTGACAGATGAGGTGGATGGGAAGGAGGTTAGGTGATTTAGATCGTGTGTAAATAAAAAAATATATATAATCCTTAATATAAATGGAGACATATCAGTACCAGCTCATGTTTTCACAATGAATACATGAAAATTCCCAATGGAAAGGGTGCTTAATTCTGTCACTATCCCCTTCCCATTCTTTCTCTTAAAAAGGGTAAGTATGCTATCACCTTTACACCAATGATGCATAGCATACCTATCATAGGAATGACAAGCACCGTAATTATATGGCTTTTTCCCCACTTATCATTTTTATTTATCAGTATGACCTTGACGTGAAGCTTTTTCTTTTTGCCCATATGTCAAATGTTACATTAAATTCATTTGGTTGAAAAATCACGTACAGTGAATTCTGAGGTCTATTTCCCCGTGTCCATCTTCCAGTCCATGAGTATAGGCTGACACATCTCAGTAAGTTCAAGGTCCTTATAAGTGACCCTGAATTTTCTCCAATTAATCTGACAAACTTTCACATTTTCATTTCATCCCATGAGACGTTTCATAAAGCGGAGCGTTGGAATCAGTAAATTACGCTTTACATTGAGCTACATTATTTGGCAAATCAGGCAAGTCAAGCAAAAAGGATTTCCTCCCTTTCAGCACCACGGACAGCGACATTAAGTAGCTCTCGACTGAAATGGGAGCCGAACTTCGCGCTGGCACCCGCGCCCGTGGAGTTCATTTCCATTTAACTAGCCGGATGAGTTGTGTTGTTTGGTCCAGCCGGAGGAATGATCCAGCGTCTGAGCCCTGACACCCATAAAACACGACACAGACGGCCTCGGAAAAAAAGCATCCGCCGTCTGCCTGACTAAAGATTCTGTCGAGAAAACACAAGTGATGATAGGATTATGCAGATTATGCAGAGATTTTATTCTCGGCCCAAACCCGAGTGAGCCAAGCCCACTTGACTGGAAGCTCTAGGAAATGGGAGAATAATAAAGAGCAACGCGAGTTCAAACCGGGGCAATTTGTGCCTCCAATGCTTCTTTGATACCCCCATACTTTTTTGGCTGAACGCAGGCACACGTGCATTTGCATTTTCCTGAACGCGCTTTGAGAATATTTACTGAGATACACTGACCTTCCCATTAGAGATTAGAGTTTATATCCATGTGGCCTCTGCTGAAGTTTCACCAGAGCCATGCTAATCCCATCAAACTCAGCTAAGTCACTGAGAGCCATGTGTCCCAGTACAAGGGTGTGTGTTTATTCGGATGTTTGCGCGTGTGTGCATGTGCCTCGAACAGTCGGACGGCAGTGATTTAAGCAGGATTTGAAACGTTGGATCATAGCCTCTGAAAAACAATGCGTTGTGAGCGCACCACCTGTCAAATGTCACACAGGAGGGAAGAACTCGAATCTCCCACAGCCGCTCTAAAGAAGACAACCCAGCGCTTGATCTTATGGCTGCAGGGACAGAAAGAGACCCCGTGAACAAAGCCACTGCATGTATATCCCATGATTCCTCTGTGTCTCACCTGCCCTGGCTGCACTTCTTCCGCTCCCTCTCCCCACCTCGTCCCCCCCGGCGATCATTCATCATGCCGTCAGATGCAGAGCGCGGGGGGCGGGGGGTGGGGGGGGTGGGGGGGTGCACGGCTCATGTATCTCTGCTGTGCGGTGGCTTCCTGGAACAGTCACAGGGGCCACTGCATAATCAGCTGGTTCTTTCTGTGCCCAAAATACCTCATCTGCATTAACTTCATCGCAGCTGATTTATCGTATCTCCACTGAATTGATTTGCCGCGAATCACCGGGATTGTACCGCAGATATAATCAGGTTCATGTTTACAAAATAAGCTCGAGGACACAATGCCTGGAGTGAAACGTTCAGCGGATTGCAGCGAGTAATTCAGCGGATTGTTTTAATGAGGGAAGAGCCTGCCCACTGGAAGCGTTTGTTCAGAGATTCTCGCTTTGCATATTTCATAATGTGTTATTGAGGTCACCTGCATGGAGACCATTTAAATGTTGTTGTTTTTTTTTCAACGTGCAAACTGTTATTCCGTTGAATTGTTACAATAAACAAAACAATTCTAAATGATACATAAGGCCTTATCATAATAAGCGTGGGAGTGTGTGTTTTACATTTAAATATGAGTCAGTGCAGTTGGAATCCAGAGGGTCCGCATTAAAAAGAACAAAACCGACTTCGAAACGCGGTTGTTTTTGCAGCTCACTGTGATACCAGGACAAAGTTCAGCGTATTTGTTACCCCAACCCAAGACGGCTTAGCTTTGGACAGGGCTTGTTTGTATTGTCAGAAGCTGTATAGCTATTTCCAGCAACTCTGATCTGCCTTCACAACAATGCACAGAGAAGACGCATCACCGACGCCTTCTTCTTTATTGTCAGCTTTTTTTTTTTTTTTCTGTTGCATTTTCAGAAATCCAACGTGTTGCTTTTAGAATGACTTGAGACGTATCTATATTATCAGTCTACTCCGGTGCCACTTGTTTTTGTTTGAAGTTGAAGTCGCCCCCATCTTAAGCCATTGCCTCTGAAGCAATGTGTCAGGTCTTATTCCCACACCCAGCAGGTTGTTGTTCTTCTTGATAGCTCACCAACAGGCATATTACCGGCCCCAGTTGTTATTGTCACTGATGTACAGCCCAAAGACATTGTCTTGCTCTGTTCACAGTTCCTCAGAGTGTTATGTGTCATGTAATAAGAGTGTACACCGTCTGTCCAAGCTGGGTCTGCAGGGACCCTGAAGGTAAGGAAGAGGAGGCGGAGGGAGGGGGGGTGATGTGAGAGTGAAGCGGCACGTCTGGTCGCTGTCCCTGGGAGACGAATGGGCCATGGTCACCCTGCGACGTCCCCAGACATCCCCAGATGTTCCCAGACCTCATGCGGCCAGAGTGCTTGACAGGCCCGAGAGACGCAGAGTCACAGCATGATTAATCACCACACACGCTGCAGCAAGCAGCTCGGCTCCCGCTGGCCCCCTGCAGAATAACTGGCCACTGCGCCGCAAAACATCCCCCTCTGAAAGGAAACGTGTTGAGCAATGTGGACGTATTTAGTTTGGTAAGCGTCAAAGTAATACGGCGATAGGTTGATGAGAGACTTCCAACAACAAGCTTAAAAATGAGGCCACTAAAAAAAAAAAAGAAATCGCTTAAACTGACACTGAAGTGTTAAGACTATAATTAAGAATGCTCTACAGAGCCAGCTTAGAAGTGAAATTTAAAAAAAAAGTTCTTTGCTGAGTCACACAAGCCCATTCTCATTCCCCGGGTGTCAAATATTGCCATTTTGACGAAGGCAGTTTCGCTGCAGAAATATGCACAAGGTGCTCTTTGGTGTCAGTGCAATGAGTCACGGGGTTTGGCTCCACTGTGACAATGTTAGACGCCGTGAGGCCGTAGACTAATGTTCTGCGCCACTCTCGTCACTGTCCTTTATATTCAGGGAGGTTTTCCTTCCAACATGTGGCTTATTTTCAACCAAAACTATGACCTTTTCGTAAACCTTACCAAGTAGTTGGTGCCTAAACCCAGAGAAAAAGGATGATCATTGCATGGTACAACCCCAGTCTCTTGGGTAGAATGTTTACATTCTCCTAAAGACCCAGGCAACATATAGTGTTTCCACTTGACACAGTGACAGAGTGTATCCTCATTTGGTCCAGTGTTGCTGTGGGTGTGTCAGCCGCAGCTATGGCACATTACGTCAACAAGTATAAGGGTCACATTTATCACTCATGTGATAACAAGTCTGGAGAGACAGAATCTACCCTACCCATGTATAGACGGATGATGCAAGATGAACCCGTGAGACTTACAGGCGGTTTAAGTTTAGCTTAGCCTTAGCTACGGCTACAGCCCATACCCTACGCAGCGCCTTGCTTTGGATTAATAAATATGCCACACATCGAGGAAAGGTAAACTGGGCAGGTTCGGAGATGAAATCATTTCACTGAAAGTTTCAGCCGTCGTTGCTGAAAGTGAAGCAAGGAGTGGAAACAAAAATGAATCCGACTGGCAAAAAAGACACAGCAGCGACTAGCGTTTGTACAGAGTGAGCCAAACCGACAAGTGCACAAGTATAATAGGCTATGTGCATAGGTTACGGCGTCTAGTCTCGCAGGACCTTAAATTAGCTTTTAGAGTGAGGAGTGAAAACGAACAGAGGCATGGGGCTTGGTCTTGTTCCTGAACTATAGTTAATAATAACTTCATGTAAAACCAATTTAATGTAATACAGCTTGCAGTATAACAAGGTAAAAATATAAATGGGCATCAAATAAAGAAAACCAAACTGGATGAGGAAAGAAACTCTGCAACTGTTTGACTTCCTAAAGTTGTCCCTTGTCTGTGTATCTGGCCAAAGACTATTCCTGTCTCTGACCCTCAATTTTAACATTTTAGCGAAAATGTATTAATTAGTGAACCTTGGCATTGCTGGCAGGGAGATATTGTCACCTCTGGACGGAGTCAGGTTAGCTGATTCCCACATTTTTTCAGTCCAAGCCATGTTCTCCTGGCTGTAGCTTCATCTTGAGCAGACATACTTTACAGTTGTCCTATAATTCAACCCTTGGCAAGAACGCTATTATACTGAGGAACTTGCTTTAAGATGTATTGCCTTTTCCTATTTTAATGTATGGTGATTTTACACCCATCAGGCCCTAATATTGTGTGGGTCTCCCTTGTGCCTCCAAAACAGTTGTGACTCATCAGAAAATGGACATGGGCCTTCTGAGGGTGTCCTGTGGTGTCTGGCAACAGAGATGTTGACAGTGGGGGTCTTTGGGTCCTATGGGTTGAGGGGAGGGGGTCTCTGTGGATCATCCCACATCTACACTGATCATCAACAACATTAAAACCACTGACAGGAGATTATTCAGACCATATTTTTGCACTATGAAGTCACTAAAACAAGTTTCTAACAACTTTTGTTATGTTGTTGAACTGGAATAAATAAATAAAGTCTTAATGAAACAGAATATTCATTATGAGACATGATGTTGGAGGGGTTGGGGACACTGCCCTGTGCACTGTAATACTAATACTTGACATACTTGTTAATTGTGGATAAGAAAAGTCGTCCTAAAATATCATACTGGAATTTTTCTTTTCTCATCACATGCAGAGCACACAGCAGAGAGAAGAAAAACCACCCACTCCTTGAAACAGAAACATTGTGCACTGCTTAAATTATTATGTTTCGAACTGCACCGATGCTACAGCCGCTCACTGAGACTTGTACTTTTCCTGATGGAATTTGACAATGTCACGCAGATTTCTACTGTACGCATTTTCACACTGCCGCTAGCTTTCATACATCCTCTTCAAACACATGTGGGTGGCTTAAGCTGTCATTCCATTTCAGGGGGCAGTCCGAGGTCACGCAAAAGTGAGCAGAGCAGTACAGAAGCTTCAGAAAGTGGGAGCGCTCATGGATATTCGGATGCCATTCGCCTCCTCTGTTGGACTTCAATTAGAGCTCCAGTAAGGCTAATGAGTTTCTGCTGGCTCAGTGCCCTTTGCTCGCCCGGGCTCCTAGAATTTGCCAGGGTCCACTTCCACGGAGCTGCTAAAGACGGCAATGATTTTACTTGATGTGTACAAATGCGCGCGCATCTGTGCATATCCCCGAGCCAAAGCGTTACACTGGTGGCAACTGGAGGTTGATTCTCTTATTAGATAGGTGCAACACAGAGAGAGGAGGAATGTTGAGTGTTTCCCGTCTCTTCAGCCGGGAGCCGAACCGGACTCACTCTTTACGACATTAGTAAACATGTTTGTGCCATAAGCCTCCGACTTACACGCTTTTATAGAGCTGTAGATATTTTATATTGAATGAAGAGATTTATAGATGAATGCAGTTGTTTAAATGCCAACACTACTTGTGCTATCACTAAACTACAGTCTGATAAACAGTTCACTGCTTTATAAAACACACACAAAAAAAGTAAGTTAACAGAGGAGAGATGACTTTTTTTTCTGTTCGTATGCATTTGTGTTGGCGGGTCAGCTGATGCGTTGATCATCTTGTGTAATGTTCTCTAGTATCATATTCATACACCGATCAGTCATATCATTATGACCTAATGTTGTGTAGGTCTCCCTTGTGCCTCATCAGAGAATGGACATGGGCCTTCTGAGGGTGTCCTGTGGTGTCTTGTAACACAATGTTGTTAGTGGGAGCCTTTGGGTCCTATGGGTTAAGGGGAGGGGCCTCTGTGGATCAGACTTGTTCCAGTGCATCCCGCAGATATTTGATCAGTTTGGGATCTAGTGAATTTGGAGGCCAGGTCAACACCTTCTGCTGTTATTCATGTTTTTTTTAAGTTGTTCCTAAAACGTTTTTGTGTATGTGACTGTGTCGGGCTGCATTGGGATGGTCGCTGCCATCAAGGAATGTCATTGCTATGGGGTGCCATCCCCACCCCATGGTCTGGTCTAGGTGAGTGGTACATGTCATCCAGCACGTACAATGCAACATCCACACGAATGCCAGATCCAAAAGTCACCCAGCAGAACATTGTAATGTCACAAGATGGTCAATGGTATTTACTTCTCCTGTGAGTGGTCATAATCGGTGTTTGCTGCATGTTTGAATTCTGTTTTCTCCTGCTGCTTTCAAGCAGTATACCCTGGGTTCTGGTCAAGGTGTCTTCCTGTAAAAAGTGTTTTTCCTCTGCCATCATCGTCTTAGTGCTAGCTTAGCATACCGTCAAAACTACAATAAAACAATTATTTGTCACTTTTGACATTTTCACTCCAAAATGCTGTTGTAGTGAAATAGTTACTTGAAATGCTCGTCTCCAAGTCCAACTCGAGAAATTTATTTGGAATAAATCTTTAGTAGTTGACATCCAGGGCAGCATGCAGCCTTTATTTAAAACAATTGACTTTTTCCATTCAATTAACCCTGCAATTTTGGATCACGCTGGGTCAGGGGATACACAGCTACAGAGTATATTGTAATATATCGCTATCCCTCACATAAAACTGCTTTTTATGAGCTGTAATTATAGTTTTTTTCTTACTGTAACGGTAGCTGAGCATAGGTCCAGCAGGAGTCAGCCATCTCCAAGAGTATTTCACATCTCCAGAATCCACTGGAAGCCAAATTGTGTTAGTATTGAAAACTAATATTTAAAGTCTGACGTCACTATATCCAACTTGTTACTTGAAATGTTATTTTCCCCTCGGTTGTCTGGGGGAGGGCAGCCACCGTCAGACCGCTAGCCGTTTCCTGAGGTAAGCTGTCCTTTTGGCTTTGTGCCTCTTCTTCCATTATTTATCTTTCTGCTTTAATTTGATTCAGCTACTTGTCTGCCTACCCAGGTTTGAATAAATAAGTCGGCCATCAAAGTGAAACGACTCGTCCTCCAGAAAAGGACAATGCACCGTTGCTCTCCTCGGAAAATGAGTGCAACCACAGTGAATGCCATCCGTGCATGTAAACTAACCAGCGTGCGTTGTCGAAGAATCAAGCTGGCATGTGGCCTGGTTGCAGATGTATGCAGTTAGGCATGATGGCAATTTTAAGCAGGTTACTTTAGATCAGTTTTTTGTTGTTTTTTCATATGTAAATATCATGTTTGCATCAGAAATTTGGCAAGAAAAGACATTTATAATACGATACTAATACTGCTTGAGCCAGAACTAGCAAATTGCAGCGCTTCCCCGTCCTGTCTGTCAAGAAACAAAGCAACGCTTTAAAGTACCATTATTAGAGTACCTACACTTGCATAGCGGATGCGCTTCCCTCTGCTTCAATGAGAAACCCCAGAGATGGTACAGATAATACATTCATTTCTGCCATTACTTACGTAACACCTATTGTTATCAGCCTTTCGCTGCATAGAGTACTCTCTAGGGGACGGTGAATACCTGAAGTACTGTGAGACGATAACGCATCATCTGACAAAACAAACATGCCACACAACATAACTGTACATTTAATTGTCGGTTCAGTAATGGCTTGTTATGCCCTTATTAGGCTATAAAAATGATGCTGAGGAGAGGAGGGGATTTGTGCCGTGCAGGTGACTTCCACAGCCATTAGAGATGGGATTTGTGGCTCTTTGAAAGGAACCGTTGCACAACATCCGGCTCCCTCCAAAGAGCTGTTCACAAGACTGGATCATTTTGATATTTATTTTTAAGATGCCAGTCTGGGGGTAACTCATTTTATCTGGGAAATCATCACTGGGGGGAACAATAAGGTAAGATCTGGATTAGAATCATTCAAACTTAGAGATCCTACTAATATATGTTCTATTGGTGGGCTATCTGAGTTTGAATTATTCTGAAGTATTGATTCTAGATAGATAGAATGTTTATTCATCCTGTGGGAAATTCGGTAAAAGCCCTTTGCGTTGACTGGGAGTCAAATTCAGATCAACTGCTTGGAAGGCAAGTATACAGACTACTATACTACTTTAATATTCTGGCAAATATGCTTTGCTTTACCGTTTTTGTCATCTCAGAGGTGCATCCAGATGCTGACTGCTGCGTACTAAGGCACTCACGTGAAGGCAGTGTGGACTACTGCACTACACATGTATTCTACAGGCCCTTGTACCAGTTCTCCCTCTTGTGTGTACATGTGTACATGTGATCTCAAAAAAAAAAAAAAAAAAAGTTTGCAACTGTGACTCAGTTCCCATTGTTCATGTTAAAGAGCCGGTCAATAGATGCGCCTCGTTCGCCAACATCACATCTCTAATAGGCTGAAAACACCATGCTGTGTTAGCAAACATTTGCATCTTAATGTTTTAGGTTTGAGGGCAGACTAATGGCTAACACTGCTATTTTCTCTGAATTTAAATCAATTTAAACAGAAAATAACATATACAGTATGTATGTTTAATATTTAGAGCTTTTTTCCACCAGAATCCAATGCTGAACAAAAAATACAATATGCATTATATTATATGTACATATACTGAGGTCAACTTCTTCTCCTTTTTTTCTTCCTGTTTTGGAAGCCTCAGATCTAGCATCAAAGGTGGTCCCGAAATGAAAGGATGATGACCCTCACAGCTGCTGTGGCAGTGATTTTCTGTATGACTCCTTTTACCTTTTGCATTCTGAAAAAAAAGAAAGATGAATGTAGAACCAAACTAATGTAGTAGGCACTAGAAAAGAAAACAAAAAAAAAAAAAAAAAAAAAAAAACAGCCAGTCGACACAATGTGTGCTCTGTCTTGTCAGGTCACTTTAGTTTGATAAAAGGTCAACCTGACCCAGATACTGCCCGGGATGAGTGACTGGAAGCAGTGGAGGTCACAGCCAGTGAAAAAGTGTACATGTCAGAGCGGGAAGAGAGATAGAGCAGGAGACAAGGACGTAAAGGCAGGCCTGCTGTCTGCATTCAAACGGCTCTGGGGTGATCTGAGACCAAGACACTGACCCAGATCCGTTTAACTCTTTTCAGATATCGATGGCAGATTGTCTCTAAATACCTTTTTCTTCCTCTTCTTTTAATTTGACCAATTTAGGAGGAGAATATCTTTGAGGAATGACAGAGCAGCTCTGACATGGTGGCAAGATATATATTTTCCCCAGTGTTTAAAACCAAGCAGAGGGTGAGATTACTATCATTTCATCCGTCTCAGAAAGACAAATCTACAGTCTGGGTAACACCACTTATCGGGGAAAAAAAAAAGGTAAACCTTTATAGAGTGAAAAACATTCCACAGGGTATCAGTTTACTATCATTTACAGCAAATAAGAATGTATGGCGCTTTCCTATTCATTCGTCCCTTTTAGAGTCCATATTACCTCAGTTTAACCTGGAAATATATCCGCAATGTTGATTCAGAGGATACTTTTGACGCCTGGAATTGACTTTGGTAAACACAGAAGACATTTTTTGAAAGAAAAACGTCTGCAGTGGTCTTGCACCAACTACTTTCTGCCTTGTTTATGTACAACCAGTGAAAGAGAAGGTTTACAACGTTGAAGTCTCCTGAAATTAATCTTGTGAGTTATTATCAGCAAAGATGCCAAGGTGCGTCTGCCGTTTTTTCTCCCCTTTGTGCTTTGTCCCCGTAGCACTCCCAGGGGTGCACCAGTGTTTCGCTCAATGTTGAGTCTCGCACGGAAACTGGCTGCGTGATCAGAGCCAGCTGTTAATC